>NC_136284.1:2394756-2998977 GCF_964198595.1 Lampetra fluviatilis | reverse complement strand
GACCCTGTCCGTGGCGCACCGCGAGACCAATCCCACAGGGACACATCACCATTAGCGCCGCGCCTCGGTGTCACCTGGCCGCGGCGAGCCAATCGCGCAGCGACGAATCATCTTGAGCGGCGGCGGCGGTGGGGGGCGATGGGGGGCGGTGGTCATGGCGGGGGAAGGTTGGCGGTGACCCGCAGGCGAAGTTCAAACACCACCTCGCTCGCGTCTTATCTGAGCGGCTCCGCGCTGCGCGGGTACGAGAGACGACGTCGATGGTCGTGGAGGTGGTGAATGACGAGCAGGGGCGCACTGGTAGGCGCGGGGGTGGGGGGGGGCACGCACAAGGCGCGCGTTGCTCTGATGCGTCTGAGCAATGAATCACAAACGATCATGTGGAAAGGAAATTAAGCAATTAGGGTAGAGCCCAGATTCCAACGGCGTCTTCTCTACCAGTGATAGAATCACGACGCGCCCGTGGCGCGTAAGGGACGTGGTGGAATTGTTTAGACAATCCAGAGGTGGTTCGCGCTCCGCACTCTGAATCTGGCCCGGCTGAGTTCGATTCCCGACGAGGGTTAACACAAACCACTGATGGCGAGAAAAATATACACCGCCTCCCGTCCCCTCACACCGACTTCACCAACCCGCACTCACCACCGTGGTGGAAGTATGGCCAAACACGAGGGCCTCATCCAGCAGTCGATGAACAAGGGGTTGTAAACTACGATGATGGAAAATAAAGCGTCAAAAGCACAAATACCAATGCCCCCCACCCCGCCCGTACACACCCCTTGATTGCCAAATGTGACAGGAATCTCACCAACAACAGAGATCTTGCCAACAGGGATCTCAGCGACAGCCATCAGTGGCGCTCCCACAAAATAAATACCTCGGGGTCGAAAAATATTCTCCCACCAAGAGTAATGACTGACCACGGTCCTTTTGTAAATCCAAGAATTCGTTATGATGACACAACACGGATGAAGGGGGGCAGTGTGGGGCGAGGAGGGGGGGGGGATATCCCCCTTTTGTTCATTGCTCCCCCTGGGTTCGCCTCTGCCAGCAATCACGGTGGCCGTTCGAAGTCAACAAACGCAGCCCCCACCAGTGCACGTGCACAGGCGCCCCTGGCCCAGAGAGTACAAACACTCGGTGATTGGATTCTTGACAGCTTTCCCAGGCTCCGTATCCCAAGACATCGCCTCCCTACCCCCCTCCCTCAACCCCGATGGCACCCCTCCTCCCCCTACCCCCCACCGTCCCCCTCGCCCACGCCCTCATTTACCTGCCGTCATGCTTCGCTGCGGCTACGTCACCGTTCCCCAGGTGACTGCAGGTGCGTCCGGGTCGAGAGGGCCTTAAATACGGCGGCGACAGGGGCACAAGGCTGCGGATCACCTGGTGCAATCCGACCTCCCATCGACTCCACCTCACCTGCAGGCTCTCCCAGACCAGGTGAGCGCAGGGACAGTCACGGCTCCGCTGGAGGTTTAGAAGTTGGACTGGTTTTAACATCGACGTGGGTACTTCACGCGCCGAAGCTGTAAAGATATCGCCTCGTGTAGGCCACGCAGACTGGCGTGGCGATCGCTGTCAGCAAGCACCTGCTTGGGGGTTTTGTTTAAGTGTTGCACGGCGCACGAGAGGGGGTGGTGTGGCTAGAATCACACTCGGCCGCCTTTGTCTCCCCCAGTGCTGATGTTGTGCACAGGGCAGCGGGCACTCGTCTAAGGCTAAGTCAGTATATCCAGTGGAGGTTCAGATACAGCCTATCACTTCGCCACTGATATTAGCCGTTGTCGGGAATTGAACTCAAGTTGCCGTGTCCGTAGCGCCTCCTCTCCTAGTCCGCCACAACAAAGACAAAGATCCCCCGTATAGCCTTAACAGACTGTAGGGGCAAGTGCTGTTAGCGAGCACCTATGTGCGCCACACACACACTCAGGCACGCATACACACACGCACAAACTCGCACTCACACACAAAGACAAAGATCACCCGGATAACCAACACAACCGGTTGGGAGCAAGTGCTGTACACGAGTACATATTTTAAGGGAGGCATTGCGAACGAGGAGGTTGATTGCCAGCAACCACGCCCGGCCGCCTTTGTCTCCCCACCGCTGATGTTTCCATAGACTCCGAGACAAAGTCCATGACCCGCGTATCTCGTGTCCCGCAGAAAAACGCCGCGATGCTGAAGACCGCGACTACCCTGCTCCTGGCGCTGTGCGTCGGCCTGGCTCTGGCCGCATCGGCGAAGGAAGCGAAGCCCGGCCCGGCCTCCAAGGCAGCGGGGGGCGCCCCGGGGGAGAAGGCGGCCGGAGGCGCAGCTGATAAGGCTACGACGGCGCCCCCCAAGAGGAAGGGACCCCAGACCCTCTCGAGGGGTGAGTTATTATTCGAGCTGCACCTCGTTCTTCGCGCACAAATGAAGTGGCAGCACTGCAGGAGGCCCACGGAAAGAGGATTTCAGGTTCATTGAGTTTTGAAAAACTCGTCTCGAGAGAGGTCCCGGGATACAACGAGCCATCAGATTTGCTCGTCGGTTGTGCTTTTACTGGACATCTATTGAAAAGATGCTTCATAGCTCATCGGATTCCTCCAGGCTAAATAAAGATGCTGGTTTAATATCAGTCTGCGGTGAGTGCCATGCACCGCCATGTGGATTTGTGGAGCGTTTCAGACGCTGCGCAGCAGAGGCAGCGGGCGAATTAATGTAACAGAGATAGAGAGAGAGGTCCAGTCAGTCAGTCGTAGACAGACGAACACGGGGAACGTCTTGAACTTGGGCTTGAACAGGAGCAGGGATCCGACAGCACGGATTCCGCCCTGCGATTAGCGACCACGGAGTTCGAGGTTCACGTTCCAATCGGAGCGGTGCCCGGTGCGATGATGAGTCGCCCGAGACTATCCCGGGTGGAGAGTTCGTGCGCTCAAGTGGCTGTGTCTCTCTGCCCCCCACCACCACCACCACCCCTCCCCTCCCTCGTCACGCTGACCCCCCCTCCCGCCCCCCAGGTTGGGGAGATGACATCACATGGGTCCAGACTTACGAGGAGGGGCTGGCCAAGTCCAGAAACACGTGAGTAGAGTGACACGCACACACACACATACAGGCGCACACACACATACAGACGCACATACACACACACACAGACGCACATACACACACACACAATGCATACTCACTGAAACGCAAGCATACATACATACACACGTCATCACGTGCAGACATGCATGCAGACATATACACACAAGTACTCACACATGCACACACATACACACCGATACATGCGTAGATACATACACACAGATACCTACACATACATATTCTCACATCTGTAAATGCACAAAGACAAAGACCCCCCCCCCGTATAGCCTTAACAGACTGTTGTGGCAAGTGCTGTTAGCGAGCACCTATGGAGGCCGGAACGGTACACGACGGAGTGGAGAGGCCAGCACCACGCCCGACCGCCTTTGTCTCCCCAGTATACCTGTACACATACATAGACGCAGACACGAACACACGTAGATACGTATACAGAGATATACACACCGACACACTTGCCTACACACATGCAAAGACAAATGCAAAAATCTCCGCATAGACTCCGGGTACAAGCGCTGTTAGCGAGCACCTATTAAGGCATCCACGTTGTGCGTGTGCGTGTCACAGACGGAAGCCGCTGATGGTGATCCACCACCTGGAGGACTGCCCCTACAGCAACAGTGAGTGCCTCGCTGCCGACACGCAGTTAGGGTCAGGGGTCGGGTCCGGACCAGGGTCCAATTCAATCAAAGCATTTGTTACCCGCGCGATTCGCGTGGAAGCGGATGGCGACTACTGTGTATTGCCACCATCGTCATCGGCCATTGTGTGTCCACTGCTGGATGAAGGTCCCTCCCCTTCCCACGTAATGTCAACTGGCTAGACGGAATTGTTCTTTAATTGCCCCGTCCGCGTGTTTGCTCATCGGTCAATAACTCTGCCTTGCAAGTATTAACGTGTTAATTTAGCTTTAAAGGCCACGGTGGTATTGACCAATGTGGTGAGTTTCCATTGGGCTTTCATCCGCTTTTAACCACCCTATAGGCATCCCTAACAGTGTAAATGCATGTGCATGTGTACCTGTACGCGTGTGCGTGTATGTACGTGTCTGTGTGTTTACGTGTGGGGAGAGGTAGTGTAGCGGGTAACGCGCTGCGCGACGAACCTGGCGACCCGAGTTTGATTCCCGCTCACGGTGACGATTATCTGAACCGGTCCTGGACCTCCCCGAGGTCAACTCAGCCTCAAATGAGTACCTGGTGCGGTGCGTAAAACTATCGCCAATGGGCAGCCAAAGGCGGCTGGGCGTGGTGCTGGCCACCCATCCCCTCATGTGCCGTTCTGGCCTTCATAGATGCTCAGCACTTGCCTCAACAGTCTGTTGAAGCTATACGGGGGATCTTTGTCTTTGTGTACGTGTGTGTGTGTGTGTACCCCGGGCTGCTGCCCCTGGCGATTGTGGGCGCCTCCCATCGACTCTCCGCACAGATAACCGAGTCGCGACTTCAAGTTAAAAGTCCCCCCCCCACCCCCGTTTCACTGCCGCAGGCCTCAAGAAAGTCTTCGTGGAGTCCAAGGACATCCAGCGGATGGCCCAGGAGGACTTCGTTATGCTGAACCTCCTGGTGAGACGCGATAACGTGAAGGACACGCGCAACTCCCATCGTCCATGAACTCGTTCCTTCATTCATTAAATTACTCATTAATTGAGTCAATCAAACATTCACTCATTGGTGAATTAGGTCGGTGATTAATTGATCCGTTTACTTAATCAATCATTGTATTGATTTGAAGCTTTCGTGACTGCAGGAATCCATACTCTTTGGTTCTTTCGGTAAAGTCACGTCGGTATAAAATAAAATGAATCACGACGTTCCCACCTGATGATGGACGCTTGTGTTGCGCCCGAAACGTCGTGATTTATTTTGTTTCCTACCCACGTGACTTTACCGAAAGAACCAAAGAGTATAATCGTTGTATTGTTCATTTGCGCACACGTACACTCATTCATGCGTTCACTCATTAACCAATGCATTCTTGCATTCACTCAATCGAGCAACGATTCGTTCATTCAAAACGCGCTCCGTCATTCACTTTGGCCCAACGTGTATTTCGAAACGGACAGCCGCTGTCGATCGCCGTTTCCCTCGACCGCCCTTCCGCTCGCTCTCAGCGTGTTCTTGACGAAAGCGTTGCTGCTGCTGCTGCTGCCTTGCTCCCTCAGCACGAGACCACAGACAAACACCTCGCCCCAGACGGCCACTACGTGCCCAGGATCATCTTTGTTGGTGAGTTTACACCTGCTCTCACCTGCCCTCGCCTGTTCTCACCTGCCCTCGCCTACCGCTTTCCTCCACACAACTCCACCCGCCCCAACTGCCTCTCACCTTTTGTTACCTGACCCCCCACCACCACCTTCAATCACCTGCTCATACCTGCTTCCACCTAACCCCACCTAACCCCACCTGCCAAAACCCTTCATCTGCAACCCCCCACTTTCTCCCACCCCTCCTCGCGTGATCCGACCTTTCTTCACCTCACTCGCTTTCTCCACCCCCACCGCGCCCGCCTGTGTGCGCGTGTCTGTCTATACGTGTGTGTCTGTCTATAGGTTTTGTCTACGTGCGTCTTTGTGCTTGTCTACGTGTGCGCGCGTGCTTGTGCGTCTGTGTACGGGTGTTGGTGCGGGATGGTTGGGGGGGGGGGGGGCGAGCGGTGGCGCAGTGGTTGGCGCAGAGGTTTGCCAGCAGCCTGGGATTAGATCCCGTGAGATGAGAAGCTTCCCCCTTGGTTAGCTCGGCTCTAAACGAGCGCGTGTGTCGCTGGGTAAAAACATCAGAGCTGGGGAGACAAAGGCAGCCGGGCGTGACGCTGGGCCACCCGGCGCTCTGCAGCCTCGTGCACCGCCCGCGACTTTTTGACATAAAGCTCGCAGACAGCGCCGCTTGCTCAGCGTGGGATCTTGTTTCGCCTTGCAGATCCATCTCTCACGGTGCGCGCGGACATCACGGGCAAGTACAGCAACCGCCTGTACGCCTACGAGCCCATTGACGTCGAGCTCCGTGAGTACACATCGAGTTCCTTCACACCCTCCCCTCCTCCCCGTCCCTCCCCCACTCCCTCCCCGTCCCTCTCCCACTCTCCCCCGAGTCCCCACGTGGAACACGACTCGGCCATTAAACTCGGACGCCTTTAAACATCGCACATGACTACTTGGTTGTGAAATGTTTTTATTTATTTGGAAGTTAATAATTCCTCGAACAGGAAGAGCCGTTGGAAATTTTATATTAATCTCAAGGGTTTGATCATCATCATCATGATGATAATGATGATAATCGTCTCAATCCTCATCATGATCTGCATCTGCCATGAGAAATTCGTCAGCTGGAAATTCTGTGGGAGCTGGCTCCGTCTCTCACTCGATGTTTGCCGGGGGGTGATGCTGCTCGTCTTGCTTCGAGGGATTATCGGCGGAAGGAGCTACCACTAAGAGTACAAAACACGCCTGTCCAAAATTGCTTGTCGATATTATTTAAACCGTAAATGTATGTAATCATACTAACAGATTTATTTAGAAAATGTATGACATTTAAGCGAGGTGGATGTCGCCTGGTGCCAAAATAATTCCCCCAACATCGTCGTTCAGGACTGTTTCTGCTATCACTGAGCGCTGCTCGTAGCGATAGCTACTGCGCGTTTCGAATGATCGAATCCACGCGTTATCTGATCCTCTGTACAAGACGTGTTGTTGTTGTTGCTATGATTATTGTTATTTAAACCACACGGCCCGCCCCTGTGTCCTCTGACTCCCCTCGCAGTGGAAGAGAACATGAGGAAGGCGCGTAAGATGCTCCACACGGAGCTGTGAGCGGAGGCCTCCATCTCGTCCCTCTCGTCGTACCCCCCCGGGGGAACCGAGGCTCCCTCGTTCGACTCCCGGCCCCGGGGGGGGGGGGGGGGGGTCAGCGTCCCTCCTCGCTGGGGGCCGTTTCCCCTGATCGGGGTCTGATCCCTCGCGACTTCAAGAGCCATGAACCTTGGGCCTTCGACCTTAATCTGTGACCTGTTTTTTTTTATTTCCTTTTATAAAACGCGCGGTGGTTCCTCCTCCACCCGTGCACCCCCCCCCCAACCCCCCACTGGATCCGTTTTCGGATCGTTCCGCGTGTTGTACGGCATGCCGTCGGCCGACGTTTCGCTCCACGTTTCGGTGAGCTTCTTAAAGTTTCTCACAGACGTGTGGGGCGAGTGCCGTCCCAGCCACGCGTGCACGACAACCCCGAACACGCGGCGCAGCGTAGAGCCGCGACAAACCCAAGTAGTGCCCCTACCCCCCCCCCCAACTTCTCTATCTCTGTCTCTCTCTCTTAAACCTTGGTGAACATGAAGGGTGATTGGGCGCGACTCCTGTGCAGTTTACACTCAACACGTTGAGCTGAGAGTGAGAGTGTTTAGCGAGTGTCGTCACGTGTAAAGTAGTGGGCAACTTTCTGTAAAATAAAGCGAACAACGCGTTCAACGCCTGCTGCTGCACGTGTCATGGTGTTCATCGTCCGCACTCACATCCATACAACATACAAAGAACCCCCGTGTAGCCTGTACCAGGCTGCTGGAGCAAGTGGTGGTGTTAGCGAGCACCTATGAAGGCCGACACGGCACGCGAGCGGGTGGGTGGCCAGCACCACGCCCGGCCGCTTTTGTCTCCCTGGCGGTGATGTTTACACACCGCATCGTGTGCTCATTTGAGGCTAAGTCGACCTAGGGGGGAGGCTCAGGACCGGTTGAGATGATCGTAACTGGTGTTGGCCGTGAGCGCTACCCTACCGCTCCCCACACTCACACCCACTCACCCACATCAACACGTGCCCAGTTACGCTCATCCACTGCTGGAACAGGGCATCCACACACTGGACGGTTATTTGACCATACTTCACCGCACTGGTCACGGTTGCGTGGCGGTGCACATCGATTCAAACTCACTACCCCCTCCGCCCCGCCCCCCCCCCAAACAAAGCACAAACTGCTGTTCTCTTGAAGCTCCACACATGTGCTTACTACGTGTCCCAGGGGCTGTGCTGTGCGAGTTTGAAGTTTTCATCTTCAGAAAATCAAATCCTTTCAAGTGACTTGGTAGGAGCGGCCCCAGTGGCGTCATTGCCGTGACTGGTTGACATTTGTTAAAATGTTCCCAACATCGGCAGCAGCTATTTTCTGTCCACTGCTGGATGAAGGCCTGCCGACATCTCTCTCGTCTCTCGCGGCCCTGCGAGGCACCAATGCACGTGCAGCACACGAGCCGAAGTCATCGCTTCCATCTCCCACGGAGGGCGTCGTCTCGCGGGTGATCCGTCCTTGGGCTGCCGCTCCGTCCGTAGTCTCGCCCGTCGTCCCTTTCGAGCGACATCACCTGCCCAAGCCCACTCGCCTTTCCTTGACAGTCGACGTGGTGCGTCCGGGCGTGGTGTGTAACGATGCGTTGATTGCAATCGATAACAAATTGGTTAGGCTCACGACACATGGAACCGATCGGGTAAGAAATCAATACGTCGTGATCTATTCTTTTTTCTACCTACGTGACTTTGGCAAAAGAAGCCAAGAGTATGGATTCCTGCAGTCACGAAATCTTCAAATCAGAATTAAAAAATCAATGTATAACGTGAACATAACATTGGGTGACCCCCCCCCGCAGCCACAACAAGAGCCGTTATGTTCACCAAAGTGTAAACAACAACAATTATTATCACAAATAGTGTGTGTACTTAATGCAGACTTGATTCCTTGCTAAAGGCCGCGATTTGGTGTCTCAACATCTTAACATGTTGCATTCCCCAAAAGGCTAAAACCTATTCTTATTATTTCAAACAGCAATTATAATTATTGAACGGTGCACACCGTGACCCTGACTTGAGACGATTCATCATCCCGTGACCTTGCGAATCTTCACTTCTCCTCGCCGTCAGTCATTTAGAGCGACCCACCACTCCACCCCCCCCCCTCGTCCATATACCTGTCAACCCGTACAGGCAAGTTGAGTTTTCAGGTCCATACGGCGTGCAGCCGTTTCCATGCGGGCAATGTTTTGTCTATTTGTTTGTGTTTCTTCATTGTGATGGGACTTTGTAGGACGAACGTTGAGATTTGTAAGGGCACGGGGTGAACAATAGGGTCTGAGTTGGTCTGTAATAGGTAGGGCGCTGATAAGGGATTGACAGGTATGTGGTGGTGAGTGTACTAGTGGTGAGTGTAGTGGTTAGTGCACTCGTTACGAGTGTGGTGGTGAGTGTACTAGTGGTGAGTGTACTAGTGATGAGTGTAGTGGTGAGTGTACTAGTGGTGAGTGTACTAGTGGTGAGTTGAGTGGTGAGTGTACGAGTGGTGAGTGTACTAGTGGAGAGTGTAGTGGTGAATGTGCTAGTGGTGAGTGTACTAGTGGTGAGTGCATTCGTGATGAGTGTAGTGGTGAGTGTAGTGGTAAGTGTACTAGTGGTGAGTTGAGTGGTGAGTATACTAGTGGTGAGTATACTAGTGGTGAGTGTACTAGTGGTGAGTGTACTAGTGGTGAGTGTACTAGTGGTGAGTTGAGTGGTAAGTGCACTTGTGGTGAATGTAGTGGTGGTGAGTGTAGTAGTGGTGAGTGTACTAGTGGCGAGTGTACTAGTGGTGAGTTGAGTGGTAAGTGCACTCGTGATGAGTGTAGTGGTGAGTGTACTAGTGGTGAGTGTAGTGGTGAGTGTACTCGTGGTGAGTTGAGTGGTGAGTGTAGTGGTGAGTATATTAATGGTGAGTGTAGTAGTGGTGAGTGTAGTGGTAAGTGCACTCGTGATGAGTGTAGTGGTGAGTGTACTAGTGGTGAGTGTAGTGGTGAGTGTACTAGTGGTGAGTTGAGTGGTGAGTGTAGTGGTGAGTGTACTAGTGGTGAGTGTAGTAGTGGTGAGTGTACTAGTGGTGAGTGTACTAGTGGTGAGTGTACTAGTGGTGAGTATACTAGTGGTGAGTATACTAGTGGTGAGTATGCTAGTGGTGAGTGTGCTAGTGGTGAGTGTACTAGTGGTGAGTGTACTAGTGGTGAGTTAAGTGGTAAGTGCACTTGTGGTGAATGTAGTGGTGGTGAGTGTAGTAGTGGTGAGTGTACTAGTTGTGAGTGTACTAGTGGTGAGTGTACTAGTGGTGAGTGTACTTGTAGTGAATGTAGTGGTGAGTGTACAAGTGGTGAGTGTACTAGTGGTGAGTGTAGTGGTGAGTGTACTCGTGGTGAGTGTACTAGTGGTGAGTGTAGTGGTGAGTGTACTAGTAGTGAGTGTAGTGGTGAGTGTACTAGTGGTGAGTTGAGTGGTGAGTGTACTAGTGGTGAGTGTACTAGTGGCGAGTGTACTAGTGGTGAGTGTACTAGTGGTGAGTGTACTAGTGGTGAGTGTAGTGGTGAGTGTACGAGTGGTGAGTGTAGTGGTGAGTGTACTAGTGGTGAGTGTACTAGTGGTGAGTGTAGTAGTGAGTGTGCTAGTGGTGAGTGTACTAGTGGTGAGTGCAGTGGTGAGTGTACTAGTGGTGAGTGCAGTGGTGAGTGTACTAGTGGTGAGTGTAGTAGTGGTGAGTGTACTAGTGGTGAGTGTAGTGGTGAGTGTACTAGTGGTGAGTGCAGTGGTAAGTGTACTAGTGGTGAGTGTACTAGTGGTGAGTGTAGTAGTGAGTGTGCTAGTGGTGAGTGTAGTAGTGGTGAGTGTAGTAGTGGTGAGTGTAGTGGTGAGTGTACTAGTGGTGAGTGCCGTGGTGAGTGTACTAGTGGTGAGTGTACTAGTGGTCAGTGTAGTAGTGGTGAGTGTACTCGTGGTAAATGTACTAGTGATGAGTGTAGTGGTGAGTGTACTAGTGATGAGTGTAGTGGTGAGTGTACTAGTGGTGAGTGTGCTAGTGGTGAGTTGAGTGGTGAGTGTACTAGTGATGAGTGTAGTGGTGAGTGTACTAGTGGTGAGTGTACTCGTGGTAAATTGAGTGGTGAGTGTTCTAGTGGTAAATGTACTAGTGATGAGTGTACTAGTGGTGAGTGTAGTGGTGAGTGTAGTGGTGAGTGTACTCGTGGTGAGTGTACTAGTGGTGAGTGTACTAGTGGTGAGTGTAGTGGTGAGTGTAGTGGTGAGTGTAGTGGTGAGTGTACTAGTGGTGAGTGTAGTGGTGAGTATACTAGTGGTGAGTGTAGTGGTGAGTGTACTAGTGGTGAGTGTACTAGTGGTGAGTGTAGTGGTGAGTGTACTCGTGGTGAGTGTACTAGTGGTGAGTGTAGTGGTGAGTGTACTCGTGGTGAGTGTACTAGTGGTGAGTGTAGTGGTGAGTGTACTCGTGGTGAGTGTACTAGTGGTGAGTGTAGTGGTGAGTATACTAGTGGTGAGTGTACTAGTGGTGAGTGTAGTGGTGAGTGTACTCGTGGTGAGTGTACTAGTGGTGAGTGTACTAGTGGTGAGTATACTAGTGGTGAGTGTAGTGGTGAGTGTAGTGGTGAGTGTATTAGTGGTGAGTGTAGTGGTGAGTGTATTAGTGGTGAGTGTAGTGGTGAGTGTAGTGGTGAGTGTATTAGTGGTGAGTGTAGTGGTGAGTGTATTAGTGGTGAGTGTAGTGGTGAGTGTAGTGGTGAGTGTAGTGGTGAGTGTATTAGTGGTGAGTGTAGTGGTGAGTGTATTAGTGGTGAGTGTAGTGGTGAGTGTACTAGTGGTGAGTGTAGTGGTGAGTGTACTAGTGGTGAGTGTAGTGGTGAGTGTGCTAGTGGTGAGTGTAGTGGTGAGTGTACTAGTGGTGAGTATACTAGTGGTGAGTATACTAGTGGTGAGTGTAGTGGTGAGTGTAGTGGTGAGTGTATTAGTGGTGAGTGTAGTGGTGAGTGTATTAGTGGTGAGTGTAGTGGTGAGTGTACTAGTGGTGAGTGTAGTGGTGAGTGTACTAGTGGTGAGTGTAGTGGTGAGTGTGCTAGTGGTGAGTGTAGTGGTGAGTGTACTAGTGGTGAGTGTAGTAGTGGTGAGTGTACTCGTGGTAAATGTACTAGTGATGAGTGTAGTGGTGAGTGTACTAGTGATGAGTGTAGTGGTGAGTGTACTAGTGGTGAGTGTGCTAGTGGTGAGTTGAGTGGTGAGTGTACTAGTGATGAGTGTAGTGGTGAGTGTACTAGTGGTGAGTGTACTCGTGGTAAATTGAGTGGTGAGTGTTCTAGTGGTAAATGTACTAGTGATGAGTGTACTAGTGGTGAGTGTAGTGGTGAGTGTAGTGGTGAGTGTACTCGTGGTGAGTGTACTAGTGGTGAGTGTACTAGTGGTGAGTGTAGTGGTGAGTGTAGTGGTGAGTGTAGTGGTGAGTGTACTAGTGGTGAGTGTAGTGGTGAGTATACTAGTGGTGAGTGTAGTGGTGAGTGTACTAGTGAGTGTACTAGTGGTGAGTGTAGTGGTGAGTGTACTCGTGGTGAGTGTACTAGTGGTGAGTGTAGTGGTGAGTGTACTCGTGGTGAGTGTACTAGTGGTGAGTGTAGTGGTGAGTGTACTCGTGGTGAGTGTACTAGTGGTGAGTGTAGTGGTGAGTATACTAGTGGTGAGTGTACTAGTGGTGAGTGTAGTGGTGAGTGTACTCGTGGTGAGTGTACTAGTGGTGAGTGTACTAGTGGTGAGTATACTAGTGGTGAGTGTAGTGGTGAGTGTAGTGGTGAGTGTATTAGTGGTGAGTGTAGTGGTGAGTGTATTAGTGGTGAGTGTAGTGGTGAGTGTAGTGGTGAGTGTATTAGTGGTGAGTGTAGTGGTGAGTGTATTAGTGGTGAGTGTAGTGGTGAGTGTAGTGGTGAGTGTAGTGGTGAGTGTATTAGTGGTGAGTGTAGTGGTGAGTGTATTAGTGGTGAGTGTAGTGGTGAGTGTACTAGTGGTGAGTGTAGTGGTGAGTGTACTAGTGGTGAGTGTAGTGGTGAGTGTGCTAGTGGTGAGTGTAGTGGTGAGTGTACTAGTGGTGAGTATACTAGTGGTGAGTATACTAGTGGTGAGTGTAGTGGTGAGTGTAGTGGTGAGTGTATTAGTGGTGAGTGTAGTGGTGAGTGTATTAGTGGTGAGTGTAGTGGTGAGTGTACTAGTGGTGAGTGTAGTGGTGAGTGTACTAGTGGTGAGTGTAGTGGTGAGTGTGCTAGTGGTGAGTGTAGTGGTGAGTGTACTAGTGGTGAGTGTAGTGGTGAGTGTACTAGTGGTGAGTGTAGTGGTGAGTGTGCTAGTGGTGAGTGTACTAGTGGTGAGTGTAGTAGTGGTGATTGTCTATTTGTCTGTATTTCCCTCTTGTGATGGGACTTTGTAGGATGAACGTTGAGATTGAAAAGGGGCCACGGGGTGACCAGTTAGGTCTGAATTGGTCTGTAATAAGGCAGGGAGGGGGGCACAGATAGGCGGGTTGACGGCTATGCGTCCATCCCCTCCCTAAAGAAAGTCTCTGCAAATGGCTCTTTGGTAATTATCACTGCCTCGGCTGGAAGCCGCCACCCGCGTAGTGCACACATTACAACTTGAGGTGATCTAAGAGGCAAAACGCCCAACCACACACCCGATATGTATGCGAGTGTGTGTGTGTGCGCGCGCATATATTTGTGTGTGGGGAGTGGTGGCGCAGTGGTTAGCGCACTGCGATATTAACCCGGCGAAAATCGATCCGAAACCTCGCCTAGGTCGACTCAACATCAAAACGAGTACCTGGTGCGGTGTGTAATCGCCGTCACTGGGGAGACAAAGGCGGCCGGGCGTGGTTGCTGGCTCGCGAACCGCATTTTCCGGCAATATTTTTTTATTTGTTAAAATGTGGAGGGTGTCCGTGGTGTAACCAGTCCGACCACCTGAGTTCGATTCCTGGACAAGGCAAAACATCAGTCCTGGGCCTCGCCTAGGTCAACTCAGGAGTAAACGAGCCGCGTCACTTGGTGCGCTGTGCCAGCTGAACCTGAACTTCTTTCGTACCGTACGTAGTCAACCGTGCCCCTCATGAAGTTAAAATCGGGGTTTGTCCCTCATCCCCGTGGTCGCAAGTTCGAGTCCATCACTCGGCAGCGGCAGGTCGCACCCAGTGGGGTAAGGGGAGCGTCCATAAATGACGTCACGCACCTAGGGGGGGGGTCAGACATTTGTGACGATGTGTGACGAGGGGGGGCGGTTTGAGAAAAGTGACGTCACATCAAAATGCGCAACTTTTAATAAATATAGACAACACGTTCTACTTAATTAAATAGACTTTTAATAAATGTTTTCTCCTAGAACATCAGAGTGCAGCGCCACATTAAATACACGCTACAATGACAATAGTTTAAAGCGATTTGGAGCATGTTTTATTTGGGGGGGGGCGGGCAGAGCTCTGTGACGTCATATTTGAGGGGGGGGGGTCTGACTTTTCGTGACGCCGTGTGACGATGGGGGGGGGGGGGCAAAAATCGTCCAAAATCGCGTGACGTCATTTATGGACTGCCCCTAAAGCGTGGGTACGCTCACCGCTTTCCAAGACGCCTTCTGTTCGGCGTGGAAGGAGTAGGCCAAACACGCACTCCAGAGCGCCCCCCTTCTGACAGAAGTGGTTGCGAGCCACCAAAACCAAAGCTCTCGAATGTGGCTGCGGGTCGGGGGAGGGTGGGGGGGCTTCTGAGTGTGGTGGGGGGGGAATTGAACCTTGGAACCTCTCCGGGTGATAACGATCAGAGAGAGAGAGCCACACAATCTCGACGAGACCGCACCTGGGCGACTACGGATCTCGCTCGGCCAGTAAATCCTCCTGTCGGGCCTTCGGTTGGGTTGGGGGGTTTATGGAGGGGGGTGGAATGGGGCCGAGCGGGGAACGCCACCCAGCCACGCGTGGCTGGTGATCAGCCGGCGACGTAACCTACACGGGGGGGGGGGGGGTCTTCATGATTTGATCGCCAGCCAATGTTGCTTGGTCGGTCACTCGCTATTTGATTCACGAATGTAGCTGTGTTTTGTGTGTTTTGTGTTTTTTAATCCACGTGATGCATGTAGATTGCATGTAGATTGTGTACAGTGTATTTCCCCAAATAGCTATTTTTCCCCGAAAGTTATTTTTCGCCAATTACATTCCTTAAATAATTATCAAATAGAGCAAGTCAAGATCTATAAGCATATTGGGGTCAATCTTGATTCAAAACTGAATTTTGAAGATCACATTGATTATATTGGTAAAAAGACAATAATAAAAATTGGGTTTCTGTATCGACACAAGCACTGCTTCCCCCCTATGTTCCGTTTGGAATTGATAAAAGCTACTGCCTCTACTTGATTACTGTGACATCGTGTATAAATCAGCCCCAAGTACTCAATTTATCACTTGGCCTTAAGATTTGCATTGAACTGCCCATATAGGACCCACCACTGTGATCTCTACATTGGGTCAAACTTAACATCTCTCAATGTTCGACGGCTTGTGCATCAGATCTTATTTATTCACGATGTACTTACAAAAACATCCGCAGACTACCTGCTGCATCTCCTCTCTGTTTCGAAGAACAAATGTGACCTAAGGTCTTCGCTCATTTACCAGCTTCACATTCCCTATTGCCGTACGAATACTGGAGGAAGGGCCTTTGCTGTTGATGCCCCCAGGGTCTGGAATGCTATTGCCAATAAACTGCAACTTGAATCACTACCTATGAGATCTTCACTCAAAACTGCTCTAGAGGAGTTGTACACCCCTAGCTGCCACTGCAATTCAGTGGCCTAAAATAAAATGTTTCGCTCCGGATGACCGCTGCAAAGTATGATCTGTGTTTTGATTTAGTGTGCCGATCTTAAAGGTGCATTGAAAAATGTTGACACTCCGACTGATGCTCCTGCTGTTGTGGAGTGACTCATGCAGCCAGCTATGGCTACAGGGTTTGGTAGTACATGTTGTTTATGTCGTTGATTGTGAAATTTCGGTCACAGTTCCTATGATCACTGTTACATTGCTTTTATGGCTTTGTTGGTGATTTCGAAAAGTTTTTTGGTTTGGCCATGTTTGTTTGTTGTAGTACAGAGTTAGAATCATGGCTTTAATCTAAGTTGTCTTGTGGTTGTTGTTGTTGTTGTTTGACTTGCATCCCACTGGGATTTTTGCACAGCGTTGGTGTACAATGCTTTTTCTGGAATATTTTGCAGTTTTTTTGCGCATATTCACTTTAAGATGTTCTCTTGTTCATTTTTTGTTTTTTGTTTGTTGCGGTTGCACCCGATTCAAGAGCCGAATGGCTCACAGGGCTATACCTAATAAATGAAATTGAAAACTGAAACTGTGTACAGTGACATTGCAGTGGTGTGTACAGTAGTGGTTGTACAGTAGATTGTGTGCGGTAGCTGGTGTTCAGTGGGTTGTGTACAGTAGACCGTGTACAGTAGATGCGTACAGTGGGTCGTGTACAGTGTAGTGTGTACAGTAAGTGTACAGTGGATTCAGGGTTGGGGCTGTGAGGCAGCGTTCTGCGACGTGCAGGGACCCGGTCGGTCCACAAGGGGCCCCGAGTCAACAGATACACAGAGTAACGACATGTGAAGAATGTTCATTCAGAAAAAAATATATAGATACATAAAACATTAGCTGCGGTCTACCATGGTCCAAGCCCCCCCCATCTAGGCACCTGGCTATGATAGCAATAGAGCAGCAGCAGCAGCGATCCACTCGCCCTTAGAGCAAATCCTAGGGGGCCGTCCATAAATGACGTCACGCACCTAGGGGGGGGGGGGTCAGACATTTGTGACGATGTGTGACGAGGGGTGGGGGGGTGAGAAATGTGACGTCACATCAAAATGCACAACTTTAAATATAGACAACACGTTCTACATAATTAAATAGACTTTTTTAATAAATGTTTTCTCCTACAACATCAGAGTGCAGCGCCACATTAAATACGCACTACAATGACAATAGTTTAAAGCGATTTGAAGCATGTTTTTTTTTGGGGGGGGGGGGGTGCAGAGCTTTGTGACGTCATATTTGAGGGGGGGGTTCTGACTTTTTGTGACGCCGTGTGACGATGGGGGGGGGGGGGTCAAAAATCGTCCAAAATCGTGTGACGTCATTTATGGACGGCCCCTAGACCGATGGTGCCCGGCATGAAAGCAAGAACGCCCGATTACTTCATTGTGACTATTGTGCATTTAAATACGTTTAATTAATACTGTCACTGGGAGACTGTCTTCCTCTAAACCCAATACGCGAGGCAACTGACACAACACTATTTATCCTAACATTGTTTACGGGGTTAAACATATCATTGGTAGCTATTTCAGTAAAAGTGAGTCGGGAAAAATTAGGGGGGCCCACAGTCGGATCTTGCAGAGCTCCCCCAGTGTAAATAGGTATCTGCACCCCTGAGTTGATAGGACGTGTGATCTGCAGTGGTGAGACTGACTAGAGTGGTGTAAATTAACTATATAGTATCGTGGTAAATATGTTTACAGCGCAGCTGTCAACCCCTTGTCGGTGCCTACCTTTTTTTTTATTTCACGCTTTTATTAAACTCAGTCTGTTGTTCAAATCTTGTCACTCAATTTTAACCAACTTCCAAATATGGTATCGACTGCAAACTTGGTATATTAATGTCATACTGATGGAAAAAAAATAAAAAAACGTTTATTTTAAAACATTACTTTTATATGTTATGTTTCGGCTTGGCTATAATTGTCCACGCTAAACTGACGTTGGCTGTAAATCACCACGTCCCTTACGTTGTGGCGAGCTTCGGGGCCACTTCCTGGAGTCGTGGAGTTCTGCCACTACTAGTACGGTACATTTCATTAAAGCGTGTTTAAAAAAAAGTGTTTTCAAATATTACATTTACGGACCAATTCAGACCTTATTGGTCAGCCCGCGCCCCTTATACACCTCAACGTTCATCCTACAAAATCCCATCGCAAGCGAGAAACACAAACAAATAGACAAAACACATTTTTTTTGCCCGTATCGAAACGGCTGTACGCCGTATGGACCTGAAAACTTAATTTATCTGTACAAGAATAGGGGTAAGCCGTATGGGTTGACAGATATGATGCAGGCTTCTGTGATTTTCGTCGAGATAGGCTAAGCTCGTGCGAATATAGATAATTAATCTACAGAGATCTGTTCTTGTTTTTTAAATAAAATCTGCAGTGCTGCAAATGTGGAAATAGATGGCGTGCCGGACCATCATGATTTAAATGACCGAGAGCTCATCATCAGCCTTGATATATCCACTGCTGGATGAACTAATTTAGTTTCCCGCACACCAGACGACCTCGTAGCTCACATCTCTGCGCCGATAACCATCTCGGGTATAAATGCAACCTCCGATGAGCGCCGTTGGCCACGTACGGTGCGAAAGAAGTTCTACATACACACGATGCATGTGACCCTGCGTTAAGTTCTCCAATCCGTTCCTCTTTTCTCGCCGTCCCTCACTGTAATTTCAAGCCTGCTCCTCCGCACGATTTTCAGCCCGTCCGAGACGCTCCGAGTCTCTTTCCGGGGAGACCTGGAAGCGTCGATCGGTGCCACAGCTTGGGGCCAAAGGAAAGGCGATGGCAGGAGCTCATCCCTTGCATTGCCACTCTGTAACACATTCCTCCTGCGGAGGGAGCTGGTAGGAACGTTGGGTTGCTCGGTCAATGGCCAGGGTCAACGGCGGCGTGGTGTATTCCGTAAATATGCCCGACTGTAAGGGCGGGCACAAGCCGGCGTGAGTAGGTTAAACGTTGAGTTTTATAAGGGCACAACGGGGTGACCAGCCCCTCCCCACCCAGCCCCACCCCCCACCCAGCCCCTCCCTCCCCTCCCACCCAGCCCCTCCCCACCCAGCCCCTCCCTGCACGACGGACGGACACAATAATCCCCTGTGGGCTGGTGTAACCAGGAGGTTTCTACCAGTATAATAGGTAGACTCAGCCTCAATTGAGTACCTGGTGCGGTGTGTAAACGTCGCCACTGGGGAGACAAAGGCGCCCGTGCGTGGTTGCTGGCCACCCACCCACTCGTGTCCCGTGCCCTCTTCTGTAGGTGCTCGCTAACAGCACTTGCCCCAACCGTCTGTTATAGGCTATACGGGGGATCTTTGCCTTTGTTTTTATGTGGTGGTGATTTTACACAAGCATAGACTTTGACCCGGCTGGAGTGAATTAATGTAACCTCGAGTAGCAATCCATGCCAGCCCGGCTTTATATCTGCAATATATCTCCTGTTGTGTGACTCCTTGTGCCTTAAGGTGCGGCTCTGGCAGCCGTTGCTTCTGTAAATTAAAATATATAACTCAAAGTGGCTTCCTGTCCAAACGAGTGCGGTGTTCGGGGTCCTCATCTCCCGTTCACAGCCCCCAATCCAGGGTTTGGAAATTCCACATTACCATGGCACGCACGAGTCTATGCACGTGCCGACCACTGGGGAGGGGCAGTTGTATTGACGCCGCAGAGGTGGAAAGAGCCGAGTTTGACTTCTGACCAGGATGAACGATTCCGTTCGTTCGGTCGTGAGTCACCACCACTCGCTCCTGGTGCCGACGGTTCGCTCCCGCCCTCTCCCCCGGTTGCCGCAGCTCCGCGCGTCGGACCCACACACGAGCATCACACAGCGCGCGTTGCCTTAAATAAGTGGATTTAATAAATACTAACAAACGCGCCGACACTCCTAGCGGTATTTACACACACACGCCTATAAACACGACCGGCGACACCTGAAATGCGTGGCGTGGCATGTTCTCAACAACACAAATCGAAACGCTCTGCTGCTGCTGCTGCTGCCACCCGACGCGCGCTCCAACTTGCACTCGACGGCAACCGCGTCGCTACCACGTGCGCGTGCGCGCGCACGCGCGCACGCGCACGTGGCCTTTCAGTAACGAACGGCCAACACACGCTGCCAAAGTCACTACTCGGGAACTTACTCAAACAACTTCACTCGAGGGCACCTAAGGCCGTCAGGAGTGGCTTGAGATTGACGAGTGGATGGCGTGAAGCAAGCCGGTAGACAAGGAGGGGGGGGGGGCGGGGAGACGGAGTTGGGTGGATCGAGTTGTCCGCTACGTGAAGACCACAGATCCGCGCGCGTGCGTGCACCACGCGTCACCGTCCCGGCTGCCCCCCCCCCCCGTGGTGAGAGCGCGAGGCCCAGGGCGACCGCCGCGAGAGGCCTCCGAATCGTGTGATCGAGCGCCAGTGTGGTCGGGTCGCTACGGGCAGCACGCCCGACCGTTACAAAACAAAAGCCACGCTTCATGCTAGTCCCCAGTGGACGTGCCGACGTTCGGCCAACGTGGGCACGTGGTTGGAGTTGTTGGATCAACGTCGGCCCAACGTTTCATGTTCACTGGGCGGTCGGGGGGGGATCTGTTAAATTAATGGATTACAGTTATTATTACCATCATCAGCACTACTACGGTATTGGTATAACTAGTATTGTTACAGTATTATCATTATTATTACTACGGTATTATAGAAAAAAACGTCAAGAATAAATCATCACAATATTCTCCAAACAGGTTAAAACTGAGATCTGCAGATGATGTCGTCTGTTGGTGACAGTCACGATAAGAGAGGGGTGAATGTGGATTCCGTTGATGGAGCTGGTGTTGGAATGTTGAGGAATGGAACCGAGGGGCCACCGAGCCTGGCCCGGCCCCCTCGGGGCCCCCAGAGCCCCTCAGGGCCCCTCAGGGCCCATTGGGGTCGCTCAGGGCCCCTCTGGGCCCATCGGGGTCACTCAGGGTCACTCAGGGTCCCTCTGGGCCAGTGATGTCTGTACAGGTGTGGATGGCGCGTTATTTACGAAGCTCCAAAAGTGTCTGTACCCGTCTATCTGCGTCTCTCTTAATGTCGTTTTTTTAGTCTTGTCTCTGTGTCCACCCGCTCTCTGTGTCTATCTGTGAATTTCCACGTCTCCACCTGTTCCTGTCTCGGTGTGTCACCTCTGTATCTCCATGGCTCAGTGTCTCTATTTTTTATTTGACCAGGTAAGGCCCACCGAGCTACGTAGCTCTTTTTCAGAAGCGACCTGGCCACAAATGATAGCTCAACCAAGTGGCTTATCACGTGGGAATTTATAGCAGCCAAATACTCTTAAACGCACGTTTCTAAGTGGGGAGGGAAAAACCGGATGATCCGGAGAAAAATCCACACGATGACGGGGAGACCATGCAAACTCCAAATATACAGACGTCAAGATCGGGATCGAGCCCACGACCTCCTGTATACCAGGCGAGGTAGTTAACATCTCGCCACCACAGCAGCCTTCTGTCTCTATGTAACCCCTCTCCCTACCCCGTGTGTCGAGATCGCTCCACCCAGCCCCGAGTCCCAGTGACGTGGAGGTCACCAACCACGGTGTCCGACGGATCCTCGCCATACAACGCTATTATTCGTGGGTCGGTCACGTGACCCAGAGGAATTTCCTTCAACGACTCTCACTCCCTTACTATCGGTGGGCAGGGACAGCTTCCGAATGCTCCCCACCTCACCCACGGCAACAGCGAGACTGGCAGCCCCCACACTCTGCCCGGCAGCCTGGCTCACCAACATCATTGTGGGCGAGACGCTACCGGGATCATCGGTGCCCTCACCCAGGTAGCGCAACGAGCGTGGGGGCAGGGGGTGCGCTGCCCACGCCTCCTGGTGGCCAAAGCTACCAGTTGGGGGCCCCCTTGACAACCACCACGAGATGTTGTTCACGCTGTTGGGGGCCCCACCTAACCGGTTTGCAGCACCCCCTGAGCTGATGATGTAGTTACACAACTGCCCTCACCCTCTGAGATGGTGAGGCTCATCCTACCGCCCCCTCCTCGCCTCCTCCCAACACTCGCATTTGTCTCACCCCCCCCCAACATCACGGATGTGAACTTCTAAAGTTGCCGACCTGCCTTTTGTCTGGGCCCATGCGCGTGTATACTTAGTGTGTGCATGTGTACTCAGTGTGTATGTTTGTGTGTGCTTAGCGTGTGAAGAGTGTGTGCAAATAAGTACATGAATAGCTGCTATAGTGAAAAAACATGAAGTGCTGGAGAGACAAAGGCGGGCCGGGCATAGTGCCATCTGCATGATGCCTTCAGAGGACTTGATTGGGGTGAAAGAAGGAGTGAACCAAGCTCAGAGAGAGGTCAATGTGCATGTGCGCATGTGTATGTACGTGCGTGGTGGTTTGGTGTGTGTGCTTTAGTGAAGTTTATTTTGTTTAACAAGGTGAGAACCAATGGGACCAGGAAAGTGACCTTTAGTATGTGTGTACATGTGCATGTATGAGGAGCGGTGGCTCAGTGGTTAGCGCGCTGCGCTTCGAACCCGGCGACCCGAGTTCGATTCCCGCTCGTGGCCAACATCAGTGACGATTATCTAAACCGTTCCTGGGCCTTCCCCATGTGAACTCCGCCTTAAATGAGTACCTGGTGTGGTGTGTAAACATTGCCACTCGGGATACAAAGGCGGCCGGGCGTGGTGCTGGCCACCCATCACCTTCATGTGCCATGTCGGCCTTCATAGGTGCTCGCTACCAGCACTTGCCCCAACAGTCTGTTAAGGCTATACAGGGGATTTTTGTCTTGTGTGCGCGCATGTATACATGCATGTGTGTGTGCGCGTTAGTATGTATGTGTCCGCTTCCCAGTAAATATGCCAACGTTGGCCCAACGTTCCAGAATTACTGGGTTGTCTGCGGATGTGAGTGCGCACGCGTGTGTTATCGCGTGCTCGTGGCGCTCGCTCGTCCTTCGAGCGAGCGCCACGAGCAACTTTTGATGAGGGCGTTGCGAGAGGAGTGGCAGCGCAGTGGCGAGGCCGGCGAATCGGCTTCCCCCGAGCGCCGCCAGACAACTCCTCGCACGCGCGTGCGCGGTTGACATCGAGCAAAGGCAGCTTAGCGGCACGGCGCTGGCAAATACGAGTCGTGGTGGGGAGGCGGGGGAGGGGGGCCGGGGGAAGGAGAGGGGGAGTGCCGGGGTGTGGACTGCAGAGGCGACGCTCGGCTAGAGGAAGGCGTTGGGATCGGCCTGCGGGTCCTTCATGTTCCTGAAGCGCCAGGTGAGCCACACGGTGACGATCTGCGTGGAGACAGAGACGATCGCAGCAGGTCACGACCTTGTGAGGCATTCAGCTCTTTGAGTAAATGTTTTTTTCCGGGTCGCTGGTAGATCCGGAGTGAGCCAAGAAGAACCGGATGTGACTACGTTAGCTACGGCCATAGCGAGGGGATATACTGGGTGCAGAAATATTTCCAGGGTCAGCTGATTACACCGGCTTCTCAGTGTTATGAGTAGATGGTCTCAACACTTAATTTGGCTAGATTTCAGGCTCTGATTAATTAAAACACAACTATAAATATATATCAGGTTGGTGGAGGGTTGCTAATGACACGGATTCAATCCACCATTACGTGGTGTCATCCAAAGAATAAATTATGGAGAATTAAAAAAAATCGATTGGTCTGCCATGCACGCGCCCTGTGACGTGTGAATAGAGGTCACGTGGGGGCGATCGGACGCTGACCGAGCCCAGGCGGACAGCGCCACCCGCTGGCGGTAGTGGGGATTCACGTTAAGTTACAGGGCCCAAAGGGCCAAAAAACGCCAAGTGGCCAGAAACAAACAGCCAAGATTAAAGTTGCCATGGATAACATTTGACGCGTTTCTTGAAGTGAGCAAAGTCATACGACCTTTGGAGAAGGAAGAAACAGGGGAGTGTTGTGGTGTTTGTTGAACAGGGTGGTGGTTTAACAGTGTGGTGGTTGAACAGTGTGGTGGTGGTGGATCAACAGTGTTGTGGTGGTGGTTGAACAGTGTGGTGGTGGTGGTGGTTGAACACATTGTGGTGGTGGTGGTTGAACACAGCGTGGTGGTGGTGGTGGTTGAACAGTGTGGTTGGTGGTGGTGGTTATACACAGTGTGGTGGTGGTTATACACAATGTGGTGTATGAGACTGAGTACTCAACATGGGTGGAGGAACCAACGAGTGAAGATCATGGGACGAGTCACCATGATAGGATGGTGGGGGTGAGGATTGGGGTGTGGGGTTGAGTGCTGATGATCAGTGGCGGTGGTGAGCGGCGGTGGTGAGTGGCGGTGGTGAATTGTGGTGGTGCGTAGTGGTGAGTGGTGAGTGGCGGGGGTGAGCGGCGGTGGTGAGTGGCAGGGGTGAGTGGCGGTGGTGAATGGTGGTGGTGCGTAGTGGTGAGTGGTGAGTGGCGGGGGTGAGCGGCGGTGGTGAGTGGCAGGGGTGAGTGGCGGTGGTGAATGGTGGTGGTGCGTAGTGGTGAGTGGTGAGTGGCGGGGGTGAGCGGCGGTGGTGAATGGTGGTGGTGCGTAGTGGTGAGTGGTGAGTGGCGGGGGTGAGCGGCGGTGGTGAGTGGCGGTGGTGAGTGGCGGTGGTGAGCGGCGGTGGTGAGTGGTGGTGAGTGGTGAGGGTGAGTGGTGAGGTGGTGCTGACCTCAGTGAAGGAGAAGAAGAGGCCCACGCCGCCCGCCACCTGCAGCACCTGCTCCGAGAAACTCTGCAAGACGTCCAGGCATGGAGAAGAGCCCTGTACCAAAGACAAAGATCCCCCATGTAGCCTGTCACAGACTGTTGGGGCAAGTGCTGTCAGCGAGCAACACCGATGAAGGCCGGAACGGCACACGAAGGGGTGGGTGGCCAACACTACGCCTGGCTGCCTTTGTCTCCCCAGTAGTGATGTTTACACACCGCACCAGCTTCTCATTTAAGACTGAGTCGAACTAGGAAGGCCCAGGACCGGTTCGGATATTTGCCACTGTTATTGGTCGTGAGCAGCAATCGAACCCGGGTGACTTGTAGTCGTTGCACACTGTGCTAACCACTGCGCCACCGCTGTCCAGCCCATACAAAAACACAATAACCAGCACCAGATCTCGGCACAAATGAAATCCTGATGCTAGCCACCACACACAGATGCCATTCGCCGGACAGTCCGGGTGAAACCCCCAGAGATGTGGCAACCCTAACCCTGACTACCCCCTAATTCCAGTCGAACCCCACCCAAGAGGTTTCTCCCTGTTAAGAGTCATCAGCACGCCCCACCTTGGTGCAGTTAGTGGCCTGCGCGGTGTCGTTGAATCCGCAGCAGTGGAAGTGCGTCTGGATGTCGTTGCGCGTGGCGGGAGACGCGTTGTTCCAGCCGATGTGCAGCAGGTTTATCTGCGGAGGTCCACAGGGCACGCGCCACACAGTCAACAGGACACAGTGCTACTAATATTTCACTATTCTTATAAATATATTTTACCAGGTAAGGCCCCGCTGAGCTATATAGCGCTCTTTCAGAAGCAAGCTGTCACAAATTAGTACTCAACTAAGTGGATTATCACGTGGAAATGTATAGCAGCCAAATACTCTAAACGTGTTTTTAAATGTGGAGGGAAAAACCGGAGGACCCGGAGAAAAATCCATGCCGCCACGGGGAGAGAGACACGCAAATTCCAAATATACAGCAGCAGGCGTCAGGGTTGGGATTGAACTCAAGACCTACCGTACACCAGGCGAGGTAGTTAACATCTCGCCACCGTTTTTGCAAGGTGGTCGCCCAACCCAGCGTAATCCAGGCTCCAACCTGCTTAGCTTTTGAGATCTGACGAGGCTGGACATGTTCCGGGTGTTTTGATCGGAGTCTGTGCGATCTAACTCTCAATGGGGCCATCACGATCCACGGGTGGATGATCGCAAAGATACATTTTGTGGTGGATCGCAGGAGAAATTCCAACAAGCAATGACATCGCAAGCGTGCAGCAATTTTCTTTGCGGCCGATGGAAAAAATCGCCAACGAAAAATTCACGCAAAAAAAAAAACCTTCTACCAAGAGATGGCGCTAGTACTTTACGTGTCGAGTGTATGACGGGGCTAAATTCATCCGGGCACTTTCATTGTTGGTCACGGCCTTTTGTGGTGGACCGCGGACCAGCAGAATGGATCACGCTGCCTGGTGGATTTCCTCCAGCCCAATGTTGATCCAAATCTTTAAAAAATAAACTTCATCTGCCCGTCTTTAAATGAGACAGCCACAGCACTTGCTTGGCTAACGTTCGTCATGCAGAGGTAAAGAAAGGGCTAATTCTGTTAGAGAGCAAGCCCTGGTTTGGATTACGAGCTCTGCACGACTGATAACCACTGACCTCGTCCAAAAATAACAGTGACCGAAATGTTGTTTTCTGCGCGTTAATCTCATTGGTGCTTTGGTCATATCTAACTCATGTTACCATCCCCCTTGAGTTTTCAGGGTTGAAAATAGCTTCGTGATATTAACCCTTTCCCATTCCGATGACGTACACATACGCCATCGGAAAGGCATCGGAAGAAAAACTCAAATAACTTCATGGGTACCGAGGCTCCCACAAGGCCATGCGGGAGGGCGTGTGGCACAGTCTCATAGAGCGCGGTCGTGTCGCTACGGTTCTCTGCGGTGAATACAATGTCTTTAATAACAACGGCGCTAGGCCTCTCTAAATAAAATTAACGCTAACCGCTTGCGCGTCTCAGAATGGGATATGGTTCAGCTCTGGACGACAAGAGGCACCCCCCCCTCCCCTCTCTGTATGTAAGCCGATAGCTAGGGGTGCATCTTAAAGTCCGGTAGCTGCCCACGCGCAAGCGTGTGTGTGTGACCAGATGTGTATAACGCTATTGATGCCGGGCGCAAGTTTTGGGTGCGTCTTACTCTCCGGAGCGTCTCGCTCTTCCAGACCCCGTGGTAGTTCTCTCACCCACCTGGTGGATGCGGTCGAGAGCCAGGCAGGCGCAGGAGACGCTCAGCTGCACGAGGAAGAGCACGATGAGGATGAGCATGTACTGATGAGGAGGACGAAGACGAGGAGGTGGTGGAGGAGTTAAGGGTGGCTGACACAGCTTCTTTGTCCAGGCCATGACCACGCGCACACACACGGCGAGGACACATGGCCTCACTCTGGCAGGGCATCGAGTGACGCATTTAAAATCGATTGTGGAGAAACGTAGCGGCCACGAGTGGCTGGAGGGATTATTGGAGCCCCGCAATGTTTTGCTCACCGGTGGCGGAGAGGCCTCCTCCGCTCGAGGACGCTCTCGTGACGGGGTGTTTTGGTCTACTCTTCCACGATGGATACACATCCTGGAAGATGTGGCAGTACCCACACTTTACCCCACCACACGTGACCTGCTGGGTGGACAGAGGCGGTGAGTGTTGGGGGGGCATTTTTCTACTTTATTTTAGAAAACTCATATAAAACTTATACACTTTATTTATTTGTTTCTTTTCCATGACTTTCTTATCTTTTCCTCTATTTTGCACTCCTATTGTTTTTGTGTATTCTTGTTGTTGAAACTTGCTACCCCGCCACTACTGGACATCTGTGAAAATAAAGAAATAAAAGATTCTGATTCTGAAAAAAATATTATGATTCTGGATTTAAGAAACGTGAATCGCCGTCTCAATTGCCTGCCACGGCCCCCGAGTTGCAATCGAACCGACGACCTCTGGATTGCAAGGTCAGCGTGCTGACCTAACAAGGGTGCGACTCCCCCTGAGCCTCAGAATCGGTGGTGATAAATCAATGGTTCGTAGCACCCCTAGTGGCCAGGCCAGTGAGATGCATGGTAGTTGCAGTCGTTGCCGTTCCATCTTCCAAGGTGCCGGTGGCAACAGCGGAGCGAGGTACGCAGACTTTTGCTGTTGGCTGTTTACCACAGTTCGCGTGGGTCTCTGCGGGATAGACTGATGGACGGGTGGTTGAGTGGGTGATTGGATGAGTGGTTTGGTGTGCAGTCGTGTGTGTGTGGATGGTGAAGTGGTCTCATATTTGGGTGGGTGGTTGAGTGAGTGTTTTTGAGTGGCTGGGTGGTTGAGTGGTCGGGTGGGTCTGTGAGTGTTTAGGTGAGTGTGTATGTTGAATATCTTTCGCACCGTATGTAGCCAACCGTGCGAATCGGAGGTGCAGATGAGTGTTTGAGTTGATGAATGGGTGAGTGATGTGGTGGTTGGTTCAGTGATCTAGTAGCATGTCAGGGAGGTACAAAAAAACTACAATTATTTTTTATTTTACCAGGTAAGGCCCACTGAGCTATACAGATCTTTTCAGAAGCGACCTGGCCACAAATAATAGCCCAATGAAGTGGCTTATCGTGTGGACATTTATAGCAGCCAAATAAATGCATGTTTCTAAATGTTGAATTAAAAACCACAGGACCCAGGGAAAAATCCACATGATCACGGGGAGAACGTGCAAACTCCAAATATACAGGCATCGAGGTCGGGATCGAACCCACAACCTCCTGTATACCAGGCGAGGTAGTTGTTTGTGGGGATGGTGGGGGGGCCCGTGGAAAGGATACGAAGAAGAGCAGGACCTGGTGGTGCCGCACCGCCGCCACGAGGCCCAGGATGGAGATGAGGAAGAGGAAGGAGCCCACGGCGATGACTCCACCGATGATCTGGATGCTGGACACCACTCCGATCCCCTTGGCGTATGCGGCCACGCAGATGAGAAGCAGCCCCACCACCTGCGCACAGCCCACCCACCCGCTCATCAACGTCGGTCACGAGCCGCGATCGATCCGCTGCTGGAGGAAGGGCCTCCCCAAAGCCGCCGCGCCATCCTTCACGGCCGCGGCGATGCGACAGACCGCCCAGCCCCCGCACATCGGCCGGTCCCAACACTCCATCTCCCGTACGCCCATCCTGCCTGATTTTTTTTTACCCAGGCGAAAACCCGCCAAGGTACACCATCACCCGTGTCTCATGCCGTGGTCTCATCTCGTGCGGCACTTTTTGCCGATCCACTGCTGGATGAGGGCTTCCCCCGCGCCACTCCGTGCGAGGTCGTGTGTATTTTTACCATTCTTCACCACGCTGGGTCACTGCGGGTGGGTAAAGTGTAGGAGTGATATTTGGTGGGAGGCTATGGGTACACAGTGGTTCAGAGCATCAGTCTTCTTTATTACAGTATTTATATACTGTACAAAGACAAAGATCTCCCATATAGCCCATAACAGACTGTTGGGGCAAGTGCTCTAGTGAGTAGCCCCTATGAAGGCCCGCAAGGGTACACGAGAGAGTGGGTGGTGAGCCCGACGCCCGAGCGCCTTTGTCTCCCCAGTGGGAATGATTTTACACACCGCACCAGGTACTCATTTGAGGCTGAGTCGACCTAGGGGAGACCCAGTACCGGTTAAAATAATCGTCACTGGTGTTGGTGGCCGTGAGCGGGAATCGAACTCGGGTCGCAGGGTTCGTAGTGCAGCACGCTAACCGCTACACTGTACGACACAGGGAAGAAGGCACGAACACGACGTGGGAGGCTTGTACAGTGAAGGAGAAGTACTTTTTTTAGGTTGTTTTTGGACGGAACGAAGTGAGTGGCCGGAGGGAACGGAGCATGCATGCAAGTTGAACTTCTTTAAAGCTGTACGTAGCCGACCGCGCTAATCGGAGGTGCGGGTGAAGCACAAGAAACTAAAATAAACAACAAAAAGCCATTCTAAAGAAATTAGTTTTCTATCTAGATTTGAAAGTGGATAGTTCCAGTGGTTTCCTAACATCAAAAGGAAGAGCGTTCCAGACGGCCGCAGAAGCGCATCTGAGCAGAAATGGATGATAATAAACATGGTGGTTAATGGGGTTGGGAAAGTGTCGGAGCATCCGTAACGAATATATTAATGGCACGGTGAAGACACTGCTCGACTAAAAATCAGGTCATGAATTCAAATATCGATTGGTAGTCGACTCAGCACATCATCCCTCCCAAGTCCGAGAAAGCGAGTACCGCTTAACGGGAACTCGATGATGCTTGTCCCATGGATTAACTGCCCCCCCCCCCCCCCCCAAGACCTACCATAGGAACGTGGGATTTCTACCACTGATTCAGAGTTTCCAAAATATATTATCACACCACCCAATGTCCATCGGCGTTGGGAGACACCTTGTCCCGACTGAGCGAGCCTGGCGCCGGAGTGCACGAGACGACGGGGATTTGTTTCTATGAATTAGTGACTTAGTGAGACGACTCCAGCTAAGCAAGGGGCGCTTGCATCCTTAGTGAAATTATTATGGAACAACTGTGCAGCGTTTGTTTGCGTAAACAAATTCTACTGTGAGACATTCATTAATTCACTCGAGCTATTGCATAATCACCTACAATCGGGCAAAACATGCGTCATGGCTTTGAGCTGACTGCGTACACAGAGAACTACAAACTAAACTCTTACAACTGAAATATTTTTTTTATTTTGCCAGGTAAGGCCAACTGAACTATAAATACCTCTCTTTCAGAAGCGACTTGGATACAAATGATAGCTCAAAATCCGGAGGACCAGGAGAAAAATCCACACGTCCACGGGGAGAACATTCAAACTCCAAATATACAACAGGCATCAGGGTCGGGATCGAACCCACGACCTCCTGTATACCAAGCGAGGGAGTTAACATCTCATAGCCACCGCGGCGCCCCGCATTACAGGACATAACACACGGAGCAGGATATGATTTCGACTTGCCCGAGTCTCATCAGTAGAGTGTCGGCATGTAAACGTATGTTGTTGTTGTTGTGTGGTTGCCTGGCGTTGAATGCAAGAACGCCACATGACTGCCGTGTCGCCATCAGGTGCAGTACAACAACATTACACAACAAGACAAATATGCGCTGTTGTGCCGGACCATGCAGGTTGATTCGTGCACGGCGTGTGTGGATGTGCGGGGAGCGGTGGCGTAGTAGTTAGTGCAGTGCTGCGCTACGAATCGGGCGACCCAAGTACGATTCTTTTTCACGACCAATAACAGTGGTCCTGTGTGTTCCCTAGGTCGATTCAGCCCTAAATGAGCAAAGGACCTGGAGTGGTGTGTAATCTAGACATCAGCACTGGGACGACAAAGACGACTGGACGTGGTGTTGACCACCCACCGCATCGTGTGCCATGCCGACCTTCATTTGTGCTCGCTAAACAGCACTTGCCCCAACAGTCTGTTCACACGATATGGGGATATTTGTCTTTGTGTGTGTGTGGACAGTGGTTAACGGATACCCTGTTGTCGATTCTGCGTCGCAGATTCGTGTGCACATCTGAACCGGTCCCGCACCTCTCCTAGGTCGACTCGGCCCTAAATGAGTACCTGGCGCAGTTTAAACATCAGCACTGATGAGGCAAAGGCGTCAGCGATGGTAGTGGACCCCCCCCACCGTGTCCCACGCTTCTTCAATAGGTGCTCACTAACAGCACTTGGCCCAACAGTACGTCCATGCTACAGGGGGAGAGGGGGGGATTTGGGATCTGTGTCTTTGCGGGCAGCAGAGGGCACTGTAGCGGAACCTTTGCCCAGCTCCGCACTGGCCGGCGGTGTAGAAGTATGGCCAGATAAGGCCCACAGCCCCGCATGGCATCGGGGAGGCTCTCTTCATCCAGCAGCAGATTGACAACAGGGGTTGCGCACGTACACTGTCGGCGAATGCGCCGCCGCTGCAGGCAAACGTCTTGGCATTCCGACAACGCTGCATGCCCCGTGTGTTTATTGCAGGAAGACAGGTAGTTGGTAGGTAGGTAGCTTTACAAGCCAACCTTGCTCCAACCTTAACTCGTGACATGCTGCAATCTCTGCTACCGCGTGCACGCCCTTCCCCCGTCTCCGAGAGCCGTGACTCGTACAGAAAGCCCCCTCGCGAGCGAGCTCTTGATGAACGGACAGACAAGAAAGAGGTCTCCTCCATTACGTAACAGCAACAAAGCGAGCGACAACAATGTTAGTCGATGAATCATTGCGATTCCATTCAATCGTCGATCCTTTCATTGTGCCGCTTGTGCCGAATGTATCGCTGCACCGATCTGGGAGCACGTGCCCACACCCTGTCAGTCTCAAGGAGGTTGTTTGAACATACTTCAACACTCTCATCAGCGTGGGTTGGTGAAACGGGGTGGAGGGTGCCCAGTATCGGTTCCGAAATTGCTCAACGCCGATGTTAGCTGTGGTCGTGAATCGAACCCAGGTCAACAGGTTTGTAACGCAGTGTAAAAACTATAAACTATTTTTTTTTATTTCACCAGGTAAGGCCCACTAAGCTATATAGCTCTTTTTCAGAAGCGACCTTTGCCACAAATGATAGCTCAACGATAGTGGCTTATCACGTCGACATGCACAGCAGCCAAATACTCTAAGCGCGTGTCTCTAAATGTGAAGAGAAAAATCGGAGGACCCGGAGAGAAATCGACACGACCACGGGGAGAACATGCAAACTTCAAATATACAGGCGTCTGGGTCGGGGTCGAACCCACAGCCTCCTGCATAGCAGGCGAGACCGGCAACATCTCGCCACCGTGGCGCCCTCATAACTAACCCGCCCCAAACGGGGCTCCGCACGCGTGTCGGATATAATCGTACACACGACTCGAGCGGAGGCATTGATTTTTAATCAATCCAATCGAGGCACCCTTGCATTTGCTAAAATAACAATATATTCCATCAGTTTTTGCCAGCTTATGAGACTGCTGATGAGACTCAAGAAAGGTCAAAACCGCTCCAGGGTCCGCTGCTTAAACATGTGATGCTGCAAAATGAGGCCCCAAGGCTGATGGGAACGAAAACTGAATTTGTGTTTTTAGCATTTTTTCACGCGGAGTGTGACGACAAACCAAGACACGGGCACCCGGAGACGCGGCTGTAATGCTACATTCTGTCAGAACAAGGGCGCCGCGGTGACGCGATGTTATTTCCAGTGCCGGTTTAAGCTCGTGTAGCGTTACCTACTATAATCACCCAGAAATCTTGACTTAAAGCTTTCGTGACTGCAGGAATTCATATTGTTTGGGTCTTTCCGTAAAGTCACGTAGATAGGTTCATAGAAAATAACAGAAAATAATAAAAACTACGACGTTTCGATCACAACACAAGCGTTCGTCATCAGGAAGAAAAAAAGAGGGGGAAAGCTGCTGAGGCAGTCTGTTTTAAAGGTTTAAAATGTGTGTAGCCCAAGGGTGATCAATGAAGCGGGCGGGGATAGTGATGTTAATGTGAAAAATTAGAACGTTACATTAACATAACTATTTTTTTATTTGCTTTACAGTCAGATAATACGACAAATAGCTAAACTTAAACACCCAGTCGTTCATAAACATTGAAGGCAGTATAGTACTCTAGTAATAGAGCAAGTGCAGAATCACTGAACCGGAATTGATAGCTTGAAAGCATTTAGCGCGGGGCCCTTGAAAGTGCGGTGCCCGTAGCATATGTAGCTACTTTTGCTACTGGGATAATCCGGCACTGGTTATTTCCCTCGGCCAGTAAACAGGGCCATGGGTTCGACCCCAGACCCTGACGATACCAATTCTATATTTGGAGTCTGAGTGTTCTCTCTGCCTGTGGTCACGTGGATTTGTCTCTGGGCCCTTTGGGGTCTTTTTTTTCCCCTCCACATTTAGAATCAACAGGCCTTCAGATTATTTGGCTGCTACGATAAATTCCAGCGTGTGATAAGCCACATCGATGAGATTGTATCATGTGGCCAGGTAGCCCACGGGTCGTTTGGGTTATTGACCATACTTCACCGTCTCGGTTTGTGAAGGCGGGGAGCATAGATGTCGGCGCATCTAAGTATAGTACAACAACGTATTATTCTGCACTGCCTTCTGCTGCCCGTGAGTCATCAAATTATAAAGAGTTAATTACACAAATGATGATCCACTCCCGGGGAGTGTGTAATGATGAACATGGAGTTCACCGAGAATATCACAGATGGGTTCAAACACTCCTCACCATGCAAGCGACTCAACACCGTGCTTGTGATATCACTGGACACTCGACCCCCCCCCCCCCTGTGATGCCCATGCTGCTGCATTGATTTTCGCTGCCGCTGCAAATCCTCGTAATGTCCATCACGCGGCGGCGGCGGCTCTCGGCTCGGGTCGAGTTATCAGGTTCATTTTCCCACAGCCCCGCCAACAGGCTGGCTATACATAGCGCCTTCGTGACAGCGCTGATTTTTGTTTTTTTAGGACAAGCACGATTACCCAATGTAATGCATTATCATCGTTATTGTTATTTGCTATTGTGCTGAGCGAGGATGCGGAGTCTCAGGACCCGGTTCAGATGTCACTCGCCTCCGACGTGAGCCGTGTCCGTGAGTGAGACTCGGAGCGTCGCCGGGTTCATAGCGCAGTGCGCTAACCACTGGCCACGCGGACCCCATACGAATACAAAACACACGGCCGCTGTCGGCAGCCCTGGCGAACAAGAGATCAATGAATATCCCTCTCTCTCCCATCACGCACGGCCACCACCTTAACAAGCATCATCAATAGGCTGACGTTTCGGGCGCCGGAAACCCCTCTTCTTTAAGAGTCGATAGCGGAGATAGATTCACTACCGTTGGATAATCAAGTTGAGGGCATCAAGGGGCTCCTGATCGAAACGTCAGCCTACCGTATTACTATTGTGGTGTCCTTAGTGAGCGGCACAATGCTGCGGTGGGGCCGCGGCTCAGTGGGAGGTGGACTGCGCTATGAACCTGGCGACCCGAGATGGATTCCAATCAGTGGCGAGTGATATCCGAGCCGGTTTTACTACCCCCCCCACCCACCCCTTCAACAACACGCAATGACCAGCGCGGTGAAGTATGGTCGGACAACACGTGACCGAGAGCCCTTTACTCAGCAGTGCATGCATTGACAAATGGGGCCCGTCCATAAATGACGTCACGCGATTTTGTACGATTTCTGACCCCCCCCCTTCGTCACGTCGTCACAAAAAAGTCAGACCCCCCCCCCTCAAATATGACGTCACAAAGCTCTGCCCCCCTCCCCCAAAACAATTAAACAAATCGCTTTAAACTATTGTCATTGTAGTGCGTATTTAATGTGGCGCTGCACTCTGTTGTAGGAGAAAACATTTATCAAAAATTCAATTTAATTAAGTAGAGCGTGTTGTCTATATTTATTTAAAGTTGCGCATTTTGATGTGACGTCACATTTCTCAAACCCCCTCCCCTCGTCACAAATGTCTAGGTGCGTGACGTCATTTATGGACGGCCCCAAAGGGGTATGGATTCTATTCAATTTGGTCAGTGGCAGTGCTTCGTTCGAGGCACGAACAGACCACGCCTTCATCATCATCAACATCATCAGCCAAGCTCAGTCCACTGCTAGACGAGCCCTTCCACAAGCCGTCCGCACCCGTCACGTGATGCCTCCTAAATTCGCCAAACCCCGGGCTGAATCGGCAAGAGGCCGTAAACAACAACAACAACAACCCACCACCGTCATCAACAACAAACAACACCACCGACACGAACTTCGACGCTGAGAGCCACAACCGCTTCGAAGGCTGACGACAACAACAACAACAAACACAACAACAACCCAACAAACACAACAACAGCAGCTGACGAAAGCAGAACTGGAATCAAGGCGTGCGCGTGTCTCGATGTTTGTGTTCATGGGAATGCGCAGACCGTGACGTCACAAGGCCGCTATCTTTGTGCGCCCGAGAAGCGAGACGACCCCCCCCCCCTGGGGTCCACGGAGAAACCCCCCCCCCCAGCCCCCCCTCTAACCCAACACAACACATTTCACCAACCCCCAACCACCCAGCCCCCCCTCTACCCCAACACAACACATTTCAGCAACCACCACCCACAACCACCCAGCCCCCCTGCCCCCCCCTGCCCCCCCCCCTACCCCAACACAACACATTTCAGCAACCCCCACCCCCAACCACCCAGCCCCCCTGCCCCCCCCCCCCTACCATAACACAACACATTTCAGCAACCCCCAACCACCCAGCCCCCCTGCCCCCCCTCTACCCCAACACAACACATTTCAGCACCCCCCCCCCCACCCCCATCCTGTGGTGACACTCGGGCCCAGCGTGTAGGGGTCACATTCTGACAATCAGAAACACCCGGACGAGTGGGGGGGGGCGGTGTGAGCGATGCGGGGGACGATGAGGAGAGATGAGGTGAGGGATGGTGTGATGGGGGACGACACGGGGTCTGGGGGGGGGGCCTGAGAGACGGGGGGCAATTTTCTCCCGGGGTCTCACAGACAGCAGCAGGGTGTGGGGGGGGGGCTCACAGGGACCTCATCTGACATTTGGCCACGGGGTCTCGCCAAAACCTGTCGGTGGGGGGGGGGTCGACAGGATTGGGATGATCTTAGAATGCCGCGCGGGGTGGTGGTGATGATGATGGTGGTGGTGATGATGGTGGTGATGGTGGTGGTGATGATGGTGGTGGAGACGATCCGATGGGATGCGAATTGCGAACAATGACGTGCGGGAAGAGGGGGGGGGGGCGACACAGAGGAGGGGGACCAGAGTACCCCCCTGCCCCCCCCCGCATCGCGACTCACCATGTACAGCAGGTTGAGCACGCACAGCGCGTTCTTGGCACACGCGAAGCCCCCGAAGCCCATGTTGGCCATGTCAGGTGCCCGCGCCGTCTCCGCCTGTGTAGCCGCGCGTGTCTCTCTGTCTGTCTCGCGTGTCTGTCTCTGTGTGTCCGTCTCGTCTCCGCGTGTCTCCCTGTGTGTCTGTCTCGCCTCCGCGTGTCTCCCTGTGTGTCTGTCTCGTCTCCGCGTCTCCCTGTGTGTGTGTAGCCGAGGCGGATGGGGAGCGCCCCGTGTCTCCTCTCTTCTCTCTCTCGCTTCCCTGTCGCCCCGTAGCCCCGCCCAGACGTTACGAGGCAGGGCCCGGGCCGATTCGCCTGCCCACCCGACTCGATTGGCGGCGTCCGCCCACGTGGACCCCCCCCCCACCACTTACGAGTTCACGGGACCCGCATGGGCTGATGTCATCACGACCACCGCCGCCGCTGCTATCGACATCACCATCGTTGGCCCCCACCCCTCCACCGCGCTGCCGCGTGATTCGTGACTCAGCCCGGCGTCACCCTCACCTCTTGCCACCCCTCCCCGTGCGAGGAGCCTCGCACGGACTGAATGATTTAACGAGGCCAGGTAATTCGAGGCACGCGCCACGCGCCACCAGCAGCAAGCGGCGTGGTTCAGGTGCGCGAGGCGCACGTGGAAAAACACACGGTGTAGAGGACATGCGCAGTTTGTCGGCGGTGGCAGCCGTGCCGCAAAGTGGCCTTTAACCCCGAGCCGTAGAGCTGCATCCAGGGTAGGTGGATCACGCACAGATGGGTGGCGCAACTCCCCACTTCCCACGGACGTCAATGAGGGCCCACGGGAAGGTGTTGCGGAGTCAAAGCGATGAGTTCATCTCCACGTGCGCGAGGCGCACGTGGAAAAAGCGACACGAGACCGCCGTCGGTGTGTCAGTGTGTCTACATTACCATAGCGCTGTAAAGCCCATATCAGTGCTGCCCAGCTTATTACAGACCAATTGAGACCCTGCTGGTCACCCCGTGCCCTTGTAAATCTCAACGTTCATCCTACAAAATCCCATCACAAGGGAGAAACACAAAAGACAACAACTTTTTTTTGGCCCGTATTCAAACGGCTGTACGCCGCATGGACCTGAAACTCAATTCCCCTGTACAAGAATACGGGGTAAACCATATGGGTTGACGGCTATTTATTATTTCAAATGTCCTGGGGTTCCCCCCCCCCCCCGAGTTAGCCCCGGGGTATTCAGAATATCTCCGCCGACCACCATTCCACCGTGCCCCGAGGCGATCGTGAATAATCGGGTATCACCGGTTTACTTTGTTTCTGAGCTCATGCTCAACCTCATGATACGGGCAACGGGCGGGAGCTTAACAGTCGTATTCTCACCTGGTTCAACTAAATACAGACAAAACTACTTCGTGATGTTATACACACACTCGTTTTGTTCACTTACGAAATGGTTACCAGCTGTATTAACGCAATTATCGATACACCAATGAAGCCTCTCGCATATTTCTCATACAAAAGAAATAACGCTCATTGGGAAAGACCCCCCCCCCCCCCCCATATATATACACAATGGTATGACCCCTTTTATCTCCGATTCCATTCGCACTCGCTTCTCCAGGAACGCATCTTGAGCGCTAAGCGAAGTCTGCCTTTACAGTACACTTCAAAGAGTGAGCGGGGGACGTGCTCAGTGAGTTTCAAGCCTCTCCGAGTAAAAAAAAACCGCGTGCCACTATCTTCTGTCACCCGCGGGGCTCACGCAGCCTCTTTCTCGGCGGCGAACGCTGCGCCCCATCTGTGTTGAGCAGCTTACAGATGGACACTTGACTTTCGAAGGGTGTTTGTGGGGGGAAAAAGCATTTGATAGTTGGCTTGTGTGTCAAAGTAGGCAGATAAGTGGATGGGGGAAAAAGTGAACTATACATCCATTGTATGGCCATTTGGGAAGATTAAACAATACGAGGGGGTGGGTGACAGCAGCACGCCCGGCCGCCTTTGTCTCCCCAGTGGCAATGTTCACACACCACAGCAGTTACTCGTTTGAGGCTGAGTCGACCTAGGGGAGGCCCAGGACCGGTTCAAATAATCGTCACTGGTGGTGGCCGTGAGCGGGAATCGAACTCGGGTCGCCGGGTTCGTAGCGCGCTAACCGTGTTACGCTTCGACATGCGCGGGTCACGTGACAGATTTGGACGTCACAGCTGACTTGCCGAGCAAAAAATATATGCATTATTGAGCTCCCCTCCCCCAAAAACATTTATTTTTATAATTTTTGCATGGTGTACAGTCTGGAAAGTACCCACATGGCAAATTTCAAGTTTGTTGCATGTCGGGAAGTACGCTAAACATTTTGAACAGACACACATACTCACAACTTTGCCTTATATATATGGAGATAATGAAGTGTTCCAATAAACCATGGCTTATTGTAAATACGTGGACACCCGTCAAGAGGGAGAGACTGGTGAAGACCCACGCATCACCAATGCGAATATCCATAGCATTTAGAGGCATCAGATTACCAATGCCTCTAAATGCTATAGATATAAATTGTCGGCTAACAAAAATAGCAAAAGTCAGCAACACGTCGCAATGTAGATCAGGCACATGCGTGTTGGTTGCGTTGATTTACCAGGTTTTAATTGTAAAGTTTTAAAAATACCCAACGTTCTTTTGCCATGTCAGTAAGCAGCACTCGCTCAGAAGCCTGGCGAACGTGCCTTCAAGGTCGCACAGAAATCAAGCAAAATGCCACACACGACTATATAGCGACTGTGCGGGCAAAACTGTCCGGCGAGCATACTCGGGCAGGGGAGGGTGCAGTCACGAACCTACCGATTACCACTCCGCAGCCAAAACCAAGCACAATGTTTACATCTTAAAAGGAAAAAAATCTCAATGCGCAAGTTGGGATACAAGGGGGTCGTTGTCATTCACCGATGTGTGCAACATACGCGCATACGTAGCCGAGTGTGCGCGTGGGCGAGTCTCACTGTCGAGAGACGATACACATCCTTTTGGAATAATCGCTCCATCTCCGTAGAGCACACCTGGCTTGAACACACAACGCTGCCGCGTGCAGGTGCAGCGTTTGGTTTTGGCGCTCCCAAAAGCAAGCAGGTCGTCGTCTGTCAACAGGGTCGCCCTTCCTGCGGCCGAATGCTTGGGCACGAGCGAAATCTGGTGTCCCCCCCCCCTCGTCCCCCGGCCTCGGCGAGGGGGTGACGAGTTCATAGCAGTGCACGGTCGCGTTAATCCTCCTCCTCCTCCCCAGAGTCCGACTCTGCAACACAAACGTGTTCAGCCGCTTGTTAAACACCGACAACGGCACATGAGCAACTTTGCTTACCGTACACTGGCATGGTAGATCATTTACATAGACAGAAAACCTATTCTAATTGCAACATGAAGTCTCAAGTCATTTAAGTAAACCCCTGTTGACCAAAAAAGGGCAGTAGGAGGTAATGAGATCCTTCCTCTTCAATGAAAGTACTTTTTTCCCCAACCAAAAATAACAGCCAGCAGTGATGTAACTTGGAATATAGATTCCAAAATAATCACTACCTTGAATGTAACCATCGCGGACTGGTTGTCTGCATTGACGGGTGTGAATTACAGTATACTATGGGTGTGAATTACAGCGTACCCCAAAGCGTACGATTGGTACAGGTGTCGTGGTGACGTCGCCGTCACTGAGTGGAGAATGGCGGATGTTGGTTTTAGATTACAGTGTAACAAATTGATAGGCCAGGAAACGTACAACACACAACCCTGCCTGTGACTCCTTGAATTTGTAATAAACGACTTCCACGACACGTTGAGACTTGCGTCCTTTCTTCATTAGTTATGACTGCTCGGTTCCGCACTCTCTTTAGATGTCACCCTCTCTCTCTCTTGCCGCATGCACACGCTCTCTGCTCCTCCGTTCCTGCGCGGCTTCCCTCGCTCTCGCTTCCCCGCGCACCGCTGGTCGACGGTGCACCGGGAACCGGGAGAGCTTCGCCCGCGGCTGCCACGTGGTCGGTGGCTGACAAGATGGCGGAGATGCAGGCTTCCACACCGAACCCAGAGTCCTCCTCCTGCCTCTCCTTATATCCTCCTTGGTGGAGTGAAGCCCCGCCTCTAACCACGCCCCTTCAGAACCTTCTCGATGGTTCCCTCATGTACCCCTGAGCTCCGCCCATGAACTTTGGCCCAAATCGAACCCGTAGCCCTGATTGGCTATGACCGATGCGGCAATGCCTATGCAGCCCTCCGTATGTCGGTGTGCTCTCTCATTACACATTTAACTGAAAGCTTCTTGTTAAAAGATGAGGTATATTCCGCCATGGTAGAAGTGTTGTGACTGTTGGTGGTCAGGTTTTACCTTCCTCTGCATGCTGCAACCACTCCACAAACTTCTTCATCTGCTCCAGGAAGATGCTCTTGCCCTTGGCCAGGTGAGCCTCACGGTACCACTTCAGGATGGCATCCTCACTCAACACGTCCGCTGCGGGGTGATCACACAAAACGACAGTAACTGCCACCATACACCACTAAGTGGAGGTGATGCAACCACAGTGCTTGTGCCACGTGAAGTGTGGAAGGCTCGCCGGTCGGTCCCAGGACAGACCTCGGTGTTATGGGTTAACTCAAGACTCACGGAGTCACTGGCTGTGTTCCCCACTGTGCCAACAAACAAGACAAAGACACAGACGTGCACACCAATGTATAACAGCCAGCCTTGGAAATCCCCTACAGGTGAAAAATCCCAGTGGGGCTGGCTCTGACCATGAGCAACAGAAGGAACCAGTGCACATGAAGGTTAGCAAGGCTCCCAAGACACAGGCCTGGGGAATGTGTGCTCTAGCCACCAAAGGTCAAAGTAATCTACATGTTTTGTGTGATTTTTTCCTTAACCTCAACACACCCAAACTCATTAGATTTCTCAAGCGAAGAAGAGTCGAGCCGGTTTAGTACTTGGTTAGGTGTGGGAAATGCCTGTGAATACATGGTGTCGTAAGGTGGCCAGGAGATAGTAGAGCCCTTGAGAGTGAGTTTTCTTGGTATGCGACACATGCTTGAAAGTCTTCACATTCATTGAAGCTGTCATACTCTTATATAAGCGCACTTTCCGTCGTTTTCATGCAGGGGGCGCTGCAAACCTACGTGCCCTCTGCATGAACAACGGAGGTGCAGGTACAGACGTTGGATTACGTTGGAATCGATCTGCAGACGGCGGTCTTCTCGCACAGCCAGCTCTATGTCACCTTATCTCGATCCCGCAATCCCAAACAGGCGAAAGTCCGCATCGAACCGAACCCCCAGCAAGGCCATCTACTTAACGACTAGAGAAAATTCACACGAAATGTCGTTTTCAATTAAGACTTCCAGATGTAAAATGATATATGCTTTTAATGAAGAAATACAAATATCTAATTCAAAACATAATACAATTCAAAGAGGTTTCATTTTTAAACTTAAAAATGGATCATCGGGTGCTTGCGTGAATGTGTCATTCGTGTGCAATCTTTTTATTGACTTTCCTGGCCAAAGGCTGTAAATGGCTAAATATAGCTCCATCTTTATTTAACTCGAATTTTGCCAGCCTATGGCCGCCTTATTTCAGCTCCTGCGGAGGAGGGCTTCTTGGCGCTACTCACCCATCGCCCCCACTGATGTCCTCTTCTTCCACCCCCAATGTGTGCAGATACTACCATAGACTCTATTGTATGTAGGGTGTGTAAGCAGATCTGGCTACAAAATACATTTTTTTTGGGAGGGGGGGAAATTATTTTTTGGGGGGGGTCGACAATTGTTGTAAACCTGTTGGATCAACTTTTTACCCCCACATCTGGTGGGTGTGGGGAGGATCCACTTTTTATAACTTTTTGATTCAGGCCTTCTGAAAGGCTCTTATAATTTAGTTAACGGACAAACGAATAAACAGAACGCCGGGCTTTTGGCTTTTATAACAGATTTTTGCCTTGGCAGAGGCCATTTCAAGAGTAACTTGCAAACTCTAATTTATGCCCATTTTCGAGGTCGTGTTATTGCGACTACAAGAGTCTCACCTTTGTAGAAGAGCACCACTATCTTCTGGAAGGTCTTCATGAAGTGTATGTTGTCGTAGCAGTACTCCTGCACTTTGAGTAGGAGCGTGAGCTCTGACTGGCCCTGGCTGGTGAAGGATGCCAACAACGGCGTGTATTGCTGTAGCGACAGGGACACGATTCGGTACAATAGAAATATTCAATTACTATTAAATACATGAAATACATTATACAGGCAGTCTCCGGTTTACGACGATCCACATTTCGACGTTTATATAACGCCAATGTGGATCGATTTACAATGCAGAAACTTTATTTACGAAGCGTCTTTGTGACATGACTCCGAACACATTTGAACGGAGTCGGTCTGGCTTCCCATGTGACTTGGCGTGGAGCTTTCGTTCTTCTCAAGTGTTTTTATGGATTTTTACCTTTTAAACCCTCTTAAATACGGCCGATGAATGTAAAAACGCATCGTTACGTGATGTTTCTACTGTTTCCACTGGTTATGGGAAAACAGTCTCCGATTTACGACAATCAAATTTACGATGACAGAGTTTCCAGGAATGCATCGCATCGTAAAAACGGTGATCGCCTGTATATAAATACAGTCCGTTCTGCTATAGCACGGTGTTATCATAATGCGAACTGGATATAACGCGATTAAGGTATTCGAGAACACATTTTGTTATAACGCGGATGCAAATTGGATAGAACGCAATCGAGTGAACGGAACTACGTGATGCGACTAAGAATAAGTCGTTGCACAGCTGCCTCGTTGTAGCATCGCACAAGGCGGGATGCTGCTGGATGCTTCTAGATGCGACCCACACGCCTCAGTCTTTGTTCAGCCTGCATACACATCTCACGTGTTACTGCGGACTGTCCTTTACCCTGTATTATATATTTATTACAACGCAATTGTTCCATAATGCGGTGCTCTTCAGGAATGCAACTACAGCATTATAGAAGAACGGAATGTACACCAGAAGAAGAAATGTGAAGAACAAGGTGAAGCATGGGGGAGGGGGGGAGCGGAAACTGACAGGCAAGCCGAGAAAAAGAGGAGACTCGAAGTTGCGAGCCTGGATATGAAGGACTGTGGAGTGAACGTGGACATGGCGTAGGATAGAAATGGGCGAAGAAAGAGGACCAGTAATGCAGACCCTCCCACACGAGTCGTAAAGTGCCAGGAAGAAGAATAAAAAAGCTCAGCTTGATACCGACCCATCAACAATTCTCGTCAAGGAACATAAACGATCAAGCGCAAACTCCGGTCATCCTCGCAGCGGCTTTTGGCTAGCCATCGAACAAAGACGGTCACTGCTCTCGGGTGCGCTTCTGCGGTCGTTTGGAACACTCTTCCTTCTGATATTACGAAGCCACTGGAGCTATGCACTTTTAAATGTTCATTAATAACTAATTTCATTAGAACTGCTTTTTACACGCTTTTATTTAACTCACTCTGTCTGTTGTTGTCGTCGTTGTCGTATTCTCAAATCTTGTAACTCAATTTTAACCCACTTCCTAATGTGGTATCGACTGCAAACTTGGTATACTTATGTCATACTGATGACAATACTATATTCTATTAAAAAAAAGTATTTTTAAATATTACTTATTGTGTTTAGTTTGCTGTCCTTCCCCCACACCTCTGATTAGTGCGGTTGGCTATATACGGTGCAAAAGCAGTTCAATATACATATGTACAACAATTGCAATTGTGCTGTAAGGAGATGGGCAAACCTTAAGGTGCTTGACCGCTTGCTCCGTGACCAACTCCTCCTTCTTGTTCCACTCCACCTTGTTCATGACGCACGTCCACATGAGGCTCACCACCGCCTGCTCGGAGATGTCGTTCTTCCTCATCTCCTCCTTCACGTACACGGCGATCTACGTGCAGCCACGACACAAGGAGGGCATCGCTGCCAACCCCTGCATAACATCGGAAAGCTGAGATCGCCAAACACAGGCAAGGTGATCAGAGCTCCCCGATGCTTCTCCAATATCGCACCCACCTCCTTCACCGGCTCCCCCAACTCCAGTTTCTCAGTCAGCTCCTTCTGCAGCTCTTTGCGCGTGCCGAGCGTCTGCTGAGCGCGCAGGAAGGTGGCGAGCTCCGTGAGTCCGTTGGCTGTGAAGTACGCGGAGAAGTGTTCCACACTTTGCTTGTTTGGAGGAAACAGCTCCTGTGATTTGTGGGAGAAAAAACCCCTGAACACCAATATAAACAACATCAATTCCACTTTGGCTTGTGCACCTTCCGTTCTCTTTACTTTGATTTACTTTATTTACTTTATTTACGCTATTCGTTGCGCGAGGTTGCAAATTACTTTGCTCAGTTGGTGTTAGCCGCTGAGGGCGTGACGGGTTTCATTTTTCATTGCCGTTGCTCCATGCCCCCTGTACTGTTCTCATTCTATTGTAATGTGCCCTCATGCCTACTTTATCGAGGGCGATATCGGCACGTTAAATATAGATTGATCGATTGCACCAAACATTGTAAATTTACAGTGAACGGCCTCGCAAGTTACTTGAGCAGTTGTTTTAGATTGGTAGCAATTGCGCTGATGTTCACAGAATAGAATATTTGCATTTGATTCACCAGAAGCCTCTTGTCCATGTTGGCCTTTTTCAGAGCAAACGTTACGGAGTTCATGTCCTTCTCCGCTATCCAGGTCTTGAACAGCTTCACGGCAAATGTTGCCGAGATTCCTGATGCAACAAGGCAAAATCATTGTAAATCACAGCAAGAACAGCAGCATACTTAGCAAAACACTCGCCATATCACTCGTATACAGACTTCCAACGATACCAATGAGATGTGGTGAAAGGCAGAATAATTTAGGGAATAAAGAGGTGCGATGTTCAAAAAAATAAAATTTGCTCGCCCTCTTTGACGATGGCGTCCGTGAAGAGGCTGGAGAGCACGGTGGCGGGCAGGGCGCCGCCCGCCAGCAGGATGCCGGTGAACATGGCCAGCTTGTTCTGCTCCGACTCGGAGAAGCCCTTCAGGAACATGAGCAGCTGGAGCGAGAGGTGCACGACCGTCAGACAAGAGAGAGACTGACGGCAAGCAGGCATGCCATGGGCGTTAATAAATGGGGCGAGTACCGCGCCCATTCGTTCAGACCATAAAGCTTGAAGTCAGCAGGATAAATAAAATTCACCTTTTTGAACTCCTCCTCCAGGTATTTCTCCAGGTATTTGTATCGTCGAAGGAGCTTCGAAAATACCTGCAAGGTGACCAGCGGTAAATATAAATGCTAGCATAGGTGGCATGCACTATCAGGAGGATAACACTTATAAACAATTCTAGATTTGAAGCTTTCGTAACTGCAATGATTCATATTCTTAGGTTTTTTCGGTAAAGTCACGTAGGTAAAAACATTAAAAAGTAAAATAAAAAGTAAAATAAAAATAAAAATCACGACGTTTCAGAGGCAACACAAGCTTCCGTCTTCAGGTGGTATCGTCACAGCCACGACAGCTGTATCAAGTGGCTGTGACGGTACCACCTGAAGACGGAAGCTTGTGTTGCCACCGAAACGTGGTGATTTTTATTTTATTTTACTTTTTAATGTTTTTACCTACGTGACTTTACCGAAAAAACCTAAGAATACTTATAAACAATACATGTTTTTGCACGATGGTTGTCTTATAACAAAGCTATCGGCTAAATATAATACATAGAGACAATTGTCACAGAGAGCTAGAAATCTCCTTTGGCGTGTGACACCAGAGCTAATGGAAATTAGCCAAATCCTGCTGCCAGTTAGGATAAGTCTGGGACCCATATGTGAGCAATATTCCACACATCTTCCTTAACAGAGACGGATAAATTGTCTTGACGCATTCCAACCTGGCTACACGTTAGTCACACCTTCTGAGTGACACTTCTACGGGCAAAGGGCATTACACATCTGTGATCCACACCGACATGCACGCCACGTACCTGAGCAAAGGCCCGCATCTTTTCAATGTCCTCGTCAGCCGTGAACACGCACACGCCTGTGCGTGTCACCTTCGACTTGTCTCCATCGTCCACGAGCGTGCCACCCGGCGCTGTGGTGGAATCATCAATGTTACTTTTTTTGTAATGTATAACTCGAATAATTGCTATTAATAGAAACCCTGGTGGATAACACAGTTTATTCATTACTAAAGCACTACAACTATCATAGCTGGACACTAAATCACACTAATCGAGTGTTGCAGATTCGACGCATCAACCATCTAACCGATCGGAGTTTTTGCCATCGGCATGGTGGGCAGAGCCAAGGCGAGACTACCCAGCAAGGGATGTGCGTGCACCTTCTACAAAACTATACTACTATGAAAAAGATATTAGAACTACTATTACGGTCAAGGGCATTCACGTTCATTGACGCGGTAAGGTCGTCTCACCCAGCATGCCGCCTGCCACCAGCACGTCGAAGAGCGTGTCTGCGTAACGGCGGTAGTCGAGCTTGGAGCCGGTGACATCGAGGAAGCGGGACACGGCCTCCAGGTCCCCGGCCGTCTCATCCAGGCCCTGCACTACAGCATCTCGGAAGAGAGACGGCTCGAACTTCTCCTTCTCATCTGCAGACACGACGAGTGCACACGTTGAGACACCTCAGCAACAACAACCACCAAGCACCTTCAACACATCAGCACACCAATAATCTGACACCTCGACACCAGCACCTGAGCACCTGAGCCCATCATCACATTCAGATCTCAACACAACATTTACTCCTCCTATAATTATTGTCTTTTCCCAATTATGTATCCATTTCGATCTTTAGAAGAGAAGCGCAGACCCTTCATGTAAGAAAAACGGCCACAAAAGTGCATTGTCCACGCCTTGGCAATTTAGCATACCAACATCTGAACGCCTTGACACTTTAAATCTTTGACCCATCAGCACTAGACTGCCGGGTCACAGTCAAGCATCACTTCTGTGCAACCGCAGGAGAACATCCAGTGGCAGGTGTTTGGCACAAACACCGAGGGCACAGTCCAAACACTAGGTCAGCGATAGTGTCACGCACGGGTCAGCACGTACCCCGCTTGCGGGTCTTGAATCGCTGTCCCGTTAGCGTCGGCTTCGGCTGCTTTGAATTATTCATAAACACTTCCTGCAAACACAGGGTCACATGAGTGTACAGTCTGTTCTCCTACAACGTGGCGGTGGCAGTTGTGTTCCTGAAGAACACCGCGTTATGGAAAAATCTCATTATAATCAATAAAACCTAATGTAGGGTAAAGCACAGTCCGCGATAACACACGAAAATGCGTACACAGGCTGAACTAAGACCGAGGCACGCGGGTAGCATCTAGAAACATCCAGCAGCATCCCACTGCCTTGTGTGATGCTACGCCGAGGCAGCCGTACAACCGCTTATCCCTACTCGCGTGACGTAGTTCCGTTAACTTGATTGCGTTATATCCAATTGGCTTCCGCATTATAAAAAAAAATGTGCTCCTAAATACATTCATCGCGTTGTATCCAATTCGTGTTACGAAAACAACACGCTGCGTTATCGGAGAACGGACTGTAAATTGGTTTTAATGGCAGCAGCGATAATCTCTGTGGCAGCAACAGCGGCTCAAGTGAAAGCAGCGGCACGATGGGCCCAGATATGACGGCGTGCACCTGCGATCCATAGCTAAGGGTTGGGGCATCATCATCTTGGTGAACTTCCAAACCTAAAACGGGTGCGAGGTGGCCAATGCATGCCAGAACACCAAATGGGTTCAGTACACCAAAATGTGTTCTTGAACCCCATCTGTGCGATCCATAGCTAAGGGTTGGGGAATTATCTTGAACTTCCAAACCTAAAACGGGTGCGAGGTGGCCAATGCATGCCAGGACACCAAATGGGTTCAGTACACCAAAATGTGTTCTTGAACCCCATCTGTGCAAACCAATTAAGTTGCCTCAGACATGATAACCATTCGCTAAAACGTGCCATGCTAAGACCCTTTTCAAACAAGTCTCGATCGTCGGTGAGATTTTCCTGGATGATTAAACAAGTTTATTGTATATTGAAAAACGACACCATAGTCACTTGTGATTGTAGCTATAGCAACGGTAGTAATACAATTGCAACAGTAAATTCGCTTTTGGCAGTCGTAACACGTTTGCAGCAGGAAAATTATAGTACCAAAAATGCAGTATCAACAGCAGCATCAGCAATGGAACTACAGCAGTAACACATTTCTGCGGAGGGAGCTGGTAGGAACGTTGGGTTGCTCGGTCAATGGCCAGGGTCAACGGCGGCGTGGTGTATTCCGCAAATATGGCCGACTGTGAGGGTGGGCACAAGCCGGCGTGAGTAGGTTAAACGTTTAAGGGCACCACGGGGTGACCAGCCCCTCCCCACCCAGCCCCACCCTCCCCCACCCTCCCCACCCTCCCCACCCTCCCCACCCTCCCCACCCTCCCCACCCTCCCCACCCTCCCCACCCTCCCCACCCTCCCCACCCTCCCCACCCAACCCACCCTCCCCACCCAACCCACCCTCCCCACCCTCCCCACCCTCCCCACCCTCCCCACCCAGCCCCACCCTCCCCCACCCTCCCCACCCTCCCCCACCCTCCCCACCCTCCCCACCCTCCCCACCCTCCCCACCCTCCCCACCCAACCCCTCCCCACCCAGCCCCTCCCCACCCAACCCCTCCCCACCCAGCCCCTCCCCACCCAGCCCCTCCCCACCCTCACCCAGCCCCTCCCTGCACGACGGACGGACACACTAATCCCCTGTGGGCTGGTGGAACCAGTGGGTTCCTACCAGTAAAATGTATTTACAGACGTGGCTGCAATTGCTGCAGAGGTTACTGACGTTGCTGCATCACCAGGAAGTGCAGAATTCGCAGCAGTAGAGGCTAAATCTGTACCAGTGCTGCAACCATAGCAGCAGTGACTGCATCAGTAAAGGCAGCAGTATCGCCAATAATATCCACAGTATGTACTTGAAATAGCGTAACGTTGCATGTGTAACTGCATCAGTATCAGCATTAGATGTTAGCAACTGAACAAGCCATTGAATCAGCACGATTGTGTGAACCGACTTGCAGCATCTGCAATCTGGATGAGAATAACTGCATCAGCAATAGTATAATAGCTCTCAGCCGTAGCTGCATCAGCACGAATACTTTTTTTTTAAATAAAGCTATTCATGCTGATGCAATGACACTAATACAAATGCATCTAGAATATATGAAGATAAATAATTACTCTAACAGTAAGCAACAGTATCTGTACTGGAGCATCCGGTGCATCAGTAACTACACCATGAATGAATGAAGCGGCATCGATACGAACTAAATCAGTAGCTGCATCCGTATAAGCAGCTGTAGCAGCTGCAGCAGAAGTAACAGAAGCAGCAGCAGCAGCTGTAGCAGCAGCAGCTGTAGCAGCAGCTGAAGCAGCAGCAGCTGTAGTTGAAGCAGCAGCAGCTGTAGCTGAAGCAGCAGCAGCAGCTGTAGCAGCTGTAGCAGCAGTAGCAGCAGCTGTAGCAGCAGCTGTAGCTGAAGCAGCAGCTGAAGCAGCAGCAGCAGCTGTAGCTGAAGCAGCAGCAGCTGAAGCAGCAGCTGTAGCAGCAGCAGCTGTAGCAGTAGCAGAAGCAGCAGCAACTGTAGCAGCAGTCACCACATGAGCGAATCTGCATCAGCGCCGGTTCCACGATATGAGACAGTCTCGTAAAGCCACTCGACAGGGCAGTCCAGATGTCTCGTGAGCCACAATTAATTGACCCCTAAATGTAATATTCATTTGTTTTAAATAAACCTTGCTTTTTAAAAGCACATTACGTTTTTAGATAATTAAATGGGGGGGGGGGGGGGTCACGAGACATCTGGACCACCCTGTTATCCTCTGCGCTCCTTCAACGGAGGAAGAGCAAAACGGGGCACTAACTCTCTCGCGAGCGAGCTCCGTGGCTTCGCAGCACAACGTCGGCACGCAGCTCGTGACCACGGCGATGCTGCTGCTGCTGCAGCTGCTGCCATCAAACACGACGCGAGAGGAGAACATGCCGCACGAGAGAGTGAGTGGAGCGAGCGGCAGGCGGAGATTCACCCTGTCCCACGGTCGCCTTCCGCCGTCTCCTCGATGTAGTAGCCGCTTGCGATGAGTTAATTCGTTTGTTGATGTTGTTGTTGCTGATTTCGTGGCCAGGTGTCAGAATCGTCCCCGCGCTGCCCCAGCGATGGACGAGGAGGGGGGAGAGGAGGAGGAGCCCAGGACTCGCAGAGCGCGCGCGGCATGCCGGGGGACGTCACGTGGCCGCCTCCTCCGTCCACGTGGGCCAGCTGCGTCGGCTCGACCACGTGGCGCGGGATTTAAAGGGCGACGAGCGGGAGAGACACGCGTGGCGATCTTCGTCTCTTATCTTTGCGTTCGTCGTCACGTGGCCGCTGACGTCGACGCAGAGCAACAAATTGCAATTTACATGTCCAGATAACGGCGTCGGGAGCAAGCGGAGTAAGGGCATTGCTGTGATGTCTGATTCGTATTTGTGGATCGGGCATTGCGTCCGTTATACGTGTGTACCGGTCTGTTCTGGATGATCACAGTCGCACACGGAGAGTTTTTAATTTTCCATTTGTGCATCAGGTATCCACATCTGGCATGGTTTGTGCAGTGGATGCGGTTTGGGGGGGTGGTTGGAATGTGACCAGGAGACTATATTGACCTTATACAGACCTTTTGTCAATCCACTGCTAGATGAGGGTTTCCCCACGCTGTTGGTCACATGGGTTCATTGAACATACTTCACCACGCTGGCCTGCAGTGCGGGTTGGTGAATGGTGCCGGTTCAGGTGGCACTGAACGCCGCTTCTATCGCAGCTGTCACTGCCCGCAAGAGCTTTAATTAGTGTTCGTGACTATATTTTAAAATAACTACACATATGTAGTGTCAACGATTCAGAGACAGAGTTTCTAGGAGGCACTTTCTTTATTAACAACTTTTAAAGTCTCGTCCGCACACTCTCCACAGTAGCTCAGCCTCGCCTGTACACAACACGAGCCGTCTAACACTGACGGTGTTGACTGATTTAGCCAACTACTATCCTCCGTAACGCAACATCTAGCGGAGATGTTTAGCGACGACGGAGATACGACAGCAATGACGAGATGAGTCCATTTCCAGAACTGGCAGCCTCGAACCCCCGCTCTCGGCTCCTTTTATGCTACCAGCGCAGCCTGGTTCCGCCCTGGCCGCACCTCCCTTCTCGAACCCACTAGCAAGTTCCAGGGGCCTCCAGATGGGGTCCTCCGTGACCTTTACCCTAGTTCCTCTGCTCTGCCAACACACTCGTACTCACGCTCACCGGCGTGGGTGCTGTCTGTCCACCACAGCTGCCGCTGCCGTCCACCAGCCGGCGCTATTACACTACACATAGATCAAATGACAGTACACATACTTTAACTTTTTATTACAAATTGCATACTTGTGACTTCAAATAATTATAAAACTATATTTTATGTATGTGGTGGATATGCAATTCATTATACTGTACTATAATCGTTTATTTAAATTACATTTTAATTACACTAACCTTTAATAAACATTCAAGTTAATTGCACGTAGCTAGCCACTGATAAGGCTTGGGACACGGATTCTCGTAAGCTGTGGGATTGTCATCAGTTTTAAACAACAAACAATTTGTACAAAAAGCATCATGCAAAAACCATCAACTGTTCCTGAAGAACTGCCTTAGGTGACCATCAAATACATTTGTGCAAATGTGGTCGACAACTTTCTACGCCGAACATCGCCACTTGGATTTCAAAAATAACAAACTCCACACAACCCTCAATAACACTACCCTAAAAGGAAATATATAATAAGCAACGTTTCGGTGAATGGCCCATAATTCAAGCAGGTTTTCCTGCTGTGAAACATTGTTGGGCTATTGTTATTTGTGTTTGTGCACCACTTACCAATGCAGCATCGCAAACACATTTACGGAAATCTCTGATTGCAAACGTCACCGTTCGAGTTTGGCGTGAGTGTTACGTGAAAGTATTACGGATGGATCAATATGTACAGTACTTGTGCAAACGTTGCAAATTACCTCACAAACTGTTAAGTGCCGAAGGTACTTACTAGACATTGGTTGAGCAATGTATTCGGGTAATGGATAGTGTGTTGATGATCAGTTAAGGATATAATCAGGGCCAATGCTATTATGTACTGTATGTTGAGCTTCTTTCGCACTGTATATAGCCAACCATGCTTATCGAAATTCTAGGAGCTGGTTGGCTGGTTTACTCGAAGTATTGCCATAGATAGGGGATAGTATTGAGCGCTCGTTGTCTAGTTGTTCTCACCTGGTTAAACAAGATCAACTTTAACTTGAAACTTGCTCGGATTATGAGTTAAAGGCAAGTGTTTTGTTAGCCTGTACATAAAAGCTACAACATGTCCTGGACAATCTCAGTTTCGGAAAGTGTCTGTGTAAATTGCGTTTTTGTCCCGGTTGAACATTTTCTTGCTTCACGGTCGACTTCTGCATGATATGTGATGGGGTCAGCGGTACTTGAATAGTGGGCGTGATTGGTAGAGGATCATGTGGGGCCTTATGAGCACGACTGTATAAAAGTTGGCGTGGCCTCAGGTGGGGAGGGGATGGCAGCTCGTAATGTGGCCCTCCATTAAGCCTCCCAAAATATATGGTTACACTCCACCCGAAACACCGTCTTCTCTCCATCGCTACATTTCGCCTTTTCGGTTTCAACCACTCTTAGACTTTCCGGTGCTCATGGCAGAGCCTCAGTAGATGATCCCCTCGGGATCCAGGAGCAGGTAGTCCCTGAGCCGTGCCGGCAGCGGGAGGCGTGGGATCTGGCAGTGGCAACGCTCGCCCAGGACCCCGCGGATGGCACAGCGGGACAGGTGTAGTAAGGATCGCGGCACTCCGTTGCAGAAGTGCAGTAGTGACGCGTAGAAGTCCCCGTGTGCCTGTGAAGATCATGATAGAGCACGAGGGGGACATGAGAGGGCATGGGGTGCATGGGAAGGTTTTTCATGGCCAGGAATCAAACTCGTGGTAGAGTGTGCAAACCAATGCGTCACCACTCCCCGCATACGACTGCACATTGTGCATGAGTCGAATATGACTTTTAAATAGCTTTGGCAGGCAACAACACGTGAACTCACACATCGTGTTATCCAATAATGCAAAAAGAACTTGCATGTCAACCCAGTATAAAGAGGCACTTAAGAGTGACAGGAGTGGCTGAACATGCTCAGATTAGAAACAAAGTGTTTCCAGGTCAGAAATATTTCCCTCTATTACTCGATCAGTGTGGCTAAGAAGGTCATAGTGATGGATACATATAATTTGTAGGCCATTTCTAAGCAGGAGACATCATGTGGCCATGGAATGTGTGAAATTAAGTCGTGAGCTGTATCCAGTCCACAAGCTGTTGGTTCCCCATCCTTAATGTACACGTGTGGATGCGCAGTGTGGATGGCGTGAGATACCAGTGTGTGTGTAGGGACGAGATCGACTCAGCCTCATATGAGGACCTGGTGCAGTGTGTTAACATAGCTACTCGGGAGAAAAAGGCGGCCGGGTGTGGTTTTGGCCACTGACCCCCTGGTGTGCTGTCGACCGACCTTCATAGGTGCTCGCTAACAGCACTTGCCTCAAAAGTATGTTACGGCTATATGGGAGATCATTCTTTCGTAGGGACTTGGTGTCTCGTACCTCCCGGGCGTCTTGCGAAAGAGCTGGCGCCCAGGCATGTGTGATCCGCAGCTGCTTGTAGGAGTTGACGAGGATCTCTACGGCGGTCGGGCTGTCACCGCACAGCTCGAGAACCTCCACGACCACGTGAGTGACGGAAGATCAGACGAGGGGAAACCAGATGAGTCAGTGGTAACCAGCTGAGTGAGCGAGTCGGTGGACCAGTTGAGTCAGGTGTGACCAGGAAAAGCAATGACTCAGTGAGTGAGCGGCGTGTGCATCAGTCTATTGGCATGTTAGCAGTGTAAACGGCACCTTGTGGAACTGGAGCGGGTAGATGCTCACGGAGCCGTGATTGAGCAGCATCTGGATGCATCGCTCGGGCTGCAGCGTGGGGCGGACGCTCACGACGCGCACGATGTACTGCAGTGCCGTGCAGCCCAGGCCGTCGAGCTGGTTCACGTGCGCGCCCGCCGACAGCAGCAGCTCGAGCAGGGTGCAGTCCGCGTTCCAGGCGGCACGGTGCAGCGCCGACTTGCGGTCCGTGTCCACGCCGTTGGGGTCAGCGCCCAGCGTTAGCAACCGCTCGCACACCTGATGCCGGAGCCAAACCCTTGTCAAGCGTCGGCAGTTCGTGGCGGGACATAATACCTGAGCCCAGGCAGGTGCCCTCATGTGAGGTAGCTATCGAATTTGTAGGCAGTGCAGCTTCACTGGGGCCCATCGGCCAGAGGAGGCCAGGCGCCAAGCCATGAGGAGTGGAGAAATTGGACGGGTGGCCCTATTTTATTACTTACACCGGGCCCTGGTAACCACGCTACTCCACTATGGAGTAGCGTGTTGTCTGGAGAAATTCTGCATACACACAAGGGGGATACACTAATAAATCATCAATACAGTGCAGTTTGTCAGCTGATCCATGGGCCCCAATGCAGCTGCACCGCCTGCACACTCGACGGCTACACCACTGCTCTAAGGGTCATACCATGACCGGCGACGGAGGGCACATGTTGGCACACATACCTTGTGGTGCTGGGGGCTCACGCACATGTTCCTCATGCTGAGCGCCCAGAAGATGGCGGTGCACAGCGGGGTCTCGTCATGGCCGTCGCTGCCATCCACCTCGGCGCCGTGCGACACGTAGAGCGCCGCGTGCTCGGGAAGGCCGCAGCGCGCCGCCGTGTGGAGGGGCATCTCCTCGGCTGTGTTCCCCGTCTCCAGATTCACGTCTGCGCCTGCACGCGCACACACACGCGTGTGCCAACCAACCACCAACAAGTTGTAGGGACGTGCAGAAACAAGTTTTTAATCCACTGCTTCAACTACAAATGTGGTGATTCTGTTCGCCACTTTTTCCTTAAATTTTGCTCTAAAGTTCTATCTTATCACATGCTCAATTCATGGCATGTTCTTAAATTACAATTTACTGCATGGGTTTTAGTGCTTGTGTTGTATCGCTCGTGTTCTCGGCTTGTACCGCGGCATGATTGCTCCATGTGCTGCAAGCTTCTTCAGCAACTGAACTCAGTTACTGTAGTTTTTATCACAAGCTGGTCATCAGAGTCTGTATCTGCACGAGGAATACTGCAGTTTTCACACTTGTAATATATTTGTCTCACCATAATGTCAGGGCCGGATCATGGTCCCATGAGGCCCCTGGGCACATGTATTTTGGAGGGACCGCCCCCCCTGCTTTTCTATATTGGTGTCTTTCTTGCCTTCGTCCTCGCAAAATCATCCACTAGATCGTAAAAATATAGCTGTCTGACGAGGTCTGACTCTATTGACGTAAGTGACAATGAGCTGAGACGTGTTTGGCACATGTTACTCCGCAGCTCATTTTTTATTCTGCCTAAAAGGGAAAATGTCCACTCACCCTGGCAGTGTTGTCACTGGCAAAGTTAGAAAAATCCAAAGTGCCACGAAAACATTGGGGAAAGACTGACTGCAGATTAAGTGCTTGCAACGTCTCAAGCAATTTAGTTGGGCACTTCTCACTCTCAGAGTCAGACATGAAAGACTTGAATTGTATGATTCCAATTTCGATTGTTGGTCGATACGGGTGCTTCGGCTACTATAATTTCGGACCTCATATACAACGTGTTGCCCAAGAGATGTCAGGCGCTCGCACCGGTCTCCGTCCCTTGCTTTGCGGCAAATGGGGGTTCCCTGGGGATTATTGGGCAAATAACTGCACAAATTTGTATTGGCGACATTAAATTATCGGGTCCCGTTTTGGTTTCCGATGCCCTTGCCGTTCCCTGTTTGTTGGGTACGGACTTCTTGGGGAGGATGCCCATCAAAATTTTAATTGACAAAGGCTGCATCGAGCTTCCTTCGGGCCGCCGGATGGCGTTTCTGCCCTCACCAACCCGGCTACGCACGGCTTGCGCGACTGTTCCTGCTATGGCGTCTGAAACCGTGCGAATTCCGCCGGGTGCGCAGATGCTAATTCCGCTTCAGTTACGCAAACCACTGGAGGCGGACGCTACATCGGGGGTTTTGTTGTCTCCTTCCAATATGGCCGAGCGAGGGTTGGACCTGGTGGGAGCACAAACGCTTGTGCCTAGAGATGGACAGCCCTTCCGTCAGGTGCTGAATGCGGGGTTGCGGACGAAGGTCGTGCACCGAGGGGCTGTAATTGCACATGCGTCGTTGCCGCTCCACACTGACTCCGTCGCGGCTCATGTCAGTGATGCGCCGGGGTTCGGGACGCAGGCAGGTGTTTGATGAGGTATGGATGGATTCTCTCTGTTCAGGGGCTGAAAATCTTTCCGAGTCACAGCGATTAAAGCTGCGCATGTTACTTCGTGAATTTCCCGATGTTTTTAGCAAACACAAATTCGATTTTGGGTGCACTAATCTATTGAAACACCACATTGATACGGGGGATTCCGCTCCCATTCGGCAAAATCCGTTCCGATTGAGCCCGGCAGAGAAAGAACATGTCCGGTTGGCGGTGAATGACATGCTTGCCGCGGACATTGTGGCTCCCTCCTTGGGGTGCGCCGATTGCCCATGGGGTGCGCCGATTGTGCTAGTTAAAAAACATGATGGCAGTTTGAGATTTTGTGTGGATTTTCGGAAACTTAACAAGGTTTCGCTGGCGGACGCGTATCCGCTTCCTCGCATGGACGAGTCGCTCGATGCCTTGGCGGGGTCTCGGTACTTTTCCACCTTGGACCTTTTGTCGGGGTTTTGGCAACTGCCCTTGGATGAGGCATCCAAATGTTGTATATGTTGGGTGTGAAAATTTTGATGTGTTGTATGCGTGCGTGGGTGAAATTATTATGTTGTATATGTGGGTTATGAATATTCAGTGAAAATAATAATAATCAATCGAAATTTGGCCAAAGGTGTAATTATCCGGAAATACTTTAATCCATGTAATTACGCACATTTAATTATGCCAATTCGAGAGGTAATTGTAGTAATTATGCGAGTGGGTGTAATTATGATAATGCAAGTCGTTATGATAACCAGACTCCGCCTCGGTGACGAGGGTGGGTTATCGATCGGAATAAGGCAATTAATCGTATGCAGTTATGCAGGTGTGGTGTAAGTATACAAGATTAACTTAGATTAACTCGGCCTCGTTGTCTAGGTTCGTCTCATTCTCGCTTATTTAGGTCCCCGGTTCGCCCCGTTATCGCTTTAACATTTACTGAGTATGTGTTAGTGTGTTTATTAAGGTCACCAAGTTCAGATCTCAACGCAGAAGCAGATCTTATGCATAGTTCAGGAAAGAATCACACAACCACTTCTGTATTAATCAATTTATTACTAATTCAACCTCAACTATGATATAGTATGCGAACTCTCAATCCCGGAACGTCAACACGGCATCAATACAGTATCATCAATGATTGTCTGATTTCACTTGACAACGGCACATGGATCCCGCGTAACGCGATGGTTGTTAGTGAGAGAGAGTCGTTAAAACATGCAAATACTATGCTAAGAAAACCTTAACGTTAATGAATGATTATACTTGAAAGATTATACGGCGATAAAACACAATCAAAAACAGTTATTATTCTTAAAGGCACCAATCTCAACAGATACATCGGCAGGTTATCTGACAACAGAATGCTCGGAGTAAAGGCCTGCAACGGCGCTCCTTTTCCGAAGATCTGCTGGGAATTTAAGCGATTAAGAGTACAGTCCACTAAATATTAAAGATAATACTCTTACAAATGACGGATGGCCATCACTCGGTCTCGAGTTTTTCTTCACAGCCACGGATGGCTTATGGGTTCGAGTGGGTTTGAGTGGTAAGAGTTGTCTTCAATAGTCAGTGTTCGGAGTCGGTTCTTTATGTCAAACAGACGCCAGGTGGTCGTGTGGTGAGGGGGCGGTGCGCGTCATACGTATTAGTCGCTCCTCTGTCGCCGTGGTGAATTTGGTTCGGATGTCCGTTGACACGCTGTCGTAATTCGGAACCCGGTCGGTAGGTGGCGCCCACAGCTCGCTCGCAGCGTCGTCGCCAAACCGCGATTCTCGCGGCAGCAGGGAAACCGCCGACTCGGCAGAGGTTGGCTGTCGCGGCCGAGTTGAGCTGTCAAGCGGGTCTTGCCCGCCTGCAGAGGAGATGGGGAGCCGCTTGAGTCGAGCCCCGAGAGCCGTCTGAACTCGGCTGAGTCCCAGAAGCTGAAGAGTCGAGCCGACCCGTTAGTCGCAGCTCGCCCTTGAGTCGACCCGCTCGGTCGAGCTGAAGATGAGTCGAGCCGACCCGCTCGGTCGAGCTCGCTCCGGAGCCGACCCACTGGTCGAACTCGTGATGAGTTGACTCCTGGTCGAACTGGTTTCCAATGCTCAGGGTCCTTTCTTTTATGCCGAAAAATCCCTTGGGGTCCTGCCCACAAGGCGGGGTTTTCTTTTGATTTACTGTGTCAGGATCTGTCCGTGTGTAGGTGTGTTCATGTGTGTGTCCGTACGTCCGTGTGCTTGTGTGCATCACCCACGGCATTTTCCGTTGTCATACTCCCTCCATAAAATCCATGAGCAAACAATCAGATGTTACAAATTGCCTCGAAGTCGTCTCTCTGTCTGGCCTCCTTCATGAACCAAAACACAGACGTTACAAATCGTCTCATAGGCACCTCTGTTCGTGTTGCACGACCTGGAGGGAGGGGCACACTCCCTCCGACCCTCACAGACGCACACAGACATGGTTAAAAAGTTTTAAATTAACATTTGTCCCTTACCATTTCCCAGTTATGATTCTGTATGTAGCCTAAGGTGTGTCGTTTCCCATCGTGGTGCTTGACCCAAGTGGAGGTGCCTCCCCGAGCACAGACACACTCCCATCCCGCGCTGCGGGGATACAAAGACGGCCGGGATCTCCCTTTCTCTCCGACCCTGGGTTTAACATCGCTCTTTATTATGTACTTTATTTCGACCTGGTGGTGATTTATCCCGCTATCCTGGCTTTTCATAAGTTTTACTGTTGTCTTTCATGCATAGGCTTATTATTATTAATTTATTTCCGATATCTTAGGTTAAGGGGTAAGTTTCTTGATCCTAGGAATTCGTATTCCTTGGTGTCTGCATGGTTATATAAGCGGAATATAGTTGACGGTGAATAGCGTTAACATTGATGTTATGTACGATATTATGTATTGTGATGTCTTTAACTTAACTTGTTGGTCAGGCTTCACTGACATGAAGTTGCATTTCATAGCCTCGCAGGTTTTTGCCTCACTCTGTCTCTGCTCGCCGTTGTTGTTGCTGTCCAGCTGACGCCGTTAACTCAAGGCCTCATTAATTTCCGTCACTCCTTGTAGGTGAGGGCGGTTGTACCTTGGAGTCAGTTCTGGTTTTTGTCTGCTTGCTTTTTCTGATGTCCCCTGACCCCGGGAGTTGTCATTCCTACTTTATGGCCTGTCGAAGCCCGACTCGCTGTTGCTGGCTGTGTGTTGTTCCCGGCTTTTCGCTTACGTTTGCAGTTCGCCGTGCTCTTAATTTCCTTCCCTCTTCAACCTTATATCGACTATTCGCTCCTGTCTGGGTGCGATTCAATTTTGACTTAGGAAGGTTCTGATTGTCATATGCTTTGGGTCGAGTTGTATATTAAGGTATGGAAATCACATTTCATATTGACTTAATGATGGTGATGGTTCAGTAGGCGTAACTTGTGGCCTGGTTTAATTGGAGTGGGTGTGAATATCAATAACTTTAGCCTACCCTGTTGTTAAATTCTGATTTTAACGTTGCTTTAATAGCAATACAGAATAATTGAGCTTTTCGACTTAACTAGGCGAACACGAACTTTTGGTGACCTCCGCAGCCTTGTTATTCAGCTGAGTCTGCATCCTTGATATACAACGCTCTTATTCGTCTCACTGTGGTCATCCAACCTTCTGCTCTGGGAGTGTTATTCTTAATTTCAGGTCAAAGGCCCCCTCACGGTTCAGCCGGGCAGGGTTGTTAATCAGCTCCCTCCCCTGTGCACACAGCGTTGCTGACCCACTTCATTTGACCACTCACCCTGGATTTAATAATTTAATTCCTTAAAACCATGCAGGATGGTTGGCTTTTTGCCTTAATTATGTCTGGCTGACTCTCCCACTGTCTCTGCCGCCTGCACGGGTGACATATGCCCGTTCATCAGGCCCCCTCCTTCCTTGAAGCAAGGTTGCAAATTCTGTCATCCTAGCCCTCCTCCAGTCCATTACTTAACAACACCTGGTTTTTGCAGCCTGCTGCTTTTTGGGGTGTTTTCATTCATTATATATCAAGTAAAAAGATAATATATAAAAATATCAAGTTTGGAAGAAGGCTTAGGATACAACATTCCGCCCTTTTAAAAATGGCCAGTGGTCAAATGGCCACGGGTTATTTTTAAAAAAAAAATGTATACCCTTCTTCCATCATGAACCATCGATTGTCCTCAAGTTTTGCTGCTATTTCCTTACAACGCGCGCGTACGTGTCACAACTTAACATGGTTATATGTGACAAGAGAGAGGAGGAAAAAAAAAAATTCTAAAGGAAGGTAACACGATAAGGGAGGGAGAAATTATTCTATTGACTACGTGTTATAGGAGATATCGTTAAAAATATAGTTTCTACGGTTATTCTTGGGTGGCATCATCAGGCCTTGGCTCCCTTCTAGCTTGGCAAGGTACGTTAGCAGGAGCGTGAGCAGGAGGGCTGCCATTTCCTGGAAAACATGTTACATATTATCGTAGTGTGATATGCCCATTAGTTTAGTTCCCCAGAGATTGGTGTTTTATTCTGAGTTAATTTTTTATGTCCTAAGGTTAAGTGTACTATGCACTTAAGCTTCCTGGAATTCGTATTCTTTAGTTTTTATTTTTTTTGGAAGGTCGTGTAGGTAGGAAACATATAATAATAGGAAAAAAAAAATATTATTGTTTGTTGGTTAATTATCTTTGTTAAGTTTCTACTTCTCGGTACGGAAAACGTTAAGAAACGCGAAGTTTCAACCGTTATTTATTCTGCCCTTATCTGTATCTCTAGATGTCTTGGGAGGCTAGTCCATACATCTTTTGTCCATTTGGATGTCCATGACCTCTTTGTGACTGAACTCTCAACACTTTAACCGCCCTCCATGTTTCATGGATTCCTGGTGTTCTTGTGAGGAGAAGTGAGTTGTTTTCATTAATTAATTAAAAAAAAAAAGGTATATATATAAATTAAAAAAATTATTATATTTTTTTTGAATTGTTCTTAATTAAAAAAAAAATAGACACAACAATCCGGCCGTTTGAAAATTATCATCAGGGGTCGATTTGGCCACTGGCGAATTTCCAAACCAAGTAAATGCCCCTTTTTTTGTGTTATGAATCTATAAGCCACCCTCACTCTCGGCGGTTATTTCTTACGACGCGCGCATATGTATCACAATCGTAACATGGTTACTTTTGAAATAAGCAAAAAAAAATAAAACACCACGTTAAACATCGGTACTAATCCATAACGCATTCCTTCCAAAGCGCGCATGTATCACAATCTTAACAAGATTACATTTGAAATAACAAAAAAAAATACCACAAAACTTGAACATCGATATCACCAGTTACATGGTTCTCATCCCTCATAACTCCGACGGATATTAATTTTTCCCTGTTTTTGTTAAATCCTGGGAAACGCTATGTAGCGGTTTCGAACGCATTTTTGCGTTATTTCCCTCCTGTTACATCCTGGCAATCTTTTTACCAAGTTCTGAGTGTCTGGTTTACCACTTATCACTTTGATCATTCGATCACGGTTTTCCGGTTCGTTTTTGTAATTTCCCCTCTCACTCTCTCGCGTCGTGGGAGTGTGGGGTGTAAAATTGTGCTGCACATAATCGGAATTCGCGCACACAACCAACTTCTCTACTCCGTCATCACTGGCATTCGCTCTCTCTGCGATTACATGCACATTTGCCGAGTCAGTGTGTCGATTTAATTCTGTCCCTCGTAATGTTGCCCTCTTTGTTTTTACGAGTGTGTTGGATTCCAACACCATTCCCGATACGTCATGGACATTCGTCTCCATTTTAGCACTCCGACCCACATAAATTTTGGTTTCCCTTGGATATTTTCCATTCAAAGGCTCATGCCTGCGCTCCTCAGGGCGTGTCCCTGCTGTCGGTTTTTGTACTGTCCGATCACGCTTCAATGCAACCCTGTCCTTGTATTCGATCCGCGCGTCATTTACGGGAGTACTGTCCACGTTTCTGCCCGCCCGGTCACTTGCAGCCTGCCTGTATTCCTCATTGATCTCAGGGTTTAATACCTCGGCGGGTGGGGCGCGCGTTGGCCGCTCGCTCGCGCTCACTGTGGGTCGTTTATCATGTCTTTGGACCGCATCCTGTGTTATTCCTCTATTCCCTCCTGGTATAGCCGGTGGAGGAATTGGTCGGAATTGGATCAATTGTTTTTGACCTCCCATCCTGCGATTCCTCTGAATGTTCGCATCCATACCTCCGCGGTCTGTGTAACACCTCCCCGCTAGGTCGTTATCTTGCCATCTCTGTGCGTAATTTTGGCCTCGTGTGTGTCGTGGCATGGGGTGTTGATATGGTTCTGTTCCGAACCTCCCCCTCCTGCGATTCCTCTGAATGTTCGGCTTTATGCCGCTCTCATTCTCGTGCCAACCTCTCTCTGGGTTATTTTGCCACGTGTGCGTGCGCCCTTGCTCCGTCCTGCATTGCGGGACTGCTCGGTGATTTTTATTCCTCTCTGAGAGGCTGGGTTCTTTATCCCTCTCCCTGTGTTCTGGATCCGAATTATGATTCTTAGCTCTGTATAACCATGCCATGTACGCCTTGCTCTCTATGCGGCGTAAGGATGCGGTTTCTGGATTCACAACCATTCTCACCCTTTCTGTAATCTCTGGGCTCAAGGATTCAAAAAACATAATTTTGAACATTTTATCTCCTTCGTGGTATTGATTCACATCGCCTGCGTAATACGCTCTTTTAAATTGCACGAGGTAGTCACGTGGATCTTGGTCCATGCCCTGGGTCATCGATTTTACAGCATAAAACCCCTCAGTGAGTGTCGAATATTCTCCAAACTTCCGAATCACTGCCAGGCTCAGTTGTTTAAAATCATTTCTAACCTTGTGTGGTAGTGACTTTACCCATGGAATAGAACCTTTATTTAAGCTTCGTTTCAACAAACTCGCTTTTTCATCCCGTCTCATCAACCCTCTAATCATTGCCTCCTCTTCCACTGTTGCGATATGTGTGTGGATATCCATGGACTTATTGTGGGGGTCAAAATCGGGAATTCTGACTAGAGCCTTGTCCATCAATTTAAGGGTTTTACTGTTGAAAAAGTATTCCGAAAGTTGATCGCCGTCAGCGTCATCATCAAACAAGTTATCATCAGGCAATCTGTCACTTTTATCTGTTCTGCGTGGGGCGTGATTAAGCGGTGTGCATTTTCTGTGTGCACGCCCAATGCTGTGTCGCTCGTGTTGCCATTTCCCTTCAGTTTTTGCCTCTGCCCTTAGCGGAGCCCGTCCTGTCAACTTTACTTTAACATTTTGCTTCCCTCTATCTGTGAAGTTGTCAATCTCACATGTTTTTGTTTGCATATGTATCTCTCCCTCCCTTCTCTCGAATGAGTGTGATTTAATGTTACTTCCATATTTATTCTGTGGATACACGTCTGTGAGTTTCGCTGGTGTCGCGAGCCCTGATTTCTCCTCCCTTACGATGGTGTGAGGACATTTTCCCTCGTTTATTAGAGACGATTTCTCTCCTGTTTCCTTTCCAAATTTTCCTTTATTCCACCATCCCTGACTGTATGCCTGTGTGAGAAGGCGTGAGTCCAGTCCTGCCTTCTCTGCAGCTTTTGCATCGTGTTCGCCTCTGTTACATTTTATCCAGTCAATTAGTTTCCTCCGAGGTGTGTTCGTGTTATCGATACAGCTCCCTCCCCATATGTCTCTCTGACTGTACTGCTTTGTAACAGATTGGTCGGTACGTTTTAATACGAGCTCCCCGTACCCCGTCACCCATTCAAAAATTATTCTTAATCCTATCATCTCAAGTGGCAGGAGTTACTTTGACATTCCTTTTCAGAGTACTTATACACAATTGTATCACAGGATGCGTCAGTTCAACTCGAGCAAATAATTTCAGCCCAGCTGTCTTTGTTATACTCTGCTACTCTGGTATTTCCCTTCAGAGCGCGTTTTGTTTTGTTTTACGCCCGTTTACAATCACAAGGCAACGTTAGTTCACAACACTTTGATTAACACAACAGTGATTCGTTCCTGAATTCATGCATAAACTGTCTGCGAGAAATCCCGGACGAGCCCCCATTATGTTGTATATGTTGGGTGTGAAAATTTTGATGTGTTGTATGCGTGCGTGGGTGAAATTATTATGTTGTATATGTGGGTTATGAATATTCAGTGAAAATAATAATAATCAATCGAAATTTGGCCAAAGGTGTAATTATCCGGAAATACTTTAATCCATGTAATTACGCACATTTAATTATGCCAATTCGAGAGGTAATTGTAGTAATTATGCGAGTGGGTGTAATTATGATAATGCAAGTCGTTATGATAACCAGACTCCGCCTCGGTGACGAGGGTGGGTTATCGATCGGAATAAGGCAATTAATCGTATGCAGTTATGCAGGTGTGGTGTAAGTATACAAGATTAACTTAGATTAACTCGGCCTCGTTGTCTAGGTTCGTCTCATTCTCGCTTATTTAGGTCCCCGGTTCGCCCCGTTATCGCTTTAACATTTACTGAGTATGTGTTAGTGTGTTTATTAAGGTCACCAAGTTCAGATCTCAACGCAGAAGCAGATCTTATGCATAGTTCAGGAAAGAATCACACAACCACTTCTGTATTAATCAATTTATTACTAATTCAACCTCAACTATGATATAGTATGCGAACTCTCAATCCCGGAACGTCAACACGGCATCAATACAGTATCATCAATGATTGTCTGATTTCACTTGACAACGGCACATGGATCCCGCGTAACGCGATGGTTGTTAGTGAGAGAGAGTCGTTAAAACATGCAAATACTATGCTAAGAAAACCTTAACGTTAATGAATGATTATACTTGAAAGATTATACGGCGATAAAACACAATCAAAAACAGTTATTATTCTTAAAGGCACCAATCTCAACAGATACATCGGCAGGTTATCTGACAACAGAATGCTCGGAGTAAAGGCCTGCAACGGCGCTCCTTTTCCGAAGATCTGCTGGGAATTTAAGCGATTAAGAGTACAGTCCACTAAATATTAAAGATAATACTCTTACAAATGACGGATGGCCATCACTCGGTCTCGAGTTTTTCTTCACAGCCACGGATGGCTTATGGGTTCGAGTGGGTTTGAGTGGTAAGAGTTGTCTTCAATAGTCAGTGTTCGGAGTCGGTTCTTTATGTCAAACAGACGCCAGGTGGTCGTGTGGTGAGGGGGCGGTGCGCGTCATACGTATTAGTCGCTCCTCTGTCGCCGTGGTGAATTTGGTTCGGATGTCCGTTGACACGCTGTCGTAATTCGGAACCCGGTCGGTAGGTGGCGCCCACAGCTCGCTCGCAGCGTCGTCGCCAAACCGCGATTCTCGCGGCAGCAGGGAAACCGCCGACTCGGCAGAGGTTGGCTGTCGCGGCCGAGTTGAGCTGTCAAGCGGGTCTTGCCCGCCTGCAGAGGAGATGGGGAGCCGCTTGAGTCGAGCCCCGAGAGCCGTCTGAACTCGGCTGAGTCCCAGAAGCTGAAGAGTCGAGCCGACCCGTTAGTCGCAGCTCGCCCTTGAGTCGACCCGCTCGGTCGAGCTGAAGATGAGTCGAGCCGACCCGCTCGGTCGAGCTCGCTCCGGAGCCGACCCACTGGTCGAACTCGTGATGAGTTGACTCCTGGTCGAACTGGTTTCCAATGCTCAGGGTCCTTTCTTTTATGCCGAAAAATCCCTTGGGGTCCTGCCCACAAGGCGGGGTTTTCTTTTGATTTACTGTGTCAGGATCTGTCCGTGTGTAGGTGTGTTCATGTGTGTGTCCGTACGTCCGTGTGCTTGTGTGCATCACCCACGGCATTTTCCGTTGTCATACTCCCTCCATAAAATCCATGAGCAAACAATCAGATGTTACAAATTGCCTCGAAGTCGTCTCTCTGTCTGGCCTCCTTCATGAACCAAAACACAGACGTTACAAATCGTCTCATAGGCACCTCTGTTCGTGTTGCACGACCTGGAGGGAGGGGCACACTCCCTCCGACCCTCACAGACGCACACAGACATGGTTAAAAAGTTTTAAATTAACATTTGTCCCTTACCATTTCCCAGTTATGATTCTGTATGTAGCCTAAGGTGTGTCGTTTCCCATCGTGGTGCTTGACCCAAGTGGAGGTGCCTCCCCGAGCACAGACACACTCCCATCCCGCGCTGCGGGGATACAAAGACGGCCGGGATCTCCCTTTCTCTCCGACCCTGGGTTTAACATCGCTCTTTATTATGTACTTTATTTCGACCTGGTGGTGATTTATCCCGCTATCCTGGCTTTTCATAAGTTTTACTTTTGTCTTTCATGCATAGGCTTATTATTATTAATTTATTTCCGATATCTTAGGTTAAGGGGTAAGTTTCTTGATCCTAGGAATTCGTATTCCTTGGTGTCTGCATGGTTATATAAGCGGAATATAGTTGACGGTGAATAGCGTTAACATTGATGTTATGTACGATATTATGTATTGTGATGTCTTTAACTTAACTTGTTGGTCAGGCTTCACTGACATGAAGTTGCATTTCATAGCCTCGCAGGTTTTTGCCTCACTCTGTCTCTGCTCGCCGTTGTTGTTGCTGTCCAGCTGACGCCGTTAACTCAAGGCCTCATTAATTTCCGTCACTCCTTGTAGGTGAGGGCGGTTGTACCTTGGAGTCAGTTCTGGTTTTTGTCTGCTTGCTTTTTCTGATGTCCCCTGACCCCGGGAGTTGTCATTCCTACTTTATGGCCTGTCGAAGCCCGACTCGCTGTTGCTGGCTGTGTGTTGTTCCCGGCTTTTCGCTTACGTTTGCAGTTCGCCGTGCTCTTAATTTCCTTCCCTCTTCAACCTTATATCGACTATTCGCTCCTGTCTGGGTGCGATTCAATTTTGACTTAGGAAGGTTCTGATTGTCATATGCTTTGGGTCGAGTTGTATATTAAGGTATGGAAATCACATTTCATATTGACTTAATGATGGTGATGGTTCAGTAGGCGTAACTTGTGGCCTGGTTTAATTGGAGTGGGTGTGAATATCAATAACTTTAGCCTACCCTGTTGTTAAATTCTGATTTTAACGTTGCTTTAATAGCAATACAGAATAATTGAGCTTTTCGACTTAACTAGGCGAACACGAACTTTTGGTGACCTCCGCAGCCTTGTTATTCAGCTGAGTCTGCATCCTTGATATACAACGCTCTTATTCGTCTCACTGTGGTCATCCAACCTTCTGCTCTGGGAGTGTTATTCTTAATTTCAGGTCAAAGGCCCCCTCACGGTTCAGCCGGGCAGGGTTGTTAATCAGCTCCCTCCCCTGTGCACACAGCGTTGCTGACCCACTTCATTTGACCACTCACCCTGGATTTAATAATTTAATTCCTTAAAACCATGCAGGATGGTTGGCTTTTTGCCTTAATTATGTCTGGCTGACTCTCCCACTGTCTCTGCCGCCTGCACGGGTGACATATGCCCGTTCATCAGGCCCCCTCCTTCCTTGAAGCAAGGTTGCAAATTCTGTCATCCTAGCCCTCCTCCAGTCCATTACTTAACAACACCTGGTTTTTGCAGCCTGCTGCTTTTTGGGGTGTTTTCATTCATTATATATCAAGTAAAAAGATAATATATAAAAATATCAAGTTTGGAAGAAGGCTTAGGATACAACACAAACCTAAGACCGCGTTCCGTACGCCACAGGGCCTTTATCAGTTTAATCGGTTACCCATGGGATTGCACTCAGCTCCAGCGACGTTCCAGAGGTTGATGGAGCTGGTCCTCGCTGGCCTGCAGTGGGACTCTTGTCTTATCTATTTGGACGACGTCATTATTTTCAGCCGTACGTTTGATGAACATCTGGACAGACTGCGGGCTGTGTTTCTCAGGGTGCGATCCGCTAACCTTAAATTCAAACCTCAGAAGTGTTTCCTGTTGCGAGAATCGGTGCGGTACCTCGGGCACGTTGTCAGTTCTACGGGTATAGCCACCGATCCTGCTAAAACTGACTGTGTAAGAACGTGGGCCACGCCCACGTCTGTAGGGGAAGTCCGCAGCTTTATAGGCTTTGCGTCCTATTACCGCCGGTTTGTCGAGGGGTTTGCGACAATTGCCAAACCCCTTTATGCTCTGACGGCTAAGGGGGCTAAGTTCCATTGGGGGGAAGCGGAGGACAGAGCGTTCAGGGCGCTTCGCGATGCCCTTGTCCTGGCACCTCCCTTATGCTATCCCGATTTCACGTTGCCCTTCATCCTGGACACCGATGCCAGCAATACCGGCATCGGCGCGGTGCTTTCGCAGGTGGTCAACGGGGTCGAACGGGTCGTTGCCTACAGCAGTAGAGTCCTGTCTCCGGCAGAACAACGTTATTGCGTCACTCGCCGTGAACGGCTCGCTATTGTCGTATTTGTTCAACAATATCGGCCGTACCTGTACGGCAGGCATTTTACGGTTCGTTCCGATCATGCGGCGCTACAGTATGCGTTAAAAATAGACCAGCCATCCGGCCAGCTGTCACGTTGGCTTGAGGTCCTACAGGACTACACGTTCACGGTGGTGTACTGGAAGGATACACAACATTCAAACGCGGATGGCTTGTCACGCCTTCCTCCGGGTGATAGGTGTGCGTGTTTTATGGGCTCGGGGAGATGCAAATCGGCCACGGCCACTGCTCCGGCTTCTCCCTTGGTGGCGGCAGCAGGGGTGGTCGATGGGGAACCTGTCGCCGGGGGGGACTCGCAGGTGTTGGTCACTCGCGACTCGCTCCTCGATCTGCCCCTGGACGAATGGGGACGGTTCCAGATGGAGGACAGTTCCCTCCTCAGGTTACGCCGTCGTGCGGAGAGAGGGGGAAATTGTCAGGAAAGGGTAGGTACTGTCATGTTGCGGGAGGGTCTCCTCATGTCATGGGACGCCAGCTCGGGGCGTTACAAAATCGTCGTCCCCACCGCTCTGCGGGGCAGAGCCGTGTGGGCGGCGCACGAACGCATCCTGCATTTGGGCATTCACAAAACGCTCGCTACACTGCAATTGGATGTTTTTTGGCCTGGAATGGCGCGCGATGTCGCCGACCTCTTGAATAGTTGCACGCAGTGTGCGTGCCGGAAACACCCGGCTAGGGCGGCTTGCCCACCCCTTCAGTCGATTCGGGTGTCCCGGGTTAACGAGTTGGTGGCTCTTGACATTCTGGGTCCCTTCCCTGTCACCGCTCAGGGTAATAAGTACCTGCTGGTTGGGGTTGAATATTTCACCTGTTGGCCTATGGCCTGGCCCCTCCCCAACCAGTCGGCGGCAGCAATTGCGGAGGTGTTTCTCCAGGGCTACATCCTGGATAAGGGCGCCCCGGAACGGCTGCTAACCGACCAGGGAAAGAACTTTTCGTCCAATCTTCTGCGGGAGGTTTGTGACCTTTTGTGCACGCAGAAGGTCCGGACTTCCCCCTACCACCCGCAGACCGATGGTATGGTCGAACGTCTACACCGGACCATTACCTCTATGTTGTGCCATCAGGTAGACGACACACAGTTGGATTGGGACCTGAAGATTCCCGGAGTTCTGGCCGCATATAGGTTGGCACCTCATGCGGCCACGGGCTATTCGCCCTTCTACTTAATGTATGGCAGGGATGTCGACCCCCCCATGGAGGTGCAATTGCGGGTCCAGACGGCGGCGTCGCGCTCGAAACTGTCCGAACACGCTCAGTTCAATATTCGGAAGTTGGTCGAGGCGAGGGTAGCCGCGCAGGAAAATTCCGGGGCAAGGCAACGGGCGAATGAGTGTCTCTATGATCGCCGGGTTACAGTGCATAAATGGGCAGTAGGGGATAAGTCGTGGCTGCACTGCCCGCAGGTGCCGCTGTCAACGTCATCGAAATTGCTGCGGCCCTGGCGGGGGCCGGTCGACATTGTTTGGGTCGTTCGGGACCAGTGTGTTAGGGTCGCGTGCAGACGGCGCTCTTGGTACGTGCACCCCTCGTGCCTGAAACCCTATGTCGCACCACGTACTCACACACCTTCATCTCGCAGGGGCCGGCCGCGTGATGTGTCCAGCAGGCTGGGGGAGGGGCCTCGTGATCCCCTTGTTGTTCCGAAACCCCCTGCCACTCTTTCGGATGCTGCAGGTGTGAGTCCACCAAGGGTGGCCTCACCGGAGGAGCGGCAAGCAGCCCGGCCGCCTGTCCAGCAGGAAGACGGCTCACGGGCTTTGTCCCCGGGGCCTCGGGACGTGCCGGACGCACGTCATCTGGCCCCTCCTGACCCTCCGCAAGGAACGCTGCCCTCTTGCGATGGACCTGCCACACGGACTCGTTCGTAGGGCCTCAGGTTCTCCTGAGACCTGACGCAGATACACTGCCTCCTCGCGGGGCCTGGGTGTTCGATTCACCCTGTTCGTGGGTGTGGTGTGTCCGCAGTGTTCTTGTGTACAGGGGGGTTGGGGTAAATTATTAGGGATTGTTGTGGTTTATTGTTCTGTTGTTGTTATTGTTGTGTTGAGGCTCATGCATTGTTCTTGTCGCGTTCCGAGTTCCTGGTTCGCGAGTTAGGGTTGGGATGTGGATAGTGATGCAGCCGGGACGGCTGCGTGCTGTATAGGGGGGGGGGGTAATGTGGTGGTCAAGGTTGACACAGGTCACACAACCTAGGGGAGGGGTACGTACCGGTCTGGACCGGTCCGGACCGGCAGGGACGAGAGGTGGTTGGAACCGCTCTGAGGGGAGGGGGCTGGCGAGAGCCAGGGCCCCGAGACACCCCTGCCCCTCAGAGAGGGGATATATAAGACGGCTCCCGGAGAGCAGGAGTCAGTCCATCTCATCTGAAGCTGAAGGAAGGTGCCGCCGGAGATCCTGGACCCCAAGCCCCGAGGATGCCGCCCCGCCAGGACTGAGTGGGCTGAGGGTGGCGTTACGCGTCCCTGGGCTGAGTAGCTGTAGGCTAGGGAAGGAGAGTAGTAGGAATAGAGTGGAGGCTGTACCTCCCTAGGTTGTGTGGTTGGGCTGTTCCCCCAGTGAGTCAGGATGACTAGCTGTTATTGAAATAAAAGCGTGTGGCCTCTAAAGAAGTCTCCGTCTCATTCAAGATACTACATATGCATTCGTGTATGAAAAAATATAGCTTTTGGCATCTTTTTTTAATGTTTCACAAAACCACGGTGTATTTTTAATAATTTATTTGTCTAACTAAGCTCTCAACAAACGACGAGCCCTCGGTCTCACTAGCTGCCTTTTTAGTGCAGCTAATTTGGTTGTCAGGGCAGCAAACTGTCAAAAATGACAGCTAGCTAACTAATTTCTGTTAACAAGCTAAATCATGTGTGCAGCTAGCTAGGGAAAATGGGCAACTATCTAAAATAAAGGGATAGCTAGTTACGGTAAGCCAAATAACAAACTGCTTGCCATAATATGACGCCCTTCAAACTGTCATGGTGAATATTATATCATGTCACAGCATATTGTAGTGTGCCAACCAGTGGCTCAGTTGTACAGAAGCACTGTACTCTCCGAGAGGCTCTTCTTTTAAGCATGCACTGTGTGTACCAAGGGGCCCCCAGGCGTTACGCTCGATGTAGGCACCGAGGGGCCTGGGGGCCCTAGTGGTCAGCTCACACTGTAACCACCCAGGGGCACGGGGGCCCGAGTGGTTAGCTCACGCTTTAAGCGCAGAGAGGCCCAGGGACCCTCACAATATAGGTGCCGAGGGGTCCCAGGGACCCTACTGGTCAGCTCACGTTTTAAACACCAAGGGGCCCGGGGGCCCTCACATTGTAAGCACTGAGGGGTGTGGGGGCCCAAGTGGTCAGCTCACGCTATAAGCACCCAGGGGCCTAGTGGTCAGCTTGCGCTGTGCGCACTGAGGGCCCTGACGTTCAACTTCCTTTGGAAGTCTTGGGGCACGCACCGCACGCGGCCTGAGGCTTGGAGGCCCCCTGGCAGTCCGAGGCCCCGGGGCACTGGCCCCACTGGCCCGGTCCATAATTGATTTTGGTAATGTTCCATATTTCAGAGCCTTTTTCAAGTAAATCTGGGCTATATATATATTTATCCATAAACACGTGTATTTGCTACCCTCATCTTCTATAGAAGTCCACGAGTTTATCTCCTTTGTCATACCTTCTTCTGAGCTTAAAGCTGCCAGGCTCTTTCCCATCCGGCTCCCATGGTGGTGTTCCAATCTGCCATTACCATCAGATGGACATCCCCTTTTCTCCTGCAATCATTTCCTCTTATAGTAGTAGATCTTGCCCGCCTCTTCCTCACTAGTTGAATTATCGCTGCATCGACTGGTTTTATTTGGATCATTATGAGCATCACTTCGTCACTGCATCTCACTATATTTCTTCCTGTATTCCAATCCACGTGAGAATTTCCTCGTTAGCACTCCCTCACTTGAGAGTTGTTTTTTTGATGAAGCATAAAACTGATGTCGAACAGCCTGGGACACACATCCCAAGTACGTATCCACAACACAAAAGCTACTTAACTTTTTGAATAGCATCTTCTTTAAATCCAGCTTAAACTCATTCACAAATGTACCCCGCATGTACATAACAACAACAGCCGCCATAACTGGCAGTGACATCACTACAGCGCTTGTGCCAGGCTAGATGCACGTGAGGCCATGTGAAGTGTCGAAGGCTCGCTGGCAGGAGTTCACGTGACAGACCCAAGGTACCATGGGATGATTGACTGAGATGACTAGCACATGCACTACCTGTGCTCCCTACTGCACCAACTCACTGCATTTTATCCGCCCAGGCGCTCCGCTCATTGTTGCAATGCAAGCATCACTCCTCTGCCCTCCATTTGTGTGCACACATACAGCTGCTGCACTTACCTGCGCTCAGCAGCAGCAGGGAGCACTCTAGGGACTGCAGAGTGGTACAGTAATGGATGGCGGCCAGTCCGCCGGTCGAGTACTTGTCGGGATCGGCCCCGTACTCCAGCAGCAGAGACACAATGGCAGGCCGCTCCAGCAAGCAGGCCACGTGCAGCGGCGTCTTGCCGTTGGGCATGGCGTTGGGGTCTGCGCCTCGGCGGAGCAGGACCCGTGTACACTCCTCCCGGCCCAGTGCCGCAGCCATGTGCAGCGGCATGACGCTCGAGGACTGGAGTTTGTAGTTAGGCAGCCAGAAGCCTGCGAGATGGACACAGCAAGGTGATGATAATGATAGTAATGCAATTTGTGACGCACAGAATATTGTATGGGCATAAATGACTGTGACTCTGAAGTGCTGGAGCTAAGCTGTGTCGTTTGAAAGCCAGGCAAAAGAGATGTGGGCCTTTAAGATTTAGAACTATTGACACGCACACTGCATGTATGATGCTTGGCAGCTCATTTTAACAGGCATTTCACTTCGATGTTAACGTTCTCTGTAAATGTTAATGATACATTTTTATTTCATGATTTACAAGCACAGGTACAAAAGGCTCAACATGCCAAGCGGCCAGCAACAATAGCAATTGATTGGTGTTCCTGTATTATTTAATGTTTTATATACGTTGCTGCAGGGGCGGTTTCTTCATTAGGGCGATTGGGCGACGCACCACCAATGTCATTCAACCACAGAGTCACGCTAGCCGTCACTGTGCCTCTGGATATAGTCCAATCAGCGTCATGCTACGTTCTGTGGAGTACCGCCTCTTTTTGGGCGATTTCCCTCCAGCTGAGAATCGCCCCGAGTGGTCCCATAGACTTACATTCAAAGATGTTTTTTTTCGAACGGGGGCGCTGCAATGCATTCTCTATGGCTTCCGGGAGGGCTCGCCCTAACATGCTTACGTCATCATACGTGCTTACGTCATCATACGTAAGCACGTTTCATCCAACAATATACTTTGTCGCCACCTAGTGGAATCTTTAATAAAAGAAACTTGAGTGGTTTGTTTTAATAGTGAGTATAGAAACAAACAAGATGTATTGTAAGAGTCACTTTATTTTTCATTAATATTAAAGAAGTGAAGTTGCCTTTACATGCTTAAGCTGTTAATTTATCCATTGCATGGGTGGACCTTATCCTTATCAATCATCCAGACATTTGCCCCCCCTGAGAGATTTTGCAGGAGCCGCCACTGCGTTGCTGAATAGTGAACTTCAATATGAACCCAAGGAAGCCAATTATTTATCTTGCAGGAACCCTGCCTGTGGAAGTAATGGGGTAGAGCCACCCTCAAGCCTCCTGGGTCCCCATGCCTAAGGGGGAAAAGCAATCACGAGTCCTCGATGGCGGCACAGAATTGTAGTGAGACAGACAAGGGGCAGCAGTTGCTTCTGGAGCATAGGTAATTGGGTAAGAGGATTGACAGCTGAAACTCGATGTGAGCAACAAACAGGAGCAGGTAGCGTGCAAATACTAATCTAGTGAAAGCGGGGATGTCACTGTATGGTACCGGCCTGAGAGGGCCACGGCACGCGATGCACTGTCATCGCGTACACCCCATAGGTGGGTGTAGTACCAGCCCTAGCGGGGCTTGGCGTGCGCTGGGATAGCGCGGGCACCAAGCATCGCGTGTAGTGCGGGCTTCCACAGGGGGGAGGAGGAGAGTGTTTGCCCCGGGCCATGGCAGAGGTCGCAATCGGGTACCCGATATCCATACCCTACCCGATACCCAGCTACCCGCACCCGGCCGGAGACGGGTACCCGTTTGTGACCCTGGTGCGGCCGGGTACGGGTACGGGTAGGCCGTTTGTCACTCATTTCCCAACGTCTTGTCTCTTCTCACAATTCAAAATCCTAGAATCAACCCACCCGTGCCTGCAACATGGCTTCATCCCAGAGGTCGCAATCGGGTACCCGATACCCATTTGCGACCCTGGTGCGGCCGGGTACGGGTAAGGAATCAAAACCCGTTTGCGACCTCTGGGCCATGGCACTCTGGTTGACCCCGCAGACATGTGATCTGGAGTGTCCACAGAGAGGCCCCCAGGTGGGGGGGACGAGGGGGTGATCACGTGTCCAGGGAGAGCTCTCGAGAGGGATCAAGAAGGAGCTAGAAGGCTCCAGAAGGCGGGCGGGGCAAAGGGCGGAGCAGCCCCGACCCGTGGGGGGATATAAGGCGGGTCCCTGAGAGGAACCGGGGTCGCTGCATTCTACAAGCTGAAGCTCTACGTCCTACAAGCTGGAAGCTCTACAGGCATCAACACGTGGTCGGGACCCGAGTGAGGGCCAGACCCTTCGTAGCTGGGTGGCCACCACCCTAGGCTGTATCTGGTGAAGGGGCAGTTACCCCTTTGTGTTAACGTGTTGATGTTAAATAAACGTATTGCCTCTAAAGAATAACGTCTGCGACTCAGTTGGACTCACTACACGAACAATACATTTAATGATTTACTCTTAGTTCTTTCGGTAAAGTCACGTAGGTAAAATATTTAATTAAAATGAATAAAAAAAAAAAATAATAATTTTAATTTCATTTTTTACCTACGTGACTTTACCGAAAGAACTAAGAGTATGAATCCTTGCAGTCACGAAAGCTTCAAATCTAGAATTTAATGATTTCTCAAGCCCCATCTTGACAAATGGTAATTTTTGTTACATTTGTCACGAAAATTGGACCATGTCTCTTTGCAACAATTGGGGTTTCACCCCGTTATAATGTTCACGTATACATACATTCAGTAAGGGAGGCCTCTTGGCATGGGATCCCACAGTCTAGACTGGGAGAAATGGAAATCATTTGCCAGAGGAATCGTTCAAGGTCAATCTGACAACTTCCACACTCCTCATAACCAACAGTTGGCATTTTTTCCCCTCCAAAATTGTGATGAAAATGACCAATTATCGAGATGGCACCAATCACTCAAAACATCTCCATTCTCACACGAGGACGAGGTGGCATTCATCTCCATTGGCTTACCCACACCACAAACCGTGGCAGCAGATGTTGGACACTTTGTGCCAAAATAAATCAATAATATACAGTGTGCGACTGTGGTCACCCAGAACAGCCCATGGAGCATACATGTGTTTCACGACTGCCCGATTTACAAATACAAAGGACGCATCAATCACAGTGATGTACCACCCCACTACTCCTGGCGCAATTATCTTATTCAACCACCTCAATGCAAAAATGCAGCTGTTGCTCTGCATAAACATCAGCCAGAGAAGACGGCATGCCCGAGCCAGTGGTGGCAATCCCATATTCCTTTGGCAGACTCTTCATATGACAACTGCCATTAACTTCCCACAAAAAAGGGTGCTTTTATCGACACCCTTTTCGGGGAAATTCTGCTGGGAATAGCGGAAGGCTCTACCTGCCTGGTTTGTAGGCAGCCAGCTTCATGTGCTCGTCCTCCACGTAGAAGATTTGGTCGACGTGGATGATGTCGCTCTGCAGATAATTTTCCACCAGCGCCACTTCGTTGGCATTGAGCGCCTCCAAGAATCGGATCTTTCCCTCCCCGCACATGTCCTCTTGCGCAAGCAGGATGTTGTCCATTGCTCAACTCTGCTTTATTTGTGAGTTATTGTTATTGATATCAGGCCGTATACACAGCGATGCTATATTAATAGGGAGTAACCTGTTGACCTCCGAGCACGGCGTTCGGCCGATTGATCCGCAAAAGATGCAGAGTGTGAACGCGTGTGGCCGTGGGTGCCGTGTGTGCAGTGATGTGTGGGTGAGAGGAGTAACTTTAGCTCGCTGTCACGTGTGGCTATTTTTGTGATTCCTTTAAGGCTCGGGGGGGGGGGGATAAACACGGTGACGATTTTGGCCGCTTTGCGTGGGCCATATGCCACACAATAACAGAGTTCTTCACCCCTGTTTTGTAGTTTTTCTGCTCAGGTCTCTTGAAGATGTTTGTCTAAATCGCCACGTAGCTGGTGATCGGTAAAGTTTATGTGCGTCACTTTGGTGACCCAGGTCACACTTGCAAATTATACGTATCCTGCTCTCTCTCGAGTTCTCACCGGGTTAAACAAATAACTTGAACTTGTATGCATTCAGTTGTAGGACTGCTTAAATAGGAGTCAATATATGCAGCCAATACTATGTATATTTAGGTGAGAATTTCACTGCACGATGTACTCGGCATCCTGAGTTTGATTCCTGGCCATGGCTAACATCAATTAAGTGAGATCTGAATTGATACTGGGCCAATTCATCCTTCAAACCACATTGACCAGCGTGGTGAAGTATAGGAAATTTATACCCATGACTATCACGGCTTGGTGATCTACATTTTGTTCCTACGTTACTTCATCTTCAAAATGAAACTCAAAAAAAATCGTAGTTTAAGTATTTCAATTGGACATGTTAACACATTACAGCACTGTCGTGAGTACAGTAGTTACAACCAGAAATTGATCCCTTTAGAAGCCGTGGTTTATTCCAGATTCCAGATGAAGGGATTAATTCCGATGGAAAGGGGGGTAGAGTATATATTTTTAAAAACAGTCGTGTTATCCAACCAAACTGGCGTATGGAAGGGTTATCGTGTGTGCTGCAGCTTGGCAGGCTGAGGTTTCCTCCCCATTAATAGAGGCAACATATTGCACTTTTTCACATTCCAGTACTAGAATAAAACGTTTACATGCGGCCTCTATTATCCGCGACAACTCGAGTTATCCACAAGCCCTCTTCCTGTAATCCGCGACTTAATATCAAATGTCTTTGCGTAACATCCAATGCAGGATATTGTTTTAAATTGTGGATAAAAGGAATTGCACGGCAATTACATTCTATTGTGTCGGTTATCCACCGATATTTGCCCCGCGGGGGAGAGGAAAATCGTCGATAATCCCGTTGATAAATAGGGTCTGCAATTTTGGTCTCCCGAATTGGCCCAGATTGGTCACGAATTGGCCACGAACGCGCCGCGTCGAACATCAGTTGGCACATTCGTGGGGGGCAATGCTCCTGTGTAGAATCGAAACGTGTACAGTTGTGGGGGGCGCTTTCAAATGTGAAGATCAAATATTTCATTATAATACGTCAATTTCAGTCAGTACGCACTGTTATCATATACATATTAAAGCGTGCCACTTAAAACGTGGACTTGGGTCAACTTTGGGCCTGAACCATCACCAATGGTCAGCGATGTGGTGGTTGGTGGGGAAGTTGTGGTGGGGGGCGGCAAGGGGACTCAAAACTGGTCGTGACGAATTCTGCTGAAAGGGGAATTCTGCTAAAAAGAGATATACAGTACGTGTGTTTAAAAAAAAACGAGCCCTCATTAAAACATTCGAAATGCAAACGTTTCGATCGGGTCGCTGCACGTCGCTCCACGAACGCCACTATCCCCTCGGGCGCCGCCATGAACTTCGCGTCTCCACCATCTCTCCAGAAAGTAGTGCGCGGAGAGGTCAGTCCGCGGCCTCCACCAATCACGCGGCCGCGCTTGTTTGGTTTTAAGCTCGGCCAGCCAATCGGCGCGCGCGCCCCAAAAATAACAGCCGTTCAACGCGGAGATTAATCCGCGCGGCGGGAAGGTGACGCGGCTGCGGTGAAGAAATTGGGGGGAGGGGGGCGGTGAGTCGGTCGGCGGGGTATTTGTCGAAGCGACCTGGGCCATTGGCTATAATCGCATCACGTGATGTTGTGCGGGGGGGGGGGCAATTGAACCACTCCGATATTGGGGGCGGGGTTTGTTAGCAGGATTGAATAAACGGATATATGAATTTTAAATCTATCGTAAACGCTCACAATATACGCGCCGAGTGTGTGTGCGGGGACCGAATGCGTACCATTTTTTTTTATTGAGGAACAAAATCGTACAAAAATGACGAGTCGATTCAATGCTTGTCGCGGATGGATTTGGAGGGGAGGAGGGGGTGTGTGGACCCTTCGCCCGCGTTGGCGGAATCCGCGTGACGTGGCACGAGCCGCCCAATGGGATGGCGGGGTAGGAGGGGCGGGAGGCGGCGAATGCAAGAGAGGGGGGGCGTTGCTCCGACAAAACCGCCCCTATCGTCTATTGGCCGCGATCGCGGCACGTGACTCGCAACGACCAACCGACGAACAACGTGGGGGCGGGACCCAATCGTGAAAATTCGAAGGCGGCGCTCGCGAGGGCGGGGGGGAGAGAGAGGGGGGCCGGGGGGGGGGGACAGGGGGCGTGGCCGGGGTGGAAAGGGGGCGTGGCGGGAGTGAAAAGGGGGGGCGGGGGTGGAAAGGGGGCGTGTTGGCTGCGATCGCGCGCGGGGACGACGCGGCTCTTGACGTCTGGGCTACGTATGGCGGCGGCGGCCAGTGGGCGCCCTGCGTCGCTCTGACGAGGCGGGTACGTAGTTGGCGCGACGAGCTCGGCTTCGGGGCGGAATCGGCGTCGCGATGATTTTCTGGGGTTCCTTCGTGAGGAGGAGGAGGGGGTCGTCACCATCGCGGGCGTTTGGACGGGATAAACACGCGACATTTTTTTCTGCTTCTTCTCCTCCTACCCCCCCCTCACCGCCTTGCACTGGCGGCGGCGGCGGCTGCGGTTGCGAGGGGCTTTTGGGGCGGCGTTGGCGCGTTACAGTCATGGCGGCCTCGCTCGCCCGGGCACGGCTCCCTCCCGAGGGCGGCTGCCCCCCCCCCTTCCCCCCACCCCCCACCTTCCCCCCACCCCCCACTACCCACCCCCCACTACCCCCTCCCCCCACTATCCCCTCCACCCACTACCCCCCCCACTACCTCCCCCTCTCCCCCCCACTGCCCACCTTGGCTTTCGTCTTCCTCGTGCTGTTAGGGCGGCCGCGTTGTTGTGGGTTTTCAAAACAAAAGTGAACCCGCGGTTAACGAAATCTCTCCCTGTCGCCTGTTGTTACACTCCTAAAGCAATGGGGGATGATGAGAGTGCGGAGGTTTGTTTCGTGTTACGAGTTTTCCAAAAAAATACAAAAGAAATGTGCTTTAAAATGTTCTCGCATGCTTAAGTAAGAGTCGTGGATTTTATTTTCGTTACGTTTTCCGGAGTAATTTGTAAACTATGCACATTGGGCCGATGTTTTGGTCTGCCACTATGCAGGTCGTCTCTTAAATACGATTTTTTGTTATTGCTGCGTACGTTTACTCGTGTTGCATAAACTACTTGGAGTGATATTCAAACTAGATGGACTTAATAAGCGTGTAGTTCCAGTCGTGGTAGTTTTGCACAACACAGCCTACAGTAGGCCAAGGTTTACGGGCCATGGCCCTCAAAATTGGTACATTTCCCGTAATATATATTTCAGTTCCGTATGAGGTTTGTTTTTTTATGTTAACTGATGATGTTAAGCAGTATTTCTTACACGATTAAAGCGGGCGTGGTGGCTCGCATGTTCAATGCTGTGGGATAGGCATGGGACATTGAAATAAAAGTGTCGCTGTCTGGAAGACTAAGATCGTTTTATAATGAAAACGTGGAAGTAAAATGAAACGTAAACACATTCGTCAATAAAACTGCCTTGGAAGAAAATGAGCCGACGTTTCGGTCAATGTCCTTTCATAGCACGTGGCCCTAAATGCGCTTTAGAGACCAGGGCGATTGCCCACAACGCCTCGATTACATGTTTTCTGCAAACAGTATTATGTAGATATTCCAAATAAATGTTTCTTCCTGAGTAAAGTAATATTTAACAACACTAAAGTTTACATTTTTCAAAATGTGTAGGCCTTATTCAAACCACCAGCTCAAACGTTGAGAAAATGTAGCCATCTCTTCATGCAAAATTGTATTATTTCCAACCTCTTATACTGTTGTGATGGGTTTTCTCGTCATTTATAGTTTGGAAATGGAAAACATGAAACAATCATACGCCTGTTGGTGCCTGGTCGACACTCAACACAAACTTAGACTTGAAGGTGATATCGTGAAAAAGATGGATTCATAATTTAGAGAAGAAAAAAACATTGCTATAAGGATGTCGCTTAATGATCAATCGTAAATCGCAATCTTTAAGTCCACTTTTGAGAAAGTAAAAATAGATGTTTCATGTACAATGGCACAAATCTGTTGTTGCAGGGTCAACAATAAACTAACGTCCACTTGCCGTTCCCAGGTTATTAATGTTAAACCCCGATCTGCAGTAGTGCGAAGAATGTATGAACGGTTTTATTTAATAGCTTTAAAGCAAATTCTGACTTTGCTTGAAAAAACTAAATTGAAAACACCCCATGTTCCGATGTCATTGGAAGGATCAGCATCGATGTACCGAAACAAAAAAATGTTATCGGTGTATCGATGCTTTATTTTTCCCCAAATCCAACTTTGGAGACTGGTTTGGTGGGATCACCCATTATGGTTAATGTGAAACTCGCTGGGCAGCGAGGTGGAAGGGTATTGTAGTAGAGCAAGTGGGATTAATTACCAGACAACTAACCAAGATGCTATTGGGTGAACTCATCCCTATTGTAAGCGTGTGGCATTTCACCGAGTTCTCACGATTTTCGCATCGAATAAAATACTAATGGAATTGGCCAATCTTCCCACATGCAAGAGGACCCTTAGAAAAAATAAATGTATTGAGACCGAGGTTTCTTATTAAGTGTCCACATTCACGCCGCCCTAAGTCGGGAGCTATTGACTCGAGGCGCCGCCGTTTTGGAATAAAGACTTAAAACATTTGAACGTTCCCCTTGCCATGTGTTCTCGTAAAGACAGATTATCTCCACAAAGCGACCTGCTCGTGTCCCCCTGTAATCAATGCTACCCTCAACGGCCGCGTGGTTAATCACCAGGCCATGATCTGTTATGGCAAATCGTTGCAGGCATCCCTTACTAATCTTGAGCGGTTGTGGCAACTTGTTGTGACGGATTTCTCTAGCAGTGTGTAGCTGAAATTATGCATAAATGGCACAGAGGCACAACATTCCCATCGTAAGCCATTGACACCACCGCTTCACCATCAAACCACACACGTGACACCACCACCACAACATCTCTCCACACCACCACAATAACTCCACCATTGCTTGCCACTCGTGCGGGGATGAGGCCGTTTTTTGTTTGTTTTTGAAACTTAGAGCGTGATGTCATGCACGCGCAGGGGAACGTCAATCAGATTTGTTTAGATTTTGAGCGACTGGGATTTTTTTTTTACCAATGGTAAACGCTTGGACAACCATTGCTGGTGACTGTTGTCTACAACTAATCATACCATATTCTTGGTTATTTCGGTAAAGTCACGTAGATAGAAAAACTTAAAATAAAATTCAAATAGAAAAATAATAAATTGAAAATAATAAAAGCTAAAAACCCACAATAAAAAATAGTAAAATAAAATGAAAAATTAAAATAAATAGAAAATAATAAAAGCAAAACCCACGACGTTTCGATCGCAACACAAGTGGTCTTCGAAGAGAAAAGAGGGGGCAAGCCTCCAAATGCAACTGCTTAGAAGGGTTCCAAAGTGAGTGGGCGGGGAAAAGCTGCGCAAGCAACACGCAAATGCAGTGGCAGAACAATGGGGGAGTTGCGAGGAGGAGAGCTTGTGCCTCGCAAACAGCATGGGCAGGGCAGCCAGTCAGCCAGGGCTAATGTAGGAGCAGACAATGGGGGGGGAGGAAGGGGGCAGAGATAGGGGGGGAGAGGGGGGGGTTCGAGATGGGGGGGGAGGCATTGCATCTCGCTACACACATCCACACTGCTGACTGGTAGAGGTTGACAAGAAAACAAATACCATGTCAACCCACACGGTTTAGCCCGTATTCTTGTACAGGGAAATTGAGTTTTCAGGCCCATACGGCCAACAGCCGTTTTAATACGGGCAAAAACTAAAATTGTGTTTCTCCTTTTTGATGGGACTTTGTAGGATGAACGTTGAGATGTATAAGGGCATGGGGTGACCAGTAAGGTCTGAATTGGTCTGTAATAAGGTAGGGGCACTGATAAGGAGTTAACAGGTATGAACTATTGCCCTAGGCTTGTGCTCCAGTGCTTAATATGAACCTTATGGCGGGACCCCGGGGTCCCGAATAAATGGAAGTTAAAATCTTAATTATTTTTTGGCGACTCCGTCCCGCCACGCACATAAACACTGCGACCCACCTGGCGCACATCATTCTATTGTCCAAGCACAGCGAGGACGAATGTGCAGAAGAAACAAAACTTTTAAACTTTGATTAGCGCATCATGTAGAGCTCGTCGATAGGAATAGATTGCCGTATCGTTCACCTTCAACAGACATAAAATGAAGTAGCAACACAGTTTATGCGAGAGCCGGGGGCTTATGGGACCCCAGGGGCTTATGGGAGCCCAGGGTCCTGCCATAAGGTTAAATTATGGTCTTCACAACTGCCATGGAGGACGTGCGCCAACCCCTGGAACTGGACTGATAACTTGGTGGCACTTTGTCAAAATAAACAAGACGGTGAAATAAGTGTGGTGCCGCTGTTTTATTTAAACCTCGGCCGTTATTGCCATTATTTCTGCAAAATACCGGTGCTCTGCAAACGGTCTTATAGCAGCCAATGCTTGGTTAAGGCTGTGCCTATTAAATGGCCCAGTGCACAACGCCATAGCTCTCCAAAGCCAATAGTGTTTGGAGAGGTAGCAGATTTTCTTGGCACTGCAGTTAAACTGTGTGGTGTTGTTTAACCAGGCTGAAATAATCCCTCACGAACATTTTGTCTCAGACGCTGGCACGTTAACAGCATGTATGGATAATTAATTCTCAGCTGCCATTCCAAAACTTTGGTAATACATTGTATTTAAAGTACCCATATGTAAGGCAGAGCATGTCTTCAGTACAACATTTCAAAACAACTGAATTGGAAAAGGACAATAGTTTCCCACTGGGGTACTAAATTATTATTTTTAATAGTTGCTGAAATGCCACTATATTTTGGTGAGTGAGGCTAAAGACTAATGATATGCGATGAAACAACTGGACCCGATACAAACCTTGATCAGAAGATATGGTCAGATATTGCAGGTTAGAAAGTTATGGTATCGATTTACTTATGTAACCACGTTGAACAGGAGTTCATTTGTAATGCTACCTATTGTAGACTGCAGAATCAGATTATTTGAACTGGAGGAATCCCTTGCGCTATAAAGCTCTTTCTCACAGGTTTCCAGTAGGGGGAATTCTGCAAGTTGCAGGAAGTAACAGGAGTGAGGTAACAGCACTTGTTAATGGTCTGACTTGCACGTGGCTTATTTTTCTTATAGATAAGGTACAACAACGTAAAATGATGCAGTATGTAGGCAGTCGACTGATATACTAGTTAATAATGTTTTTAATATTTTGTGCAAATTATATGTTGGTTGACGGTGTCGGAGCAAAGCAGATGAGACAGAAACATTGAGAAACAATACAAATGAGATGGTAACAGCCAGACAACTATTTCATCGAAATGTGACCCCAAATGATACAAATTATTTGTTTCTTACCAAGTAGGCAGCTAAAGCTGCCGGCGGAAACATCGTTATGCAAAGGCTCCATTATTGGGGAGCTGTTTGGAGCAATTCACTTCCAAGGGCGTGCCGCTGAGTGTAAACTGTAAAGTATGCCATTTATAAATTTACATTTAAAACACGTCAAAATAATATTAATAATAATCAGTTTAAATATGGCATAATGCAATGCTGGAGCCAGGGCTTAATTTCAGAAGGGTCTGCCCTGATCAGAGAATATTTCCACGCCTGGTACACCAACATCCATTATGCCTCTCGTGGCTACGAGTCGCATACCTACTCCAGTCTACATGCAGCCCAGAAAATATTCCATCAGACATGAATGTGTCTCGGATACACCCATGATCATAGCGCAAAAGAACAATAAATGTTTTGTGCTGCTGTTCCAGTAGGAATTGAAAGGAGCCTAAGATGTCCGAAGGCCAGCAGGAGACAGCGATATTGAGCACAAGTGAGGGAGAGACGCTCGTTACAGTCACGCAGGTACGGGGACGTGGCGACACTCAACCAGTGGCGCAACCTACAGAAGCATTTTTGAGGCAACAAATGGTTTTCCTTCCAAGAGTCCAGTCTGTTCTATAACACATTTTTAATAACAGGAATTGGATGTTACGCGATTAGTATATGAGGGAAGACATTTTTTATAACACTGATGCGAATTGGATGTAACGCGATTCGGCGAACAAAACTACTTCGTGCGAGTAGGAATATGCGGTTGTACAGCTGGCTCGGCTTTGCATGACACAAGTTGATTCTGCTGGATGCTTCTAGATGCTACCCACGTGCCTCAGTCTTAGTTCAGCCTGCGTAGGCATCTCACGTGTTATCTCAGAATGTGCTTTACCCGATATATATTTATTACTAGCTTTACTACCCGGCTTCGCCCGAGACTTGGATTATTTTCTTGGATTAATACACGGCCTACGCGGAGGGTGGGGGGGGGGATGCGTGATGTCAGCAGGCACACTGCGTGACGCTGCCGCATGCGGGCGACATCACAGATGTGACGTCACCGCTCACTTGCCGTGCAAAATATATCCATTATTGCGCCCCCCCCAAAATACAAAAGTCTATTTTTATACTTTTTGCATTGTGTACAGTCTGGAAGCTACCCACATGCCAAATTTCAAGTTTGTTGCATGTTGGAAAGTATGCTAAACATTTCGAACAGACACACATATTCATAAATTTCCCTTTTATTTCTATAGATAACGCGATTTTTCCATAACGCGGTGTTCTTCAGTATCGCAACTACAGCGTTATAGGAGAAAAGACTGTATATGTGCATGAAAAAGGAATATGTGCACATCTACACTTGTGCAGTCGTGTATCATACGTCCAGGCAAACATACTTGCGCTCATACATCAAAATTCACAAACATACATACTAACATAAATGACACACACATGCCATATACAGCATACATGCTGTTACACTTCAAGTGTGTATGCTTTATTAGGCAACTGACTAACCATGCAACAAGACATTGATTAAAATTATTATGCTCGGGATGCAAGCATGGAATCACGCTTGTAATAAATAATGACTTTCAATTCACATTCATTGTATTAAATTGGATTGGATTGTGTGACTCGTGCAGCCACTACGTTTACCACATTGTAAAATAATTGAATCTTTATAAATAGTTAAGTGGCTACGATTGAACATGTGGTATCTGCACTCATAAAGTGTTGAGCATAAAGTTCCCATATTAGTATTTTTGGGAACTAAAAGTTGATGCTCCATTGATAGCTATCCAGAGTAGTTCCTTTACCATACACATCTGCAGCAGTTGATTTCTGCACTGATTGTCGCTTTACTTTCGCCGATTCGGCTTATAATAAGAATCAGAAGTTTATTTCCCGAGCAAAGTTTATTGGGCATCGAAGCTATTTTTGATAGGCAACTCATCCAGCAGACATCAAAGAAGCATTCCACAATATGGGTCACCGAGGTTATATGTCAACACTATCACTGATGTGATGTGCTCTGTAGATCTTAATTTGTGCTCGTTTAACAACATTTGACATAGCAGACGTGCGAAAGTTTATCCTTTGCCTTAAAAAAAATGAATTGTCCTCTACTGCATGGCCTCTTAATGTGCTTATTATCTCTTGTGCATAGCCTTTCAGCACAGTTTGATTCATATGCGCCATACATCTGTATTGTGTTGAAAGAGGTGTCTGTCTCTGTCCGCAGGTGTCAGCAGAGGAAGTAGCACAGGCAGGCACCACCACAATGGCGTTGGTCCAGCTTCCCGGGGGTCAGACCGTGCAGGTGCAGTCAGTCATTCAGGCTGCACAGTCCTCTGTCATCCAGTCGCCACAGATACAAACCATCCAGGTGACATGCGTAAACATGGACCCTATTTTAAGCACTCAATCTTTTGAGTGACTCGTCATAGGAAGAGAACTTCTCTCTCTGTGATTGAAAATGACAAAGTGTGCCTTTCGCCCTGGCCGCCTGCTTGTTTGCAGGTGGCCACAATTTCAGATGGCGAGACGTCGCAGGAGTCTGGAGATAGCTCCTCGGACACGCAGAAGCGCAGGGAGATCCTCTCTCGACGGCCCTCGTACAGGTGCGCACTCCTCACTCCTCCTGCCTTCCGGTTCCACATTCTCAGTCAAGTGCTCTCGTTTAGCAGTTTGGGGTGCACAATTCTTGACCATCTCTCGTGGTGTCGTTTGAGTTCATGGAGTTATGCATTTGCCTCATTTCTCGGTTTCCCCATGCAGGAAGATCCTGAACGACCTCTCCTCTGATGCGGCGGCCATCCCGAAAATTGACGAGGAGAAGGGAGAGGATGATGGCTCAACCACAAATAACATTGTGACCCTGCCCACACCCATCTACCAGACCAGCACTGGCCAGTATTGTAAGTAATTGTTAGAACACCCTGATATGTAAATTAGGTTACCATTGCAGTATATGGATGATAGCAATTATGTGTTTGTGTGAAGAATAAAAACTATAGGTCTTTATAGTTAGGCGACCCAGAAAATACTTTTGTTCTTAGCACACCACAATCGGTATACATCTCACAATGGGCGTGGCTTATCGTCAGTCACGTGCCTCCTCCAGTGTACCGGTTACCTGGAAAATATGCAGTAGGAAATTAAACCATGCTTATGCTTAGATAAATTGGTCAGGTAGAGATAACAACCCGGTATTGCTGATCTATAGTATGTGCATGTGTGTTTTCCTGCAGTTGCCATAGCTGGCGGTGGTGCAATACAGATCAACGGGGCAGAGGGGCTTCAGGCGCTCACCATGGCCGGTGCGGGAGGGCAGCAGGCGGGCGCCACCATTGTGCAGTACGCGCAGACCTCCGACGGGCAGCAGTTCTTCATGCCGGGCAGCCAGGTCGTGGTGCAATGTACGTACCCCTCGACCGTGGCACAGCCACCTTGCTTACCTGAGAATGGTAACAAGTCTTTTGTTGCCAACGAAAGTCGAGCTGGGATATCAGATTTTCGAAGTAGTCGTTTAGCATTTATCAGTTTGTTCACTCGACAAATCGAATAATTCGACAATACTCTCACCTCTTATCCCGCGTGTGCCGCTGAGCGTGAGGTGATGGGCACGGCTAGGTGATGTTATTGGTATCATCATCAGCGTCAAGCTGACCGTGGCATGTGGTTTCCTGCCTTTGGGAGGCAAGCTGTGGGGATGGTCACAAGTTTTAAAGGGGCCCGATTAATTGACCACAAAAAAGTACTGAATTAAAATGTTTAGTTGACCTAAACTAAACTAGGCATTTGTTGTGGCAGAATTTCCCGGCTGTTGTCTCACTTTGTCCTGTTTTTGTGGCCTGCCATATGACTTGCAGCGGCCTCAGGAGAGACGTACCAGATCCGCACGCCTTCGGGTGGCATCCCACAGGGCATGGTCGTGGCAACGTCACCAGCCTCCATCCAGAGCTCGCAGGGGGTGCCCGAGGAGGGGACACGCAAGCGGGAGGTCAGGCTCATGAAAAACAGGTACGTCTAAGGGCAGTGCTTCGCTGAAATTCATTATTCATTTTGTCGAATGATTTCTTGCATCTCATTCGTGATTGTGCTTTTTCCCCTCTTAACGCTAGTGTGATTAGCAGGTTGGAGAAACGTTGCAGTCATATTTGCAGTTTACTTGTGAATTCTGTTTAGGTTCATCTTAAAATGTGTACACAAACAAAATAACTATTTTACGTTTACCGTAGAAAATATTCATTATGATTTGTTTGTGATGGTAGGTGCATAACTCTCTGTGTGTCCATGTCATCTGTGTTTTGTTACTGATTTTCCACTAAATGTGTGCATTACCCCCAAACTGTCATGCTGGGCATTTCCCCTTGTGATTCTTGTTGACTTAACATTCTAATGCCTTTTTTCTTGAAATTTGTGAAATGTGTGTTGCCGCTTTGCAGCCTGATGTGCCTCACAGAAAGCGTCTGTCCCTTGCTTGTAAGCGGCGTAAGATAATGTATGGCTGAGCATAGTATAATATTCGCTTCCATTCCTGTAATTTTATTCCATTATGTTGCGGTAAACATGAGGCCACTCACCAAAAAAGTTTGTAAATGAATGAAAAGGTAAATATTATTGGAGTGACTGGGAGGCTCAGACATCAGAGCATTGAGCTGGCACCACTGAGATCCGATCTGGGTTTGAATTCAGAAGGGTAACTGATAAAACCGGGTTCTCACTTGTAGTGAGTTGATGGTCTGAGCCTGAACTGAATTGAGACATCAGTTTGACTGTCGCGCGATAAAAAGTACTCATGGCAAGTGTTGCTGCACCCGACTGTGGACCCAGGCCACTTACAGGGATGTCATAGGCAGCGCTAATGTCAGCATATGTGGACATTAAAGGTCGCTGTTCTGTGAGAGTTCCAAATGGATATTATTTATTCCTTGGCTTAAAGCTTTCATGACTGCAGGAATTCATATTCTTTGGGTCTTTCGGTAAAGTCACGTAGATAGGTTAAAAGAAAATGATAAAAAAAACTACTACAAAACTACTTTTTTTGTTATCTTCTTTGAACTTATCTACGTGACTTTACCGAAAGACCCAAAAAATATGATATTATGTATCTCATAGCACAATCAGAAGATAGTTGGGTGAAACAATCACAAAAATGGTCAAATGTTTTATTTTATTTCTACCTGCGTGACTTTACCGAAAGAACCAAAGAGTATGGATTCCTGCAGTCATGAAAGCTTCAAATCAAGATTAGTTTAACACTATTATGCGACGCAGTATTTTAACATTTAGAAGTCTTGCAATGGGTGATAAGTCATTGTTCTCAGGGCTCAATTTCTCCCTGAATATTTTTAAGTAGACTGGAGGTGCAGGCATGTGGCTCGTAGCCATAGCCAGAGGTATTCTGGATGTGGTGTGCCAGGCGCAGAAATATATCGCGGCTTGCTGACCTGGCTGAAATTAATCCCTGACTGCGCTCTAATGCCAGCCATGCTTATCCGAAACCAGTGGGCGGTAGGTTCAAGGCGAAGGTGGGGGCCCCTATCGTGGTGTCGGCCGGCACAGGAGTGCTGCCTGACGCAGCACTTCCGGTTTTCTGTGTCCGCAGGGAGGCGGCACGTGAGTGCCGCCGGAAGAAGAAGGAGTACGTGAAGTGCCTGGAGAACCGCGTGACTGTTCTCGAGAATCAAAACAAAACCCTGATCGAGGAGCTGAAAGCCCTCAAAGATCTTTACTGCCACAAAGCCGAGTAGCCCGTAGCGAGGCCGAGATTCTGGGGAACGTGGGGCGGAGCTCTTTTTATATCCGATCATGGGCACTGAAGCCCGCTTTTTTGTATCCAGAGTAAATAATACACGGTAGTTATTGCAACGATGATCTTTCTGTTACTGCATTATGATCATATACACAAATTGGTGTACTTGGCGAGGCAAAAACTCGTATAAATCTTTAGCCTAGTGATCAGTTGTGCATAACCTAATATATTGTACGTTTTAATTAAGGCATATTTATCAGCTGCATTAAAAATATTAGCAACAATTCGGCTATTGTTGTTAATATTTGCTAAATATGGATACCATTTTTCTGCCTTGTCTAAACATGCAATGTTATTTCAAGACTTTAATCGTGTGTGCTTTTAGAAAGAAAAAAAAACCTAGTGTTAACTTTGTTCACAGTAGACAATTGCACTGATTATGTGAATACTTTTTTGTTTTCTCCCTGTAGTAGCGTGTAGCCGTGTTGCTTTTAGCTCGGGGTCCCAGTGCGCACCATCCAAGACCCTGCTTGCTCTGCGTGCCCGTGCTATCCCGCATGGTTGTTTACAGGAAGGTGTTAGTGTGCCCAGCACGTCCCCCACGTCTGTGATTGACAGGGAGGAAGGAAAGTGCTAGATCGCATGGCATGTGTGTGCGCGACAGTTCACTTTGCTTTTCCAAGGAAGGCTTCCCTAGCTCACGGAGATGTGTTCTTATGACGTGGTTTTTTTGTTGGTGTAGATACGATGCACCTAAGCCACATAATGGAAGCCTCTGCTGCAATGGCATGTATATATGTATGTATATTTTGGTGTATTTTCCTGGAGTCCATCGGGCCCAATGTCGATTTGTCCTTGCCCCGTGCCGTTGTGTTTGTGCGTCCACCAAGCCCCAGCATGTCCGTGGTGCGTGTTTGTGTACGTGTGTGTCCGCGCACGTGCCACCTGCTACCCAGGGATGCGGCCAAGGAATGCCGCCGGCGTAAGAAAGAGTATGTGAGGTCCTTGGAGAACCGCGTGGAAGTGCTGGAGGTCCAGAACAAGCAGCTGCTGGATGAGCTGTCGGGGCTCAAAAACCAGTTCCGTTTGAATCCTGGCAGCGCTGGGCAGTGAAGTTGTCCGTAGTTGCGCGGCCTCGCATCGAGCCCGCAATCACCCGGAGTCCAAAACAACACTTCCAGTTGTCAAGTGTGAACTTTATTTATTGAGTTAATTGGAAATATCGTATAAGTAAACAACTGACCCTAAATATTACAATCATTATTTTTGAATGCCTAAAATCAATATACGCGTGTATTATGGGTTCTATGGATGTGGTTTGGCCCTGGTAATTGACTGGAATTCTTGTACAGATATCAGAATGTGGGATAAGAAACATTCCCGGCTTGGATACAGGGGTGCCGGCTGCGTTATGGTTTCCTGGCTTTATTCTGAGGGAATTGGTTACGTGTGAGGCTTACCCGTAGCACACTTTGTTTTGTATACATTTTAGAGCCAGTAAAGATAAAAAAAAAATGCATTTGCGATGAATTGATTTTCATTTGTGTTATTTGTGTAAATGTAAAGTTTCCAAAGCATCTATTTACAGAATGCCAAAAATGAGTCCTGAAACATCTGACAGCTCTTTTTGCGCAAAGGGTGGAAAACGAAGACCAGTCCCAGTTTTAATTGAAATTGTCTTTTAGGGCCACAAGGGCAGTGATATAATTTCAGTCGATCGTTGGTGGCAATTGTAGCTGCAATGTGCGATGTTTTTGGACATTCATATGCCTGGCCTGTGTGTAGTAGCCATTGGCATTTCTAGGCTACATTCTCATGATTTTCCCTGGCGGGGGGGGGGGGGGCTAAACTGTGGCCGTTGAGCCAAAGCCATGCATAGAAATGGGAGGATAATGCTTGGTTCTATGTTGCCCTTGCTCTGCATTCTTTCATGTCCACGATGACCTTTTAAAATTTGGTGTCGTTTTAAGTGTTGACAAACACTGGAATTAATTCTAGATTTGAAGCTTTCGTGACTGCAAGGAATCATATTCTTAGGTTATTTCGGTAAAGTCACGTAGGTAAAACATCAAAATTAATGAAAATAAAATAAAAACAAAATCACGACGTTTCGGAGGCAACACAAGTCTCCGTCATCAGGTGGGACCGTCACAGCCGAATTAGCTGCAGCTAATTCACAGCCGAATTAGCTGCAGCTAATTCGGCTGTGACGGTCCCACCTGATGACGGAGACTTGTGTTGCCTCCGAAACGTCGTGAATTTTGTTTTTATTTTATTTTCATTAATTTTGATGTTTTACCTACGTGACTTTACCGAAAAAAAACCTAAGAATAACACTGGAATTGGTAAAAAATTTCCTCCCTTTGTCAGTAGCTAACTGAACGTATGACCTGTTACGTTAAAAGACTCGTATTTATTTTAATCTCGATTTCTGGTTTTTGCTGTATTTTGTAACCTGGCTTAACTTGTACCCATTTTGTACCGCGTATTGCTTTTAATACAATCCTTTTTGTGATGAGAGGAGTCTGCTGGCGCTATGCGGGTGGGTTTAGTGCTTGGAGTGTGCAAACAACAGTTGTCTTCTTAGAATGTGGAAGTGAGCAGTTTCATAATGTTGTGAGAGTGAGAGGATTGTAGTTTGTGTGTGTATATGTAACTGGAGAGACCAGAGGTGACGAGAGCGGTAAAGTCTCGGTGAATGAGTGTCGTTCGGGTGTTCGATTGAGGGGTGCTTTGTGTCTCGGGGGGTGTGTCACGATGCTCACTGGGAACTTATTGTCCAGTAATGCCAGACTTGGCTGCCGTAATTTTGATACTGGCAAAAAAAAGTCCCATCGATATAGCTGCTCAACTCGAGCTATTAATGTTTTGATACTTGTGTAGTGGGTTCACAAGCGACAGAGATGGTGTAGTCGAGGCAGCACTATTATAACTCAACAGGGTAACACTGAGAAGGGGTAACGGCCCCTTCACCCGTACTAGACTGGGATACACACCTAGGCTCTGCCTAGATATCTATGCTCCCAGGGCCCCCGCTAAAGGCGCTAGGGGAGGCTACCTGACCTGGCGCAGCCGAGGCACAGGTCACGACACCCAGCCAGACAGACCCGGCCCTTAGAAGGACATCGGCTCTGAGGCTCTGGGGCCGCACCGCTGGCTTGCTCTGCCCGGCCCTGAGAAGGACAGCGGGTCAGAGGAGTTCCAGGGTCTATCTTGCCGGCCTTCAGTCTTCAACTGGCTCTTCGTTCTTCGGCTCCCGAACACTCCCCCGAGCTCTCTGGCTCTCCATCTTTTATACGAATTGCACACCGAGGGGCGGGGTTCTGAGGGATCGAAACACACCCCGCAGCCCCCACCCGTTGGGAGGGGCGCGAGGGATCCAAAACCCACAGCCCCCAGGGTGGTCGCTGTAACCGCCGTGTTTGTCCCGTAGCATCCTAACGGCTGTAACAGATGTGTGTTTCTACCATAACACCCCTACATCACCCCCCCCCCCCCTGTACAGCCCGCAGCCGTCTCGGCTGCATCAATACTTTCCAATAATGATGCAAACAAGAACCCGAACCGTGCGTGCCTCATAACAACAGGAAAAACAACCGAACGCCCCAATAAATAACTCAACCCACCTATACAAAAAACACTATGTACACAATATACATCCTGCCCCCCCCATTTCAACCGGATTTACCCGTCAGCACAGCCATGCCCGTCGCCCGCAGCAAGAAGGGATATAACCGGTAAGTGGTTACAGCGGCAACGAAACGAGTGCAACAAGGAAGGCAACATTACAAAAACCGCCGCATTTTGGCGTGTGACCGTGTGGCGGGTCCATCATAGGGGACGAAACCGGTTGGGTCGGTGGTGGATGCAGTCCGTTCTGGCGCGCAAAAATCCGGCTTCCTGGATGCGCAGTCGCTGTCCCCGCCGGGTGGTGCGGGTGCCCGGGAGGGCGCCATTCCCTAGGCACCTGAAGATGGAACAGTTAGTGGTAGGCCAGGAGCAGGCGCCGAAATCACCGTCTGGGAGTCAGCGGACACATCACATGCTCGGCCATTGTTATGTGGAGAAGAAGCGCGTGGCGCAACGAACGGCTTTAGACGCGAGGGGTGCACGTACCAACGACACGGACACATTGTGGCTGCATGACCTGTACAATTTCGACGGGACCCCTCCACGGCCGAAGTCATTTTGACGAGGTCGCCAACGGCACCTGAGGGGAATGTAACCAGGCTCTGTCGCCCGGGCTCCATGCCATGTGTATGTGACTGGCGCGTTCGCAACCTTTCGTTCGCTTTTTGGCGAGAGTTCGAGTTTTGAACGGCAGCTTCCCGCGCCTCGGACAATTTTAAGATATAAAATTTGACGTGGTCAGCTAGTTTTGATTTAGCGTGTGACTTGGAGACCCACAGCTGGGCCTCAATAGGCGGATCAACATCGCGCCCATACATCAAAGAGAAGGGTGAGAATCTGGTAGCCGCATGAGCCATCCTGTAGGCAGCCAAAACCCCCGGAATTTTAAGGTCCCAATCGGTCTGGGAGTCACACACCTGGTGACACAACATGGACGTGAGAGTCCTATGAAGACGTTCCACCATTCCATAAGTTTGTGGGTGATACGGGGAGGTACGAACTTTTTTCGTACCAAGGAGCTCACACACCTCGCGTAGAAGGGAGCTAGAGAAGTTATTTCCCTAGTCGGTCAGCAGCCATTCAGGAGCACCTTTGTCGAGGACATAGCCCTGGACAAAGGCCTCGGTGACGGCTGCTGCCGACTGGTTGGCGAGGGACCAAGCCATAGGCCATCGAGTAAAATATTCAACGCCAACCAGTAGGTACTTGTTACCCCGAGGTGTTGCAGGGAATGTGCCCAAAATATCGAGCGCAACGAGCTCATTAACCCGGGTGACCGTAATAGACTGTAGGGGCGGACAGGCCCCCCTCGCTGGCGGCTTCCGTTGGGCGCACTGGGTACATGCCTGCAGGAGGAAATCGAGCTGGAGCATGGCAAGGGTTTTGTGGGTTCCCAGGTGCAGGAGCCGCTTGTGAGCAGCCCACAATGCCTTACCGCGCAGAATAGAAGGTACAACCAGCTTGTTGCGGCGGGTCTTACCATCCCAATGCATGAGACTGTGACAAAACCCCAACGAGTCGATCCACGCCACCCCCTGAACGGGTCCCCCTGCGCGACGCCGCAACGCAAGGAGGGATGCGTCCTCCATCTGGAGGCAGCCCCATTCCGCAACGGACATCCCAAGCAAAGAGTCCTTCCCCTCCTGTTCGATAGGGCCCCCGGCCGAAGGTCCCTCGGTGGCGGCAGCAAGAACCAAAGCAGGGCTGTCACCTGGAGGTTTACAACGCCCCGACCCTAGGAGACAGGCACACTCCGCGGTGGGTGGCAGGCGTGACAGAGCATCCACATTTGTGTGTGGAACACCTTTACGGTATGTGGTTGTGAAATCGAAATCTTGAAGGACCTCGGGCCATCGAGACAATTGTCCCAATGGCTGTTCAACGCGCAAGGCATATTGCAATGCCGCATGGTCTATACGGACGATGAAGTGCCGGCCGTACAGATATGGCCGATATTGTTGTTTGAAAGAAACTGACCAACAGCTCACGACGGGTGACACAGTATCGCTGCTCCGCCGGAGACAGGACCCTACTGCCGTAGGCCACAACGCGCTCCACTCCCCCGACAACCTGCGAGAGCACGCCACCAACGCCCGTATTGCTGGCTGGCTTCCGCATCGAGCAAGAAGGCTTCGGAAAAATCGGGGTAGCTCAATGGTGGGGCACCCACCAGGGCGTTGCGAAGGGAGTGAAAAGTGGCCTCCTCCTCCTGGCCCCAATGAAATTTCACTCCCTTTGCTGTCAGGGCATGTAAGGGCTTGGCAATCGTAGAGAAATCCGCAACGAACCGCCGGTAACATGACGCGAATCCAATGAAACTCCTGACCTCACCCACCGAGGTGGGAGTCGGCCAGGAGCTGACACACTGCATTTTGGCGGGATCGGTAGAGATACCTGATCAGCTAATGATGTGTCCTAGATACCGCACAGATTCACGGAGCAAGTGGCACTTTTGTGGCTTGAACTTTAAATTTGCGGCGCGCATTTTTAGGAAAATGGCTTGCAACCTTTGAAGGTGTTCCTTGAATGTTTTGCTAAAGACGATAACATCGTCCAGGTAGATCAAACAAACATAGCATTGTAAGCCAGCAAGAACCAATTCCATTAGGGGCTGAAACGTCGCCGGAGCTGAGTGGAGCCCCATAGGCAACCGATTAAATTGAAATAGGCCGTGGGGTTCCAGAACGCAGTCTTTGGCCTGGATTCGTCATCCAGAGGGAGTTGCCAGAACCCTGACAACAAGTCCAATGTGAAGAAGAATCGTGCGCCTGCCAGAGCGTCCAGAGATTCGTCCATTCGAGGAAGTGGGAATGCATCAGCCACCGAGATTTTATTGAGGCGACGAAAATCCACACAGAATCTCAAGGATCCATCGTGCTTTTTCACTAGCACTATGGGTGCACCCCACGGACTGGTGGAAGGAGATATCATTTTAGCAGCTAGCATGTCATCTACAGCCGATTTGACATGATCCTTTTCGGCGGGACTCAGCCGAAAAGGATTTTGACGGATCGGGGCGTTGTCACCAGTGTCAATGTGGTGGCGCAGCAAGCTGGTGCATCCAATATCATATTTGTGTTTACTAAAAACATCGGAAAATTTGAGCAGAAGGTTCCGTAACCTGGCACGCTGTGAGTCGGACAGATCATTTGTCTCCGAACAAAGCGCGTCCAGCCAACTTTCACCATGGTCCGAATGTGGCTGCGTTTGAGGAGCGGCACCCACCTGCCATTTGACTGTTTCCTCCAAGGGTACCGGCGTCGCGTGTGCAAGCACGGTCCCTTGGGAAACCACAGCCATCTGCAATCCGACATTAAGGACCATGATGAACGGGTCATCGCTCCCTTTTACTATCGTCTGGGCAGCTACCAAATCCAATCCATTTTCCGCGGCCTTTGACGGTCCCAACAGGACGCCGTGGTCCGAAACACCCGCGGCGAAGGGTCGACGTAATTGAAGGGGCACGAGCATTTGTGCGCCCGGTGGGACACGCACAGTTCGAGTAACGAGCGCCTGTATCGTCGCACAGGCCGTCCGCAAGGTAGTAGGGGAAGGCAAGAACGCCATACGTCGGCCCGAAGGGAGTTCAATGCATCCCTGGTCGATCAATAATTTAATTGGCATTTTGGCCAAAAAGTCTGTCGCCAACAAGCACGGAACCGCCAGAGAGGATGAAACTAATATCGGCCCAGATAACTAGATATCCCCAATGCAAATCTGGGCTCGGATCTTCCCAATTATACCCAGCGAGCCCCCGTTGGCTGCATAACTCGACCGGAAGCAACTCTGAACGGGGAGGATATTATAAACAAGGTCGGATCCAATCGTTGTTGACGCCCCCGTATCGACCAAGACGCGCACCTCAACCCCATCGATGTGGCCCGTGACGACCGATAATCGTCAACAGCAGTGACGATTATCTGAACCGGTCTTGGGCCTCCCCTAGGTCGACTCGGCCTCAAATGAGTACCTGGGGTGATGTGTAACATCGCCACTGGGGAGACAAAGACGTGGTGCTGGCCACGCACATCCTCTGGAGTGTCGTGCCGGCCTTCATAGGTGATCGCTAACAGCACTTGCCCCCAGAGTGTATGGAGGGGGGGGGGGTGTAACTCACGTGCCGCGATTCCGGGGTGTGTGCATCGGCTGCTCTCAAGAATAGAACCCAGAGCCGGCCTCTTAGAGGACCACGCGGAGCTCACGAAATGAGGGCAGAACTGAATCGACAATGGGCTCCTTTGGGTTGGCCGTGACTCGACCGCCCGAGTGCGTGCACGTGACGAGTCGCGCGCGCCCGTGGTCGCGGGGACCGCCCGGCAGCAACAAACGGCGACATTCAGGCTGGACGCGAGTCCATTGCCCCTCGCGATGGCGCTGTGGACCCGGCCACCCGAGTTCAATTCCCAGCCACGGCAAGTGACATTTTATACCGGTTATTGGCAGCCCCCACTGCCCCCAGAAGCGAGCCGTACCGAACAGCGTGACGAAGTGCAGCCCAACAACTGCCTTGTCCCAAAGGCGTGGGAAGGCCTTCATCTAGCAGTGAATTGGGACAGGACTGCCCACTGCGTCATTGTCTGCCCACTGCGTCATTGTCTGCCCACATCCCATTGCCAAATGCCCCCGAATGACCCTGAACTAAGCGGGTGGGAGACTGCCTTGACGTACAACGTGCTGTCGAGAAGACCGTGGGACGAGAAGGCCGTCGTGAGAAGACGCAAGCCAAGCAGGACGCGTCTACACCGCGCCCTGTGAGCGTTCAAGCTCTACGCAGCCCCGGCGTGCCCCCCACCCACCCCACACACACATCTCTCGCGTGCAGCTCACCAAGCAGATTGTACTCATTACCGCAGCCGCGTCCCCCCGCCACGTGACCCCGAGGGTCGCCACTGAGCGATTCGCAGCCCCTGTGGGGGGGGGGGGTCACAGTGACACGGAGCCCCGCGGCTTCACCTGGGGCTCAGCTGGAGCTCACCTGGGGCTCACCTGCGGCTCACCTGTGGCTCAGCTGGGGCTCATCTGGGGCAGAAGGTATTGGGCTGGAGGGAGACGCGGCCACGATGTAAACCATCCCCTCGTGTCGCACGCGTGTGTGGGTTCATTTTAGCCGGGAGTGGTGGCGCGCGCCTGCGATAAAGAGCTTGGTAAGGAGGGTTGGTGGGTCACGTAGTGATTTGCGTGACGCTCTCACGCCCCTCTGGGATGTGAGATGATCAGGCGACGGGAGCGACAGCACGTGGGTTCGTAAACCCATCCGTGTGGACCTCGTGAGCGTGATGCGTGGTGGTGGTGTTGCTCCGGGTCCTCCGGGTGCCCTCCACGCGGTGTGTGGCGGTGGCGCAGCGGTGAGCGGCACTGCGCCACGCAGCCAGCTCAGGCGCGATTCCTGCTCGCGGCCAACATCAGTGGCGCGTGCCTCGACTCGGCCTGCGCTGCCCGAGGTCGACGCAGTCTCAAATGAGTACCCGGTGCTTCGTGTAAAAACGACAACACCGGAGGAAGACAAAGGCGGCTGTGCGTGGTGCTGGCCACGCCACACCCTCGTGCGACGTGCTGGCCTTAATATTTACTCGTAATAATTGATTACATTCATAGAGCGCCATACGTTGTACCCAACTAAATAGATCAGTAAATATGGCGTTGTGCTCTTTCCACAACCGCGCCTGTGTCTGTCCGGGCGTTCTTTGCCTTTGTCACTGCGCTGGAGCCTTCGGCCACCTTCACTCACGGAGACGCCTCCTCGCGTCCGCCGCGCGGTGCCGTGACTCTCACTCGCGGTGACAACGCGGACACGAGCGGGTCGACACCGAGTGACCTCCCGCGCCCCCCACGCCGCGGTCTCCTCCCCGCAGTCGCGACAGCTCCAAGTCCGCGTCGAGCCCCTCCTGTCAACCTCCAGCACGCTGCCCAGGGCGCGCTCGTGGAGCCGGGGAGCATAGACGCGGTGGAGGGGGGGGGTCATCGTGCAGTACAACAATTGATGTTGCTGCACTGACCTCTCTGCTCATTACATTGCCGAGCCGCAGCCTATAGCACCTGTGTGTGCTCGAGGACACACACACACGTCGATGATACTGCTGCTGCTGATGATGATGATCACATTCCGAGCGTGGTGCGGGAGTCGACCGCTGATGGACGCGCGCGCGGACGCCGCCAGAGGCCCCGGGCCGCGCGTGACGGCCCGTGGCGCCATCTGGCGGCCGCGCGCAGTCGGTAAACGGAGTTCAACTTTTTGACCCAATTCAATCATCTCCTCTGAACGAGACGTCTGGGAGAGCGTGGAAGAGTAGGCCGAATACCATCTCGACTTGAAGGCGCTCTCCAACGTTCCCGTTCAGCGGAGACCCCAGCAAAACCACACCGAGTCCTAGGACGCCTTTTCAGGTGGCTCCTGCATTGGGTTCTATTTTGGCCGATTGATGTCGAGTCGTGATGATTATTATACCACTCGGCCAGCTGGAAACAGCCGGCGGTTATCCCACTTGCTGCGCTGCCTTCCTCGTTGCGAGCCAGGGCATGGCACCTCCTCGACGCGCCCAAGGGAGTTCCACAACGCCGAGTGCCGTGATCCACCAACCCTCGCTGCTGCCTCCACGGTGCCGTTCACAGGCCGCGCGTCGTAGCGACCACCGCCCCGCGCGGCTGTTGGCACGAGATGGAATGTTGGCACGAGATGGAATGTCCACCGGGGACCTCTCGCGGGACGCAGCCGTGACGGGTGGCGTGCGAGCGTGGCAGTGCGTGCGTTTGTTTCATGGAGCCGGTGGATACCGAGCTTTGAGAGAGGGGGGGAGGAGGAGGAGCACGCGGAGTCGAGAACGTCGTCGTGTGTGTTGGTGTCGCTTGTCGCGGCTATCGCGAAAGAGTCGCTCTTGAGAGCAGTTTTATAATATGCTTTACTCGTGTTGACGTCATCGTTCAAACTACGAAGACGACGAGTGTGCGGATGTATGTTGAACTTCTTTCGCACCGCACGTAGCCAACTGTGCTAATCGGACGAATTGGAGGTGCGGGAGGCTTGGGCAAGGGCGCGTCGTGGCTTAGAAGGGACGAGGGGCGATGGTCGACAATCACGAGCGAGTGGCAGCAGCCAAGCAATGGGTGGACGCCCTCTCGGAACGCGTCCAAGAGGGCATCCACCACCACAGCCACGGCGGCAATGAAATCCCTTGGACCCTCTGATCACGACGTCGCAGGATCGTGAGAATTGGCGGCGGCTCGGGGAGGCCTTCATCCAGCAGTGGATCGACCATGGCTGATGATGGTGAATGCGGCTTAGGTTGAGGTGGCTCTTCTACGCGCATAATAAACAGTCCCCTGTCCTAACACCTCGCCCTTCTTGATATCTCCCGCTCTGCGCCTGCTCCGTGGCAAACGTTATGCCTGTCCACACTCCACCCTGCACTCCACCCCACTGCCACGCGCGCTGTCATTCCGCCGCGCGTCCACCAGGAGGCACCATCGACCCTTTCTGAAAGCCAGGGACCGCACTGAGCGGAGACCGCGTGGCCGAGAATCCGCGCCCGAAGTGGAGAGAAACAGAGAGGGATGGTGAGGGGTTGAGGAGGGGGGGGGCTGTGTGTGGTGCCTGAGCTGGATTGCAGATTTGCTTGGTCGTGTGCATGTCCAGCCCTCTATCAATCCACTGCTTGATGACTGTCCATCTTCTCCCCACCTCGTATCGCTGCAGCCTCTCACGCTGTTATTGCAAACACGGTGGTTGCCCATCCGAGCACTCAGCAGGCTCAACCACTGCTCAGCGGGCGAGATCTGACGATGTCTTCCGAGTGATTTGGTCCGAAGCGTTAAAATCAAGCGCTCTTTTTATTCGAGTGAATGTACGGTGAAGAAACTCTGCCACACGGGTGGGTGGGCTCGTGCGTGCATACACAAAACGCAAACACGGGGTTCGCGAGCACACAATCTGGGTTCCTCAATGTGGGGTGTCGTTTGCACCGTTTTTTTGTGGGAAATACGTGAATCAACAGCCATGTAACAACTTGTTATCTTTACCAGGTAAGGCCCACTGAGCTATATAGCTCTTTTTCAAAAGGGACCTGTTCACAAATGATAGTTCAACGAAGTGTCTTACACGTGGAAGTGCATAGCAGCCAAACACTCTAAATGCATGTTTCTAAATGTGGAGGGGAAAACCGGAGGGACCCGGAGACAAATCCACGCCACCACGGGGAGAAAATACGATCTACAAATATACAGCAGGCGTCAAGGTTGGGATCGAACCCAGGACCATCCTGCATACTAGGCGAGGTAGTTAACATCTCGCCACCCTGGCGCCTATCTCGCCACCGTGGTTGAATGGACGTTTGACGTTCACCGTTGAATTAAATGACAACGTGATAGATATTTGTTTTAAAATCAAGCAACAGACTCAACATTGATTCTCAAGTTATTATCGGGATCCGTGAAGTTGACCTAATAAGTTACATAAACAAAGTGTTATTGACTGGTCTTGCATGTCTGGATAGGGCATGACAGCAGTGGCACATGGTGCAAAACCACTGGCTCAAGTCCCGCTGAGTCTCTTGTCACCAGAGTTAGTCCAGCTTTACGCAGCACAGAAGCAGTCGTGAGATCAGCGATACGCACCCAGCAAGTCATTAGCAATGTATTTGCATAAACTATCAGCTGTATCTGTGTCACGGGTACAACCATCAGGTAACAAAAAACACTGCATTCATCATTACCATTGTCTTATAACAGAAAATGTAATAAAATCGATTGGAATTATGGTTATCACACTTTACATTGCAGTGCCTTAGAAACCGCAAATGAAGTTGAAATTAATAGTTTCCCATTAGATACTGGGCCCAATTTACACATTGCTGGCAAATGTTACTTGTGATTTTTGGCTTTAAAAACCCGCCGATGTCTATGGCGTTTGAGGATTATCCTCCCCCCTATGACCGAGCCGGCGACGGCTGGCGTGGTCGCGAGGGGGCTTGGGGTGGCGATGTCGAGCTCCAGCCAAAGCGGCTCGCTCGCTCGCCCAAGGCACAGCCTTCCTCCCGAGGGCGGCCCTGGATTCCGATGTCCTACTTCATCTTTAACTTTACTCTGTGAGTGATCGATCTTATATTGAACTTCCTTCAAATGTTCACACGGTGAACCATGAAGTTGGCCGGATTTTTGGAAGCAAATAGACAATTGAGGGAAGGAAAAAAGTATCGCGTCATGCCGCTATAACTGCACACACGTGACGGACTCACACACAGGGAGATGTGGGGAGAACCTCAAACGGTGCCACACACCCCAGAGAGAGCTACAAAGACAAAGACCCCCCGTATCGCCATAATAGGCTGTTGTGGCAAGTGCTGTTAGCGAACACCTATGAAGGCCGGCATGGCACGCGAGGGGGTGGGTGGCCAACACCACGCCCAGCTGCCTTTGTCCCCAGTAACGATGTTTGCACACCGCACAAAGTACTCATAAGAAGGGCTGAGTCGACCTAGGGGAGGCGCAGGACCGGTTCAGAAAATCGTCACTGGTGTTGGCCGTGAGCGGGAATTGACCCGGGTCGCCAGGTTCGTAACGCAGCGCGCTAACCGCTGCACTGCCGCTCCCCACAGAGAGATCCACCCATGAAGCCACATGCATGAGGCGTCAAGTCAGAACTTCACTCACGCCTATGGCCCCACGCGCTCCTCCTGACACACACGCGCGCAGTGCAATGATGCCGTGTCCGCAATGCACATCCGCTCCACTCAACTTCAGCTGGGAGGCCATCACTCAAGCTTCAGCTGCCAGTCTTGTATGTATGTTAAACTTTTTTCGCACCTTACGTTGCCAACCGTGCCCGTCAGAGGGGCGGGGAAAGGACAACAGGCTAAACAAAAAAAGTAGTTCTCAAGAAATGAGCTCGATCTAGATACAAAATGCATAGCCCCAATGGCTTCCTAATATTAGAAGAAAGAACGCTCCAGACGACCGCAGAAGCGCATTTGAAAGCGAGCGATGTGGTGACCATCTGTGTTCGATGGCTATGCAAAGGCCGCTACGGGGATGGAGCGGAGTTCGCGTGATGGTTTATGCTCCTTGACGAGATCAGCAGGGAGGTGGTGTGGTTCGTTTGTGGCGAGCGCTTTGTGTGTCATGCGTTGCGAGTTTATGTTTTCGTTTGGCAAACCGGAAGCCATTGCCGCTCAGGGAGCACTGGATGTGACATGATCGAAACTTGCAGTACTCGTCATGGCACGTGCCAAAAGAATGTTGTACGCACGCTGCAGCTTCGTAATGTTTGGTGAGGGTAGAGAGGCCTCGCTCCTGCCCGCTCCCTCCGATCTCCAAAAGACGCCGCTCTAAGCGTTGCCTCCGGCTACTGCGGCTACCGTTTCTGTTTTTGGAAATGTAACGAGTTGAAGGTGAGTGAAGGAGAAGATGTGACGGTAATGAGATCAGAATTTGGTTTCAACACCCCACCTAATAAACAATACAACCGCCATTCGCCACTAAGTGGCGGTGATGTCACCACGACGCTTGTGCCAGGCCATGTGCACCTTGAGGCCACGTGAAGTGTCGAACGCCCGCTGGCAGGTCACGGGGCAGACCATGGTGCCACGGGTCGACTGACTGAGATGACCAAGATGACAATACGGTACATACGTACACAGACACACAAACACGCACGGCTAAAATTACGAAGCATTTGAGCTATTTTCTTTCTGCAGTGCCGTAACCGGAATGAATCTGGTCTCGTTGAGAACAGGGCTCACACTCAATCATAACATACCGAGTTCACATCCCGTCCTGGGTTGATTCAGCCCCATAATCGATCTCTTCATTGCTGCTAAACTGAGTAGTCCCCAGTGTGGCCACCACGCTTGCTTGCTGCCAAAGGCGATGTGTAATTCCCACCACTGGCAGAGGACTTTCCAATCGAGGTGAACATGACCCAACACTCCCTTTGAGCGTCGTGATTCCAATTCTCGGTCGGTTTCACGTCGGTTCCGGCTCGTTTGGCTAAGGAGCTTTTTTTTACGACGACCCCGGGCCACAGCGGCTGCTACCACGGCAGTGAGAGCATGGCGAGGGGAGGGTGTTACAGGGAGGCGGACACGACAAACCAGGGGATTGTGTACGTACATAGGGCCGTCATAAATGACGTCACGCGATTTTGGACGATTTTGGAACCCCCCCCACCTTCGTCACACGGCGTCACAAAAAGTCAGACCACCCCTCAACTATGACGTCACAAAGCTCTGCCCCCCCCCCAAAAAAATAAAACATGCTTCATATCGCTTTAAACTATTGTCATTGTAGTGCGTATCTAATGTGGCGCTGCACTCTGATGTTGTAAGATAAAACATTTCTTAAAAAGTATATTTTATTAAGTAGAACGTGTTGTCTATATTTATTTAAAGTTGCGCATTGTGATGTGACGTCACATTTCTCAAACCTCCCCCCCTCGTCACACATCGTCACAAATGTCTGACCCCCCCCAGGTGCGTGACGTAATTTATGGACGGCCCCTATTTGATAATTATAAACGACCAGAACGATGCACCGTTGAAATCTTGCTGGCAATCCGAAATAACTGCATGAATTGTAAAGTTATGGGTGTTTTTGTGCAGTCTCTCCATACATGTTGAGCTGTCATGTATCTGTCTCGTGCCATGTTTGACTTGTTGCCTTCTTCTGTCTCCATTGTCTCTTTTCACCTCTTAACCTCCAACCATACCACTGCCTCTCTCTCTTTTACTCCCTATTCCCACCTCTTGTCTTAACCGACACCTCTCCCGGTCTCTTTCCATGTTTCTCCCCTCCCCGAGGGTGTTTTTCCTCCTTGTGAGTCTCCACCTCTACCTTGGGTTGTCTCTCACCCGCTGATATTTGTCTGTCCTGTTCCCCCTCTCCCCGCCGTGTCCGTCCCTCCATCTCCTTCGCTCCCACCGCCCGTCACCTCGCCCGTCTCCGTATCTCCTCTCTCAGCGTCCCGTCCCCTCTGTGCTGCTGGATAAAGGGGACTCTCTGAGCCAGCACCCACGGCAATGGCGTTCAGCACGCGCGACCGCGACTCCGACGAGGCCAGGGGCAACTCCACCACGCAGCACCGGGGCGCCTGGTGGTGCCGCAATTGCCACACGTCCAACCTCACATGGGCTCTTCCTTGCAAGTGGTCGTCCTGGACGGGCTGGCAGGACTCGCTTCAAACGAGCCGAGGATGAAGATTCGTCCCGACGGGCATGCGAAGCCAAAACGGTTGATGTTTAACCTGGGCGACCGATAATAAGTTTAGGGGTGATTGGGGCGACTGCTAAGCAGTTGAACGGTTCAATTGTTACCATTGTTTTAATTCCTCTCATTTTGCCTTGCATGTCACGTGACACCACCACGCTGCGTGGATAATGGTACACTGTCTTGTTTTTGTATACGTTCAGCAAGTGTGGACTGATCTCCATCTGTCTCCATCCGTACAAGGATGGTGTGTGCCCCCTCGCACGAGCGGGATTTCTCCAGGTGGTCTCGTTTCTTCCCGTACGTAAAGTAAACAACTCATTAATTGGCTAAAACTTCTGAACAAAATAAAAACCCCTCCTGAAAAAGCATTCTCAGACTCTGTGTGGATTGCCTCGATATATAAATAATAATTATAATCGATTCTGAAATCGGTTACCGGTTTACCGGTTCCTTTACATTTTTCTACGTGCAGAAACAACACATCTGACCAAACTTCATGTTGTAAACATTCCGATTAAAGAATCACATTGAGACTTTTGAATCCACACTGCGTGGTATAACTCTGACACAACTGTATATCAACATTCAACCTTTAAGAATGAATGGTTCTGAAAATATAGGAACTCATATTTTAGCCTGTTTTACGTTTTCCCCACATTATATTTCAATGGAGCTATCGGCATCATATTGGCATCGCACTGCGGGGATTCCATCCAGAACTCCCACAACTTGCAGAAAATTGATCATGACGGATGATGACTACTTACAAAGTCACGTAAGTGGCCCTAATTATTGACGCGAGGAGTCTTATCTTTAATCTGCTCTGCAGAAGAGCGTTCATCACACGTCAAACTGATATTTGTAATTTCGCAATAAGCGAATGAAGTAAACACAACATGTTTACATTCTGGGGGGGGGGGGGGGTGCAGTGATTGGTAACTGGCTCGGGACCATCGACTCGCTATGCTTGAGAATCCGGCTCATTCATGAGTAGAACGAATTTGTCAATAATTCATGGAAATTATTGAAATAACTCAAATAACTATTTTTTTGTATAACTAAACAAACAGTTTTTTAAGCTTACGGGACTCATACGAGTAATGATACAGTATTATTTCGTTATTCGCGAATGATGCGTTCCAGAGATGCTCGTAAATAGCGAATTTCACGGATAAGAATATTGGACGACGATTTACCTTCAATAAATACTGTCTAGATATTAATAGTTTTACAATGCATTTTGTAATATAGTGCTGTCCAAAACGGCGTTTTCTAACACGCAGAGAGACATGTCTAAGAGTAATCTTTAATCTACAGGTGACAGACCTTATGAAACGAACATAATCGTCAAATTGTAGAATATTGTCAACTGCAGGAAAAGAATGAACACTATGGGAGGCTCCATTGTGAGAGTGAATATCGGGGTGTGTTGTGCGTGACGGGTGAGGTGACAGTTTGACAGTTCAATGCTTTGAGTGACAATTGGGGTAAAAACACAGCAGAGTTACTTGGTGGGAGTCCAACAACAACAACAGCAGCAAGTCCCACCGCTCGTCGACACGGGGCGTTCTTCATGGATGGGGATGCGACCGCTGGCGGGACTCGCCGAGCGGCACGGAGCGTCGCTCTACGTGGACGATTGTCACGCCCATGGTGCGTTGGGGGAGGAGGAGGAGGAGAGGCTAGGCCGCTAGGGGCTAGGGGAGTGAGGCATTCATCCAGCAGTGGAGAGACAACTGGCTGTTAAATTTCAATTTTAAGCTTTCGTGACTGCAGGGATTCATCTTCTTGGTTCTTTCGGTAAAGTCACGTAGAATGGAAATAATAAAATAATAAAAATAAAACATAATAAAAAAAATTTCACGACGTTTCGGCCACAACGCAAGCAGCCGTCCTCAGGTTGAGAGCAGGGCTGTCGAGTAGACAGACTCTGAATGACTCTGTCTACTCTAGTCATTCAGACTGTCTACTCGACAGACCTGCTCTCCACCTGAGGACGGCTGCTTGCGTTGTGGCCGAAACGTCGTGAGAATAATTATATTATGTTTTATTTGTATTATTTTATTATTTCCATTCTACGTGACTTTACCGAAAGAACCAAGAAGATGACAACTGGCTGATGCTGCATCAGATGGAGGAGAAGGTTACGGGGTCCGTTATCCCCCCCAACGCGTCTCCCGCCCCTCTCTACCCCCCACTCGCCCCTCTCTACCCCCCCCCACTCGCCCCTCTCTACCCCCCCCCACTCGCCCCTCTCTACCCCCCCCACTCGCCCCTCTCTACCCCCCCCACTCGCCCCTCTCTACCCCCCCCCACTCGCCCCTCTCTACCCCCCACTCGCCCCTCTCTACCCCCCACTCGCCCCTCTCTACCCCCCCACTCGCCCCTCTCTACCCCCCACTCGCCCCTCTCTACCCCCCCACTCGCCCCTCTCTACCCCCCACTCGCCCCTCTCTACCCCCCACTCGCCCCTCTCTACCCCCCCACTCGCCCCTCTCTACCCCCCACTCGCCCCTCTCTACCCCCCCACTCGCCCCTCTCTACCCCCCACTCGCCCCTCTCTACCCCCCACTCGCCCCTCTCTACCCCCCCACTCGCCCCTCTCTACCCCCCCACTCGCCCCTCTCTACCCCCCCACTCGCCCCTCTCTACCCCCCACTCGCCCCTCTCTACCCCCCACTCGCCCCTCTCTACCCCCCACTCGCCCCTCTCTACCCCCCACTCGCCCCTCTCTACCCCCCCACTCGCCCCTCTCTACCCCCCCACTCGCCCCTCTCTACCCCCCCACTCGCCCCTCTCTACCCCCCCACTCGCCCCTCTCTACCCCCCCACTCGCCCCTCTCTACCCCCCCACTCGCCCCTCTCTACCCCCCCACTCGCCCCTCTCTACCCCCCCACTCGCCCCTCTCTACCCCCCACTCGCCCCTCTCTACCCCCCACTCGCCCCTCTCTACCCCCCACTCGCCCCTCTCTACCCCCCCACTCGCCCCTCTCTACCCCCCACTCGCCCCTCTCTACCCCCCACTCGCCCCTCTCTACCCCCCCACTCGCCCCTCTCTACCCCCCACTCGCCCCTCTCTACCCCCCCACTCGCCCCTCTCTACCCCCCCACTCGCCCCTCTCTACCCCCCCACTCGCCCCTCTCTACCCCCCACTCGCCCCTCTCTACCCCCCACTCGCCCCTCTCTACCCCCCACTCGCCCCTCTCTACCCCCCACTCGCCCCTCTCTACCCCCCCACTCGCCCCTCTCTACCCCCCACTCGCCCCTCTCTACCCCCCCACTCGCCCCTCTCTACCCCCCACTCGCCCCTCTCTACCCCCCACTCGCCCCTCTCTACCCCCCACTCGCCCCTCTCTACCCCCCCACTCGCCCCTCTCTACCCCCCCACTCGCCCCTCTCTACCCCCCACTCGCCCCTCTCTACCCCCCCACTCGCCCCTCTCTACCCCCCCACTCGCCCCTCTCTACCCCCCACTCGCCCCTCTCTACCCCCCCACTCGCCCCCCTCTACCCCCCACTCGCCCCTCTCTACCCCCCACTCGCCCCTCTCTACCCCCCCACTCGCCCCCCTCTACCCCCCACTTGCCCCTCTCTACCCCCCACTCGCCCCTCTCTACCCCCCACTCGCCCCTCTCTACCCCCCCACTCGCCCCTCTCTACCCCCCACTCGCCCCTCTCTACCCCCCACTCGCCCCTCTCTACCCCCCCACTCGCCCCTCTCTACCCCCCACTCGCCCCTCTCTACCCCCCCACTCGCCCCCCTCTACCCCCCACTCGCCCCTCTCTACCCCCCACTCGCCCCTCTCTACCCCCCCACTCGCCCCCCTCTACCCCCCACTTGCCCCTCTCTACCCCCCACTCGCCCCTCTCTACCCCCCACTCGCCCCTCTCTACCCCCCCACTCGCCCCTCTCTACCCCCCACTCGCCCCTCTCTACCCCCCACTCGCCCCTCTCTACCCCCCACTCGCCCCCTCTCTACCCCCCACTCGCCCCTCTCTACCCCCCACTCGCCCCTCTCTACCCCCCACTCGCCCCTCTCTACCCCCCCACTCGCCCCTCTCTACCCCCCACTCGCCCCTCTCTACCCCCCCACTCGCCCCTCTCTACCCCCCCACTCGCCCCTCTCTACCCCCCACTCGCCCCTCTCTACCCCCCACTCGCCCCTCTCTACCCCCCACTCGCCCCTCTCTACCCCCCACTCGCCCCTCTCTACCCCCCACTCGCCCCTCTCTACCCCCCACTCGCCCCTCTCTACCCCCCCACTCGCCCCTCTCTACCCCCACTCGCCCCTCTCTACCCCCCCACTCGCCCCCCTCTACCCCCCACTTGCCCCTCTCTACCCCCCACTCGCCCCTCTCTACCCCCCCACTCGCCCCTCTCTACCCCCCACTCGCCCCTCTCTACCCCCCACTCGCCCCTCTCTACCCCCCACTCGCCCCTCTCTACCCCCCCACTCGCCCCTCTCTACCCCCCACTTGCCCCTCTCTACCCCCCACTCGCCCCTCTCTACCCCCCCACTCGCCCCTCTCTACCCCCCACTCGCCCCTCTCTACCCCCCCACTCGCCCCTCTCTACCCCCCACTTGCCCCTCTCTACCCCCCACTCGCCCCTCTCTACCCCCCACTCGCCCCTCTCTACCCCCCACTCGCCCCTCTCTACCCCCCACTCGCCCCTCTCTACCCCCCCACTCGCCCCTCTCTACCCCCCCACTCGCCCCTCTCTACCCCCCACTCGCCCCTCTCTACCCCCCACTCGCCCCTCTCTACCCCCCACTCGCCCCTCTCTACCCCCCACTCGCCCCTCTCTACCCCCCCACTCGCCCCTCTCTACCCCCCACTCGCCCCTCTCTAACCCCCCACTCGCCCCTCTCTACCCCCCCACTCGCCCCTCTCTACCCCCCACTCGCCCCTCTCTACCCCCCCACTCGCCCCCCTCTACCCCCCCACTCGCCCCCCTCTACCCCCCACTTGCCCCTCTCTACCCCCCACTTGCCCCTCTCTACCCCCCCACTCGCCCCTCTCTACCCCCCACTCGCCCCTCTCTACCCCCCCACTCGCCCCTCTCTACCCCCCACTCGCCCCTCTCTACCCCCCCACTCGCCCCTCTCTACCCCCCCACTCGCCCCTCTCTACCCCCCCACTCGCCCCTCTCTACCCCCCACTCGCCCCTCTCTACCCCCCACTCGCCCCTCTCTACCCCCCCACTCGCCCCTCTCTACCCCCCACTCGCCCCTCTCTACCCCCCCACTCGCCCCCCTCTACCCCCCACTCGCCCCTCTCTACCCCCCACTCGCCCCTCTCTACCCCCCACTCCCCTCGCCCCCCTCTACCCCCCACTTGCCCCTCTCTACCCCCCACTCGCCCCTCTCTACCCCCCACTCGCCCCTCTCTACCCCCCCACTCGCCCCTCTCTACCCCCCCACTCGCCCCTCTCTACCCCCCACTCGCCCCCCTCTACCCCCCACTCGCCCCTCTCTTACCCCCCACTCGCCCCTCTCTACCCCCCACTCGCCCCTCTCTACCCCCCACTCGCCCCTCTCTACCCCCCCACTCGCCCCTCTCTACCCCCCACTTCGCCCCTCTCTACCCCCCCACTCGCCCCTCTCTACCCCCCACTCGCCCCTCTCTACCCCCCACTCGCCCCTCTCTACCCCCCACTCGCCCCTCTCTACCCCCCACTCGCCCCTCTCTACCCCCCACTCGCCCCTCTCTACCCCCCACTCGCCCCTCTCTACCCCCCACTCGCCCCTCTCTACCCCCCCACTCGCCCCCCTCTACCCCCCACTTGCCCCTCTCTACCCCCCACTCGCCCCTCTCTACCCCCCCACTCGCCCCTCTCTACCCCCCACTCGCCCCTCTCTACCCCCCACTCGCCCCTCTCTACCCCCCACTCGCCCCTCTCTACCCCCCACTCGCCCCTCTCTACCCCCCACTCGCCCCTCTCTACCCCCCCCACTCGCCCCTCTCTACCCCCCCACTCGCCCCTCTCTACCCCCCACTCGCCCCTCTCTACCCCCCCACTCGCCCCTCTCTACCCCCCACTTGCCCCTCTCTACCCCCCACTCGCCCCTCTCTACCCCCCACTCGCCCCTCTCTACCCCCCACTCGCCCCTCTCTACCCCCCACTCGCCCCTCTCTACCCCCCACTCGCCCCTCTCTACCCCCCCCACTCGCCCCTCTCTACCCCCCACTCCTTGGCTATCGTCTTCCTCGTGCTGTTGAGCGTAGGCCTCGGCAAGGTAAGGTGAAAGTTAAAAGCAACGAGCCTACCTTTACCCTACCTTTTATCCTTACCCCATACAAATTACCCGATTACAGGGTAATTACTGGGGTACTACTACACATAAAAATGCTTTATACCGGTAAATGCCGGGTAGAGCGCTTTATACATATAGAATTCTCTCGATTATTCCAATTTTACATGCTTTCTTTTAACTCACTCTGTTGTTGTCGTATCCTCAAATCTTGTAACTCAATTTTAACCCACTTCCCAATATGGTATCGACTGCAAACTTGGTATACTTATGTCATACTGATGACAATACTATATTCTATCATTAAACATTCATATAATTTTAAACATTATTTTGTACCTGTTATGTTTCGGATTGGCTCTAATTGTCGACGCTCAACTGACGTTGGCTGTAAATCACCACGGCCCCTTACGCTGTGGCGAGCTTCGGGGCCACTTCCTGGAGTCGTGGAGTTCTGCCACTACTCGTACACTTAATAAAAGCGTGTTTTTAATAAAGTTAAAAACTAAAATATTACTTATTAAATGTAGGCCACGGGCTGCGCCACGGATCGTTGAGCAGTAAACAAGGTACCGTATTTACCGGGTAACACTTCGCGCTACCTTTACCCTATCGGCTACCGGGTAACTCTTCCGAGCTACCTTTACCCTACCCTTTACGTTACCCCTTGACATGTCGACACCTTTACCTTTACTCGGTAAAAAGGGTAAATTACCTTGCCTTGCCGAGGCCTAGTTGTGGGTTTAAAGAAACAACGGATCGAATCAACCCCCTCGCGGCTAACGAGTCTCCCAGCCGCCTGTTGTTACTCTCTCACAGCAACGGGGAGGAGAGTGAGGAGGTTTGTTTTGTGTTACGAATTTCCCAAACATTACACACAAAACACAATAATGTTGTTGTTGTGCTTGAAGATGTGCACGCATGCTTAAGTAAGAGTCGTGGATTAAATTTGTGTCACTTTGCCTTGAGGAGCTAACTTTTTCCGGAGTCATTTGTAAACTATGCAAATTGGGCCGATGTTTTGGTCTGCAACTATTGCAGGTCTCTAAAATAAGTTGTTTTCTTATTCCTACGCAGGTTTATACTCGTGTTGCTAAAAACTACGTCGAGTGACATTCACTCGCGCGATTTACAGAAGACTCAAGACCGGCTCAGGCGTGAGTCGGGAGCTGTTGATTATCGAGGCGCCGCATGTTACAGCAACACAGACTTGACATCTTTATTATTTCGTCTAGATCTGAAGCTTTCGTGACTGCAGGAATCCATACTCTGTGGTTCTTTCGGTAAAGTCACGTAGGTAGAAAATAAAACAAATCACGACGTTTCGGGCGCAACACAAGCGTCCATAGTCAGGTTGCGCCCGAAACGTCGTGATATGTTTTATTTTATACCTACGTGACTTTACCGAAAGAACCAAATAGTATATCTTTATTTAGTTTTAACGATTCCTCTCGCCATGCGCGGTTCTGCCTTGGTCTCATCGCAACGACAGCTCACCCCGCGCCAGTGTCTTCTCGTTCTCCCCGGGACATCAACGCTCAACTCTGTCTCAAGAACGGGCGCGCTCGCGTGTTTAATGGCGAGGCCACGATCTTCTGGGGGGTAAATCGTCGCAGGCAACGGCTGCCAACCGACATCATTTGCTCACCCACGCAGCGGTTGTGGCAACTCGGCGGGAATGGAGAGGCGGGTTTCTCTCGCAGTGCGTCGCTGAGGTTAATGCCGGGTGCCGGAACAGCCAGCGAAGGAGCATAATTCCGCACGTGAGTCACAACCTTCACGCTACTCCATCGGACCACACGATCGCGCCACCGCAACATCTCTCCACAGCGCCACAATTGCCCCACCATTGCTTGCCACTCGTGCGGGAATGTTCTCAAACGTGGAGCCGGACGTCAGGCACAGAGCTCTGGCTGATGATTCCGATGGTGCATTAGAGGTGGGGAGAAGGCCAGTGGAGTGAGGGATTCACCCAGCAGTGGAGAGGCCCTGGCTGATGATGCCGATGGTGCATTAGAGGTGGGGAGACGGCTAGGGCAGTGAGGGATTCATCCAGCGGTGGATTTAAATTGACGGTTAAACACGTTGAAATAATATGAAACATAATAATAATAGGTTTTACATACTCTGGTTCTTTCGGTAAAGTCACTTAGATAGAAAACAATAACAAAAGAAAACACGACGTTTCGGTGGCAACACAAGCGCCCGTCTTCAGGTGTTAAGATGTTAAAACACCAACTAGCTTTTGTAAGGAATCAAGTCTGCATTAACCACACGTACTTGTGGTGAACATGCAAAGAAACATGATCTAGTAATTACGATATGGCATTGTCTTTGAAACTGATTGGCCTACACCAGAGACAAACTTCTCTATGGAATAGTAACACCAGCGTCAGACCAGAGGACGCCAAAAGGCGGACAGTACAAAGACAATGCCACACGTAGCAGAGCATTTCTAGCTCGGGTTGAGTCGCTATTTCATGAAGACTCGATTCTTTGCAGAATGTATCTATTTGGTGTGTGAACATCTTAACAACTGTTTTATTGCCAGAAAGGGTAAAACCTATTCTTAGTTTTCATACTTTGATGCTGGCAAAAAAGCTCCCACGTTAAAATAATGTGAACACTCATCAGTTTAAATATCATGGCATAGTTCTGCAGCCAGGGCTTAATTCAGAAGGGTCTGAGAATATGTCCACGCCTGGTGCGCCAACATCCATGATTACCTCCCGGGGCTACGAGTCGCATCCCTCCCTACACGCGACTCGGGCAAGACCCTTGCCACCGCACGCAGCCCAGAAAACATTCAGTGAGTGGAGAATGAGCCCTGGCTACACCCAGTCTAGATAAAGAACAACAACTCATGTGTGTGTATGCCTGCGTTGTGTGGCTGTGCCAGTAGGCATTTAAAAAAAAAAGAGCCAAAGATGTCCGAAGGCCAGCAAGAGACAGCGACATCGAGCACGAGTGAGGGAGAGACGCGCCTTGCACGCACGCAGGTATGGGGTCGACAGTCAGTGGCGACAAATTGTTTTCCTTCCAAAAGTCCAGTCTCTTCTCCGATAACACGTGTTGTTTTCATAACGCGAATTGGATAGAACGCGATGAATGCATAAGGGAACACGTTTTTTAAAATATATATAACGCGGATGCGAATTGGATATAACGCGATTAAGCGAACAAAACTACGTCGTGAGAGTCGGAGCAAGAATCACACAAGTTGATGCTGCTGGATGCTTCCAGACGCTACCCGCGCGCCTCCGTCTATGTTCAGCCTGCGTACGCATCCCGCGTGTTATCGCGGACTGTGCTTTACACTACATTACATATTATTTATTATAACGCGATTTGTCCATAACGCGGTGTTCTTCTGGAACGCAACTACTTCCACCACGTTGTAGGAGGACAGACTGTACATGTGCATGAAAATGGAATGCGTGCACATCTACACTTGTGTAGTAGTAGCATACGTGCAGGCAAACATACTTGCGCTCATACATACAGTCACAAAGGAAATAACATAAATTACACACACACACGACATACACAGCCACCGTGTTGTTACACTGTTTAGAGTTGTGTATGGTTTATTAGGCAACGGACTAACCACGCAACGAGACATTGATTCAGATTTTTATGCTCGGGATGCAAGCATGGAATCACGCTTGTAATAAATAATGACTTTCAATCTACGTGCACTGTATTACATTGGATTATGTGACTCGTGTATGGGTTCAGCACATTGTAATTTTTTTTTAATCACATTTAATCGTGATCCCCAAATTATGAGAATTCATGGAATGTTTATTAATAGTTTCGTGGCTGCGACTGCACATATGGTAACTGCAGTGAAGTGGTGAGCGTCACGTTCTCATATTAGCATTTATGGGAACTCAAAGTTGATGCTCCATGTCCAAAGTCATCCAGAGTAGTTCCTTTACCATGCACATCTGTAGAGGTTGATTTCTGCACCGATTGTGACTTTGCTTGAGCCGAACTCGCTTAAAATCAGAATCAGAAGTTTTGTTTCCAGAGCAAAGCCCATTTAGCCAAGAAGTTATTTTTGAAAGGGCAACTCATCGGGCAGACAACATCAAAGAAGCATTCCACAATATGGGTCACCGTGGCTATATGTCAACACGTTCGCTTAATGCGGTGTGCTCCGTAGTTCTTTAATGTGTGCTCGTTTAACAGAATCTGTCGGAGCAAACTTGCCAACCTTTTTTTATCTCTTCGCCACAGAGCTCGCAGGCGGTGCCCGAGGATAGGATGCGCAACCGGGAGGTCAGGCGCATGAAAAACAGGTGCACGTCTTACCGCTGCACAACGAACGATTCATTTTGTCGAATTATATTTTGCACTTCACTCGTGATTTTGCTCTTCCGCCCCGCCACCCCTCTGAATGCTCCCCTGCGACTTGCAGATTGGATAAACGTTGAGGTCATGTTTTTGCAGTCAGTAGTTGTGCGCTTTTTTTAAAGGTTCATCTTAAATTGTGTGGGCACACACAGAACAAAAAAAACCGTGCTTGCCATTCTTGGCGTAATTTAGAGTTTTACACTTTGTTAGGTCACGTGTGTGTTTATTGTGAGGAGCGGTAGTGCAGCGGTTAGCGCGCTGCGCTACGAACCTGGCAACCCGAGTTCGATTCCCGCTCATGGCCACCACCAGTGACGATTATCTGAACCAATCCTGGGCCTCCCCTAGGTCGACTCAGCCTCAAACGAGTACCTGGTGTAGTGTATACACATCCCCACTGGGGATACAAAGGCGGCCAGGCGTGGTGCTGGCCAACCCACCCCTTCGTGTGCCGTGCCAGCCTTCATAGGTGCTCGCTAACAGCACTTGCCCTAACAGTCTGTTCAGGCTATACGGGGGATCTTCGTATTTTCTTTCATCATGCACGAGTTGTATGTTTACCCGTTGTGTCTGTGTACGTGCACGTGTCGCCTGGCTACCCAGGGAAGCGGTCAAGGAATGCCGCCGGCGACAGAAGGAGTATGTGAGGTGCTTGGAGAACCGCGTGGAAGTGCTGGTGGTGCAGAACAGACAGCTGCTGGATGAGCTGTCGTGGCTCAAAAACCAGTTCGGTTTGAATCCTGGCAGCGCTGGGCAGTGAAGTTGTCCGTAGTTGTGCGGCCTCGCGTCGAGCCCGCAATCACCCGGAGTCCAAAACAACGCTTCCGGTTGTCAAGTGTGAACTTTATTTATTGGGGTCTATTGGAAATGTCCTATAAATAAACAACTGACTCTAAATATTCCAATCATTTTTGGATGCCTGGAATCAATATACGCGTGAATTATGGGTTCTATGATTGTGGTTTGGCCCTGGTAATTGTCTGGAATTCTTGTGCAGATGTCAGAATGTTGGACAAGAAACATTCCCGGCTTGGATGCAGGGGTGCCGGCTGCACCGATGGTTTTGCGGCTTTATTCTGAGGAATTGGTTACGTGTGAGGCTTACCCGTAGCGCACTTTGTTTCGTACACATTTTTAGAGCCAGTCATACAAAAAAATGTGCATTTACCGTAAGATCCGCGGAGCGATTTTCCACGAGATGTTTTTGAGTCAGCTTCGTGCTGGGAGTGCGTGTTCTATTCCCGCTCACGGCCAACACCGGTGGTGATTATCTGAACGGGTCCTGAGCCTCCACCTAGGTCGACTCAGCCTCAAATGAGTACCTGGTTGGCTGTGGTAAAACATTGCCACTGGGAAGACAAAGGCGATCGGGCGTGGTGTTGGCCACCCATCCCCTCTTGTGCCGTGCCGGCCTTCATAGGTGCTCGCTACCAACACTTGCCCCAACAGTCTGTTAAGGCTATAAGGGGGGGTCTTTGTCTTGTCTGTGCGTGCGCGCGTGCCCCGTGTGTGTGAAATTGTGGTGACTCATTGCGCCGCTTCCGATAAGCAAGCCAGCACCAGGATGCAAGGCAAGTGGAAACGAAACTGGAGTCTTCTCCATTTATGTAACTTTATACTTGTTTCTCTGGACGGTGTATTTGTTTACAGTTTTACATGCAAATGTAAAACATTTCTTATGAGTTTAATGATGCTTCCCTTTTTTGTTGAACCGTAACACATTTCATAACACTGACCTTTAGGGGGGCATAGAAATACGGTGCATTGTGCTCCGTCTTAGGAACAGCTCGACCTACGAACGGTTCTAATTGCGTTCGTATGTCGAGGACTTGTCGTGCAAAGCTCGGCGAAAGGTGATTGACAGCATGGGTGTTTAGTTGATTAGGTTTGTCCACTACTGTTTAATTGTCAATAACGATAATCATACAGCACATTGAGAATTACAATGTCTAAAACACGCAGCTGCAAGGCAGGGTATCATTCATTAGGAATGTTCACACATACCTATGTTATGCATCGGCAAATGTGGTCTGTATTCGAAATTACATCATTCTGTGCGTGAAATGTCTAACACTTGTTTACTTGTGTAGTGTAAATGTAGGCATTACTTGGGGGCTAATGACAATATGACAAATATTAGTTTTAAAATCAAGCAAAATACTAAGAACGTTGTAAACATTGATGCTCAAGTTAATGTCGAGATTCGTGAAGTTGACTGAATAAGTTACATGTTAATAGTTAACAAAGTAAACACAAAACATTAATAGACTTTTTAACACTCGTAATTATACAGCATACAACAAATGACAGTCTTAATGTTATTGACTGGTCTTGCATGTCTGGATAGAGCGTGACTGCAGTGGCACATGGTGTAAAACCACTGGCTCAAGTCCCGCTGAGTCTCTTGTCGCCGGAGTTAGTCCATCATCACGCAGCGCAGAAGCAGTCGTGAGATCAGCGCTACGCACCCAGCAAGTCATTAGAATTTCATTTGCATAAACTATCAGCTTTATCTGTGTCACGGGTACGATGATAAGTAAAACAAAACACTGCTATCCTCATTATCTGTCTTATATGAGAACATTATGTGAAAGGTTGATGTTAAGAGCAGTGGCTCATTAGATCGGAGGGAGGAGGGAAATTGATTTGACTTATGGTTATCACACTTTACATTGCAGCGCCTTAGAAACCATGAATTAAGTTGAAATTAATAGTTTCCCATTAGATACTGGGCCCAATTTACACATTGCTGGCAAATGTTACTTGTGAATTTTGGGGGAAAAAATGTCTCCACCAACCATGGCCATTTCATGAAGATTAAAATATGGCTCGGTGAGTAGCGACACATCTTCAAAGAGTAACAACGGTGTTCATCATCAATGTCTGCGAATGCAAATCTGGTCATTTGTCGACTTTAAAGTGCTTTAGACACTGCAGCGTATCGTCCAAACTTCAACGAAGTTAAACTCTTCCCTCTGCTCAAAAGAAGGATTATCAGCCTGTTATATGTTCCTCGTTATAGATATTATTATTACTATGTTATAAGGTGCAAATTTTATTTGTGCTCATGTGCAACTGCCAATGTAGCCCTGTATTTAGTTGTAGATGCTTGTATAGTCCGGCTCCATTGCAGTCATCGCGAGCTATCCGATACATATATCTGAAGTGAGCCATCACGTAAAGTACCCTCAAATGCTTCCATGCAGCACGTATACATCCCATCCGAATCCCCGTGTCATCCTCTACAAAGCATCATCCTGCAGCTCACTCGCAACTCATCCGACTCAGAACCCTTGGCTCATCCCATACAAAACCCTCAACCCATCCCTACATAGAACCCTATTACTTCATTAGTCATTAGGTGCAGCTGTGGAAATCAACTCTACACAGTTGCACGTAATTGTTTTAATCGATATGTGCAATCATAAATTAGTTTATTAAATATTAAAACCCTCACCGAAACTTTGCCGTGTCTGTCAAGTATCGCCTTGGGAGGTGGGGAGGTGAGGTGGGGGGGTGGGGGGTGAGGTGGGGGGGTGGGGGGGTGAGGTGGGGGGGTGGGGGGGGAGGTGGAGAGGTGGGTTGGGTCGTCCGCTGCCTCGTCTCCCGGGAGGAGTTATTGGGGTTGACGTGGTGTTGGGGGCTCTAGGGATGTGGGAGGGGGGGTTAATCCCGAAGGTCAGAGGTCGCAGCCTAGGCGTTCGATCTCGTTGAGGCAGAAATCGAGGTCCTCCCGTCGCACGCTCGGGGAGATGAGGATCATGCGGAAGAAGTTGACGCGGTCACCGTGGGGCTGGTAGCCGACCATCATGGACCCTGCGAGCATCATGCGTGTCTTGATGGCAGGGGCGACCTGTGAGAGGGAGGGAAATTGGGGAAAGGGGTAGGTGGGTGGTGTGGTAGGTGAGAATCGATGAGTCGAAAAGTTATTGAGTAGGTGAGTGAGTGGGTGATTTATTGGATGAGTGAGTGTCTATATGGATTATAAGTAACACACTCCCACCAATATCACCACCAAAATCACCAACAATATCCCACCAATATCCTACCAAGCACAACCACAACCACGGAACTGGCCAACACCATTAACTACAACCACAATTGCAGCAACTCCTCTCACCAAACACCAATATCATCCCAAGCATCGTTCTCATCATCTATTACCACAAACAGCATTGCTGCCACCAACATCAACTACCAACCACAACCACTCATCTCAAGCACTTTACTATCTTCGTAAACACCAACTCTATGAACCCAAATTTCATCATAACCAACCACAGCCATTAACTACAACCACATCACCGCCATCACCATCACATTAACATGGTGTGTGTTAATGTGCGTGTGTGTGTAGGTAGCGGTAGTGTAGTGGCCAGCGTGCTGCGTTACGAACGGGTTAAATTCCCGGTTACAATCAACGCTTGTGATGATTATCTAAACCGGTCCTGGGCCTCCCCTAAATCGACTCAGCCTCAAATGAGTGCCTGGTGTGGTGTGTAAACATTCCCACTAGGGAGACAAAGACGGTCGGGCGTGGTGCTGGTCATCAACCCCCTCGTGTGCCGTGCCGGCCTTCATAGGTGCTCCCTAACAGCACTTTCCGCAACAGCCTGTTAAGGCTATACGGGTGATCTTTGCCTTGTGTGTGTGTGTGTGACCGTTCAGCCGCTCACCTTGTCCAGTTTCTGCCAGAACAGCTGCCCCCTCGGCTGCCCCCTCATGCTGGGCGGGATGAACCAGAAGCAGACGTTGGTGCCCTCGGGCTGCAAAGGAAGCAGCCACGCCAGTCACTCTGACTGCGTTGCCAGACTGGCATAGGCGCATCACGAGTAGCCATGGCCATAGTCAGATGGATACCGGATATTGTGCACTGGGGCGTGCAAATATTTGCCGAGCCAGACAGACCCGCTCGAATTTTGTTACCCAGAAAAGTCTCACTGAGACTCTTACGAAGGCTTTTTTTTCAAGAGGGTCTCGCCGCATTGGGATGTTTGGCCAATTTCATGAATGGGTGGCTTCATGTTGGGAAGGATACGGACGACCCAAAGGAAATTCATATTTGAGAGGGTAACGCTCAAAGGTCAACACAATCAGATTCACGGACCGACTTGCTCTACTGCCATCTGGCTAGCCCAGTGTGGTCTGGTGTTTGGGAATCCCAGACTTTGAGTATGATATCTGTCCATATTCGAGGTTATTTGGGTTAGATCGCGTAAGGTTTGTCACTTAAACAAAGCAGGACAATGAGGTACTAGTTCAGCACACCGGTGTGATAGAGAGTAAACCCACAACATTTACCACTCGAGTACCATGCTGTTTCACTGGTAATTACAACAATCAGCCTCATCAGGCGATAGCCAAAATAATGATATATACAACGATTAATGCTCTACCTGTACCGATATATTTAGGCAGATGATGGGAATAACTATCACCCAAGAGGACTGTTTATTAAAAAACTCAACTAAACTTTTTATTTGACCAGGTAAGGCCCACTGAGCTGTATAGCTCTTTTTCAAACGTGACCTGGTCACAAATGATAGTTCAACAAAAGTGGCTTATCGCGTGGAAATCTAAAGCAGCCAAAATAATCTAAACGCGTGTTTCTAAATGTGGAAGGAAAAATCGGAAGGAGGACTCGGAGAAAAATCCACGCGACTACGGGGAGAACATGCAAACTCCAAATATACAGGCATCAGGGTCTGGATCGAACAGACAACCCCTTACGTTTAGTTTGTGTCAACAACAGCAGTGTCACCATCGCGAATGTGAATGCGTGCGCAAGGCCCGGCATGCTCGCTGCCACACACCTCCATCAGCAGCTCAAATCCTTCCTTGTCCTTGATCTCATCAGCCAGGTACCTGCGCACGTGACACGCGACCACGCATGCAGGCGAGTTCACGCCGCTACCCCCACATCGCTCCCGCGAGCTCACACAAGTGTAGCGCACAGAGAATCGCATCAGAAGCCATCAGCCATGATCACTCCACTGCTGGGCAACTTTCTACAAATGGCAGTGCAGCCTGAAACACAGTCGCCAGTCACTTGCAACTACGATTTCCATCAAAAACCGAATGATGTAACCAGAGTCGAGCTGCTGTGGTGCTCAACCAAGGCAATGGGACGGCACTCACATCCGCGGGCAGCCTTGAGCCAGTGGTATAAACGTGCTCTGTGAGCACGTGCTCTAAAAAGCACTCCTATTTACAAGTGTCATGTCCAGAAAAAGTGTTACAGTTGGTTACATTCTGTAAAAGCCATCTGCTTGGGTGCACTCTACACACGCACACACAATGGCGGAGCTAGGAGTTTCAGGTAGGGGGGGGCAACCCCTCCAGCAATGAAACATGATAGAGGAGTTGTTAGTAAGTGAGGACTTGTCCCTTGATTTTTATTCGACGCGTGTGCGGCGATGGCGCAGCCATCGATCGAGGGTCGAATTCGAACCGCGTCGTGTGATCGGCATCGCGCTCGCTGAAGGTGTTTGCCTTCAGGGAAGTCGTGGACTGTATACACAATTATGCACAATTCTGAGTCACTTATAACCGCTTTGCCGTTATTTCCAAGAATGGACTCAGACTATTGTCCTATCATCTCATAGAGTCCCTGGCACGTAATAATATGCTTCACAGTGGCAGTGGGGGTCGCAAAATGTCGATTTATTACTAATAAACCCCAATGATCCGATCGAAATTAGGGATTTCGATCGGATCATTGGGGGGGGGGGGGCACGTGCCACCCCACCCACCGCTGGCTCCGTCAGTGCACACACACACACTCTCTACAATTTACTTCAATGGCTATCTTGACGAGGTCAACCTTGTACGAGAGTCCTATAAGCTCAACATCTTTCCTCAGAATAAACTCTCTGACTCCCATACGGCGACCAAAGCCAGTCCCAGTCTCAGTTTCAGAACGGCTGTCCCAGTTTCCCAAAATCATTTAGCGAAAATTGCGATTTCTGTCCGGGGTTAGACACTTTCCAGTTTCATGCTCCACTTAAGGACTGATCTGTGGGTGGAGCTTCCCGAGCAGTGGGCGGGGCTACAGCTAATAGAAGATGAGCTCGAGGAGGGCTCCCTGAGCGGTGGGCGGGGCTACCCGAGCTGTGGGGGGGGGGCTACCTGAGCGGTGGGCGGGGCTACATGTGTAGTGGGTGGGGCTTATGAGGGTAGGTGCGGGGTCCAATGTTAAGGGGTCACTCACTCACTCTGAGGGGCAGGGGTCCTGTTTTGTAGACGTGGGGTGGAACTGAGGAACAGGAGGGACCGGCCGCTGGCTCACCAGCTCTCACCTGGTTGAGCCTCCCAGAAATTAGGTACACCACACGTACGTACGTATGTACGTTGACATTATTTCACACCGTACGTAGCCGACCGTGCTAATCGGAGGTGCGACGTGGAAGGACAATAAACTAAACACACACAAAAATTACCGACAGATGGCAGGGGAAGGTCCCAAATCTAGCAGTTGATTCACAAGCAGTTGTGAATAGTTCAGTTAGAATGTATAAAAAATTAACCCGTAAAAACAAAGTTTTTCACTATAAATCCTTTATATGCGTGGCGGCTAGAGTCCTCTCGTCCTCTGGCTTGAGATGGCTGCCACCTATGGGTCAGATGATTGCCTGCCACCATTAAGCAATTGGTAATTAAATATATATATTTTTTTCCTAAAAAGTGTAAAGTTATGGAAAAAAAATTTCACGAAAATAAATTGTCACGCACAACGAGTCTGTGTGCAAAATGTCAGCTCGATTGGATCATGGGAAGTGGGATAAAAAACGACCGAAAGATTTGCACGGTCGTAAGCGCGCAAGCAAGCAAGCAAGTGAACTTAATATAAAGGATTTTAAAACCTTTGCTTCATCAGAAATAAAATCCCGGGCCCCATTGTCTTCGTTATTATCTACCGAGGGACAGACTAAGTTGGGGGGCGTGCTCTGTAGACGGCACGCTCCGTCACCTGGCGCACGCGAAGGCGCGGTCGACGCGCGCTTCCAGCCCGTGCCGCCCGCACGCCTTCCACGCGAGCCACAGCTTGAGGGCGTCGTCCCTCCTGCCGCACTGCACCGACTTGTCGCCGGGGTCGTGCGCAGAGTCGTAGCACTTGTCCGTCTGGAAGAGGTACGAGGCACTGGCCGAGTGGCAGGACCGCAGCAGCCCCTGGAAAAGGCGGTGGGGGAGGGGATAACCGTGGACCCCAGGGGATCCCAGGATTAGCAGATTGACGGAGGAAGAAAATTCCCGAGTGCTTAGACCGACGATAAAACGGTGAACCTTTGAGCGTAGGCTTTCGCCACCGATGTTATGATCCGTTACTGATTGTGTGTCGTACACCCGCCACCATCCGGCACAGCCAAAGAATACAAGTTGTCGCGTGAAAAAAGCATTCTTATTTAAATGTAACAGGTACGCTGCTCCAGCGCACGGCTGGGGGATGTTGCAGAGCAATCCGTGCACATCTTACAATTTGGTATGGACGTTTCACTGGTGGCTAGAACCAGCATCATCAGGCGATTTCCATAACTGTGAAAATGTCCTGCAGTTTTGAGCCTTAAATAGGGAGTGCGATGTATCAGGAAGTGATTTAGAGAGGTTAATGTATCCACGAATTACAACGTTACGTTAGGTTATAATACTGTAAATTTTAACATGTGTTAATATAAAGGCATCGATACGTATGTGGGGAGTAAGGTTAGTCATAAGTTATTATACATACTAATTGGTCAGTATTGTTAAAATACTGATGTTTGTGTTTCGATCAATGTAAATGTACTTGTTTAAGGTTGTCATGTGGTTATTTAACGATGCATTTCTCAGCCGCGCTCAGCCTAGAAGCCCAGCTTGGTTGATATTATTGTTGTCAATTTAAATCGATTCATCATAATCAATGGAATGTCCTTGTTGGCAGGCAACTGTCTTGGTGAGTATTCGATGTTCCTTTGGTGTTCTTTTAATCTTGTGCTGACATTTCATCCCATCCCATTGGCCCAGTGTAGTAATTTGCCACGCGTGCTAAGCCAAAGTCACACACACACCCTGATTCAGTCATTATATGACTGGGATGTAGCGCAGTGGTGAGGGCACTGTGCTACAAACCCGGTGACCCGAATTTGATTCCTAGCCATGGCAACATCAGTGGCGAATTAAATCCGAATCGGTCGTGCACCTCTCCTAGATTGCCTCAGCCTCAAATGAGTACCTGGTGCAGTGTGTAAACTTCGCCACTGGGGAGGCGAAGGCGGCCGGGTGTGGTGCTGGCCACCCACCCCCTCGTGTACCGTGCCAACCGTTATAGGTGCTCGCTAACAGCACTCGCCCCAACTCTGTAAAGGATATACGGTGCAACTTTGACTTTGTTGTATTTAACTACGTCATGTGTGCCGTGTGTCGTCGCAATCTCCGTGCTCCGGTTCTGTGCGTGTGGCTCGCTTCTCGCACACAGCGGGAAACAAGGGATGGAGCTGCGGACGGAGCTCACGGTGTCATCGCGGAGCAGCAGCGCGCAGCACTGCAGTCCGGACATGAGCATCTTGTGCGGGTTCCACGCCACCGAGTCCACCCTGCGTGCACAGCGGCGCAGATTCAACCAGGTGCTAACCAAAGCCCTAAAACCATGGTCATAAGCCTAGCTCTAACCCTAAACCGTAGCCTAAGTCTAGCTTTGAAGGTAGCTATAAAATTACGGTGGCGAGATGTTAACTACCTCGCCTGGTACACAGGAGGTCGTGGTTTCGAACCCGACCCTGACGCCTGCTGTATATTTGGAGATTGCATGTTGCCCCCGTGGTCGCGTGGATTTTGTCAGGGTCCCCCGGGTTTTCCCTCCATATTTAGAAACGTGCGTTTAGAGTATTTGGCTGCTATAAATGCCCACATGCTAAGCCACTTTGTTGAGCCATCATTTGCGTTAGCCAGGTCACTTCTGAAAACGAGCTATAAAGCTCAGTGGTCCTTGCCTGGTAAAATAAAATAGTTTAAATAGTTTTAGTTTATATCCCACGCCTACCCCCTAACCCATAGCCCAAGTCTAACACTAACTCTAGATATAGTCCAAGCCATCACCCTACTCTTAGCTCTCAGGCTCGTACACCAAGAGCTCTGCTATCCGCCACCTCGCCGTCCGGAATGCTGCACTTGCTGGCATCTGTCATAGACGGCACGTATCCAGATTTAAAAAAAATCCGATAATTCAACTGGCATCTCTTATGAGATGCCAGTCATAAGAGATGCGCTGCTAACGGAGGCTTCGGGGACGCTGCTGCCGAGTTGGTGGCAGCAGCGTTCTTGCTGCGCTAGTATCGTGACTTTGTGCACGCGTGCCCCATGTGTGTGCAATTGTGGTTAACTCATTGCCCCTTCCGCCAAGTAAGCTAGCATCAGGAGTCAATGTAAGGGAATATAAAACAGTTTTTTTTCTATTTCCTTTATTTTATGTTTTATTTACGATACAGCATTTGTTTTACAGTGTTGCATGCAAATGTTTCTTCTTAATTATGCGTTTAACAACGCTTCCCTGTTTTTGGATCCGTAACACGTTTCTTACCACTGACCGTACGGCATTTAAATAGCCTGCCTTACTATGCTCCGACTTACGAACCGTTCAACTTACGAACGGGCTCTCAGGAACCAATTGTCTTCGTAAGCCGAGGACTGCCCGCAACTGTACTTTAAAACTGTTCCATTTCCTCTCTACAATCGACTTGGAATGCTCTACTACAACTGACTGGTGTGTTCGTCTGCAAAATAGTATGTTATAATGTTTTAAATATCATAGTTGAAATATAGGCTTCGTTCCTTTCTTGGAATAGTACTTGGAAAATTCGGTGAACCCATTACAGTAGAACCCCTCTTAACGAGCACTCCTGTTAACGACGGGCCTCCATAGAGGCCAATGTGTAGTGTATAGTGTAGTGTATAGTGTAGTATATAGTAGTGTAGTGTATAGTGTAGTATATAGTAGTGTAGTGTATAGTCGTGTGTAGTGTACTCTGCACACTCAAGAGTACACACACACACTGAGAGTACACTCACACTCACACTGAGAGTACACACACACTGAGAGTACACACACACTCACACTGAGAGCACACACACACTCACACTGAGAGTACACACACACTGAGAGTACACACACACTCACACTGAGAGCACACACATTCACACACTCACCTGTGTACACCGTCGAGCAGGTGGCGGTGTCGATGGGAGAGCAGCGCACTCCCTCCCCACGACGCCTGCACGCGCATTGGGCAGGGCGAGACACACGGGGAGGGAGGGGGACACGGGGAGGGGGACACGGGGAGGGAGGGAGACACACGGGGAGGGAGACACGGGGAGGGGGACACGGGGAGGGGGACACGGGGAGGGAGACACGGGGAGGGAGACACGGGGAGGGAGGGGGACACGGGGAGGGGGACACGGGGAGGGAGGGAGACACACGGGGAGGGAGGGGGACACGGGGAGGGGGACACGGGGAGGGAGGGAGACACACGGGGAGGGAGACACGGGGAGGGGGACACGGGGAGGGGGACACGGGGAGGGAGACACGGGGAGGGAGACACGGGGAGGGAGGGAGACACACGGGGAGGGAGACACGAGGAGGGAGACACGGGGAGGGGGACACGGGGAGGGGGACACGGGGAGGGAGGGAGACACACGGGGAGGGAGACACGAGGAGGGAGACACACGGGGAGGGAGGGGGACACGGGGAGGGGGACACGGGGAGGGAGGGAGACACACGGGGAGGGAGACACGGGGAGGGGGACACGGGGAGGGGGACACGGGGAGGGAGACACGGGGAGGGAGACACGGGGAGGGAGGGGGACACGGGGAGGGGGACACGGGGAGGGAGGGAGACACACGGGGAGGGAGGGGGACACGGGGAGGGGGACACGGGGAGGGAGGGAGACACACGGGGAGGGAGACACGGGGAGGGGGACACGGGGAGGGGGACACGGGGAGGGAGACACGGGGAGGGAGACACGGGGAGGGAGGGAGACACACGGGGAGGGAGACACGAGGAGGGAGACACGGGGAGGGGGACACGGGGAGGGGGACACGGGGAGGGAGGGAGACACACGGGGAGGGAGACACGAGGAGGGAGACACACGGGGAGGGAGGGGGACACGGGGAGGGGGACACGGGGAGGGAGGGAGACACACGGGGAGGGAGACACGGGGAGGGGGACACGGGGAGGGGGACACGGGGAGGGAGACACGGGGAGGGAGACACGGGGAGGGAGGGGGACACGGGGAGGGGGACACGGGGAGGGAGGGAGACACACGGGGAGGGAGGGGGACACGGGGAGGGGGACACGGGGAGGGAGGGAGACACACGGGGAGGGAGACACGGGGAGGGGGACACGGGGAGGGGGACACGGGGAGGGAGACACGGGGAGGGAGACACGGGGAGGGAGGGAGACACACGGGGAGGGAGACACGAGGAGGGAGACACGGGGAGGGGGACACGGGGAGGGGGACACGGGGAGGGAGGGAGACACACGGGGAGGGAGACACGAGGAGGGAGACACACGGGGAGGGAGGGGGACACGGGGAGGGGGACACGGGGAGGGAGGGAGACACACGGGGAGGGAGACACGGGGAGGGGGACACGGGGAGGGGGACACGGGGAGGGAGACACGGGGAGGGAGACACGGGGAGGGAGGGGGACACGGGGAGGGGGACACGGGGAGGGAGGGAGACACACGGGGAGGGAGGGGGACACGGGGAGGGGGACACGGGGAGGGAGGGAGACACACGGGGAGGGAGACACGGGGAGGGGGACACGGGGAGGGGGACACGGGGAGGGAGACACGGGGAGGGAGACACGGGGAGGGAGGGAGACACACGGGGAGGGAGACACGAGGAGGGAGACACGGGGAGGGGGACACGGGGAGGGGGACACGGGGAGGGAGGGAGACACACGGGGAGGGAGACACGAGGAGGGAGACACACGGGGAGGGAGACACGGGAGGGAGACACGGGGAGGGAGGGAGACACACGGGGAGGGAGACACGGGGAGGGGGACACGGGGAGGGGGACACGGGGAGGGAGACACGGGGAGGGAGACACGGGGAGGGAGGGAGACACACGGGGAGGGAGACACGAGGAGGGAGACACGGGGAGGGGGACACGGGGAGGGGGACACGGGGAGGGAGACACGGGGAGGGAGACACGGGGAGGGAGGGAGACACGGGAGGGAGACACGGGGAGGGAGGGAGACACACGGGGAGGGAGACACGGGGAGGGGGACACGGGGAGGGGGACACGGGGAGGGAGACACGGGGAGGGAGACACGGGGAGGGAGGGTGACACACGGGGAGGGAGACACGGGGAGGGAGGGAGACACGGGAGGGAGGGAGACACGAGGAGGGAGACACGGGGAGGGAGGGAGACACACGGGGAGAGAGACACGGGGAGAGAGAGACACGGGGAGAGAGAAACACGGGGGGAGAGACACGGGAGTGAGACACGGGGAGACACGGGGAGGGAGACACGGGGAGGGAGACACGGGAGGGAGACACGGGAGGGAGACACTGGGAGGGAGACACGGGGAGGGAGACAAGGGAGGGAGACACGGGAGGGAGACACGGGAGGGAGACACGGGGAGGGAGAGAGACACACGGGGAGGGAGACACGGGGAGGGAGGGAGACACGGGAGGGAGGGAGACACGCGGAGGGAGACACGGGGAGGGAGGGAGACACGAGGAGGGAGACACGGGGAGGGAGGGAGACACGGGAGGGAGACACGGGGAGGGAGGGAGACACACGGGGAGGGAGACACGGGGAGGGGGACACGGGGAGGGGGACACGGGGAGGGAGACACGGGGAGGGAGACACGCGGAGGGAGGGTGACACACGGGGAGGGAGACACGGGGAGGGAGGGAGACACGGGAGGGAGGGAGACACGAGGAGGGAGACACGGGGAGGGAGGGAGACACACGGGGAGAGAGACACGGGGAGAGAGAGACACGGGGAGAGAGAAACACGGGGGGAGAGACACGGGAGTGAGACACGGGGAGACACGGGGAGGGAGACACGGGGAGGGAGACACGGGAGGGAGACACGGGAGGGAGACACTGGGAGGGAGACACGGGGAGGGAGACAAGGGAGGGAGACACGGGAGGGAGACACGGGAGGGAGACACGGGGAGGGAGAGAGACACACGGGGAGGGAGACACGGGGAGGGAGGGAGACACGGGAGGGAGGGAGACACGCGGAGGGAGACACGGGGAGGGAGGGAGACACGAGGAGGGAGACACGGGGAGGGAGGGAGACACGGGAGGGAGACACGGGGAGGGAGGGAGACACACGGGGAGGGAGACACGGGGAGGGGGACACGGGGAGGGGGACACGGGGAGGGAGACACGGGGAGGGAGACACGGGGAGGGAGGGTGACACACGGGGAGGGAGACACGGGGAGGGAGGGAGACACGGGAGGGAGGGAGACACGAGGAGGGAGACACGGGGAGGGAGGGAGACACACGGGGAGAGAGACACGGGGAGAGAGAGACACGGGGAGAGAGAGACACGGGGGGAGAGACACGGGAGTGAGACACGGGGAGACACGGGGAGAGAGACACGGGGAGGGAGACACGGGAGGGAGACACGGGAGGGAGACACTGGGAGGGAGACACGGGGAGGGAGACAAAGGAGGGAGACACGGGAGGGAGACACGGGAGGGAGACACGGGGAGGGAGGGAGACACACGGGGAGGGAGACACGGGGAGGGAGGGAGACACGCGGAGGGAGACACGGGGAGGGAGGGAGACACGAGGAGGGAGACACGGGGAGGGAGGGAGACACGGGAGGGAGACACGGGGAGGGACGGAGACACGGGGAGGGAGACACGGGGAGGGAGGGAGACACACGAGGAGGGAGACACGGGGAGGGGGACACGGGGAGGGAGGGAGACAGACGTGGAGGGAGACACAGAGAGCGAGAGACATGGGGAGAGAGACACGGGGAGAGAGGGACATCCATGGGGAGGGCGACACGGGGAGGTTTCTGAGCACAGTCCGATAACCAATGCACCACCGCTCACCTCAAACATATCTGGAGGGTTTATTTGAACCGGGTCTGGCTCAGCCATCCAGACTATAACAATAAAGCAATTTATAACGAGCGCATATTGACAAAACGACAGGCGAACAACTAAATTGCAACTATGAGGTATGGAAACAGGCTCAGGATCCCTCGTACGCCCGATCGAACAGATGTACAGAAGAGCCTTCAACAGTCTCCTGAGAATGGGGGTGGATTGAAAGCTGCTAAGAATGTGCCGACTCCTACCCCTACATACACTTAACCAGAAATAACGGACTCTCCTTCGGCAGAAACCGATGTCTGTATCACATTCATGACGATTAATTGTAATCAACTACTCCCAACTCGCACATCCTTTGGACGCGACCATCCATGCGTCCGTCTCTTCCCTCCAGCCAGCAAAACTTTTTTTAAATAATACGGCCTGACTTAATTTGCCACATTCCATACAATTTTCAGAAGGGAGGGTTGATGTCCGAGTGTGGTTGGCGGGGTCCGGCAAGGGAAGAGGATAGAGGGGGCCGGTAGTGGTCAAGCATGGGGGGGGGGGGGGAGGAGTGGACATGCCCACCCCCCCCCCCCACAATGAGGCGTTTGCTCTCACGTCCACGTGCAGCCACAGGCCCCGGCGCTCGCACGTGTCGGCCACGGCGCCGATCGGGTCGAACGCGCCCAGCACCGTCGTACCGGCGGTGAGCACCACCATGAAGGGTACAGCACCCTGCACGATTGGGGGGGGGGGGGGGCAGGCATGGGGAGAGGGGCCCCGAGTCACCTTCACGCAGTCGTGCGTCTGCGTGTCTCTGGCTGCCGTGCCCGGTGGTGACGGGCCCTGCTCAGTCTCTAGAGACCGAGTGGCTTAAATTTAGGTCACTGGGCTATTTGTAATGTTCGTGAGCGTTTGCTTTAGTTTAATCCCCTGTTTCTCTCTGTGAAAAGTAAAATCAGAGCTGTTATTACATTATTTGTACTGGAAGGTTGTCGGGGAAGCAAGTAAGAAATGTTTTTTGTTACTTTTTTTCCACAATTATATTCTAATTGTGCAAATTTTTGATATTCAGTAGATGATCGGAAGATGATCGGAAGATGATCGATCGATGATCAGTAGATGATGAAATTCCCATTTGAAATTCTTACATTGGACAGAGCACCACTTTGTGCCAGAGAATGGCTCCATAAGAAAACGTCATAGAACTACTTCTGAAGTCGATTCAGTCGGCCTCTTCATTCGTTCGGGGCACATGCTTTGTGTGGCCTGAAAAGAGTTATTATTCGCCTGTCAATCAGACGGATTCTTTGTGTTTGTTAATTCTCAGCGCTGCAATCGGCCAAATGAAATGAAGCCAAGGACTCTCTGCACGGTTTAATCGGCAGCAACAGTTTCGAAGCCAAGATGCTCCGACGCGACCATTATGAGCCAGCCAAAGCACCCGGTCAGCTCCGACTTGTTGTGAAAGTTCGACGTCGTCTGAAGGGGTCTCCCACCTCAGCCTTCGCCTCGTCGATTCTCCTCTCCAGCTCGGATGGGATCATCTTTCCGCTGGGAAGGAAAGGGACGCGCGGTGTCAAACAGAGATCACTTGAGCCGCTGTGCTTGGAAAAGCTTGAGCGATGCTTACAGCTATCGAATATGGGGCGTCAGGGTAGCGAGATGTTAACTGTTTCGCCCGGTATACAGAAGGTCGTAGGTTCGATCGTGACCCTGATGACTGCATATTTGGAGTTTGTTTGTTCTCCCTGTGGCCGTGTGGATATTTTTCCGGGTCTTCCGGTTTTCCCCTCCACATTTAGTTTTCCCCTCCACGTTTAGAGTATTTGGCTGCAAGAAATGTCCACATGATAAGCCACTTCGTTGAGCTATCATTTGTGGCCAGGTCGCTTCCGATTAGCACGGTTGGCTACGTAAGATTGGAAAGACGTTCAACATACATACATTCTGAAAAAGAGCTATATAGGTCAGTGGACCTCACCTGATGAAATAAAACAAATGTTTATAGTTTAGTGTAGATGTGAAATATACCATAACCCACTCACTGGAGAATACACTCTCACGATTGGCTATTGTGGGCCATATCAAGAGACTGATACTACGAGATTTGTGCCACATCACGTGGCAGGCCTGCCCCCCAACACTTTCCCCGCTTGACACCCGCGCAAGTAACGAGAGGTGCTCAACCCCTGGGGGGGTTACCCGGGTGTTTATATTTGAGAAGGGAACCTTGCTCACCGGTCGTCCACCGCCACCGACCTCACGTTGTCGGTGCCGATGCCAAGGAAGGCGGCCGCTTTTTGGATGGAGTAGTGAGCCTGGAGGTACAGAGAGTAAAGATGACGCCTGGCTGTTGGGGCAAGTGCTGTTAGTGAGTAGCACCTATGAAGGCCGGCACGGCACACGAGGGGGTGGGTGGCCCAGAACCACGCCCGACAGCCTTCGTCTCCCCAATGGCGATGTTTACACACCGCATCAGGTCCTTATTTGAGGCTGAGTTGACCTAGGGGAGGCTCAGGACCAGTTCAGATAATCGTCACTGCTGTTAACTGTGAGTGGGTATTGAACCCGGGTCGCCGGGCTCGTAGTGCAGCGCGCTCACCGCTACACTACCGCTCCCCACTTCACAAAGACAAAGATGCCCCGTATAACCTTAACAGACTGTAGGGGCAAGCGCTGTTAGCGAGCACCTATGAATGCCGGCACGGCACACGAGGGGGTGGGTGGCCAGCACCACGCCCGACCGCCTTTGTCTCCCTAGTAGCGATGTTTACACACCGCACCAGGCACTCATTTGAGGCTGAGTTGACTGAGTGGAGGTCCAGGACCGGTTCAAATAAATCGTCACTGGTGGTGGCCGTGAGCGGGAATCAAACCCGGGTCACCGGCTTGGTAGCACAGCGTGCTAACCGCTAACCGCTGCACTACCGCTCCCCACAGACACACGCACGCAGACACTCGCACGCAGGCGTCCACACGTATCGGACTCCCCCGAGGCGTGTAGAGGTCACTCGATCAGGATCGATCGTTATGCCAGGAGCAAGGGGTTTTTAATCACGCGTGAGGACCACGGCTATTATGAGTGGTACGGTGGCGCGGCGGCTGTTTTTGCACTGCGCTCTGAACCCAGTGACCCGAGTTCGATCGTGGCGGGTGACATCTGAACCTGTCGCCGTGAGCCTCTACCATCACCGGTCCGCACTGACCCGCGTGGTGAAGTATGGCCAAATCACCCCCCTGACTGACACGGAGGGGGGAGGCCTCCATCCCCGAGTGGATTAAGGACTGTAAATCATAAATATATGAATTTATATTACTCGCAAATCTTACCTTTAATGGTAGCGATGCCGAAACAAAATTGTCGAGGACAATCATCAACACGTGCGGTGTCATTTATTTATTTATTTATGGATAAAACCCTCACCGAGTCTCACGACGCGGTATTCAGCACATTGGGAAATTTGTTCAATTAATTTTTTAGGTTTTTTTGTTTGGCCTCATGTGGGAGGAATCTGGAGTACACAGAAACAAAACCCAGCACACGAACAAAGCGTCTCACACTCACAGTTCCACACACCACGCAGCCCAGCTGCTTTGGCCGGTCTACATCGTGCACGCGTTTGCATGTTTTTGCCAGAAACGCCTAGAGTCGAGTTCCTGAACGAGCTCCCGGCACGTGGGGGGAAACGTCGGACGTCGTTCCGAACGACACGCGGCGTGACCCAAAAACGAGCGCCACACTCCCCCTTGCACGATCCATCAACCCTCTCACCTTGAGAGAGCTGGACCACTGTGGGTGTGCACCACCACCACCACCACCGCCACCACCGCCACCACCCAAGTCAAGTAGTGGGGTCTGCGTGTCATCCCAGGGATGCTGGGAGATGGGGCTGGGTCCCCTTTGTGACCGGGGGAGGGGTGGGGTGGGGGGGGGGTGTGGTCCGGGCCGGGCTGGGCACCCTCACCTCGCCCGAGGTGAAGAGCACGAGGCGAGGGAGTGCGCTCAGCCCCGCCGTCTTCACGCGCGGACACAGCCGGAAGCGGGCCACGTTCATCGCGCACATGTTCGACACGGAGCCTCCTGCGCAAGCACAGGCGACGACGACGATGACGACGGCGACAAGGGCGATGGCGGTGGTGGAAGTAATAACGGTGAGTTCAACTTGCTACGCGGTGCCGCGCGGCCATCGCTCGCCCTCTTAGAGAGAGAACGACTCGGAGACGCGAGGAGAAACCACAGACGAGCGGAAATAGCAGCAGCAGCAGCCTACGCGGTGATCTGGCACTAAATACGCACTAGAGGTCTGCCGTCCTCTATGTGTCGAGATGCTATTGGCACATTAATGAGTGTTTAACACGTGGGAGGGATTCGGAGCGCCCGGAGAAAATCCACGCGTGCGAGGGGGCAACGCTCTATCCCAGGGGGACGGAGCAGGTGGAAGTGCACTTCTGCTGTACCGCCTTCTTCTGGCGAGACGGGGTACGCTTCTTCGACGCCCAAAGGAAATGAAGGGAGTTTCTCAGCATCTGTGCATGATCCACCAACCCCCTCTCCTCCACAGTGCTGGATTACAGGCCACGTGCACCACCACTACCACCTCCTAGCGAGATGTTGTTGTTGTTGTCGATGATGATGACGATAGGGAGTGAGTCTGAGCTGGCCTGATCTTTTCCCCCAATTCTAGAGTCTGAAGATTAACTCCGTTTGGCGATAAGAAAGTGATCTTTCCATGACTTGCTGAATTACTCGACGCGCAAACTCCGAGGAGCCGCCCGACAATGATTATAATCCACTCTCACAAAGATGTCTGGCGCAGCTTCAGCCCATTCCTCCCCACTCCTCGGCTCCTCTCGACTGAAGAAGAAGACCCGAATCCGCTGAAGTGTCAGCCGACGACCGCATTCGCCGGAATTATACGAAGCACGCGTTTCTTATTTTGATCGCTTGCACCGGCATCAAAGCAAACGTTGGCGGTGCGTCTTGTGACCCGGTGGCTGTGGCGTGCGTGCGGCCGCAGCCGTGGAACTTTACTGACGCCCATCGTAAGTTTTGGGGCACTTCTAACCATAGGCGGAGTTTCACTTCTATATTTGAGGGGGGGTGGGGCAGGGGTCCGCTTTGTCCCTCACATTACGAATCGCGGGTGCTTATAAATACGATTTTAAAAAATCTTAATTGTAAACTACTGAAGATAAATTAATAAAGGTGTCCAGTTTGGGAGGGGGCCTTGCCCCCCATGACCCCCCTCAAACTCCGCCAATGATTTTTACACATACAGTAAATATACGACGAATGACCACCGTACTGGCGTTCTTTATTCTGTACTTCGACTCGACTGAGGGTGTCATGGATAAGTAATCAAACATAGAGAGACACACATATCTGTTTTTGTAAACGTAAATACCTACACGTGCCCTGCGGTGTCGGTGTTGGAGAGAGTGGAGGCCGCGTCTTACCCGGGCAGAAGATTCCGTCTCCCGAGGTCCACCCCACCATCTTCCGCAACGTCCTGAGCACCTCCTCCTCCAGCAGCACCCCCACGGGGGCCACCTCGTACGTGTAGCTGCTCGCCGCACAACAGACAAAGATCCCCCGTGTAGCCTTACAGACCTTTGCGGGAGAGAGGGGGGCAAGTGCCGTTTAGGCCAGCATCGTTCACACGTGGTATCGAGATGTTGACTAGCTCGCCTTCTGTACAGGAGGTTGGGGGCTTGACCCCGACACTGACGCCTGCTCTATGGTTGGAGTGTGCATGTTCTCCACGCGGTTGCGTGGAATCTTCTCCGGGTCCTCCCTCCGGTGTTCCCCTCCACATTTAGAAACGTGCGTTTATGAGCATTTGGCTGCTATAAATTTCCACGTGATATGCCATTTCGTTGAGTTTTCATTTGCAAAAGCCAGGTCACTTCTGAAAAAAAGATTCATAGCTCAGTGGGTCGTACTTGGCAAAATAAAAATAGTTAAAAATAGGTTTATACTGGTAGGAACGTCCTGGTTACACCAGCCCACAGGGGATTATTGTGTTCGTCCGTCGTGCAGGGAGGGGCTGGGTGGAAAGGGAGGGGCTGGGTGGGGAGGGGAAAATGGGGTGGGGCTGGGTGGGGAGGGTGGGGCTGGGTGGGGAGGGGAGGGTGGGGAGGGGCTGGGTGGGGAGGGGCTGGGTGGGGAGGGTGGGGAGAGGCTGGTGGGGAAGGTGGGGCTGGGTGGGGGGTGGGAGGGGTGGGGCTGGGTGTGGAGGGGCTGGTCACCCCGTGGTGCCCTTATAAAACTCAACGTTTAACCTACTTACGCCGGCTTGTGCCCGCCCTCACAGTCGGGCATATTTGCGGAATACACCACGCCGCCGTTGACCCTGGCCATTGACCGAGCAACTCAACGTTCCTACCAGCTCCCTCCGCAGGAATGTGTTATACTCGGCACCACGCCGGGCTGCCTTCGCCTTCCCAGTGCTGATGCTCGCGCGCAATTAGGGCGGATTCGAGTCGGGGTGGCCCTGACGTGGTTCAAATATCGCTCGCCGCTGATGTCAGCCGTGGTCGGGAATCAAACTCCTCGGGTCGACGAGTTTGCAGCGCGGTGCCGCTAACCGCAGCACCCCACCGCGGCGCACGGCACGACGCCGGACTCACACGCTGGCGTTGAGGGCCTCGGTAATCCAGCGAGCAGCCAGGGCGTGGTAGTCCAGGCCGGCGAACAGCTGGTTGTAGAAGCGTGGGTGAACTGCGAGAGAGAGAGGGAGACAAAGGCGGGGGGCTCTCGGTTATGTCGGACAAGTGGGTTAGTAAGGTCACTCAAGGTCAGTTGGGTCATACTGATGACTGATCTGCTCTGACAAGTCTCCCACAATCTGGCCTTAGGTCTTCCTCTTGGTCGCCCGATTCGTCAAGACCCCAATACGGTATATAATAATGATGATAATAATACAATACAACCCCCTCCACCTCAATCACCCCCCATCATCCCCATCATTCCCATCAACCCCCTCCACCCCCACCCCCCTCCATCATTCCCATGAACCCCTTTCACCTCCATCACCCCCCCCCCTCCATCATCACCATTATTCCCATCCACCAAGTGTTTTGTTATTCATCAGAACTGCGTCCAGTGAATGCTAATGTTGACACCGGCTGCTGGGACGGGAGATCGAGGCCCGCGAGCGACCGGCGGCTTCATCGCCATTCAGCGGCAGTTCAGCTTCTCATTAATTTGATAATTTACTTGACAATTTTTTTTAAACTTTCTAACAGCGCCCTTCTGTGTAATACGAAAACACAACGCGACAAACAAAACAACAACAACAAAAGACTCGACACCCCCCCCCCCCGGCCCCCACCCCCGACCGCTTTGTGTGAATTTTTTGGTTTAAACCATGACGTTGCGCGAAGCGTAAAGCGATGCCATTGTGAGTCAGCGAAGTGATTATGAACTAAGAATGGGGAGTTTGTTCTTCGTTAATTAAGCCAATGCACAAGGGGGGGGGGGCGAGGCGGGGAGGGGGTGGGGGGCTCGATGAGTTCACGCTCCACTGACGCGAACATTCACTCCGTGTTCCACCGCCGCCGTCTACGTGACTGAAGCGGCAATCGGACAAAAAGAAAAAAACGAAAGCACCCCAGGGACCAGCCCCCCCCCCCCAAAGCCCCCCAAACTCCCACCCCTTCACCCCCCCCCCCCCAATCACCCTGGCCTTCAGCGCACGTGATGTATAGCCAAATAACCCTCCTAACCAGCACGGCGTTTGCAGGCCCTCGTCCAGGACTGTCAAAAGGGCTGCGCGTGTGTCCACGGCGGGTACACGGGCAGTGTGTGGCCTCTGTGTCTACACTTCGCATACGTACGTACTGTACGGTGTGCTGACATGTGTGTGAGTCTAAAGGTGATCTGCAGAGAGTGGCATCCCTGGCACCTCGAGACAGCGTGAGTTCCGATATAGAGACGTGGAGAGACCCATGTTGTCTCTGTCGGGAGAGGTGGCCAGAAGAGACGCAGACGCGCGTACGCGTCCACGTGTGAGGTGTGTGTCAATCACTTCTGCTCATCGTTGACGTTGCGTGTCTGTGTGTTAGTGCACTGCGTTACAAACTCCCGCCCAGGTTCACCAGCCTGCTGGTCAACCCCCCTCCCCTTCCTTCGTCCGGCAGTGGATTAACAAAGGTGTGTGCATGGTAATCATTATGATTGTGTCTACAGAGATATCGGTGCGAGCACAGACTTGTCATCGTCCCCACGTGGGCTTTCTCATCCCCACTCTCGATGAACCCATCACCGCCATCATCTCCATCAACCCGCTGCACCTCACATCATCACCATCATTCCCATCAACCTCCTCCACCTACATCACCCCCATCATTTCCATCATTCCATGAACCACCTCCACCTCCATCACCCCGCCCATCATCTCCATCATTTCCAACAACCCCCTCCATCACCCCACCATCATCACCATCATTCCCATCAACCCCTCCATCTCCATCACTAGCATCATTCCCGTCAACCCCCTCCATCACCCCACCATCATCATCATCAACCCCTCCACCTCCATCACCCCCCTCCCCCACCTTCATCTCCATCATCCTGCCTCGTGGAGGACCCTACCCACCATCTCGAGAATCGCGTTGCACAACACGACTCCTATAAAATTCGACTCGGGACTCCGAGCGCCAAGGACACGAGGCTCCAAAGGTCACGCGTCGCCTCATTTGGTCACGGGCATGGCAGTGCCAGGCTCCGTGTCAAGCGCAACGAGGCACGGCGCCGGCTTGGTGCAGGGCTGCCACCCGTTCCCGGCTGCTGGCGGGCGCTGCGATGTGTTATTGACGCTGAGCGCCCCAGTGACAGCTCCAACTAGCCAGGCTCCCGTGTGCTCGGACTCGACGGTGAGCCCAGAGGGAAACTCGCCGAGGCCTCAAGCTCCAAAGCTCTCGGCCACTGCGCTCCGCGGACGGGGTGGTGAGTGTGCGCGTGATTCTCACGCAGGTGACGACGACGATAATTCAGTAATCGATGTCTTCACGACAGCCTCGCTGAGTCTCCAGACTGTTCTTCTGTACACTTAATATACATATATATTTCTCTACGTGTTTCCTTTTGTGGGCAGTGTTGGCGACGAAAGTGTTGTGGTTGCTGTTTGTGCTAAAGCTGCACTGCCAACAGACCCCTTACCTGGCTCCGGAGAATTGAGGGATTTTTTTTTTACGCAAAAAACTCCCATTGGCGGTTGCGTGGCTAACGAGTGTGCAGGCGGTGCAACAGCTCTCCCACGAGCCGAGGGGGCACAGACACCAGGCCAATAGGAGAGAGGAGATTGTACAGGGGGGCCCAATTGATTTCGTGGACCAGGCACATGCCAACCATGCCATGCCACTGCACGCTAGAATGGAATTTTGCCAAACAATTTCTCATGCAGAAAGGGAGGCTCCGGTCTCATGGATGCTTTTCCTGTCTCGGATACATAAATCCACGCGTCTAATTTCATCCACCTACACACCCAAGGGCAATCAAATACCGTGGCTCATGAAAACGAATGAATCGTTATAATATAACGGGATTGAAATAAAGCTCGTGGACGCTTTAGTTGTTGTACAACTTTGTATGCGTGACACCAGCACGGGGAGGGTGAGTGGAATCAAGGATGTAATGAGCGCACAAAGAGAAGTGATGCCAGGACGGAAGGGCCCAAGACGGACAAAGAGGAAGGCGCCGCGCTCAGCTGAGCAGCAGGAAAACAAAGGAGGAGCGCGGAACGGGAAGACGAGGAGAAGGAATGACGGGGCCAAGATGTCGGGGATGATCAGAGGCTGATGATGACGACGAGAGATGAGGGAAGAGAGGGAGCGAGCAGAAATGAGATGCACAGCGTCTGTTTTCCCAGCGGGCAGTGGGCGAGGAGGGGGATTCCGAGTGGGGGTGGCCACGCACGAGTCACGTGTTTCACGGGAGTCACGTGCTGACGAAGAGATGGAGGAGGACGCCCGGTTCCTCCGCTTCCGACACCAGACTGCCCGCCACCGAATTACTGAAGAGACCTAAGTTCGCTCACTCCTCCACATTAAAGCGGCATGTGCTTAGGTCCATCAGAGCACGTGCCTTCAAACGCCAATATTACCCAGCAGCAGCATATTGCCAAACAAACTCTGGACCGGTTTCAACATTTTGGTCTTATCAGCGGAGTCTGGCTCTCTAAACTGTGTTGTGAGTGAGCACGTGGTAAAGAACGCCGCGTGCGACGTGATGACGTGAACACAGGCCACACCGGACGTCGATGGCGTGATGCCATGGTGGTGTTAGTGGTGGTATTAGTGGTGGTTTGGCAGCGGAGGTCTCACTCCGAATCAGTCGAGCGGCAATATCTTTTCATCGGTTGCGTAATGCTGTGTGGAAGCTGCCTGGTCTGTCGCTCCGCACGAAGCTTCAGGTCTTCTCGGCCACAGGCATTCCCTCCCTTCTCTACGCTTGCGAAACGTGGACCCCCTAATGGAGCATCTTCGCCGGTTAGAAACATTTAGGCTGGCCTGCCTACGATCCTTCCTGGGTTTAACCAGGCTGGAATGTGTGAGGAGCTCACAAATCCTTGAAAGATCTGGGCAAAGTCCCATTGGTGAGCTCCTCCGGCAGGCAAGGCTGCGTTGGCTGGGTCATGTAGCCCGCATGCCCAGCCACCGCATGCCCAAGCAGCTTTTGTTCGGCCGGATCGAGGGGGCTAAACGGGCGCAGCACGGGCTAGAGAAGAGATGGAGTGATGTGGTACAGGACGTGGAGCTGAGTGGACTTGCCGATGACTGGTACCAGCGGTGTCAAGATCGGCCTCTGTGGAGGAGGCTTGTGAAGGATGCTACTGGGCAGTTTGAGGCAGTCACCCTCCAACACCAACGGAGGGGGGAGGAGCGACGCTCACAACTATGAGCGGAGCGCCGGGTGGCTAAAGAACAGCAAGTTGGCACAGTAGGGGGCAGTCATCTCTGTCAGTCAACCCGTGGCACCTGGGTCTGCCCTGTGACCTGCCAGCGGGCGTTCGACACTTCACGTGGCCTTAACGTGCACATAGCCTGGCACAAGCGTCGTGGTGACGTCACCGCCACTTAGTGGCGAATGGCGGTTGTTGTTGTATTAGTGGTGGGGGAAAGTGTTGATTGGAGATGGCACAGATAGCGAGCCGTGTTATTGTTGTGGTTGTGTTGTTGGTGGCGTTGTGTTATTGTTGTGCTGTTTGTAGTTTTGCGCTGATGTTATCATTTTGGTCGCGTTGTCGGTGTTGTTGTCGGTGTTGTTGTTGTCAGTGTTGTTGTTAGCAGTGTCGTCAGTATTGTTGTTAACAATGTTGTTGATGTTGTCAGTGTTGTTGTTGTCAGTGTTCTTGTGAGTGTTGTTGTCAGTGTTGTGAGTGTTGTTGTTATCAGTTTTATTGCTGTCAGTGTTGTTGTTATTGTCAGTGTTGTTATCAGTGTTGTTGTTGTTGTCGTCTCGGACCTGTCTTGACGCTGTACGCGATGACGTCCCGGCAGCGCTGCAGCAGCTGCTGGTGGGGCTCCCCACGCTCCCCCAACTCCACGTCGAGCAGCGCGCGCAGCTCCGCGGGGGGTCGCCACTCACACACCTGGGCACGCGCACGCACGCGCACGCGAGCACACAAAGACAAAGGTCCCCCGTGTAGCCTGGGACAGGCTGTTCGGGCAAGTGCTTTTTAGCGAGCACGGCACACGAGGGGGTGGGTGGCCAGCACCACGCCCGGCCGCCTTTGTCTCCCCAGTGGCGATGTTTATAAAACGCACCAGGTACTCGATTGAGGCTGAGTCGACCTAGGGGGGAGGCCCAGGACCGGTTCAGGTAATCGTCACTGGTGGTGGTCGTGAGCCGAAATCGAACTCGGGTCGCCGGGTTCGTGGAGCAACCCGCTACATTTTCGCTGCCACACCCCAAATACAAAGATCCCCCGTGTCGTCTTAAAAGACTGTTGGGGCAAGTGCTGTTAGCGAGCACCTATGCAGGCCGTCACGGCACACAAGGGGGTGAGTGGCCAGCACCACGCCCGACCGCCTTTGTCTCCCCAGTGGCGATGTTTTTACGCACCGCGCCAGGTACTCATTTGAGGCTGAGTCGACTTAGGGGATGCCCAGGACTGATTCAGATAATCGTCACTAGTTTAAGCCGTGAGCGGGAATTGAACCCGGATCGCCGGGTTCGTAGCGCAGCGTAGCGCTAACCGCTCCACCACCGCTCCCCACATACACACACTCAACACGACCCACAAAGTAACTGGCATTGGGACAAACATCGTGATGCTTGGAATGCGCCTGTAGTCCTGTACGTTACTCGATCGGGATTACTCAACACAGCGCAGCATCGCCCCCCGAGTGCAAACACTTGGCAGGACGCTCCTGGAAACGCGAACACATACTCGTCGTGTACGACACTATCCAACGAAGACAAAGATCCCCCGTTTAACACGTAGTCGGCTTTCGCGACCAATATCATCCATAGGAGGTTTTTTTTGGGTTAGATCGCGTAAATATAAATGTGTCGTTAAACCGGCCACCACCCGACACAGCCAATTGGTAAGGTTTGTCACGTAAACAGAGCGTGCCAATTCGTTACGAGTGCAGCACTAACCGGTTGTGTGTTGGACAGTAAATCCACAACACGTACAATCGGAGTACGGCATTTCGCCAGTAATTACAACCAGCATCATCAGGCGGCAGCCAGAATTTGTGGAGAAATCCTCCTGTCTCGTTCCTTAAGTAGAGGGATATGTGTGATGACGTCACTTGCCAGCCCTTCAGTTGCGAAGGCCAGAGGGGGCGGGATTAATGAATGCATATAAATTACAATGGGTAAAGATCCCCCGTATAGCCTTAACAGACTGCTGGGGCAAGTGCTGTTAGCGAGCACCTATGAAGGCCAGAACGGAACACGAGGGGGTGGGTGGCAAGCACCACGCCCGGCCGCCTTTGTCTCCCCAGTGGCGATGTTTTTATGCACCGCACCAGGTACTCATTTGAGGCTGAGTCGACCTATGGGAGGCCCAGGACCGGTTCAGATAATCGTCACTGGTGTTGGTGGCCGTGAGCGGGAATTGAACTTTGGTCGCCAGGATTGCAGTGCAGCGCGCTAATCGCTATACTACCGCTCCCCACACAAACGCACACACAGACACACACGCACGCACACACAGACACACACACACGCACACACATGCATCCGCTGGTCGAGATTAACAACGGAGTGACAGCCAAAGGAGTGGACGCGCTATTTGAGGACGCTCACAGCGGAGATGGAGCGACGGAATCGGCGCGTCTAGCAGGGGAGTGGGGGGAGGGCACGTGGGGGGAGGGGGGGCAGTACCTTCTCATTGACGTCTGTGCCCTTCACCACGGCTTCCTGGAAGATGATGGGGAACACATCCAGGAGGAACTTCTCGCCGGCGCGCGCGTCCAACAGGGGTCCGTTGATGGGGACCCCTTCCACGAGCACGGGGAACCCCGGCGAAGGGGACCCGGCCAGGAACGGGGCGGCCGGAGCACCGCTCTCCACGACCTCTGAGCTGCTGCTGCTGTCGGTGGGCGCCGTGTCTGCCATCGCTGCGTGGAAGCCTGGTGGTCCAGGCGGCGGATTGAGGAACTCCCCACCCAAATGATTGACCCCCAAACACGCTCCACCCGCTGTATTTGTAGACCTGGAGGTAATGTATTTTGATCACGTGCGCCTCATTGCATAACGAGGGCTACTCTTGTCTGGAAAAATACAAACATCCACGGCCCGACTTATTTTGGGCTCTTTGCTGCGTTGGAAATGTTCTCGATGGAAAGGAGTGGACACGTGCGGCGGGGAGGACAAAGGCAGCGAAGAACAGACCTTGCATCTGGCACACACAGGAGGGTCACAGGCTACGGACTCATCTTTCACTCGACATCTACCGAAAAGCTGCTGCTCGACTGGCAAGGATTAGGGATTATCGGCGTGAAGCACTACTACCACTGGAACACAACGTACGCATATCGATACCAATCCTATATCATTGGCTCGGCGGATTGTGGCTGGTTGCCAAAGAACGCGCGCCGCGGTGGCGAGATGGCAACTGCCTCGCATGGTACGCAGGAGATCGTGGGTTCGATCCCAAATCTGACGCCTGCTGCTGCTGTATATTTGGAGTTTGCGTGTTTCTCTCCCCGTGGTCGCGTGGATTTTTCTCCGGGTCCTCCGGAGTTTTTTCTCCACATTTAGAATCGATGTGTGTTTAAGAGTATTTGGCTGCTGTACATTTTCACGCGATAAGCCACTTCTCTGAGCTATCATTTGTGGCCAGGTCGTTTCTGAAAAAGAGCTGAATAGCTCAGTGGGCCTTCCCGAGTAAAATAAAAACTAAATACTGGTCTAATTAGTTAAATACTTTCCCGGGACAGCGTTCTGAAGTGTTCCCGCTGAAATTAAGCACCGGTCAAAGCCACGGAGATAAAACTTAACGAGGATTAAAAAAACATCCCTGCGGAGATGAGATCATTTCTCGCCAATGGCATCCGAAAAGCAACGGATCAAAATTTCCAACCTAACGTGGAAACCTTTGCGGTCGCCCGGCCGTGGCGTTCATGAATGGCCTGAGGCTCGGGCAGCAAACTTGAGGCCCACTGACACCTTCAGCAAAACAGCGGTGCGCCCGACAGCGTCGGAGGCAGGAAGGGAGGCCAAGAAAGGCGTCTGCCAACAGAACCACCACATTTGCCTGGCGCCGGGCTTCAGAGGGTATGCCAACCCCAACGGCTGCCCTCCGGCTCAACCCACCTCGTCGTGGTCCCACCTCGTCGTGGTGGCTGTTGGATTGCCCGACCCTGGATCGCCGTAAGCGCTGGGTCATGGCCAACGCGTCAACCCCACCCCCGTCGCAACCTGTCTAAGTCCGTGATATGTGCAGCATCGGGTCAAGAGTCTTAAACCCAGGGACCCTCTGTGCGAGGGATACCACGGACAGATGCGGCTGAGACCTTGCTTGGATAAATGACCCTGGTAGGCGCTCGTCCAATGAATCCCCTTTTCATTAAAGACCCCCCCGCTCCCTCCCCCCAATCCGCTCGGTGGGGTTGGGGTTTGGGTTCGGGTGGCGAGGGGTGGGCAGGACTCATCCAGAGCCTTCTGGGCTCTGCGCCCAGCTGCCTCGCTTTCAGCTGCTGTGACATTTCGACTGCAATTCCCGCCTCCAACCCTCACCCCGGGCTCATCGGTCCCCGGTGTGCCAAGAGACCACGAAAATAGAGGCACTAAAAACAGAGTCGCAGCGTGGAAGGGGATGGGGGTGAGAGACGGGGTTAAGGGATCCGTCGGGCGGTGCCAGGGAGCGGGGAGTCGGGGGGGGGGGTCTGCCGAGTGGGGTCTGTGAGCGTGGTGTGCATTGTGAGAGATTATTTTTAATGAATGTGCGTGTCCGAGAATGGCTGTGCGCGTGTCTACGTGCATTTATCAGTGTGTGTGCATGTAAATGTGTATGCGTGTCTATGACTGTGTCAGTGTGTGTGGGGAGCGGTAGTGTGGCGGTCAGTGGCCAGCGCGCTGCGCTACGAACCCGGCCACCCGAGTTCGATTCCCGCTCACGGCCAACACCGGTGGCGATTATCTGAGCCGGTACTGAGCCTCCGCTAGGTCGACTCAGCCTCAAATTAGTACCTGGTGTGGAGTGTAAATATCGCTACTTGGGAGACAAAGGCGGCCGGGCGTGCTGCTTGCCACCCAACCCCCTGGTGCGCTGCGTCGGCCTTCATAGGTGCTCGCTAACAGCGCTTGCCACAACACAACAGTCTGTTACAGGCTGTACGGAGGATCGTTGTCTTGTCTAGATGACTTTATAAGTTTGTATTTGAGTACAATACTGTACTGTTCCTGTGTCTCAGTGTGTCTCTGTGTGTGGGGAGCGGTAGTGTAGTGGTTAGCACGCTGCGCTGCGCTACGAACCCTGTCAACCGAGTTCTATTCCCGCTCACGGCCACCGTCAGTGGGGAATAAAGAACCGGTCGTGGGCATCCCCTCGGTCGACTCACCCTTAAATGAGTATCTGGTGCGGTATGTACAAAACATCGTCACTGGGGAGACAAAGGCGGCCGGGCGTGGTGCTTTCCACTTCCACCCACCTGTGCATGAATGCTCGCTGACAGCACTGGCCCCAAAAGGCTGTTTTAAAGGCTACACGGGGGATCTTTGCGTAAGAGGACAGAGTAATCTCTCTCAGTGGGTGCAGATCACACAACATACCCTGGCCCACTTCACACGCGCGGCTGGGCGCGCAGGGTCAGGATTAGGGATCAGGGGAGAGGGTGAGAGGTTGCGGTTGCGGAGATAAATTTAGAATTTCCCGAGGACCTCGGGTTTGACTGGAGCCCGAATCTACGACGGGTGCCCAACAAATGCTGCAGCTCAAGTGGACAGCAAAGGATCGCTCGTTACTTGGCACGGGATAATTTTTGGCGGCGATTCAATAAAAAAAATCTAATTATTTACATTACCGGGACTTACAGTGCTGGTATATGTAGCGCCTCGAGTGGCTGCAGGGGTCTCACGTGAACCAATGATAGCCGTCTGCGTTAATGGAGCCGATTCAAATTAACATTTCAGTGCGCGCGCGCGCGTGTTCCACGTGACGCAAACAGAGTCAATTGCATCGTGCATCACGTGGGGCGTGTTGAACAACGATCGGGCGCGTGCAGCGTGGAGCGAGGTACAGCGATTTGTGTTTGAATGGGGAAGGACTTAGCGTGGTGAGAGTGTCGGTGACTGGAATTTGAGAAACCCTGGATTAATCGGCTCATCTTCGGATGCAAATAACACCGCACCCACAGAAACATTGTCGCGTCACCCGTGCCGCCCCTCGGTCTGGCACTCCCTTCGCGCAGCCGTCCGTGCCGTCGGCTCCCTGCCGCTGTTCAAGTCAAGGCTGAAGCTCTTCCTTTCGTCCCTCTCCATACGACCGATTTCCTATTTCTGTCTTCAATTTAAATAAACGCACAGTTGCGATCCAGCGTAATGCGATGACACATACACACGCTCTTATACATTCAGCTTGTCTTGTGCAGGGAACATCGGTGCCAACTCTCTAGCGCACACGGCTGGAAACACGATCTGAAATTATTTAAAGTGCGCTGCGATCGGTTCAGTAACAATTCCCAGAGCCGGGAATCAAACTCAGGTTGCAAGGGTCGGGTTCAAAGCGTACAAGTGCGCCAACCACTGCGCCACCGTTCCACCCCCCCCCCCCCAGTGGCATAAATGCTCCGCGGAATTCACATACCGTAGTTACAAAGACCCCCCATCACCGCGTAGCCTCAACAGACTGTTGAGGTAAGTGCTTTTAGCACTGGAGCCATGCACTTCTAAATATGGAATGAAAACGAATGTCTTTCGAACTACTTTGTGTGTTTAGAGTTTGTTGTCCTCCAGCAACTGCGATCAACACGGTCGGCAACGTACGGTGCGAAAGAAGTTCAACATACATAGGCAAGCAACCTTGGAAGGCCGGCACGGCGCACGAGAGGGTGGGTGGGTGGCCAGCACCACGCACGACCGCCTTTGTCTCCCGCGTGGCCATGTTTAGGCATCGTACCGGGTACTGTACTAATTTGAGGCTAAGTCGACCTAGGGCGACTGCAGCGCACAAACCGCCACACGACCATGTATACACAATGAGCACACACACACACGTTACCTTTGTAATAGGTTAATTGAACAAAGAGCTGACTGTCCCTAAGGTGATTCCACTCCCGTTCTCCTCACAAGCGTGAGCCAATTAGACCTGATCCGTTAGATGCGCTTGCTTGGCAGCGTACAGCTCAGCCTCGGGTGGGCGTTCGGGTTTACTGGCGTGTGTGTGCGGGTCTGCACGTACGGTGTATGTGTGTCATCCTCAAACGAGCACCTGGTGCAGTGTGTAAACATCAGCACTGGGGAGACAAAGGCGGCCGGGCGTGGTGCTGGCCACCCCACCCCTGCATGTGCCGTGTCGGCCTTCATAGGTGCTCACTAACTGCACTTGCCCTAACAGTGTGTTAAGGCTACGTGGGGGATCTTTGTCTGCGTGTGTGCCCTCACCTGTGTGTGGGTCCCCGGGTTGAGGAGCGTTGTCTCTGGCAGGGTGGAGGTCGCGCTCTGCGCTCGGGATCCGTGCACGCTCCCCCGAGTTAGAGGAGTGTGGTGGTGGGTGGGGGGGTGAGAGGGAGAAGGGGGTAAGTGCGGTGAGAGGGGTCGACAGGGGGGCGGGGGTTGCGGTGGCGGAGAGCGGGGGGGGGGGGTTCTGGGGGATCATTCGGAATGTTCCATTCTGTCACGGGTAACGTTGCTCTCCACGTTATCAATGGAATGAGCGCGCACACCTTGTTAGGGTATCTTCTTCCCCGGCAGCTCTCCCTTTCAAATGCTTTTCACATCGCAATGGTTGTTCTAATTGTGGTGGTGGTGATGGTGGTGACGTGTCATTTGATGAGTGCATTTCCATTTCGCAGTTTCTTTTTTTCCGAAATGATCCATGCAGCTCGAAGCGCAGATCGTGTCAGCTCGTGTGAGGTTCGGGTCGTCCCGAGGTGTTGTTCGGCATGATGTCCGACGTTTCGCCCCGCACGCCGGGAGATCATTTAGGAGATTCAGTCGCCGCAGAAGAGGTTCCCAGTTCTGCGCGTTTCCATGAGGAACTGAAGAAGCGCCTGGCATGTGAAGCGAATCGTCGGACATCATGCGATACAACACGCGGCATACAGCAAAGCACAACACGGCACAACCGTGAAAACGTACGCAGTTGCGAATACCATTCCTCTCGTGCCAATCAAGTAAACTGCATATATACAATTCATTCTTAGAGTTGTAATGTATAAAGTCATGGAGCACATTCATTGTGATTTTTTTTTGTGTGCAGTCAATTGCGATCGGGCTGAGACCATCGATCTCGCCACGCCTGAGACCCTCAGCTTTATCATCGGAGGCGGAAGCTTCGATTCGAACTCAGGACCTCGCTGACACAGCCATTGCGAACCCTACGGTGCCGCGTGGTCACCTGAGCCAGCCCTTTGTCGACAGATGATTTTCACTAAAATCGCCGCCCGCCGCGTCCTGTACTTTGAACGCCGCGTTTCCGTATTGTGAGGCTGCTCGCATGAGGCCCAGAAAATCGAAACTGGACCAGAGTTCGCTGGCTTCAACGAATATTGTTCGATACAATTGGTCAGGAAATCCAATAGGCTGATGAACTAACCTAAATCCTGTATATGTATCTGTACATGGAGATACTTAACGGGCTCTTCCTATATATGACAAGAAGAACAGCTCTACATCTTCATACAATGTTCGGGGTAACCTGGGGGTCTCCATGCCACCACAAAGGAGCAGGAAAGTAGAGGAGGAAGCAGGATGAGAGGAGAAGGGGGAGAGGGGGAGACGTGGATGTGAAGGAAGGTAGAAGTGGGTTAACAAGGAGTGCAGTAAGGACTGCATTTGTAGAATAATTTTCTTTTTTTATTAAACTGTCTCTCTAAATTCTATTCCACGTGTTCCATCGGCATCGTCATGAAACAAAACACTCACCAGTGAGCAGTGCACCACCAGCAGCAATATACTACGGTATAGAATCGGGTGGGGGGGGGGCAAAAATAGAACACCTTAGCAAAGACAGCAAGACGTTAGCACTCAAGAAGACAGTTGAGCACGCAGTGGAAGATACAATGCCGTGAGTAATAAACCCAAAAGAAAATGGAAAACTGAGAACAACCTTGGAACTAGCACAGGCAAAGAGAAAAACAAAGCTAGAGATAAAGGCATCGGATGAGATGGCGGCTACGCGATGTGGTAAGGACATCCGCAAGAAAAGTTTAGCGGCAGTGGCTGGATAGGGAATGTAGTGACACTGAATACTACTCTGGAGAATACAAGAGCAGGGAGGCACACAAACGAGTCAGGAGCACGCAGAGGAAGTGGCTACCAAGACAAACGGCGACACAAGGCAAGGACGGTAAGATCTCGATGGAAAAATAGACAATAAAAAGAGATGGACTGAGTATTACAGCGATCTGTATCGGGATTTGCTGCTGGATGAACTCGAAAAGATATCCTCACCACCAAGGGATAATGCAAATTATAGCATCTTCTACGAAGCAGTAGAAAGGGAAATTAACATCTGAAGAAAGACAAAAGTCCGGGAGTGGATGACATAAGTTGAGACATTATAAAATCTGGAGGCAAGGAACTTATGAACGAAATGCCAGAGCTATGCAAGCAAGTCATGTATGGAGAGAAGGGAAAATACCGCAGGAGTGGACAAAATCCAAACTTGTGACGATACCCTAGAAAGATCTCATCGATTGTATAAAATCACAGAACAATCGCACGAATGAGCCACATGGGGAAGAGAAGAATAATATTTATATGAAATCGATTAAAAGCACAGACTGCTGATTATGTGGCAGATGAACAGGCAGGTTTTAGGAAAGATAGTAGCACAGCCGAGCAAATATTGATGTTTAGGCTTATATCAGAGAAAGCAAAGAGAAGGAGTAGTATGGTTTACAAGTGTTTAATAGATTTCCAGAAAGCATTCGATTCGACTAAGCAAGATATAGCATGGGGAACATTAAGATCACATGGAGTAGCGAAAAGACTGACAAATTCTGCAGGATATAGGTCAAAGGTCAAAGTCAGCAGGAAGGTTTGGACAGGAAATATAATGGTTCCCAACAGCAATAGGTTTGAGACAGCGGGATCCACTATCACCAACCAACTTTGTCACATACTTGGAGAAAGCGACGATGCCATTCAGGACAATGGCAAGGAGAAATAAAAAATAACCGGCAATTCACGGACGACATAGATCCGATAGAAGAAGGCTGCGTAGTACTGCAGGAAAGTGTTCATACACTGCCTACATCAGGAAAGGATGCAGGACTGAGGATTAACGTGGAAAAGACAAAGGCGATGGTGTCTGGAAGGGAGGATATGGCGAAAGAAGTAATGTAAAGCGGTAAGATGGTGAATGCAAAGGCATTTGTCTACTTGGGATGTCTACTGACATGGGACGACTTCACAAAAGACAGAAGAGCGAGGATCGTAAAGGCAATATGAGGAACGTCAGGATTCAATAACATCTGGAGAAGCAAGCAAATCAGCTACACGACCAAATCGAGCATCTTAAGAACATGCGTGTTCAGTACAGCTTTGTATGCCTGCGAAACTTAGACGTTGAAAAAACTGACAGAGATCAGATATTGCCATTCGAAATGTATTGCTACCGAAGGATACTGCATCTAAGCTGGACTCAAAGAGTGACCAACGTAGAAATAAAAAAGGTTGCACATAGAAGAAGACCTAATGCAGGCAGTGATGAGACGAAACCCGGCACTATTCGGACACAAATGGACGTTGGACACAGGAAAATGTAAAGTGTGCTGTTCGGAAAGAAATGGAAGGAACCGGAAAGAGAGGAAGACCTAACAGAGAATGGCTGGACGACGACGGACGGCATAAGAGATTGGTGCCGGAAAGATGTGGCCACTACTAGAGCATATTAGCAGAAGAGAGAGGAAAGTGGGAACAAATGACGAAATGTGCAGTGGACACCTATGGGATATCTGCCCATGGATTGTGACGATGATATATGTAAAACAAAAAAGTTTGGCTGGCTGGACGGACGGTCACCTCCAAAGGATGTGCGGGTTGCCAGTCATTTATTTTAAAACACAAATATAGACATTCGGATCAGGCCACCAACGCAACCCTGAGACATGATATTGACTGGCAAGGAAAGTAAATGGACTTGAGCAGGACACGTGGCTACCAGCTACGACCGCCAGTTGTTCCAGACTAACAACAGAGTGGCAGGAAAAGGAGAATAATACACTGTCATCCATGCATCCATTAATTCACTAACCATTTCACTAATTTGCTAACCAATCAATCACTCCTCCATTCACTCATTAATTCATTAATTAACCCATTCAATCACGCATTAATGTATTAACCCCTTTAATTACCCTTCCATCCACTTATCCATTCATTAGCCCATTCAATCACCCTTCCATCCATTTAGTCATTCATTAACCGATTCAATCATCATTCCATCCACTCGTTCATTCATTCATGAACTCATTCAATCACCCTTCAATCCACTAAGTCATTCATTAACCCATTCAATCCAGGGGTGGAAAAACTAATTTTTTTCAGATCCGAATTTGAGGTTTAAGGTTCAAACCTTAATAATCCTTAATAAACCTAATGGCAAGGAGAAAGATTAAACCTAATAAACCTCATGGTTTTATTCTCAATACTCCCAGATCAGTACTAGTCCTCCACCAACGAGTCCATGTCATTGCCCTCGGACATATAACTGCATTCGGCGAACGCCACATAGTTGCTCTTGAGGTAGACAAACTTCTCCACCTAACTGGGTGCCAAGCTGTTCCTGAGCTCGCTGTGTATGAAGCCCATAGTTGAGAAGTTGCGCTCAGAGGCTGCAGAGGATGTCGCCATCGTGAACAGCTTGACACCGATCTTCTGAAGATCGGGCCAGGCCACGTCGTCAGACTGCCAATACTGCATAGGTGTCTTACGTCCCTTGAGCAGCATAATGAATCTAAACCCGCCGGCATCCTTCTCCTGCTTTGCCGATATGATGTACTCGGTGAGTTGTATAAAGAGCGCCTCTCGTCATCAACCGCCGTCTCATCATCGATCGGTGTTTCCAGTAAGATGTTCTCCAGCTCTTTTCGATTAGCCGGGCTCAAGCCCTCTCCAATGAAGCGAGGATCTAACAGATACGCCAGTCCATGGGCCTTTCCGTACATGAACTGAAAGCGACTTGCTGCCATCTTGATCAAGTAGTTGATATTTTCAGTGTTCGCATGACCGTTTTCGTACAGCTTGGCAAACTCAGCAGGGAGGGTGTGAAAATCCGGCAAGACTTCAGAGACTGGTACGGAATCGTATTAATAATTGACAATCAATGCGTCTATGGGTGTGAGAATGGCAAGGGACTTCTGCAATAGAGAGACGAAGTCGTCGCTCGTAATGATGGTCTCTCAGATTTCTGAGCTGCCATCCCCTTGATGAAGTCACAAGCTGTGACAATGGCATGCAGAATCCTCTCTAACGACAACAGCCTTTGATCGTTCCCCAACGTGTCGGAGCTGGCCAGACCAATGCTCGAATGCCAGCGATCTTCTGTTCAGCCTGCAGCTGTGTCGTGAGAACGTGACTGTTGTGAAACAATTTGGCCGTGTTCTTGCACCCCACGATGAACTCAAGCAGGTACTCGAATGGATAGTCGATTGGCCGGCTGGATAGTCGGCTTTCCTCGTCTTCTTGGCAGAGAATATGTCCTTGACAAGCAAATGCCGACCATGCTACGTACAGCCTTGGAAATAGGAAGATGGGTGAGCCTTCGAGACCTGTTCCCACGCATTCTTGTTGGTGGATGTGTTGTCGGTGACCGCGCCAGTAGTCTTCGGATGGGACGCCATCACACGTTTAAGATCCGAGGCGATCTAGTGAGCCTTGTGGTACTGCTCTCCAGGGGACACCGACTCAAAAAACAACGTTGTGGACGGCGATGTGACCTTGTAGTTCACAATCGGATCATTCTTGATGTTTGACCACGCATCAGATGTCAGGCAAACGGTCTAATTGTCCAGGACGGTATCAACCTTCTTTCTCATTTCGATGTATGCCCTGTCGAGCAATGGTCCAGCCAGCCTCTTCCTGTTCGGCAGCACTGCATCTGGGTGAAGGGCCTCCACAGCGATCACCAGGTTCTCCTCCTCGACCCACTGGAACGACGTGCCCGAGACAAAGTAATGCATTGCTATGACCTGCTCAAACTTCTCCTTCGTTCGCTTATCGAGCTGCATGGGTATCAGGTGATCTTTGATCGATTCTTGCTTCATCGACGAAGCATTCGATGTAGATGGAGTTGAGCTGCCGCTTGCCTTCGATGGCTTCGCCCGCTTCTTGTTCGATGCATACCACTCGGGACAATCATCTATCTCGGTGCCATTCATTGCCCTCCAAAAAGCGGCGCATGCATTCAGGTGCCTCATTGCCTGCTCACTCTTCTTGTGATGGTTGAATTTGGTGCGACAATGTTTGCAGACGGAACTCTTCAACTTGTGCAGTTCCGGATCATTGGTCAAGTAGTGCCAAAACTGGCCCATCGAGCGTCCTCTGACCTACCCTGCATTCGCCGATGCCTCGTCAGCCACTCCATCCTTCTCTGCCTTGGCCACTCCATTCTTCTCCATCACAATTACGACATCACTATCACATTCTTCGGAAACGAGTAAATCCTCATCCAGGTCCTGGTCCATGATCCTGCTCGAGGTGGAAATTGGGTTCGTTTGATGACATTAGGAACTCAGGTGATGCCAAGATTTCAGATTTCTGGGCTCTGGCCTTCTGCAGTCCGTTACTTCAGTCAGACTTCCTGCAAAAACCAAAATGGCGTCTTTTTATAATAAACCTCAAAACCTCACCCTAACTGGCCCTTCCGGGTATTGAGTTTTTATTTTATTTAAACCTTATTAAACCTAATTGTTTCAAACCTTGCCTTGCCACCCATGATTCAATCACCCTTCCATCCACGTGTTCATTCATTCACCCATTCAATCACCCTTCCATCCATTTGTTCATTCATTAACCCATTCATTCACCCTTCCATACACTTATTCATTCATTAACCCCTTCATTCACCCTTCCACCCACTCATTACCCCAATCACCCCACTGGAGTTCTTTCATTGATCTTTTAGCCCATCCCACTCCACGCCCCCCACCCCAACTCAACCTTCAGCACGACGTCACTTCCCGAGCCACCCAATGGGAGCTCACCACGCAGAAGCCACTTCCGTTAAGTTAGGCGCTCCGCGATTGGCCTCTTGCAAGTGAAACGCGACGCGATTGGTCGAAAGCAAAGCGGCCCCTCATTGGTCCTCTTGCACCCCGGGGTAAGATGGCGGAGCAGGCAGAGCTGCGCGCTTTAGCGGCGCGGCCCGCGGGTCTGCAATCGCTCCTCACCTTCACGGTGCTCGCGCTCGCCTGCCTCGCCGGATTTAGCTCCCGGCTCTTCGCCGTCATCCGTTTCGAGAGCATCATCCACGAGTTCGACCCCTGGTGAGCGCGGGGAGCGAAGTCGGCATCGCCGGGGGCACTAGGCCTCCGCGTACCCCCCCTCGCTCGCCTGGATGCGAGTCCCCGGGAGGCGCGGCCTCGGCCGGCGGGAGCGAGGAGACGCGAGCGGGGGTCGGGGACATGGTCTGTGGTCATAGTCCAGAGATTAGTCCGTGTCAGGGCTAGGCCGGGGTTAGGATCGATCTGCATGATTGAACATTCATTGGAAATGCACGAGGGTTTTTTAAAAGTCGAGTTGCCAGCAAGGCGGCTGGCACATGTACAGCGATCTTTGTTAATCCACTGCTAGATGAGATTCTCCTCCAGCCGTGTGGGTTTGTGGGGTTTAATTGAGCATACTTCACCACCACGGTCAGTCCGAGTTGGTGGAGTCTGGCAACATAAACGCGGGGGTCATCGAAACGCGGTACACCAATTGAGTTTGCTGCATTTGACATTTCGCTGTTTGCACATTAAAAAAAAAAGTGCTCGTGGAGTTTTTTTGCGTCTTGCCACGAGGATATCGATGCGGAAAGAGTAACACGCGAACACAAACCGAAGCCTGTTCGGGTGCCCGCGTCAGTGACCGCACCGCGAGATGCGCGGAGCTGTAACGCGATTCCCGGAAATATTCAGGATTAATCGAAATTGCCCCCCGCGATGCTCGGTGATGCAAACCAACACAACTATGAATAAAATACGACGTGGAATTATATCGCGTGTAAATGCGATCGCATCTCCTTCAGTAGTTATGCAGAAAGGAGTGGGGCATATTTATTTTTCACAAGTCGGGCATAGGCAGACCAAAAAACGGGAATGTCTTTGGCTGCTCTTGAGCATGGGACAGGGAGTTGACAGCTTGCGTGGATGGGATAAAGGAGCAGTGTAAGAGAATTATATAACCCCCCCCCCTCCATTGAGCGATGGTGCGACTGGAGTCTAAGATACGTGACATAAAAACAACGAAGTCTGTGCACACTGCTCAGGCAAAGGCCCTTGCAATCATCGTTTGCACCCACGGCGCGGGAGGAAGAGGAAGGTTTGGCCGTGACCCACGCCTCTTATGGCCGCTGTTATAATGGTTGACGGAGGGAGGTAAGGAGAGGGGGGAGTCGGTCACGCGTGTCGCGCCTGCGCAGGTAGAGGGGGTGGGTTGCCTTGGACAGGTGTCCTATTTCCTCAATACACGCATTCTCTAGGGCACAGTGTGTTCTCTCTCGACTTGACGCTTCATGGTCCAAGGGCCTTGTGGAAATCAAGACACGTTACACTCGGGACATTGTATATAAAACACGGTGAGATCCCGTTGAGCTTAGAAGTCACTTTTTTCAAGGAAGGACCTGGATCTCTGAAAGCAATATGGGTATTGTGGCCATGCCGTGCAAGGTCAAAATCCTGTCGCACAGGTCGAAATGTTACGAAACGTATTACAACGGAATGAGCGCAGTGTTCCGTGTGAATGTGCAAGATGCATAAATTAGTCCCATGATGTCACCGTGCCATATCAATGGACTGCCAGTCTAATTATCTGCTGATATAAACGAGGTCACACGAACGTGGGTGTGTCAACGGCCACCGGCTGCATGCCTCAGCCTGCCAGTAATAAGTATAATTACGGCAGTGTTAATAGAATGTCTGTGAACGCCTTTGATCTTCGCACATCTGATTTGAGGAATACGTTCTTTGTCCGGAAACTTAGCATCAGCAGCTGGCTATTTAAAATGATAATCGGATGGATTATTCTTGTTTTCTTGTTCTCTTTCCCTCCCTGTTGCCATTATGCAATTACTGGTGGCGTTTTACAAAAACAGATGAACCGTCTCTTAAGCATGATTACCTTGAAATCCACAATTTCACATGCAATTTGCGTAACTGAATGTCTCCGCTCTTGTGTTTTGTCATGCAGGTTTAATTACCGCGCCACGCATCACCTCAGCTCGCACGGCTTCTATGAGTTTCTCAATTGGTTCGACGAGCGGGCATGGTACCCGCTCGGGAGGATCGTGGGGGGCACGGTGAGACACTGTCACCCTCTCGTTAACCCACACGTGCCCTTGGCACTATGCAGACACAGCCTGGCTATGACATTCTCTTGGAATTCAATAGATATGTAGCAATTGATACCTCCCCTAAAAAATCAATGAATGTTCTGTGTGTGTAGTGTAAGCATACGAATCTGTTTAATATGTGCGTCATTGCATGCATGATTGCTAATAACAAACGCAATTTGTTTTTAAATAGCAAAGGCAATTGCAGGTCAAGACACCGTATAAAGTGCAGGACAGACTAAATGTAAACTATGCTCGATGGAAACCAATTTAAGGAGATACATTTTCGAATGTTGACATGCTAGCATTCGATATAGATTTTGCTGAACTTGACTTTCTATCTGCAAAGCAAAAAAGTGTCACAGTTCATTGTATACGCCTTCGCATGCTCATGAAGATATAAACCTTCGTGATATCGTTACAGCTATAAGTACTAGAGGCAGTGTAACACGAGCCGTCTCCATCTCTCCCTCCCCCGCGTCCAACCGCGAGACATCCAGGTTTACCCAGGGCTCATGGTGACGGCCGGTGCGATCCACTGGCTGCTCAACTCGCTGCATGTGACGGTGCACATCCGCGACGTGTGCGTGTTCCTGGCGCCCGTGTTCAGCGGCTTCACGGCCATCGCCACATATCTGCTGACGCGCCAGCTCTGGAGCGGTGGCGCCGGGCTCTTTGCCGCGTGCTTTATCGCCATTGTGCCGGGATACATCTCTCGCTCCGTGGCCGGCTCCTATGACAACGAGGGTGTCGCCATCTTCGCTCTCCAGTTCACCTACTACCTCTGGGTTCGTTAGTCACTGCTGTTTGCTAATTGATGTGCTCCTTTCGTGCTGCCGCATTGTGTGGTGGGCGATGCACGCTTTCGTAAAATTTGAGCAACCCAACACTTTTACTGTGGCCGTACGTCTTGTACTTCGACTCGGTGGTTCAAAGTGGCTGTGCTACTCTTCCCGAGTTTGTCATTAATGTTTAACCATAGGAGTCCTATGGTTTAACCATAAGAGTCCTATGGTTAAACATTAAGAGTCCTAAAGGTGCCTTCACGGCTCTGTGGTGTTGCATTAAAAGACGTGGATATGCATGTGGTGACTGTTCGTGTCTGGAAAACCTTTTCATGTGCAGACTCTAATTATGCAACAAAACAAACAAAATTGTAATAATATCCTTCAGACAGTATGATGTCACATGAGCTGAGATGTCACCTTATCTTCCTTACTGTTGAATGTTTTGTTGAATTTCTAGTGACAGATGCAACCTCGTAATTTATATTTGTATCACCTGTCACAGTGGATTTTCATAAACTCCTCAATCAGATGTTTTGCTATATTCTTTGGGTCTTTCGGTAAAGTCGCGTAGAACAAAACATGTTTACAAAAAACTACTAGAGCTACTATGTTGTACAATTTTCTTTTGTTCTACGTGACTTACCGAAAGACCCAAAGAATATGAATTCCTGCAGTCATGAAAGCTTTAAGTCAAGATTCAGATGTTTTGCTTTTAAACATCACTTCGGTGAACGTTTTTCTCTGACGTTTGCCCATGTGGATTCTAATTGGCGATTGCTTTTGCAGTTTATAAAACCCCCTTTGCTTCGGTGACATAACCTGCAATTCTTCCTGCAGGTGAAGTCTGTGAAGACTGGCTCCGTGTTCTGGTCGACATGCTGCTGCCTCTCCTACTTCTACATGGTGAGCGATGCGATTCCCACTCGTGCGTGTATACGTGGCCACGGGGCGTTGGGCTGGACGCTGATAGCGCCGTGTGACTGTGCGTGTGCACTGTGCTGCTGCAGGTGTCGGCGTGGGGTGGCTACGTCTTCATCATCAACCTCATCCCCTTGCACGTCTTCGTGCTGCTCCTCATGCAGCGCTTCAGCCGCAGGCTATACATCGGTACGCCTGCCGATGCTGCACCCCACCGGGCGGTTTGTTTGCAACATTTCTTTGGGTGCAGTTGCACGGGGCGATGGAGTGGAGTTGTGGTGTTCACGAGAAGCTTTCTCCAAGCATTACACGTCTACATTGCTCGGTGCTTTCGATCCTCGGGCCATTCTGCGTGGAGGGCAGTCCTCTTCCACCACAATGCGTGTCACTGCAGCTTACTGCATTTACACTGCGGGCCGTCCCGGATTGTTGGCCGAACATGGGCCCTGCCCAGTGCGAAAGCAGTTAGGTAGAGGCCTTGCATTGCAAAGCAGGTTGATACCTGGTTGACATCTGGCGGCGCAACCGTTGACTGGTCTATCACTATTGGCACTCGTTACGTGATCACGGCACCACAAATGTTTGACTGTCGAGGCGCATTCTGCCTGTCACCGCGGTGTTGTTGAGAAGTGATGGGGTGGAAGATTGCACTCATGTTTGCTCCTCCGCCCCTTCCTGTCCTCCCCCAGCTTACAGCACATTCTTCATCCTGGGCCTCATCCTCTCCATGCAAATCCCATTTGTGGGCTTCCAGCCTGTGCGCACCAGCGAACACATGGCCGCAGCCGGTGAGTCTCCACGCAGGGCACGGTGGAGGAGGAGGGGGTGGGGTGGTGGTGGTGGCTCCGCTGGCCAAGTGCCCGCTCCCTGCTTTTAGAGATTCAAGTTGGGGGGGGGGGGGGGTATTCTTTCCCGGCGCTTGAGATCCGGTTGCAAGATCACATGACTGTAGACTTAGGAATTAGAGTTGACGAATCTAATTTTGTTGACGATACGATAGAAAGCTTCATAATAGGACGATTAATTGTCGCTATGTCAATTTCCCCTAGCTTTGTAATTGTATCTTCTATTTTGAATATTGATTTTGTGCTTTCCTGTGCTACCAGTAAAAAAAAGGAATGTGAAAATAAGTAATGTGCACGACTGCAATAAAAATAACGATTACTTAAATGTTATTCAGCTGTGGGTCGCTTTACATCATCCTCCTATAAGTCTTCCTGTCATTGCAAGTTAACGATCTATAATGTTTTTAACGCATGCGCTGTTAGTGTCGGAAAAAAGTAATGCATTAATTAGACTAACGATGGAAATTATGACATAACCATCATGCTAACAAAATATCTGCATCTCCGATTAGTGTGGTTGGCTACGTACGGCGCGGAAGAAGTTCAACATGCATACCATTTTCACTTGATTTTGTTTGAAGGAAATAAAATACCGCTAAGAGCAAAACTGGCCTTATATTGTCATACAGTACTGTACATGATAGTATCGCTGTATCTCTGACAACCTATTGGGAATACATTCGGGTCTGACTGCCCGCGATGACCACGTTGTGCGTGCAGGGGTGTTCGTGCTGCTGCAGGCGTACGCCTTCCTGCAGTATTTGCGCGAACGACTAACGCGGCAGGAGTTCAAGACGCTGTTCTTCGTGGCGGTGGCGCTCGCCGCCGGCGTGGTGTTCCTCACCGTTGTCTACCTCACTTACGCGGGTGAGCTACGCCGTGCCCGTACCGAGCAGCCGTTCCACTCTGGGTGGTGCCACCAGCCGCTGGCTTTGCTGGTGTGGCCCACAGTCTGCGGACGAGATGCACTGAGAGCACCCTCTGCACTGGAGCTTAAACATGCGGCGGAGGGGGGTACGATGTCGAATGGGTTTTCTGTAGGGGGTTGAGTGGCAAGTGATTGTGCTAATAAATAAATAAAAATATGGCCAAATTATTGATAATGGGGCACAAGCGCAAGGCAACTTAATTCACTAAATTCGTCATTTGCGCTGTCGTACAATGTAAGTGTATAAAACACTGATATTTTGTCCAATGTTCTCTCTTAAAAGCACGGAAAGGGTGGTAGATTGACACACATCGCAAGTGTTCTTTACTCTGGGGCGCTGACAGAACTGGGAACGTTTAAGCAACCTGATATGAACAGTTTTGAATTGAAGTGTGAAATAATACGCATACATTAATTTAAACGAAAATTGAAATTAACAAATGCACTGCATCATAGCAAAGCCGATCGTGTGTGTAAGTGCAGTTTTGTGTTATGGTTCCAAAGCCATGTCCTGTGTGAGGCCAGTACCGCTGCGGGATGGTCTTACCCCACCTTGTCTTGCTTCTCTCATCTTCGTCACATCCCGTCCTCTGCACTCCCAATCTCTACTCTCCCTCTCTGTGCCTCGCTCGCCCTGCGCCCAGTCTTGCTCTCTTGTTCATTTTCTCTTCTGCCTCCCTTTCACTGGAACAAACTCTCACTGCACATAAAACAATCAGCTTCACTAACCTACTGCCATTCCTCTCTTAAAACCCATCTCTTCTCCCTCAGCGCATCCTCCTGATACCAGGCCGACCGCAAGCCGTCACTACCCCTACTCCTCCTTAACCACTCCCATCTGCCCTCCTGTCACCATAACTACACCAGCACTTTTATTAACCCCAATTTTTTTCAATCTCGGCCATTATCATCTTACGTACAATTGAATAATTGCTGTAAGGCACCTTGGAATAAGGAGCTACATAATCTAGATAAGTTATGATCATCACTCATTATTACTGCTCCTACCCCTGCCGTCTTTAGGATACATCGCTCCTTGGAGCGGAAGATTCTACTCCCTGTGGGACACTGGGTGAGTTATTCACAATAAAAAAAAATCGAGCAAACAGCTGTCCGTCTCTGGAACGACACGAGTTTCTATGTTTGCGTTAAAGCGACAATATGCTCGTCGGGTGTAACGGTTGGGCTACTCTGTGATTCTTTTTCTGGGTTTTAGCTTCGTGATTAACGTATTCTCTGTCCGGCTTTCGCCATGCACCACTGCGGGCTTCTTCAAGAGCTCCGTTAGTGTTTGACATAACCATCATGTTTGGCAAAAACTTGCGAGGCGAAACGCTCAACACGCGGCTTAACTTTGAAGAGCCGCGGGTGGAGCACGAGAGGCTGAGAAAGCATACGTATGAAGTTTAACTCCTGTTGCAGGTATGCCAAGATCCACATCCCCATCATCGCGTCAGTGTCTGAGCACCAGCCCACCACGTGGGTCTCCTTCTTCTTCGACCTGCACATCCTGGTGTGCGTTTTCCCCGCCGGACTCTGGTTCTGCATCAAGGACATCAACGACGAGCGGGTTTTCAGTGAGAGCTACGCGAGCACACGCCCCTCCCCAGTCCCGGCGGGGGGGGGGGGAAGAGTCGCACCTCTCTCCTCCGCTTGTTTGAGCGTTGCAGTCACGGCGTTGTCTTCGGAGACACGCTACGACGCGTGGTTTGTTTAACTGATTAGAATCGATTCCTTGGCTCGCTTTCATTTTCATTGAATCGAGAGTGTAAAGAATCAACTGTTTATTTGTGTGTTTATATGGATGGGAAGTTGGCTCAGCGATTGGTGCTTCGTGCTCTGAACCCGTCGACCCGAGTTTTATTTTCTCTACCACGGCTAACGTCCGTGGCGAGTGATATCTGAACCGGTCCCGGGCTCTTCCTCCGCCTTCGCCAACTTGCACTGACCAACCTAAAGTATGGCAAAACAACCCCCATGATCGACACGACGTAGGGAGGCCTTCACCGGTGGATTGATGAAGGGCTGAGCATGTGTTGTATGTGTTATTGGTTCACCCGACCCCTGCAGCCACTACATTCATCATAACAAAAAAAAAAATCGTCCAAACGTAAGCGAAATGTTACCGTCCTGTCTGACGGAGCCTGACTTGTTATGTCCTGCTTTGTGTTTTATTCTGCACGCACGCACACATGTGCGCAGTCGCTCTGTATGCGATCACGGCGACGTACTTTGCGGGGGTGATGGTGCGGCTCATGCTCACGCTCACGCCTGTGGTGTGCGTGCTGGCCGGCATCGCCTTCTCCGACACGTTCCGGCAGTACCTTGCCGACGAGCGGCAACCCGAGCGACGTACGGGTGGGGACAGCAGCGACGACGAGGACGAGGGCAAGCGCAGCACCCCCAATCTCTACGACAAGGTGCGGGTCCTGGGCCTCACCTAGGTCGACTCGGCCTCAAATGAGTACCCGCTATACTGTGTAAACATCGCCACTGGGTCGTGGCTTTGACCACCCACCGTCTCGTTTGCCGTGCCATCTTTAATAGGTGCTCGCTAACGGCACTTGCCCCAACAGTTTGTTTAAAGCCTATATGTCTTTTGTGCGTGCGTGTCCGTGCATGTCTGTTTGTGCGGAAGGCGGGCAAGGTGCGGAAGTACCCCTCGGAGCAGGAGAAGAGCGAGGAGGGGCTGGGTCCCAATGTCAAGAGCATCGTGGTCATGGTGGTGCTCATGCTGCTCATGATGTTCGCCGTGCACTGCACCTGGGTCACGAGCAACGCGTACTCGAGCCCCAGCGTCGTGTTGGCGTCGTACAACCATGACGGGTCCGACCCTTGCCACATCGCACTCCCCCCCTCCCCCACTCCAACCGCAAGCATACACGTGGTGCACATGTGTCATTGCTCTTACGCAACAACACGCAACAACACACGAATACATGGGCATGTTTATTTTAGCAGCTTCACATGTGACACTGTTTTGTAACCAGGTGGTAAATAATCGCCGAATTTTTTTTAGATCTTTTCATGAGGGTCCATAGGATGTGTGGTGTTTCTTTGTGTGTGTTTTTATGCATGTTTGGATTTTTTCATGTGTTTTGTAAGTTAGCAGGAAACCTGGACAATCGGTACTTTTGTTACATTTGACTGGGAACGATGTCCGGTTTCTGTCTTTTGGAGCCGATAACCAACTGGAAATGGTTACCAGTTCGCCGGTTGTTGTTAAACAACCCTAGTTGAGATCACAAATATGCCACCTTTCGTAATGACGGTTGGTAATGTGTGACGCTGTGATCGGAACCCACGGGTCAACGTGACGCTCCCCTTGCGTGTGTCCCCACAGGACGCGAAACATCTTGGATGACTTCCGCGAGGCATACTACTGGCTGCGGCGAAACACGGACGAGCACGCGCGTGTGATGTCGTGGTGGGATTATGGGTACCAGATCGCGGGCATGGCCAACCGCACCACCCTCGTGGACAACAACACGTGGAACAACAGCCACATAGCGCTCGTACGTGGATAGAATCGCACCCATTCGCACGTACAGCGCACGCATCGCATGCTAACGCACACCAGGTTCGCAAAAAAAAACTGCAGCGATGTGGATGCCCCCACGTTCTGTAACCCAGGTGGGCAAGGCGATGTCGTCCAACGAGAGCGCGGCGTATGAGATCATGCGCAGCCTGGATGTCGACTATGTGCTCATCATCTTCGGGGGTGTCATCGGCTACTCGGGCGATGATATCAACAAGTTCCTGTGGATGGTTCGCATCGCCGAGGGGGAGCACCCCAGGGACATCCGCGTGAGTGCCGCCCTCTCCCCCCCGCCCCCCGAACCCCCACAACGTTCTAGTACCTCGTCGCTCTCCTGCAACGAGCGCACACAGCGGCGCCTGCCACACTCGGGCAGCGCAAGCGCTGGCTAATGCCGCAACTCCCTTGGCCTACTCCACCCGTGAGGTTCCTGGTAGGGCAGGGTCAATCAAGGGGAAGAAGCGAGGCGCCACATGCCCAAAGTGCTCTAGTTGTAAGTTTCATATCATACAGAGTAGCAAGCAGCTTCATCTTAGTTTCTTGCAGAAGACAGCCAATCCCATCAGTGGCCCAAGGTTCTGTGAAAAGACCTCTAAACGGAGGAGAGTGGTAGTTTCACATTTTCCGTCGTCGATTGAAACCCGCAAGTGAGGGATATTATGTTGACCCGTTTGCTTGGCGACTACCACTGGAGGGCACGAGGAGTTTATGATCACTCGTGGGTGCTGGATTGATGCTTCGCAGGACAGTGACAGGTGGTGGCAGCAGTGGATTGACGATAATGCTGATGTGGTTTGGTCGTGCTGACGGTGCCACACCCCGTGTTTTGTGTCGCGCGTGTGCAGGAGAGCGATTACTTCACACCGCAGGGCGAGTTCCGTGTGGACCGGGGTGGCTCTCCCGTGCTGCTCAACTGCCTCATGTACAAGATGTCCTACTACCGCTTTGGGGAGATGCAGGTAGGGTGCGAGCAAGACGCCTGCCCAGCCCGTCGCACACCACATGGGAGGCGGTAACGTCGAGACCCAAGCACTCGGCTCGGTGTTGTAACTTTTTAGGTGTGTAAGTTTTGTTCCCCAATATTATCCCAATTTGTGCTAACGGCGTCGATGTCTTGAGATGAAGAATCCATTCGGGACTCTCACAGAGACCGAGAGAACGGCCCACAGAAGCGGGTATCACAGAGCTCCCCCTGAGATACCTTAAAGTGACCTCTAGGCTACACAGTAGGGGGGCAGCACTTGCCCATTGCCAGAGAATGGACTCCAAGCTGGAATGTAGCCGTATTAATTGCAGAACCAAATGTTATTATCATTGAACTGGCTGAGACCATCAACTCAATACACGTTAGAACCCGGTTGGTTATAGCACATTTAGCCGGCTGGATTCAAACTAAGGATCTCAGCAGAGCATTCTGACCTCCGAGCAAACTGGGCCATCTTGGGATCATCCAGAACTTGTAGAGTGCGGCAAAATACAACGTTCTGCACTCCCCTCGGCCTACTTTGCCACCCCGCACTGACCAGCGTGATAAAGTATGCTCGTATGACCCTCACGCCATGCACGGTGTGGGGAGGCCCTCGTCCAGTGGAATGACACGTCGCTGTACGAGGTTGCGAGGTTGCGAGGTAAGCATGTAATCACACGCCACGGTGTGTCGGCCCATGCTTGGCGCAGCTGGACTTCCGCACGCCGCCCGGCTTTGACCGCACGCGTAACGCGGAGATCGGCAACAAGGACATCAGCTTCAAGCACCTGGAGGAGGCGTTCACCTCGGAGCACTGGCTCGTGCGGATCTTCCGCGTCAAGCAGCTGGAGAACCGCGAGCCGCTGGGCCGCAAAGCGCGCTCCACCAACACCGTGCCCAAGCAGAGATACGTCTCCAAGAAGGTCGAATCCACCACCTCACCCGCACGCACCACGCGCCAACCCTACGTGTTTGGTCATGTGAATAATTGATTGTGAAAATGTCTCGCTGAGTTGTATTCTGCGACACCTTCGTCTTCGTGTCCATTGGTGGACACGAAGATGTCTGCTGCTGCTTTTGCGGCCTCCAGGCAGTTCAGTTCTGCATCCCTTGCCCAGTTTTGTTTCGCTTCCTTGTCTGCTTCTACGCATGTTGAACATCTTTCGCACCATACATAGGTAACCTTGATAATCGGAGATGCGGGGGAAGGACAACAAACTAAACACAAGCAGTTCTAAAGAAATTCGTTTTCAATCTAGATTTAAAAGTGCATAGCTCCAGTGACTTCATATCGGAAAAGCGTTCCAGACGGCCGCAGAAGCGCATATGAACGCGCGCAATCCAGTGGACCGTCTTTGACTAGCCAAAAGCTGCTGCGAGGATGACCGGAGTTCATGTGATTGTTTGTTCCTTGACCAGCTTAGCAAGGTATTGTGGTTCATTGGTGGCAAGCACTTTGAAATGAGTGCCACCTTATAAGTTTGTTTTTTTGACACTGCTTGGCCTGTTGATGCATCCTCCGTCAAGTCCTCTTCAGCCGTCTGCAGATGCCTTCCAGCATGGTGTATGGTAGTCTGTCACCGCTCGGCCTTGTTACAATACTATTTTTCACGAGGTTCCTCTTTGGTAAATTCCATGATCGTTTGGTACGAAGGAGAAAACTCTTTGCACACGATGGGGGAAACGCTGATAGCTCCGCACGTATAGATTAAAATATCCATTGCTGTACTACCATCTCCCAGCCACCTTGCAGCCCAATTCGGTACCACCTGAATCGAGGTGAACTATTCCAGGGGAGCTAAGCAGGACTGCTGTGTGGGGAGGTTGAGCAGAGATACCGACACGTGGATGCTTGCGGGATTCCTATGTGTATCTTTGTTAAAGAGCCCTTGCTCTGGGTGCAAGTATCTTGGTGAGTTATGCTGGATTAGTCAGGTGACCGGGAGGTGGCAGTGCAACAGGTGGGTTTGTAAACTTATCTGTTAAGACCTTGGAGTGCTGTCCTCTTGAATTAATTGGTTTTATCAGAGGACTCGTTTCTCCCACATGAACAACGCAAAAGAGGATATCAGCAAACTCTCTAAATGCAAGGACCCTCTTTAAAAGCCTCTTGAGACTCGAGGCTTTTGTGGATTAATAAATTATATTACGTGTGCTGAAAAAGTTGTTGATCAAGTACAATAGGTGGTCGTTTCTCTTGGGGCTTCTGTGACGTCAAAAGGTCGACGATGCCTGGAAGTGTTGCCCCCGTCTTGCGGGGAATAATGTGACCTTGACAAGAGATTGAAAGCACGAGACGGTATCGCCAAACTGCGTCGCAGCCCTCGACGCATGCTGCCGTTTCGCTCGGTGGCGGTGCTAACCCTGCGTGTCCGCGTCCACCCGTGTGTCACGCAGACGAGCAAGAGGAAGCGCGGCCACATCAAGAACAAGATGGTCATCAAGAGAGGGAAGAAGTCGACCTCGAAATAAAAGGGGTCGCACGTGGAATGAATTCCAATCAATCCGCCCGCCCTCCTGGAGAACTGAGTGCTTGCCCCACCGGGGGGCACGGGCGAGTTGCAGGGTGCCCGTTGTCTCGCGCTGCCGAGGCAATAGTTTTATTTCCGTTGGTTTATTTTCTTTCTCTTTCTCCTGTTGTTTTCTTCTTACAACAAAGATTGTATATATGGCATCACCTCTCTTTAAGTTGTGACAGCGGAGGATGGGGGATTGTTCTTTCGTGAAAGCGAGTTGCCCCGATGGTAATTGTGCGTCCAGGACCATTGCACTGATGTCCGGCGTACGTGAAGGCGTGCGCGCTTTGAAGCTTTCGGCCGAATGACGTGAGATTAATGGGGAGTTTTACAACTTCAGAAAATTAGCATCGCATCCACTGGAACCCCTGTCTTAATCAACCAATAGCCGTGTACCATTGTCACCCAATAATTAAACCCACGTAATTGTGTTAACCATGTCCATTCTGCAACTGTCTTGTTAAGTTTACAAGTTTAAACTTACCACCTACTTTGAGTGCATGCATTCTTCTTGTTTAATGATTGTGGAGCTGTATTTTGCATCTCCTTAGTCCGTGGGCCGGATCAGAAATTTGGTACAAGGTGGCAAATGCTCACTGGCCATATAATTAAATTGGTATAAGTGAAGTATTTGATAACCCACACGTTGTAAATGTTTATCATCATAATTCGCTATTTTCCTAAACATCAAAGAAATTGGAACCGCAAAATTATTTGCCGTCTCGGGCGGCACCAGCAAGTGAAACGTCTGGTCTGGGCTCACTGGACGACCCCGCGGCCTGTCCTTGTCCCGACCGCGGTGAAGCAAGTGCTGATCTCAGCGGCAATGCAGGGCGGTTTTCTGCAGTGCTCTCATGGTGGCCAGGACCCCTCCCCACTACCCTCTCCACTGAATGCACTGGGGACAACTGGAAAGAGGCTGTGGATTGTAGAGCGGCGCGTGTGGCGGGGTCAACAGCTGGGAAAGTCTCTTAGTTTTCACGAGTTGGCGGGTGGCAAGGTCAACTGTTTGGCACAGGTAACTGTGACTTGGTAAGCCGTGCATTACCGGAGTGGGGTGGGTTGTGTTCCTCGTGATGCTGGCTCTTTTTCACAAAGACATGCGAATACTTTTTAACTTTATTTACTCGATAGTAAATTATTTGTTTCATACAAGGACCATGGGAGTGGGAGCTTCCATGCGCTTGCCATGCACTGAGGAATATTAGCAGCTCCAGGCATTATTAAACCATTTCCTGTTTGGACACCCAAGTAAACTACGTTTCAGACGGAAACTCCCCCTTGACTCTCAATTATAATTTGTAAATGTTTTCTCACTTGCCATGAGGCTGCTGTTGATTTGTAAATGTTTTGCAAAATTGTCTTTTTTTTGGGTAATTCTGTAAAATTTGACCAATGGATGTTGACAGCTGAATAAATAAAAAAAACCCCCGCTGCATATTTATCCTCGTAATCAAATTTAGTACAGGGCATCCTAAACTGGGATTGTTGCACACCGCTTTCCACGTTTGCCACCATTTCAGTACAAACGATATTGTTCATTGTTGGTAGGCACATCCCACGTGGAACACACACTTGTATCCCCGCTGCTGTCTTATGCTCCAGTCATCACCAGGGTGGGATGCAGACTGCAGTTTGGGCAACTAAACCTCGTGGTATTGCTCTGCTCTCCTAGATATGGCTTGGCTTGACAACTTTCTACAAAAATAATCAACTTTTTGCAATTAATACTGACTTCAGTTGTGCTTATTTAAATAAAAAGTAATTCATAAGTTCCAAAGAAACTTTTTTCAGCAATGTTCATTCAAGTGGGTGTAGTAATCAGACTGTTGCTTTTTTCGAACAACACAACTCATTCCCAGAGCAATGCCATCTCCAAAGCCCTTTGTTGTGCAAGTGCTTACATGCATCAATGTATATGGATCCACATTTACGTTTGTAGAACCTTTATTTGCCCATGTGCTGAACAGAATATAAAATAAAGTATTGCATAGCTTTGTAATCAGATGCAGGTCCAGTTATAATAAAATCCACAACTTTTATATCTGAACAATTTCCAATGTACAATTCGCAGCAATGAACCAACTCAAGCTGCACCCCAGGATGGTTCCACTGAAAAGGGATCTGTGAACTTGGAACTGGGCCTGCTCTTCGGACACAGGTCGTGGATGTAATCATTTGCTCTTGATCTCGTAGGGACCCAATTGTGTCAGTGCAATAACCGAAAAGACCGAAGGGTACAGGTGGTAGCAACACGGCCTGGCGCTGAAGTTTTGTCAATCTGCCATCGGCGTACACAGCCTCATTCGTTTACCCATCATTAGCCAAGCCGCTCATGGGGTTTTTGCCAACACTCGCGCAGGGTTCTTCAATGGGTGGTCTAGTTGGCCAGGTGTGACCTGCTAAACTTTGGCCCACCAAGAGATATAGCTTGTCGAGATATAGACTAGTGTGACAGGCAAATGCGACTGAAGACGAGGTACAGGTTGGTGGTCTCATGCACAAATGCTATGATGTCACAACACCATGTGACCTCAACGCCTGGACACCCACTACTGCCAGCACCTGCTAGCGGTTTTTTTTGGCCAGCCGGAAGATACAGTTGAAGAACCCTGTCGTAGGGCAACGCAGACGATTCGCCAGGCCAGGGGAGCTTGTGATGCCAGGACACCCAGGGCAAGGGGATGTGTGGCTAAAGCTGATGGCACAGCCTTAGCACAAGTCCCACATAACAAACCCACATGTAATAAAAAACAAAAATCAACGTATCATCATTACATGGCACAAACATAATTATAAAAAAATACGCCAATGACTCCCGCACGCAGAAAGTGACGCATGAAGTTACATTTCCATCGTCAATGAGGAATAAGGTTCGGAGAGAAACGAGCCACTGCCTTGGGGTGCAGGAAAGTGCAAGCGGCACAGGCGGGCAGTGGTTGGGGGACGAGAGGGAGGAGAGGAATAAGGCACTGGAGTACAGCGCAGTCTCTGTACTGACAGGAAGGGAAGGCTGCAGCGGATGCAGCAAGGAGGTCCCGTACGCAGAGGGCACATTCAAAAGACGAAACACACGCACACCGAGCTATGAGCGTGGGGACACCGTTAAACATGCAATTATGTTTAGACAAAGTAAGTAATTAAGCGAGAAACAATGTCAAATTAAGACAGTTATTCGTTTTTCAGAGGTTCTAAACATTTCACTTTTCATTACTGGATATAGACATTTTTGGCTTCCAGTAGTGTATTAAGAACGTTTTTTTTTATATATTGCAATTTTATAATCCTTGTGTTAGATTATTAAAGATTCATCAGCCACAGGTAAAGTCAAGTTAGTGTCGCAGTTAAGTCGCGTTGATTTACGGTTGGGAAGGAAGTGGGAATCCGGACAGCGAAGCCTTCACCTGGGGGTGGTTAAACACCCACCCTTCGCCCTGCAACACCAGACGACACAAAACAAAAACGTGTGATCACCGTTTGAAGGTTCAAACTGGCACAGTTTCATGCCAAGCCGCTCATGGGGTTTTTGCCAACACTCGCGCAGGGTTCTTCAATGGGTGGTCTCGTTGGCCAGGTGTGACCTGCTAAACTTTGGCCCACCAAGAGATATAGCTTGTCGAGATAGAGACTAGTGTGACAGAGGCAAATGCGACTGAAGACGAGGTACAGGTTGGTGGTCTCATGCTTTCAGATGCGCTTCTGCGGCCGTCTGGAACGCTCTTCCGATATTAGGAAGCCAATGTAGCTCGAAGACTCATTTCTTAAGAGCTGCTTTTTGTGTTTAGTTTGTTGTTCCCCCCACCCCCGCACCTCCGATTCGCACACCCCGCACCTCCGATGGCCAATTACGGTACGAAAGAAGTTCAACATACAGTGGGATAGCTGCCCTCTTGCATCTCAAGCCCTCCCGCAGCGCTGCGTGTGCGAGACAAGTTACTCTGCATGAGCGTCCGCAGTTATTGCACGTCTCTCAGTGCAGCACGGCAGCGGCAGATGGGGACATCCATGAGAGGGTGTCCAGGTCCGCACTTGGTGACACAATAATTGGCATCTTGTTGGAGCAAACAGCAGTGCCTCGCCAATCCACGTGGGGGCCAGTGGGATATTGTTCATCAACGATGAAGACCTCTCTCCACAGCTCGGTGAAAGCCACCCCAAGCCACTGCCAGCTCTCACCATGCTTGCCCCAATCCCATCTAGCTCGTGAACATGAGCACGCTCTCTGCGGTCGATGTGCCCTTAGGCGTGTCCCCTCCTTCAGCACGTGAATTGGGCTGATGATACCTTCTGTGTGCGTCGGCTACCGTGCGGCTGAATGAGTGAGTAGCGCACCTCCTTGCTGAAGTATTGCGTGTTCCAGGGCGTGCCGCTTTCGGCACGCCGCCGCTCCTCCTGCCGCTGGCGCTCCTCCAGCTCGTGCTTGTGCTGCGTGGCGAGCTCCAGGTCACCCGCGCGCAACGCTTCCGTCACGCACTGCCACAGGCGTCTGTGTGGCGGGGGCGGGGGGTTGGTCAGCGTGTTGGGTCACCACGTGTGCAGTGGTGCTTCCCAAACTCACGGGGGTGGGGGGTGGCACGTACACAAACGTACAAAAACAAAGATCCCCCGTGTAGCCTTCACAGACTCTTGGGGCAAGTGCAGTCAGCGAGCACCTATGAAGGCTGGCATGGCACACAAGGGGGTGGATGGCCAACAAGATGCCCGGCCGCCTTTGTCTCCCTAGTGGCGATGTTTACATATTGTGCAAGGCACTCGTTTGAGACTGAGTCGACCTAGGGGAGGCCCAGGACTGGTTCAGCTAATTATCACTGGTTCTTGGCCATGAGCGAGAATCGAAGTCGGGTCGCCGGACTTCGATTCTCAAGTTACGCTGCTCATGCAGCGTAACTTGAGCGCACTCACCGCTGCGCCATCTCTCCCCACGAACGTACACAAGGACAAGCACAAACACATTCAAGAAAACAAATACATACACGTACGTACATAGGCAAAAACAAAAAGGTCCCTCCCATAGTCTTAAACTATTGGGGCAAGCACTGTTAGTGAGCACCGATGAAGGCTGAGATGGCACACGGAGGTGGATGGTTAGAACCATGCCCAGCCACCCCAATAATGATGTTTACACATGGCACAGGTACTCATTTAAGGCTGATTCGACCTATGGGAGGCCCAGAACCACTTCAGATAGTCGTCACCAAGGTTGGCCATGAGCGGGAATCGAATTCGGGTTGCCGTGTTTGTAGCGCAGAGCACAAACTACCACACCACTGATCCTAATATAGGCGCACACATAGGCACAAACACGTATTTGCACGCATGCAATCCCACTCACAGAGGTTCTGCAGCACCTACTACCAACTCGCACGGTTAGTTGCAGAACCACGGACAGACATACATAAAAAAACACGCAAAGTGTCTAATTCACATTTTTGCAAAAACCCACTTTTCTGCATGTTTTCAGTGCAAGAAAAACTGGCCAAATCTGCAGTAACGGCAACGACAATGTATTCACCATACTACAAAAGTCAGGCCCAAATGACTAAAAGCGAGGTCAAGGGCAGTGGGCATATGTGCCGGGGGTGGCAGTACCTCGACTCGAAGGCCCACTGCTTCGACACGGGCCGCACTCGCTTCCTGCACACGGGAATGCGTGCGATGTCCACGCTGCGCGTCTCTCCGCTGCTGTGGACGAACTCGACGACGCCGTTCCACTCGCCCTGCGCCTTGCACACCACCGTGCCGCTCGGCACGTGCTTCACCTCCGCCGTCACCCTGTGCGCAAGTGCGGCACGGCGAGACTGCGACGTCACACTTAAATTGTCGCCGAATATTTTCCAGGTCACTAGAGTAGGCATATTTAACTCTAACTACTTTTTTATTTAACAGGTAAGGCTCACTGAGCGAGAGCTCTTCTTCAGAAGCGACCTGGCCACAAATAATAGCAAAGTGGCTTAGCATGTGGAAAGTTATAACAGCCAAATACTCTAAATGCAGGTTCTAAATGTGGAGGCAAAAACCGAGATAAATCCACGTGATCACAGGGAGAACATGCAAACTCCAAATATACAGGCATTGTCAGGATCGGTATCGAACCCACGACCTCGTGCATACCACAGCTATAGCGAGAGGTTTCGAGACGCGGGAGTGCCAAGTATGGAAACATATTCTGGGTCCCGGACAGACCTGGGTGAAATGAAGCCCTGGGTACAACAGTGGCGTAGTGTGATTGGCAGGGGAATTGGTGGTGATAAGGAATGTAATGGGGGCTTCCCCTTGTGCAATTACACCCCCTCTGTAATTACACCTCATCTGCCAACTCTGGTTGTCCTAAAAACATGGTCCTGGCATTTGAATGTGGAATTTCCACCGCTGAATTAGATTCATAGAGATGAAAATGCGCATAACTCCACATTCGTTTTTAGCAGAAAAACCACTGCGACCTTCAACCGACGACTTCCAACTATGAACCTCTCACACGCTGCCAGCAGAGGGCAGTGTGGCAGCAGAGCTTGAGAGCTGTAAACCAGGAAGGTAAGGATGTATGGATTTATCGATGAACCTTCTCATGCATCACATCCACTGTCGTGGATGGCTCAGATTTATACGACTAGATATGAAATTATCTTTCAATACATGTAGTGGGTGGGTTGTGTGTTTCTTTGACTCTGAAAATCACGAAATAACTAAATATTTGTTTGGCCTTGTTCTGAATAATTCATGGACGAGGGTTCAATTACCTTTTATACCGGCAATACATGCATTAAACCATGCACGCAACAATTGACGATTCACGCAAATTGCATGCTTATATTACATTCAGGTTAATGGGGTGAACACAATTGCACAAGCCATACGGAAATGAACAATGTAAATGAGATGGGTAAAACAACAAGAAAGAAGCAATCATTTACTCCAAATGACAAGAGCTAAGGGTGACAATTCATCGTATCGCTGAGGTGGAGGGGTGAATTACTGCATGGCGACGTTAAACCCCACCAATCAAATGCGTCCGACAAACTGTAAAGGCCGTCCCGTGGCAGTGGGAAGCAGGGGCAGAGTTTGGATTAAGATCGTTAACCAATCAAGCGCTAGCAACACCCCTTGCCCTAACCAATGAAGAAAACCAGCTGCTAGTACTGACATTCTCATTGGCCCAAATCGTAACCGATCAGGCGCTAGTACTAGCCTTATCATTGACCCGAACCAACAAGCCTACCAGGCAAAAGTACTCACCTTCTCACTGAGAATAACCAAACTTGCCAGATAACCAGGTACGAATAGTAGTCGTCCTTCTCCTCCACCAACCCAAACCCCTTCCATCTAACCTTAAGCCCCCATCCTCAATTCTGGCAATGCACCGTGGCCTCTACTTGGCGCTTGCTTGCGCTTTGCTTGTGGATGGTGGTGGTGGCGTACCGGTGCAGCTTGCCCCCATAGAAAGGCTTCGTGTGGAAGGTGACGCTGGCGGAGTATCCGGTTTGCATGCAGCCGAGGTGGACCTTTCCCCCCAGCTCCAGCCATGGCACCGTGAGGATGGAGCGGGCGTAGGCGCTCGGCAGAGTGAACGTGTACTCCTCCCCACAGTCCAGCAGCTGCAGGACTCCTGCGCACGCGCACAAGCGCATGTATAAGCGTCCGCACACGCGCGCATGCGAGGGAATGCTCACGATTGTACACGTGTGCATGCGCACGCGCAGACACTTGCACACAAAGATCCCCTATTCATCCTTTAGCAGATTGCTGGGGCAAGTTCTGTTAGTGAGCACCTATGAAGGCCGGCACGAAACAGGAGGGGGGTGGATGGCCACATACTCACCACCCAAGACCGGTTCAGAATATTCGTGGATGATGTTGGCCGTGAGTGTGAATTTAACGTGGGTCACCAGATCTTTAGCACAGTGCACTATCCACTGCGCCACTAATCCCCATTCGCACACACAGGCATGCGCGCACACACACACAAGTACACAGTCATGCAAAGATAAAGTGCTGTTCGCGAGCACCTCTGAAAGCCGCCACGGCACACGAAGAGGGGGGTGGCCAGCACCACGCCCAACCACCTTCATCTCCCGAGTGGCAATGTTTACACATTGCACCAGGTACTCATTTGAGGCTAAATCGACCTAGGGCAGGCTCAGAACCGGTTCAGATAATCGCCACCGATGTTGGCCGTGAGCGAGAATCAGACTTGGGTCGCCGGGTTCGTAGCGCAGTGCGCTAACCGCGACACTACCGTGCACTACAACAACAACCGCCATTCGCCACTAAGTGGCGGTGACGTCACCACGACGCTTGTGCCAGGCTATGTGCACGTTAAGGCCACGTGAAGTGTCGAACGCCCGCTGGCAGGTCACAGGGCAGACCCAAGTGCCACGGGTTGACTGACAGATGACTGGCTGATGCACCACCTGTGCCCCCTACTGTGCCAACTTGCTGTTCTTTAGCCACCCGGCGCGCCGCTCATTGTTGTGAGCGTCGCTCCTCCCCCCTCCATTGGTGTTGGAGGGCGACTGCCTCAAACTGCCCAATAGCATCCTTCACAAGCCTTCTCCACAGAGGCTGATCTTGACACCGCTGGTATCAGTCATCGGCAAGTCCACTCAGCTCCACATCCTCCTGTACCACATCACTCCATCTCCTCTCTAGCCCGTGCCGTGTCCGTTTAGCCCCCTCGATCCGGCCGAACAAAAGCTGTTTCGGCATGCGGTGGCCGGGTATGTGGGCTACATGACCCAGCCAATGCAGCCTTACCTGCTGGAGGAGCTCACCTATGGGACTTTGTCCAGATCTTTCAAGGATATGTGAGCTCCTCACACAATCCAGCCTGGTTAAATCCAGGATGGATCGTAGGCGGGCTAGCCTAAATGTATATAACCGGCAAAGATGTTCTATTAGGGGGGGTCCACGTTTCGCAAGCGTGGAGAAGGGAGGGAATGACTGTGGCCAAGAAGACCTGAAGTTTAAGTGCGAGCGACAGACCAAGTAGCTTCCACACAGCGTTATGCAACCGATGAAAAGATAATGCCGCTGGACTGATTCGAAGTGAGACCTCTACTGTCAAACCAGAGCCGGTTATGCGCACACTGCCCAGGTATGGGAAACTCTCCACTTTCTCCACAACTGGCCTATCACCAATTCGGAGTTGTGGGGGTGGAGTGTCTGATAGTACAAAATACCCAGGCAGGTGCTTAGTTTTGGTGGGGCTGAGGGTAAGTCTCCACCTCTTAGTGGCAAGCTCCAGGTTCAGCAGCAGCACCTCCAACTCCTCCTCTGAGTGAACAGCAATTACCAGATCATCGGCATAGTTGAGCAATAGGGAGCCATCCCATGACCACACCCAGGCATCGATCAGCCTCCCATTGTATCTGTACCAGATAGAAATTCCTCCGGTACAGCTACTTAAGGCTTCACGAACTACGTGGTCGAAATAGATGTTAAATAATGTGGGAGCCAAAGGACATCCCTGTCGCACCCCAAAGTGAACAGGGAATGGCTCTGACTCCTGGCCACGTAGTTTTACCCGGGCCCGCTCACAATCATGAAGGTCCATAATGATCGTGAGCAGCGGGTCAGGAACTCCGAAAGCACGAAGAACAACCCAGAGCCCAGGCCTCCTCATGGTATCATAGGCCTTGATCAGGTCAATAAAGCAGAGATGTACATCTTGTTGGAATTCCCTACACCTCTGCTGTAGCAGACGAACAGAAAATATGGCATCTGTGCAGGATCGCCCTTTCCTGAAACCACATTGGGGCTCCGAAAGCCTCTCCTCAGCATCCTGGCAAGGCAATGTTGAATAATCCTTGCCAGGACTTTTCCCGGCACACTGAGGAGTGAGATGCCCCTGTAGTTGTTACAGTCTGTGCGGTCCACCTTCTTAAAGAGGGGGACCACCAAGGCATCCTTCCAATCCTGCAGAATCCGTCCAGTGGTCAAGACTGTTGTTATGATGTCATGTAGGGCAGTCTGTGCACAAACACCACCCACCCTCAGCATTTCGCTTGGGAGATCATCTCTGCCTGGTGCCTTTCCTGGTCTCAGGCTCTGGATCGCCTTCAGTACTTCCTCAACTGATGGCACCTCAGCCAGCCACTCACAGAGGGAGACCTCTTCCAATAGATGAGGCACCACAGCCTCAGTAGGGTCATCCACACTTTGTTCCACGATGTTTTCCAGGCTGATGGATTTGCCCTCCCCCAGGACCTCACAGTAATGCTCAGAAAATCTGCAAACCTGTTCCTGGGGGGTCGGAGATTGGATCACCGTTCTTTCCCCTAATGATGGTAATAGGTGTGGCGCTGCAGGTTACTTTTTTATGGAATTAAAGAGCGATTTGTGATCGCGGGCCATTGAGGCAGACTCCATCTCCTCAGCAACCCGCGACCACAACCCATCCTTGCAGCGCCTCACGGCTCTCCGAACCTCCGAGCGAAGGCTGCAGTAAGCCTCCTCATTATCTGACGTGGGATTCTGTAGACAATGAGAGTGGGCCTGTCGCTTTTTCTCAGCCAGCCTGAACACCTCCTCTGTCAGCCAGGGTCTCTGAGGAGGTCTGGATCGTGTACCCAAAGCAGCCATTCCAACTGCATGAGCCACAGTCCCAAACCTCGCCCAATTTCCCCTCGACATCAGGAGGAGTGGGGGACGATGCCAACCCCAGCCGCAAGCGATGATGGAATTCTCGCTTTCAACTTTCGTCAGCTAGCTGAGACCATGGCACTATGGGTCTGAATGGGGTCCTGGGTGTACACCCACCACCAGAGTGGAAGAATGGCAGGCGCATCTTACAGATGACAAGTCTATGGTCAATGAGCAGATCAGCTCCACGGTAGGTCCTGGTGTCAAGGACATGGGCCCGCATCCACTGTTCCGTCACTATGTTGTTAGCAGATGTTCTTGCTTGGGACCGGCATGCATCCATGATGTTGTGTGGATGCGCCGATGCCGGAACAGCGTGTTGGTGGCAGGAGCCAGAGCCGGTTCACTGGACCCTCCTGAATACCAGAGATCCAGGCGTTACCGGTCCAGTTCCCGACAAAGGAGTGGCAGCCTCTCCTCCGCAGTGAGTGTTCGAACATTCTACGTGGCCACCATCCGTAGTGGCTTTTTGTTGTTTCTGGAGGAGCCCCGAGGGTAAGGATTCAGTCTCCTGGCTCCGCCAAATGGTGTTTGGCCAGGAGACGTTATAGACGCCTGTCCCGCCGGGGCCTCTGGCACAAGCTTAATAAATGTTTTGCCTCGTAGTTTAGTGGTAGTTAATTGAAGGTGGAGGGGTTACCAGCCCCTCGCACCCGTCCAGAGCCTCCATTTGGCCACTGTGGTGGTTACAAACGCCATGAAGGGAAAGGCCAATCTAAATTGGCCCTTCCCCCACGGCACTGCCCACCACAGCGTTGCCGTCCGGCACCACGAGGAGGTAGAGGGTTGTTTTTGCCAGACATCCCTCCACGGACGTGCACTACACATGCATGCACACGCATACACACGCATGCACACGCATGCACACGCATGCACACGCATGCACAGGTATGCACACCGAGAGAGCACGAACTTCACGCGGAGTCAGCGAAGCGGCGGCGAGACATTTGTTTGTGCGTGGCATGGCATGCACAATAAACACTGTTTGCCAAGAGAAATGTCATTTGCTTGAAATCAATCGGGGCCACTTGCCGTGACCCGTGGGGTGTTGAGGGATATGGAGACTCTTTTGACTCTGATTAGATTTTCCTCTGGCAGACAAGACGGTGCATTCGTCAACAAGAGGCAATGAAAAAGAGGCCGCCTGTGCCTTCCGCTGGGATGGGAGGAAAATGCGCCGCATCGTGGTGCAGTGTGGTGTGGACGCTGCGCGTCCACAGCTGAAACGTGCGGGACGCCCTTCGCGTCGCTGTGCACCACCCTGTGGTTGCGCACGCGATTGCCATGCTCTGAGAATGAGAGAGAAAATAACTAAATCCTAACCAAATTAATTAGTAATAAAACAATGCCATTTATTTACATGGGACAGTTTCTTCCGAGTCTCAATACTGAATGCAGGAGGTTCTGCATTGGAATGTTTTGACTATTCAATGTTTGAACTGACGTAACACCGCGTGTACTCTATAGATCCCCGTGATACCTATTAGCAGCTGCCGATTATCGGGAGCAGGATTAGCGCCGAGGCACAACAGAGGACATTCACGGCAGTGTGTGATATCATGGACATAAGGGCGGCATCCTCATCGACCATTGTTTATCCACTGTTGGATCAAGGCCTCGCCATGTCATCGCCATTCCTCACGGTCCTGCAACACTACAATCCACGTCACTCCTATCTACCTGCCACAAGGCATGAAACAAAAAACTATAATTATAACTTTAGAACTTTACTGCTTTGCTGTTTCGTTTAATTCTGCAGTTCCGTTTCATGCGCTCAACACCAACGGTAGTAGGGCTGAATGAACACCTTCCACCGTCTAATACACTGAATCGGTCTCGTCGCTTTGGATAATTCCAGTCTTTCTTCTCGTTTCAGATCTCCCTTTTGCTTTAATGCACATGGTTACTCGCTTAATTACAACCGATCCCTGTCCACGAAAGGGCAAGCGGATGTGTAATCGCGTGCAGACACGAGCCCCTGCGGGGAAGTGATGCCGCTGTTTGCTCATGCGGCGCAGAACTCCTCCTCCTTCTCTGTGCCGTGACACTCTTGACGTGACACGCTGCCCCCCCCCCCCACAGGTAACAGACCTCTCATGGAGCGTCTGCCCACTGCCTCAAACGCATCCACTTCCACAGCAAATTATTCCACTTAATTAAAAGACACCGGATCAAAAGCAATTGGGGCGTAAAACACACCGCCTCCGCAATGTTAATCAATGCTGTTACAAGCCATCAGCGGTGGTAAGGTTGACACGTACAGGGTGAACGTAGGTCGCATCTCCACGGGCGAGGTAACCACATCGGGTCGTCGATGTGGTAACCTCGCTATGCTTGGAGAAGCCCATTTAATCGGAGTGTGGATGAGGCCCACACTCGAACCGAGCATCTCAACGGTGCTGGGTCAGTGCTGTGACTCCACCGCCAGTACAGTGGTGACCCTGTGGCACCACTCATCACATTTGTGTGCCCGTGTCAACGCCCCTTCATGCTGGGCTCCTGCCACTCTTCTTGTTGAACTGACGTCTGAATCTCTAAAAGCACCGTGACCCCTGAAGTGGCCGAGGGTTTGCAGCACTGAGCCGGTGATGCTTTAGATTCTGGTTAAACGGAGTTCTATCGTGTGGTGGAATTTTGAAATTTAAAAGGTATCAGTTTGACTGCCATGTTACGAAAAAAAATTACTAGACACAACACGTGAGATCGTGCATCCCCTAGTATGTGGATTAACAAGGTCACCTGTTATGCCCTGCTTTGAGAGCGTTTTAAACCTGATAATTTTGTCTTACGCCGCAACAGTGATGGCATAATTGGAATAAGACCCGAGAAGAATGCAATTTGAAAAAAAACGAAATACCGAAAACGTGCATGTGCCACCCCCCCCCCCCCCCCCATTAGGGTGCCACGTGCTCACCGTCCCCGATGAGGCCCACGCCAATGGACATGCCCATGAACTTGCTCTTGGTCCACACGTGGGCATTCAGGCACAGATTCTTCTCCGGGCACTCGGCATGGAAGGCGGAGATGGGCGGGTGGTGCGACACCTGCTCGGCCGTGAAGCGCAAGCGCAGCGGCGGCTCACGTGGCGGCGGTCGAGCCGGGCGCGGCGGGCATGCGGAGCCCGGCGGCCGCTCCTGCCCCGTGACTCCGGGGTCACTGCCACTGTCGGCGTACCAAGGAAACGCCCGCCAAGGTCAGGGACGAAAGGTTATCGAAGTCAACGCCACTAACACTACTACGCCTCGACATGGCCTGTGTTTTTCTCGTTCTGTTAAATCCTGTGCCCATTGCAAAGTGGACACACAACCTTATCACCACCATTGTCTGTCACTCAGTCCTGCCCTTACAGTCACCTCTCTCACAGTCTCATCGCCACCACCATCCAGCGTTAGATCTTCCCCATGGTCACCAACCACTGGATGCCACTCTGATATCTGTTTCAGGAACCTGTCCTCTACGTACACCACCCCCCCAGCCTCTCTCCTCTACACGTTCAACTTCTTTCACAACGTACATAGCCAACCGTGCTAATTGGGGGTTTGGGGGAAGGACAACAAACACAATTTCTAGAGAAAGACGTTTAGAATTTAAAAGTGCACAGCTCCAGTGGCTTCCTAATATCAGAAGAAAAAGCGTCCCAGACGGCCGTGGAAGCACATTCGAAAGCGCGCGATGCAGTGACCGTCTTTGTTCGATGGTTAGCCAAAAGACTCTGCCAGGATGACCGGAATTTGCGTGATGATGGTTTATGCTCCTTGACAAGATCAGCAAAAGTATTGTGGTTTATTCGTGGCAAGCACTTTGTGTATGATGAGTGCGGCCCAGGTCTACAGCGCTCTCTTGCCAAGTTCTAGTCCAAATTTCCCAGCTGTTTACAATGTCCTGCCATGAAGTTGCCCGATAAAAATGTAATTGAAACAATTGCTCTTAAATCTAAAGCATCGACTTTGCAGTCAAACTGTTTTTTTGCTGCTTGTAATAAGGATTTAGAAGTGTTTCTAAGACAATGGCACATGTTCAATACAGCATTTTTGAAAAGACCGAATCTCTCCAGTTTATGTTTTGTCTGCGTTGGAAAATGGACAGCACACTGCTCAAAGTGGACAGAGAATTAAATTCTCCAAATGCCTGTAATTATAGACGCTTACATCGCCATTAATCTATCAAAACATGTGCAATGTCAAATTCCAATGTGTAATTTTTAAGTCCAATTACAGTGCGGATTTTAGTAAATAAAAGCCTCACATATAAACTCGATGTAATTTTTGTCCATGATAGAACACATCCCAATCAGACTTGGGTTCCATGTGCAATTGTGCCATGCGTAATGACATGCAATCAAATGCAATTGCCATTCAAGCTAACAATGGTTTTGTAATTATAATTGAACCTTGCTTTAACCACAGCAGCACAACACAGACACGCACGCACTAGATTTCAGAAGAACCAGTTAACAGATATCGTCTGAGATATCTCTTAAACGTCAAACGCACTGGCTTGTGAAAATCGTATTTCATTTTTAATAGAAAACCCGGAGTACCGGCGCATCTCAACAAAGCTGGCTTGGTTCTCCGAGCAAGGCATCAGCATTATCCCAGAGCCAAACAGGCACATCCAGATGCCTGAAATGTATTCTCCAATTTCTGTGGAGGCTGCATGCACGAATGCCACAGGTCGATAGACAAGAAAAATGGAGAGGCTGGGTCCACTACCACGAGCAGTTTGTGTTGCATTAGCAGTAAAAACAAACGGAACAATTACATGGATTGCAGCCCGGAGGCAAAGCAGCAATCCCCAATGGGTCACACAAAAGGCACGCACGCAAGCAAGACCACCGACACACACATACCCATATACCCACACACAAAACTCACGAAGACATGGGAACTCCTGAATAAACTTCTGCATAAACATACATACAATAGCACCCAGAGAAACAAACTAACACACAAAGATCCCCCAACTAACACACAAAGATCCCCCAGCAGCCTATGAAGGCCGGCTTGGCACACGAGGGGCGGGGGGTAGCCAGCACTACGCTCGACCGCCTTTGTCTCCCAAATACTGATGTTTACACATTGTGCCAGGTACTCATTTTAGGCTGAGTTGACCTAGGGGAGGCCCAGGACCGGTTCAGATAATCGTCACTAGTGTTGGCCATGAGTGGGAATCGAACTCAGGTCGCCAGGTTCATAGCACAGCACGTTAACCAAGACACTACCATTCCCGACAAACACTCATACTCATATCCACAGTCACCCACTCTCACATGCACACACCACCAACCCACACATCCACTCAAGCCCACACGCACAAAATCACAAGCGCGCCGTGTCACTCCAACACAAGACAATGCTACCCTGCTTAGAACATCGTCCCAACGCTACCATGACCACATTAACCACAGCGAACCCTGCCCCAAGCCTCCAGACATCGCGACCCCGTACCGGCTGGGAGATGACGACGCCGCCGCCACCGGCGCCTTGCCTGGGCACGGCTGCTCGGCCGGCGGGGCGGGTGCCGGGCCAGCGGCTTGCTGCTGCTGCTGGCTCTCGCTGGCGCCGGCCGTGTCCCCGCCATCCGGCGGCACGCTCCACGAGCACCGGAAGGTCTCGCCCAGCGCGGGGTTGTAGGGCTTGCGCGCGAGGGCGCCGCGTCGGCCCTGGTGCACCGCCGCCAGGTAGTAGCGGAGGAAGGCCAACATGCGCTCCTCCGGGGTGGCGGCGTCCGCCACCGCCAGCAGGAGCTGCGGCAGCGCCAGGAGGTCGGCGTACATCTCCAGCAGGGAGCGCTTCTCCAGGATGAAGGTCGGCAGCACCACCTGCGTGGGGATGATCGCGGGGGAGGGGGGGCAAGGTGGTCATGGCGCCGTCAATGCGTGCCCAGCCGGTGCCCCACGTCATTACACGTCCCCGTGGCGTGGTCTTCAGCTCAATACACATTTGCTGGGCACGTACTGATTCAGTCCTCTCTGCGAGTCGATCAATTTGCCGCACACGTGGCAATCACGATTGCATTCAAGAATTGATTGTTTAGTATCATTTGTTCTGACGCATCTGTTCCATTTGTCTCATAAGTAGCATGTAAATTGCATAACATGTAAACAACCAATCATTACGTGTAACATTTGATGCATGAACCGAGATCATGAATGGCTTATAATTTTTCCAATATTGGAACAAGTGCAGTAAAGAATACTGATCTACAGAACTGATGAACGTCCTGATTTTTTTCATTTCTTAAACTATTTACAGCACACAATCCCATTGGTTTTCCTGCATCTTGATTTTGATCCACGTGTTATGTAACACAGCTGCTAATTTATCACTTGCAATAAACATCAGACAACCTTGATAATTGACGATAATCAATATCTACCCTGCATCTCATTAAACCGGCCAGGTTTATATTTCAGTTTTACTCTAGCGGTTGGGTCAATACTGGGCGGTCGTTGTTGAGAGTCACATGACTCTCCAAACTGCCCGTGTACAAGATCACTGACCATGACAGACGGGGGCACAGGGCCATGCACTTGCTAGACGCAGTGCGGGCCAACAGCGCCACTCGGAGTGTGGCGTAGAGAGACCAACTCCCGTGCGGGACGCAAGGTTACCCGGGTGAGGTCCATGCCCAGCTTGAGCTGGGACAAGAGGTGCAGGATAACTCCGCGCTGCTCCTCAACAGGCCCCAACTGCTCCTCCTCCTCTTCCTCGTCATCAGTCACCTCGTCTTCGAAGTTCACCTCATCAGGGACGTCCCTCTTCGCCTGCACAAGCAGTCAGGTTTCTCAGCCAGTAAGCAAAACGCTTGAGCCAGTCATGCAATTGGTCATCTCGCTCCTATTTAAAGGAAGCCGAAAAATAAAAAAGTGCTCCTGCCTATTAGACACATAAGTAGGCTGTGCATCTTGGGTTATCCAACACAGCTTTGAAGGTTTATTAGCAAGTAACGCAGTGAATAACACAGACTAATATCTGGTGACATCATGTGGTACCACTTGTACGCATTAAGACATAAATGCAGTAACGTCACTATAGCGCTATGACAGAGTGTATGACATTATTTTTATTATTATTAAAGTCTTTGCCTTCATTAACCAAGCTTCAAACGCGAGTTGGACAGCCTGGCAAACAGCCTGGGTGCGCACCGACAAGATGCACCCAATTTAATGTTTTGCATTGCGCCTTCCACTGAACAAAAGAGCCTTAGAAACAGCTTCCACAATTCCCTTAACAACCGAATCAAGGGGCCGTGTTCCGAGGGTGCGGCGCTGTCCGCTCTTGTACCTCGTCGGGGGCCCCCAATGCGGCTGCTTGTGCCCGCGAGACTGTGGGATCCTCATCTCCCGGGCAGAACACGCCATTCTTGAGGCCCTCCCTGGGCGCCGGCTTCGGGTCGAACCAGTGAACTTGCATCCCTGCCGACGCGGCACACGGGAACAGTCTCGTAAGGCTGCAGACCCGCCCTGTCGTCTGCCAGCCCCCTCTCTACAGAGATTGTAGTAGTCACGTGGCACGAAGGCGTCACAGAATCCAGCAACGCAGGAAGACGAGACCTATTCTGCTCAAGGTTTGTGTCAGGTTCCTCCTCGTCCCCTTCGCTTCCTTCTCACTCAGCCACTTTGCTTCAATCGCTTTGGCTCCGTCGTGCAGCATGTATCTTGCAGCTCGGCTTGCGGGCGCCCGCTAAGTCGGCCCATCGCTTGGGAACGTCAAGCGACGGGACCCTCAAAGATAGAGTGCTCTTTTCGCGAAATCCAAAAGATGTGTGCCAACAGCCATCCTTCGGCACAAACAATTTACCAATAGCGCCAATGAGTGGTGGAATCGACCCGTGTACGAAATATTTTAAGCCGCTGGGTCCAAAGCACGTGCGCTGGATCGCTGTACTTTGCTGACTTATCCTTTCTTAAATGAAACGTAGAGAATGTTACCCTCCTTGCCATTCTATGCATTAGCCAAAGGAGGGAATACACCCAAATGGGATCATCTCACGTGCAAAGCTTTATGAATCGCTACGGTGCAAGACCATGAGAGATGGCGACGGCTTTGGGTGGTCTCCATCTGGCAGTGGATAAGTCATGGCTAATGATGATGAAGTGGGGATGTGTGCATGTATGTATGTATATACTGTGATGAATATGAACAAAATATAGAGAGGATCAAGCGAGCCAGTCCTCAGTGGACTGCATCATGATATAATGTAACAAGTAAGTGAGCTAACCAGAGCTTTTGAGCAAGCTAACGAGCAAACGCTAATACAGCTTGGAGCATTCTAGTTCAGCAAGCTCTGCTCTGGACAAAAAAACTGAACTGTACAGCACCTATTATTCTAAACACAGATGACAAAGCACTCCCAAAGGAGTGGCACTAGTTGGCGTCCCCTGCAGGTGTTGTCTCCTGGTTGTGCTCTGTGCTCTGGGTACCGGCAGGAAGCGGAGGCGCTGGCTGGTGCAGGCTCTGCTGATGGTTCAGCACGGAGAGGCAGTCGGAGAGGCAGCGCAGAGCCGCCGCCGTCGTCGCCTTGAGCATCAGGAGGTCACGATCGAGCGCCGTCACGTTCTCCTCTTGCTGGCGTTGGCCCTTGTCTGGCGCAGACAGTGACTCCAGCGTAGACACCAGCTGCCGCTGCTGGTTCTCCGCACCGCCCAGCATCTAGCGGAGAGAAGGGGCACGAGAACTCAATCGGTCGGTCTGCACCGTCGATAACAGACGGAGCACACCGAATCAAACTTTCCGATCACACGGTGCCAACCACAGAACCCGTCCTACACACCTCACGAACGTCCATCAGCTGATCTGAGCCGGGCAGTCTGGCGAGACGGAGGGCGGGCAGCGGCAGCGGCGCGGGAGCGGGGGGTCTTGGGGGTGGGGGGACCGCTGGGCCCGGTGCTGGTGCCGGAACTGTCGGCAGCATTCGCCTCCGCGTGCCGGGGGATGGAGTGAGGCCTCCGGGTTTCAGCAGGAAACTGCGGCCCTTCAGCGGAGGGTTGTTCTGCGCGAGACCAAGCGGTGCCGCTCAGCGCGAGCGCCGCCCGTGGTGCCGTGGTTGCAGGGTCGGCCGCGCTGGCGCCGTGTGCGGCGTGCCGCGCGTGTCGCACGTGCGGCGAGGAACCTACCTTGGCCATGGCCTCGGTGTGGTGCTGCACACATGCCTGCAGGCGGCTCACCCAGTGCTGGCGCTCCTTGGCATCCAATCCTGCTCGTCACAAAGCAGGACAAGCACAATTCTAATTCTAGATTTGAAGCTTTCGTGACTGCAAGGATTCATATTCTTAGGTTTTTTCGGTTTTTTTACGTGACTTTACCGAAAAAAACTAAGAGTATGAATAGGACAAGCACAGGCACGGGCTTCGCACAACGCTGGGCACCACGAGCGGCCATGGCGACGCTCGCGATGCGCAAGGCATTCCGTTGCTCAACGCGGTTTTACCACAGGGGCGCGAGTGATATTGGAAGCTCAGCAGGTTTAAGCGTGGACAGCGTTTGGAATGGCTGAGGGACTACGTCACGTTGTAGAAAGCAGACGGTAGTGCAGTAAAACCAATTATTGTACTGCACTTCCATGACCAGAGTGGCAAAATATGCTCAACTCAGTTCCACAGCCCACGCAGCGTGGGAAGCCGTCATACGGCAGAGGCATGATACAGGGAAGTACATGCACACGTCACTGTTACTGCAGAAATTATTATTACTTTCACCTATGCTTTCTTCCACTCTTCATGCATGCATTGAATCACATGTGACCCAAATGATTTTTAGTTTTTTTTTTACAATTTAATGCAAATATACAGAATTATTTCGCTCAAATTATGTTTAGATGAAAGGAAGATTCAAAACAAGAAACAATACAAATGAGATGTAAACTTTATCAAATAGTGCGACACTAAATTGTGACAATCCATCAAAAATTGGTGTGAGGGTAAATTGAGACCCGCTTGCTCACGCGGTACCTTAATCTTACGAGTAACTGCGCAAATGTAACATTAAACTAAATTAAACAATTTAATTTTACCAGGTAAGGCCCATTGAGTTTTCGCTCTTTTTCAGAAGTGACCTGGCCACAAATGAATGCTCAATGAAGTGGCTCATCGTGTGGAAATTTATAGCAGCTAAATCATCTAAATGCACGATGTTCATTCTGAATAGTGGGAAATACCACAGAACCCAAAGAAAAATCTTCGTAACCATAAGGAGCACATGCAAACTCCAAATATTTATGCGTCAGGGTCGAGATCGAACCGACGACCTCCTGCATACCGGGCGAGGGAGAAAACATCTAGCATTTAAAAAAAAAAATTATCATCACCAGTAATTACGATCGGCCTAGCATCCCCACCATCGCCGCTGACAACAACATTAGCCACTCCCCCATCAGTGACGCCTCTTAAGTGCTTCCTCTTCGGCAGGAAGATCAGAGAGCAGAACCCTACCCACCGCCAACGATCGACCGGCTTATTTGTCATATCCCCCCTCGACCAATTCACCCCCTATTTAATTACCGCTCAATCAAAACCCTGGCTGCAGTGCTACAGCTGTAACTGAGCAAACGATTTAGCAGAGTGCATTCAGAGCTTTTACTGTTGTTTGTCCCATTATTTCCATGACGGTTACGGCGTTTAATTCAACGTAAAATAATGCAGCACGTACGTGTGTGGTATGGGTATGATTAACGTGTTGTCGAGGATTTTCACAGAGTGGCAGCCAAGAGAGGCAACGTGCCCGAGAGGATGGCTACCGTGGAGTCGGAGCGATGGAAGCAGTTTGTGAGCAGGTGCGAGGGTTCGAATATTACACTGCAGGACTGTGACAGATTGTGATGGTTTGGCGAGGCATTCACACATCGGTGGCTTTATAATAACTGATGAAGATCACGTGTGTGGATGTCAAATTATGAGTTGCAAGAAAATACACCGATGTCAGCTGAGCCTTTGTGGGCATTGCAGAAAAGCACAGGTGGGTCCATGCATCGGCAAAAGTGTCTACGGCATAGGAACGCTGAAATTCATGCTGCACTGGTGTGTTTTTTTTCTTCATGCCAGTGCTGATCTGGTAAGGCATTTTCAAGTGTCCTTGTTTGTTGCCCTGCTGACATCCGCACAGAGGGATGCAGAGAATTCTCCCTGTGCACATAGGGGATGTAGTTAGTGTGGAGCGATGAACACTAATGAATCTAGTTACTCCACAGCAGTACCAAAATGGACTCGGGCTGGCAAGCCCTCACAATCTGCTGTGCCGTGGGCAGCAGCACGCTGACCACTATACCGAGTGGGTTTTCACGGCTGTGCCATGCAGTCCTCCAATGTGTTTCCGGGTTGCACCGCGCATTGTTTCGGCGCGATGTCCGATGTTTCGCTCCAGGTGCTGGCAGCTTTTTGCATCGGAAGGCAGAAGGTGGAGCGATGCGGCAAGCATCATGCCGAGTACGCTGAGCAACCCGAAAACACATGCAGCGCTACGCTGACCGCTATGTCCTCCAAATACCCAACTAGATGTCCTCTGTGTACCATTACAACCCTATACCGGCATAAGGTGATCGGTAGGTGAGCAAAGCAATTCCAAATCAGGTGGGGGGTTGGGGTGGATATGGGTAGCTACCACCGCCATCTTCTTGTGTCTGATCCAGTAATAGCAGTGCTGTGGGAGGTGTTTCCCCTGGGTCCCTACATATTGGTGTGTGACGACTCAAGCAAGCACGCTCCCACAGTTCTATAGATTGTCAGGATTTGGGGGTCGTAATTTGATTCACGAATCAATTATTATTTTTGCCTTGTGCACACAGCCTCCTTTGCACTGTCTCATCTGTGCTCTCCATCTTGTATGTTTTGCCAGATTTCTTCCGACCTTTATAATAAGAGGATTTATTTCATGAAATTGGCACATTTTTTAAATAATCTATTCTTACACGCATGGTTTTATCCGTGTATTATGAGTGCAAGAATCCATTTTAAATGGAAAAAATAGTTACTTGCTAATCTATCTATGCTTTTAAATATGTTCTGGCTTTCCTCCCTGATCATATTTCAAACGTGCCATCAGCACAGGGTCATAAAATAAGTACTATTTCCTATTTCAATTCAGAACTTTCACAAGAGAACAGTTGTATTATCTCATCCTGTATATATGTTGAACTTCTTTCGCACCATACGAAGCTAACCATGCTAATCGGAGGTGCGGGGGGGGGCAAGGACATTAAACTAAACAGAAAAAGCAGTTTGTGCCCAATCGTTTGTCCAATCCTGCGAGGTTTTGGACTAAAGATTATGAGAGTACACTGTATTTTTCATAGGAAACCAACAACTCATCTTATTCAAATTAATCTTCCTCTGTAATCATTTACGGAAAATGAGTTTGTAAACAAAAAAATATTGCTCCGTGATGGCCATGACAGGCATTATCTCCTGTAATTAATGCATTTCACAGCAACATCCTGACTGTAAATATCCGCAATTCAATAGAATCCGTCACGCGGAGCTTAATTCGGCATTAAACCCATTCTCGACATCATAACTGTATTTCATTGACAAAATATGAAGGACGCACACATCTTTGCGCGTCCTATTGATTTCCCAAACAACCCCTATTGAATGTAGCAAGACTTATTCCAATAAAAACGTTAAATGGAAACCCAGTAACACCACTACTTCTGAGGCTTCTTTAATAATAATATCCACACGAGGCATTCCGTACCACCCGAGTTTGTCCTGTGACCTTCCAGCGAGACATCCCATCTCGCCTGACAGTGCACCTAGCCTGTTACAAATGCCCTGGTGACATCGCCGCCACTTAGCGGCGAATGGCGGCAGACGATGCCGTTGAAGAATTGTTAATTCTCGGGTGCCACAGTGGTGGGATGTTAACTACCTCGCGAAGTATACAGGAGGACGTAGGTTCGATCCCGACCCTGACGCATGTATATTTGGAGTTTGCATGCTATCCCCATGATCGCGTGGATTTATCTCCGGGTCCTCCGGGTTTTTCCCTCCACATTTAGAAACATGTATTTGGAGTATTTGGCTGCTATAAACTTCCACATCATAAGCCACTTCGTCGAGCTATCAATTACGGCCAGGTCACCTCTGAAAGAGAGCTAATAGCTCCGTGGGCTTTAACTGGTAAAATAAAAAAAATAGTTTAGTTTTAGTTGAGTGATAACTGTGATCCCCAGCCGAGTGGGGACAAAGATGATGGGACTAGGCGGGGCGGGGGGCGGCACCTCGGAGGCGGTACTGCTCCCCGTTGGCGGCGTTGACGGTGAAGGTGTGCGAGTCCTCGTCGCTCGGCGAGATGACGGCGCCCGCCAGCTGCAGGGCACCCCGTGGCTTCTGCCCCGAGCTGGGCTCGCTCACAAAGTACTCGAGCATGCCCGTCTCCGTGTTCAGCACAAAGTATCTGCGCGTAACGCACGGGGGGGGCACAGGGAGGTACAAGGTGGAGTAGTAGGCAAGCCAAGTGGGTCCTGTGAAGGATTGGGCGGCCACTAGGTCGCAGACGCACGTGCGAGGTACATTATCGATGACATCCGAGTCTAGTGTTGTGTCTCTTTACCAATTCCATTGCGATGGTGCTACTTGAGCCATGGCACAACACAGATGTACCACTTTGCAACTATCACAGGAAATAGTGCAGTGCAGCATCACCCCAGAAATACATCTGAGATCTCTCAAATTGGGTTGACCTACGCCCGCTATAAAGGACTTACTTACATGCCGATCATAACGATTGGCATAACAGTCCTCAAGAGCCAGATATCCACCAGATTACAGCAATTGAAAACCATATTTAAGGTAATGGTTTTCTGTGTGCAGTAATATGTGACCAGACAGAGACCATCCGCTCACGAGACTAGAAGACCTTGCTTTAATCTCTCGTGGCTAGAGCCCAGACACAAACACAGGGCCTCAGTCAGAAGTGCCGGCGGCTCAGGGCCCTGACACGGCGTTAGTCCCGTGAGCCACCCAGCCACTTCTTGTCCTTAGAATGTGTGCGTTAACACCCTGGCCACCAGTAATGCAGTACAAATCGGTCACGTTTTAGATTTTAACTAAATATTTTGCAGTTGCTTTGCATTTCGACGCTGTCCTCGTAAGATACAAATTCATGCGTTGGCCCTCAATGTTTGCCGATACGACATTAGACTGACATTTAACGTGGAATTCATTTACAGGGCACTATATTTGAAGTTTGATTGGTTTAGTGTACATTTTTAGGTACAGCTGATATACTATTATATCATTGGAAATGCACAATTAAATCTTGAGATCAAAATATAAACAGCACAAGATAATTGTGGATAATGCAGCAAGATAATGCCAGGTTTAAAACACAAGACACGTTAGGAAAAAACATGATATGTATATTTGTTTACTCATCTGTTATGGCAGCTATCCAGGGGCAGCTATAAAAAGCTCTGGGTCCACCTCCATGTTACATCAAAGCTCACCCTCATTCTATGCAGCCGAAGAAAATATGTTGGTGCAAAATCAATTGCAGTAAAATGCTCGGGTGAGTGCTCGGCGGGCCTTATACAAGCGGCGAGCGGGTCAAGAAAAATAAAAACCAGCACTAAATTTGCATTAAACATTTGCAGCAAGTGAAAGTGAGCCATGTAGTGTCCATCACAATAAATATTCTCTGCATGGCAATTTCAGTGAACAGTGGCTATGTTATGGAAGTGTAAAACAAGGATGAACGGCCTGTCACAGCCTTCGTGGAGTGAGCATGTTTCACAGAAATACATGTTCATTTGGATGCAAGCCATGAGGAGGCAGCATCGCTGAAACGCCGAACGAATGAAATGGTGTTTTGGCAAATGGTTTGGAGATAAAGACACCATGTCTGAAGACATCATGTCTTCTTCTCCACGGAATGCTGGGGTGGTGAGGGATTGAAAAAATGGGATGTTATTGGGCATGTCTCAGGAGACTGACCGATATTTGTCGCTTTGACAATATATAGCGGTTTCAGAGTAGCTCGGCACTATGTCAGCTGGGTAAGGTCAATGGATGGGCAGTCCATCTGTCACTCAACAGTCTGACAAACCTTCATGGCGAAATGCCTCTTTGAAGGATGGTTGTAAATAACGCCCCTAATGACTGCAAGCAGAATAAACAAATTCCAAAATAATATGGTCATCACTTTCTTCTTCGGTACAACCTGATTTTAAAGTGTTATTTTAAAGACGGTCCTGCTTCGACATGTTTGGACAAATCCTACTTAGATAAAACCCAAGCGTCCGATACCTTTTCATTAATGCACAAAAAGCCTCATCGAGTCTCAACACTATGTTTCAGGTGGGTGCTGCATCGAGAATTTTGGGCCATTCCATCATTGAGTGAATAGCATGCAGAAGGAAATTAGACGACCGGAGAAATCCCACGAACATCATGCTCTGTACATATAGCTTCAAGAGTCCATTGTTTAATTACCATCACCAGGCCACTCTGAAGCCCAGAGGGTTGGGAGTCTCACACACACAATACTCTTTGCATGACGCACCAACCACGCCACGTACGCACTTAATTACAGTCATGTCCTACCACTCCCAGCTCTCACAAGGATTCATGACTTTATGGCAAGAGCAACACAATGTGTCTTAAACGCTTCGTAGACAAAACCATCCAGTCACACAAACAAGTGGCGGCCTGCATAGTGCGAGCACCTTCATGGCAGCAGCCACAGCACATGATGGGGCCATGATGCACGCCCGGGCGACCTGCAGCGGTGGCACACCATCCGCTATAAATTTGCCCGTTCAAGCAATCGCTGCATCAGGGGTGTTTATCTCTTGCCCTTGACAAGAGCCACCACCTCTCGCCTCGGGGCGCTGCATTAGTCCCTGCTGTGCCGGGACAGACCGTGCAGTCAGCGGTACCTGCACAAATAGCCCGCCCACCCCCATAATCGGCCCCATTTCCTTGGAAAGGGCTATAGACAACAATGCCCGCACACCACGCACAAAAGCACTACAGCAGACTAAGTGCACTTCCACACAATTTGTGCTGCGTCAAAAGATCGCGTGCCTTGTGCAGCCTTGAGTGCTGCTTGGTGGCGATGCAGCACCGCCAGTTTCTTCGCTTGTGAGTAAGCGTGCGGCGATTCATGGTTTAAGATTCTTACGCCCATGATCTGTGCATCGAATTGTGCGTGTCAGAATCGCTTCTTTACAATGTTTGCAAATTATTTTCAAACCATATGCTGATGCAGAGAATTGAACTGTACAAATGAGCCAGACAAAAACTAGAATACAAATGAGACCATGAAAAGGAGACTAAAAACAAGTAAACCCGTAAAAACAAAGTTTTTCACTATAAATCCTTTATATGCGTGGCGGCTAGAGTCTTCTCGTCCTCTGGCTTGAGATGGCTGCCACCTATGGGTCAGATGATTGTCTGCCAGTATTAAGCAATTGGTAATTAAATATTTAATTTGTTTTCCCTAAACAGTGTAAAATTTTGGGAATTTTTTTTCACGAACATTAATTGTCTCGCACAACGAGTCTGTGTGGAAAATGTCAGCTCGATTGGATCACGGGAAGCGGGTTAAAAAACGACCAAAAGATTTGCACGGTCGTAAGCAAGCAAGCACGCAAGCACGCAAGCAAGCGAACTTAATATAAAGGATTTAAAAATATATTCGCCTGTGGAGGACGCGGGGATCGATCCCGCGACCTTTGGCATGGGAAGCGAGGGCGCTACCAACTGTGCTACTCCGCCACGGCCTGTGGAGGGGTTACGCTCTGGGCTCTTACACTCTGACGTTCAGCCAAAGCCATGAATGCGTTCTATTTGAATATATGTAAAATAATTTTTTTTTGCCTAAAAAGTGTAAAATTTTGGGAATTTTTTTTCACGAACAATAATTGTCCTGCACAACGAGTCTGTGTGGAAAATGTCAGCTCGATTGGATCACGGGAAGTGGGTTAAAAAACGACCGAAAGATTTGCACGGTCCTAAGCAAGCAAGCAAGCACGCAAGCAAGCAAGCAAGCACGCTAACTTAATATAAAGGATTTAATAATCATCTGTCGAATGGAATCATGACCCTGACTCGTGAGAATTCCAAGAATCTCTCAGGATAGCAATCGTCATCGCCTATGCTTAATGTTCTAACGGTTCTGAGTTGTTCAAAATCATCCAGAAAGTAGGTGCCCAAGTTCTGGTTATACCAGGCTAAACCTTACAGGAGGCAGACGCAGTTTGCAGCATGAATCAGAATCATGACCTTTCAGAATTTCATCCTGGAGAAATCCAATGAGCTATTACGCTCTTTTTCACAGATGTCCAGTAGGGGCACGTAAGAAAGTCACGACAATAAATACAAAAAACTATAAAAGTGCAAAGTATAGGACAAGTAAGCACATCACTAAAATAAATACGTGAAATAGATAAAGTATATAAGTTAAAACGGCATTAGTATGCCAATTCCGAATCTTTTGAATTCCAGCAAGAGCCTCGCGACACTCCAGATCCCACTTCATTCACACTCGTAGGAAAACCGAGCCAGGTTAGATATTCCATTCTCCCAGCCCGGTGTAATGTGTCCACCGGGAGGGGACCCTATCCATTATTAATTCAAGCAGAGGGGACGTGCATCTGACCGTGAGCTCTCTGACAAACAGGCGCTCGCAACACTTTACACCGCAGGCACGTGTGTGCCAAAGGAATGGAAAAATCTTCTTGTTACACTGATTAGATTTAGAACACGCCGATCGAAAAAGAGAACAAAATCATCAGCATTTGTTGAAACAGCACAAATTGAACAATCACAGGCTTTCATGAAATATTACCAGAAAAAAAAAGTTCAGTCAGTGAGCAGGGCATGCCTCAAACATAACAATATCCAAAAACAAATGCGAAATATTTTAAATGTGCAGCGGTCTTTTTGCACAGAACACTGGAGACCAGGTAGGGATCATTATTTGACCGCACAAACACTGATGCGATAACACTGAGCTTCGAATGCAATGCCTTTCAGTGCCTTGCTATGCAGTCTTTTTGACAGTGCGTGGGTGCCTTAAGGATGAAGGACATAAAACAGTCTGCCTGCGTGACACTTTGTGAGCTGCGAATGGATCACTTGCTCAAAACAGCAGGGCAAGTCTCCAGCTGCAGGTCTCCGTATGAACATAAACTGTGATTAATTCTTGCATGCGCTATTTCCGCGGCGACACCTACTCACCAAGCCGTGCTCACTGACTGTCTCTGATGAACAGGAAGGAGTGGGGAGCATCGGGCACCTACCGATACTGCCATCCCTGGACAAGGTTGGTGTATTTCATCAGGGCACCCTGCACACTCTCCAGTTGGTTAGCATCGCTACAGCGCAGAGGTGGAGATCAAGATAGGGGAGGAAGGGAGAGAAAGGAGGATGGGAACACAACAGGAGATAATTTGAATGACATCATTGCCGCATCAGGATTTTGATTGCAGAAAAAATCAACACAACAAAGGCAAATGTCCACAAAGCATTGACAAAGCATTTTTTTTACAGAGGCAAACATAAATCACAAAGCAAAAAAATGTTGACAGAGGTAGATATGCAAGGAGGCCTATTGTCTGTCTATTTAGTTACTTATATTCTCCACAATGACCTTGATAATTTTGGATTATATATTATATACTTTTGCTTCAAACTATCCAAAACAGAGGGTCCTTGCCTATGAAAAAAAAATATCTAGATCACCAGCATTGGTTCCGGCAGGCTTGATGATACACTGAATGACAAAATTAGTCCAGAGTTATATCCACTCTTCAGAAGGCCATGTGGTTAATGCGCTATATATATCAAAAGAAGAACGTTCTGGTATATTTTAGTGGAGAGGCAAGTATGTGAAGGAGGCATATTGTCTGCTTATTTATTTAGGCAGAGGTGATCACTTCAGCACACGTATGGCGAATTAAGCTGTCGTTGGGTGATGGGGGACCATGGCTGGTGGCCGTAAACAGCAGTCAATCAACCGCAAAGCAGACGCACATGAACACTCGATGATCCAAACCCATTAAAGCGATCGTAAACAAAGGCCAATACATCTCCAATGCAGCTGCAATGACACGAGTGCTCTTGCCGAGAGTGAGTGATGGTGAAGCATTCTTACTCGGCACGAAGAATCAAAACTGCATGGGCTGGTAACAGGAAACGTGAAACTGTAAACCCACGATCAGGTTTGTGCAATGTTGAACCGCTTCATTTGTACATGATTAGGCATATATTGGTAACCATGAAAAGCCATGGTGGGTCACAAGGACTGGGGTTTGACGAGTTCTTAACACTGGGTGAGAAGTCAGTGTTCTGGGCACTTGTGTTGGGCTGGTGGAAGTTCCTAATTCCCGTACCAAGGGTGAATATCTTCATTAACTAATCACTTTCGTGATTAAAAATCAACATTTAATTGCAAAATTAAACAGTTTTCGCAGGATAATGATTTGCATGTTTTATTGATCAGCCGTAAATCAGATACCTAAGTGGGTATTTGGTTAAAATGGAATTCTAAGCTAAACAGGAATGTATTCATGTATTTTGTCAAGAAACTGGCAGTATCTCTCTCCGCTTCCCTCTGTCCATCTCACTTTCTTTCTCTATTGCAATCTGTCTCCCTGTCTGTATCCGTCTTTCAGACCCTTTTGTATCTCTGTATGTCTCTTCTTGTCTCCCTCCATCTCGTCTGTCTCATCTCTCTTCGTCCGTCTTTATTTCTTCCTCTTCTTGCCCATCCGTCTTGCTCTCGGTCTCTTTCTCGTATATATTTGTCTCGTTCTCTGTCTCTATCTCTCCCACACCACTGTCCACAGCCCCCATCCCCCGTGCTCACATTGCAATGCTCCGTCTCCACCTCAAGCTGGGGTGGTCGTCTGACTATATTGGCCCACATTCCTCTAAATATTGTCTGTAGCCATTGAGCACATTTACTGCTGGACGAAGACCTCTCCACGCATTTAGGTTACGGGGGTCGTTTGGCCTAACTTCACCACACTATTGAAGGGTGTTTATAATTCTTACAATTAAGGGTGGCAAATATAAACATACATAGGTGCTACTTCTCCGAAATTGAAAAGTGAAGCAAATATTGGGTACAACCCTAAAATTTAGTTTTCAATTATGTCAATGAATGTATTATTGCTGGCACCAATCGGCTGATCCATACACGAGCATAGGTCCAAGTGACAAGAGCTGGGCCACTCACTCGTTCACGGCACAAACGCTCTACGAGAGGAGCTACGTGACGGCCGTCACGCCATACGTCTCGAGATATGGGGGCCTGGCAGGCATTACGTAACTCACGCACCGTATTTCATTTACAAACTGAAGAGGCAATGCCGTAGTAATAAGCAACCGCCACAGGAATTATTAAGCCAGGCGTTCTGACACTGATGAATCCGTGGACGAGTGTCAGGTGCCATTCCCAAATGAACTTCTGTATCTGACCTCAACGCTGCCCCTCACCTTCTACAAAAGGCCTGCAGCAACTAGATCATGGTCCTATGCACAGCCCTTTGTAAATCCACTGCTGTATTACGGCCTCCTCATGCCGTGGAACTTAACCCAGGCCTTAATCCTACAGACTCTCGCCATAACACATTCTCTATTATCAATACAATTATGTATGCATGTGTTTGACCGGGTGTGGTATTCATTATATACAGTATACGTTATACATTTACATTGTTTGTATATGCGCCATTACGTGTTTGCTGTGTCAATCAACACCCTGGACACCCCTGCAGACGTGATTTTACACCTCAAGGGATTTCCACGTGAAATGTTTTAACAAATCATTTAAAATAGGCCTAAGCCGTGCCCTTGTTCATGGCCTTAACCTGGGGCCAGTAAAAACACGATTGGAAGTGGTGTTCCCCCTTTACTTGAAAGTGTTTTCAATGAAGTTGTTTCATGCACAATAACCCTAGCCCTGACCCGGGCATTATGACCTACTTATACAGATTATAAATCTAATTATAATTTAACGAGTCGTCGAATCTAAGTGAAATTATGACCTCGGCCGTGTCTTGTTTACTCGAGGCGACGTGCCATTCATAGGTGAGGCTACTGAAGAGACGGATGTGTGGAAGAATAGACGGAGGAAGAAGTACACACAGATCACTGCACGTACAACTGAGGACCAGCCAGAAGAACAGATGGACAGAGGAACACCATCATAGCGTAACAGATACTAACAGAGCCACAATCAGAGGAACATACATATATATAAACAAGGAACACAGGGAAATATCCGGGCATATGTTTCCCTTCATTGCGCATCACTATCCCTTCACCATCATTCCATGACCACCATGCCACGGATGTACTCGTATGCCATGCCACCAAGTATCAACACAGCACCACTGCGGTACTCAATCTGCCCCGACATCACCATACCCTCATCATTATCAACATCCCACCACCATCACTACAGTCAGCATTCCACCAGTCAGCATTCCATCACCACCATCACAACCACCGTCACCATCATCATCACCACTGCGGTACTCACCTACCCCGACATCACCATATCCTCATCATTATCAACATCCCTTCACCATCACCAGTCAGCATTCCATCACCACAGTCAGCATTCCATCACCATCACCGTCACCACCGCCACCATCAACAACACGGATGTACTCGCCTGCTCTGCCATCCCTTCACCACGTTCGTGTATTTGGAGAGGCCGCCTTCCAGGGGCTCGGTGCATGAGGAGGAGGAGGACGGGGCGGCTTGAGGGAGCCGCGTGCCCCGCTCAGGGGACGCTCTCCCCGCGGGGCCCACGCCTTGCCACATGCCCTACGAGACGGGGACGACGACAAACTAGTTCGGGCAACGACGGAGAACGATCGGAGGGACCCCGGGACGACGCCGGGAGGGCAACGCGACCCGGGCCTCCGCGGCCCGTGCAGAACTCGGCGCCCGACTAGAAACCATAGCGCGCTCGAGCGGGCGCGCGCGTGGAACTCGCGGCTCCACCAATGGGAACCGCGCATCCGGTTCACGCGCACGCGCGCGTGACCCCTCCCACCACCACGACCACCAATCAGAGACGGAACTCAAGACGTGACGTCACGCGCTGGCTCTGTCTGCGCGGCTGGAGGGGGGGGTGTGCCGCGGGCTTGTGTTTTCTTATTTCTGCCGACTCTGGAGAGCGGTGGTGCTAGTGGTTGGCGCTAGAACTTGACCGGTGAACAACAGCAGCTGGCGGTGACCGACCGAGATCGATTCAAGGCTCGCGGTCAAAATCGGTGACGAATATCTGAACCGGCCCCCACGAAGTTGGCTCGTATCTTAACTGAGCACCTGGTGCGGTGTGTAAATATCACCGCTGGGAAGACAAAGGCGGCCGGGCGTGGTGCTGGCCACCCCCTACCCCCCTTCCTCTTGTAGGATATTGGCATTGAGAGGGGCTCCTCAGCACTTGCAACAACATTAGCAACAACAGCATGTGCAGACAATACAGAGATGTTTCTTTAATATAATACTGTAATATGGGTTTACCCCTTTTTTCTGGCAACAAAACTGAAACCTTTTTACAAGGAATAATGTCTGCATTAACCACAATACTTGTGGTCAAAATGCAAAAAAAACACACTATGATAATATATGCATTGTCCTTGAAACTGATAGGTCCACACCAGAGACAGCTTTCTTTTGAGCCTCGTCTCAATTGGTGCTAGACCAGAGGACGCCAAAAGGCGTACAGCTCAAAGACAATGCACTATCAAAGTAATGAGGGCTCGGGGTGAGCATCTACATCATTAGACCTCCTTTGCCAGTACCAAAATATTGACCACAAGTATTGTGGTTAATGCAGACATGATTCCTTGTAAAAAGGTTTCAGTTTTGTTGCCACAAAAAAGGGGGGAACCCCTATTATATTTTGGTACTGGCAAAGGAGGTCTAATGAAGAATGTTTTTTTGTTCATGTGTGTCTCTTGATTTCTCCAATGAAAATTTCGTGCAGACTTTACAATCGGTGTAATTTCTTTAAATCATGGAATTTCAAGTTATTACCTAGCCCATGGCGCCTAGCAGTTGCACGGTTAATGCAATAACAGAGATCCCACGTGTAACCTTAACAGACTGTTTGGGCAAGTGCTGTTAGCGAGCACCTATGAAGGCCGGCACGGCACACGAAGGGGTGGGTGGCCAACATCACGCCCGGCCGCCTTTGTCTCCCCAGTGGCGATGTTTACACACCAGGTATCCATTTTAGGTTGAGTCGACCTAGGGGCGCCCCAGGGCCGGTTAAGATAATCGCCACTGGTGTTGACCTGAGCGGGAGTGGAACTCAGGTACCCGTAAATGCAATACACTTTATTACAAACACGTCTCAAATGTTTTTTTGTTATGATAGGGGTTATATGTAATTTACTTGAGTGGAAAAACACGGACGCCCAGACGACCCCACATCATTCGAGACCCAAAACATCGTAGCTTCTCCTTGCTTTGATATTCCTACCCGGGAAGACACCGGTGGAACCATCAACAACATCAGAACATTATCAACAGGCCAATGCGCACATCTCCTTCATGAATGGAAAATTAAAGACAAGCCAAGGTACGATTGTGGCCATGTCACCCAAACTTTAGACCATAGAGTAAACCACTGTAATCTGCGCTCCTTCAACGGAGGAGAAATGCCAAACTACACGAACTCATGAAGCCCTCTCGTCGTAGCTAGCAGACCTCTACATTGGCATTTAGCTCATGAACATATTGCTGCTGCCATACCCAAGAATAGAAAAACATTTAAACACAGAACCCTCCTGAAATTGAGTCTCGAGACTCGGTGTTGCTTTACGAGATACATTAAAGTGTGCATTACACCGTAGTATTAATATGATTGAGTAATGTTCAAACTTTCGTTGAGTTCGATATTCATGTGATATCCCCACTGTAATGTAATGTGAAAATCATCTAACAGCTGATGTTGATGTAAAGCAACAACTATCATGTTACACTGAGACGGTTGAGCCAGATAATCGAGTCAGGAATAACAAAGTGCGTCGCCGTGATATTTGGGAATTGCAAACCCATATGGTTTAACCCGTATTCTTGTACAGGGAAATTGAGTAATCATTGGAAAGATATTATTAACCATGCAAAAAAGATTTAACTACACATACAGTATTTAGACCATCTTATTTGACAGGTACTATTATTTAGTTATCCGTACAGTTTACAGACAGCCAGTTTTGTTTTATCATGTTTAGCTTTTTTTTCACACGCTGGTTGCCTGCCTTGAGTTGTACCCACCCAGCAGCATAGCAAGGGGCTGCTTGGTCCTGACTTGCTTGTCCGCTTCTGCCATCTACATGACAAAGGCTCAGTCCCAACAAGCAGCAGTCGTCCTAACCATCTCACAACAACTCCTCTCCCGCGGCCCATCCTGGCTCCTCCCCCCCCCTCCTTAACCAGTATATATAAGGTCGGGTCTCTTGGGACTTCTCTTTACTTGATACAGCAATTGTGCTGTGACGGTTCCACCTGAAGACGGAAGCTTGTGTTGCCTCCGAAACGTCGTGATTTATTATTTTATTTCTATTATTTTTTCTATTTTTATTATTATTTATTTGTATTATTCATTTTTTTACCTACGTGACTTTACCGAAACAACCTAAGAGTATGAATTCTTGCAGTCACGAAAGCTTCACATCTAGAAGGGAAATTGAGTTTTCAGGTCCATACGGCGTCCAGCCGTTTCAATACGGGCACTATATAATGTCTATTTGTTTGTGTTTCTCGCCTTGTGATGGGACTTTATAGGATGAACGTGGAGATTTATAAGGGCACGGGGTGACCAGTAAGGTTTGAATTGGTCTGTAATAAGCTAGGCAAGGGAGAAAAACGAACGATTTGACAAAACACATTTTTTTGCCCGTATTGAAATGGCTGCACGCTGTATGAACCTGACTAACTCAATTTCCACGTACCAAAACACGGCGTTAAACCGCATGGGTTGACAGCTACGAAATTAACTTCATTCAACTTAATTCTGTCTAACCAACATCATTGGCCTCGGTCACTCTCTTTCAAACACGAGCTTGTGTTTTCACGCCATAAGCCAACGGAGGCCGAAGGGGAGTACAAGCGTCGTGGTGCACGGCCACCTAGTCTTTGCTCCACCCACATCCCCCTCGTGGACTCTGTCAACGACCCACGACTCAGCGGCAGGGTGGAACCCCCGGTGCCTCCCCGCTGTCTCCGACGTCTCGATTCATTGGAAGAAGAATAAGAGCAGCAGCAGGAGGACGAACTGTAAGTGTGGCAACAGCAGGAGGAGCTAGAGGAGGCGCGGCGGGCAGGGAGGTGCCGCCACGTGGGCGGACTCAACGGAACCCAACAGAGCCCCGCGATCGCCTTTGGTTCTTCTCACTTGCGTGCGTCCTCCTCACGCCATGGCCGCTCCTCTCCGCGTCTCCATCGTCGGCTCGGGAAACTGGTGAGCTGTCCCCCTTCTCTTCCCCATTTCGTGTCGTCCCCCGGAGACACACCAGGCGGGAGCTGCCCGAGGTTCAATCACGGCGCCCGCCGCGATGGAGGTTGTTGATGTTGTTGTTAATGTTGAGGATGCCTCGTCGCCCCGGGGGGGGTCTCGAGTTACACCTCCACGTGTCCGCTCGCAGCTGTGAGCGAGCTCCTCTGCACTAGGGCTGCGCACGAAACGTCTACCCCCACCACCACCAATCTCGCACGTGGTAGAGGGGGGGGCTGCCAGAGCCGAGATGTTTTGACTGCAAGGAGGTCGTGGGGTTTGTTTGTTTTTAATGAGGTGTATCTCCCTCCGTGAAGGTGTAGCCGTGGCCACCTCGTGTTCAAGAAGCTGATGCTGCGGTTTGAGGAACGCTCCTGTCTGCTCTACTTTGTTAGTTCCAGTTGAGCCACGAGTTTGCTGTGCTACGAGGTGTTTGGTGGTGACACATCGAGCTAAAGAACCCTTCATCACAAGCCGTGACGAATGTGTTCAAGTATTTTGTTATTGATGAAGACCCTCCCCGAGGCGTCTTCATCTCTTGACAGTCGCCTGCGATGCCCCATTGTAAACTCGCGTCTGGCCCAAGCTGATCTCAGTCACTCAGTCTCCACGATGGACATCCTGCAATGGTGCTGTTTGAACTGTTATGGTCACTCGGTGTATGGTTTATGTACGAGTCGTCTGTGTTTTCCTTGCACTTGAATAACCGTGGCCCAACCTGAACCCCAGTCAATTGATAATTCCCTAGTATAATCTTGTACATAAAAAAAATCATTCGCTATGGTTGTAGGGGTTTAGATGCCATGTCGAAAAAAATTACAGTTTAGTTAAGCAAATATCTCGCCAAGAGGATACAACTTCTTCAACTGATGGTAACATCATCAAAGTTCTCCACGATTGGCCTGGTGGAATTACGACCGCGATGAAAGCGTCTCCTTCATGGCATCTCGCCCGACCTGTAATTCAGCACTGCAATTCCAGTACGGCCACAGTCCCCCCAACCTTCATATTTGAGAATCGCTTGCGATGCCTCTTCCTCTTGCCCAGTGGACCCACAACTTCCTTCCACACTTCACTGGGGGCAGTTAAGCCTTTCAAGGGCGTAATTATAATATTCAAATATGCTCAAAATGCCCCCCCCCCCCCCCAATATATTGCTATAAAATTGATTTCTGTTTATATGATTGTGGTTATGGTTGTACTTTATTCATCCCTAGTCTCTGCCATTACATACAATGAAACAAGAAAAGGTAAAAAAGAAAAAAGAGCAATGTAATACAATACACTATTAGACATTGTAAAATATAAAAAAGAATCCATCCTGTGTGTTAGTGAATTTTTTTTTATATTTTAGGCAGGAAATTCGTTTTCAAATTTAGATTTTTTTTTTCTAGGGGGGGACCCCCAGACCCCCTGGAAGATTTGGTCCCCCCCAATGTTGACTCCATGGCTACGGCCTTGAAACATTTTGACAACAAAGCATTGCTCGCGTTCATTTCTGGAAGAGTTGTACGCTACTTTACAACATTATAAATGGGCGTGTGTCCTCTGTGATGCATCCGCCAGGCTACATGTGTACGCGTTAGCCACGTAGAACAAGTTGCAGGAGTGGGTGTGTTGTTATGCACCTTATAAAAGTGTAATCCTTACCTCGGAATCGGAATTGCACCTATTGCATTACTCACGATAATTACCGTGCGGTTTACTGTGGCTAAACCACGTAATCCTGCCTTTGTGAGTCTGATGGATATGCTGTGAGTCCGACGCATGCCTTAATCTGCCTCAATAAGCCTCGGGAAATAACTAAACGCCGAGGAGTCTTAAAGGCGCCTTAATCTGTCTATATGAACTTCTGGAAATGGCAATGAACTCTAAACATCCCCAAGGCACCTGACTTAATCTGGCTCTATGAGCCTTAGCATTGAACAATCGAGAAACTTAAAGGTGCCTAGAGCGGGCTGCGTTACTGTGCGGTGTGTACAGGTGAATGTGCGACGACTGCTCTATGTCTGTACACATTACTCATTCAATGTCTAGAACGTTCATGTGCAGGGGTCGGTAAACCTGCGGCTACGGAGCCGCATGCGGCTCTTTGAGGACTGCAGTGCGGCTCTTGAAATTTGAAGAGAAAAAAATGTTTCTCCTTGTTAGTTTGTTTGCCGATCCCTGACCATGGAAGTCCAGTTTACCATGGGAGTTCAGTTTACCATGGGAGTCCAGTTTACCATGGAAGTCCAGTTTACCATGGGAGTCCAGTTCACCATGGGCAGGGGTCAGCAACCTGCGGATCCAGAGCCGCATGCTCATTAAGCAGTGTTTTGTGACATTATTTATGAAGGACCACCATCTCGTATTCATCACAGTGCATTGTGGCTCTTGAAATATTGAGGATTTTTTTTTACCGAATTCAAAAAAATGGCTCTTCATGTTAATTTGATTGCTTACCCCTGTTAATGCGGAACAACTAATATGGATGTTCTTTACTATCATTGCACAGGAAAGCCTCACTGTGTCGTAAGATTTTCAGGGGGGTGGGTGGTGAGGGGGGGGGGACATCTTTATTGAGATGTTTGCCAGTTGCGTTAAGTACCCCCGCACCTCTGATTAGCACGGTTGGCTACGTACGGTGCGAAAGAAGTTCACTATACATACCTGGTATGTGGGAGGAAACCAGAGTACTAGTAAAAGTGTTATCAGGGAGATGCCACTCAAAGATGCACAGACATAGATTCAAGAATCATTTGTTTTCCTGCCATCTCCTGACCACCACGTAGCCCACTGCTAAAACACCTGCTCTTGCCAGGGAGTCTCCTATCCCAAGCGTTGACGAGGTTCAACTCTCACACTTTCCACATGAGATCTGACATGCTGAGGTGTAAGGTACAAGTAAGGAGGCAGCGTGCGTGACCTGTGCCGATTAAAGCGCTTTCCCTGCAGGTTTCGTATACAGTGCGGACAGATATCGGCAAAACACACACGTACTTTTACAAAGGGTGTGGTTGTACCCGCTGAGCTCTGAGTCTTGTGCAATGCGTGGTTTTTGCGGTCGGAGTGTAACCAGTTACACTACCTTACCTTGTTTACGGGGCTCCTGACAAGGGGCCTGGAGGATGTTGGGGTGAGAAAAAAATAATAAAATTAGACTGCAAATGAGAAGCAATACAAACGAGAGACGGTGGAGGGTGGGGGGCCAAATGGGACAACATGAATCTATCGTTAAATCATCGAGTCGTGACCATCGATTGATAGAATCGAGACTCCCACTGCTGCATTGCCATCCCCTGGCCACCTTGCAGCCCGAGCCTTACGATACCTCTGGTATTCACAGGCAGTTTCCCATCTTACGATACCTCTGGTATTCACAGGCAGTTTCCCATCTTACGATACCTCTGGTATTCACAGGCAGTTTCCCATCTTACGATACCTCTGGTATTCACAGGCAGTTTCCCATCTTACGATACCTCTGGTATTCACAGGCAGTTTCCCATCTTACGATACCTCTGGTATTCACAGGCAGTTTCCCATCTTACGATACCTCTGGTATTCACAGGCAGTTTCCCATCTTACGATACCTCTGGTATTCACAGGCAGTTTCCCATCTTACGATACCTCTGGTATTCACAGGCAGTTTCCCATCTATGCCATAACCAGGCACAACCCTGCTTAGCTTCTGAGAACTGATAAAATCAGCTGCGGTCAGTGTGATTTTATCCTTGTTGATGATATGTAAAACTAGTGTTCATTTTTTCGTGTTTGGCACAGGGGTTCCGCCATCTCCAAAATCATCGGCCGCAATGTGCAGCAGCTCAGCAGGTTTGATAAGATGGTGAGGATGTGGGTGTTCGAGGAGGAGGTGCAGGGACGAAAGCTGACGGAGATCATAAACACTGACCACGAGAATGTCAGGTATCTGCCGGGACACAAGCTGCCTGAAAATGTGGTGAGTGGTGGGCGGGTCTAGCGGGACACAACCACTCGACATGCTGCCGTTGGCCTTGGCTGCTTTGTCAACCTTGCGTGGTAGTGCTGCTGAATACAAATTAACAAAAGGAAATTGGTGCAATGGTGGGCAGTTCGAAGAATGTTGCATGTATATTTCGAGACACTTGAACAATGTGTGTTTTACCATCAGTATGCTCGTGACACGGCTTTTTACTAGGTATGGTATTTGAATCGATTATGACTTCATCGGATGTAAACAGTCCACCCGCATTTCTTGACAGGGGAGAAATCGTGGGCCTACTCGGATGAACTGACTTTTTAAACCACGCTAGATGTCACTGTGCATTCAGTTTTGTGGATGTGTCAAACCATTTACTCATTCCATACACAAGCTGTATATTTTATAGAATCAAATGTGAGCATGCTTAATTTGTGGAACCGCACCTAAGATACCACAAATTTAACATGCTAGCACAAGAACTAATCTTTAATCTGATGCTTTTCCAAATGTTTTGATTGTTGACAGCATTATATGAAGGATTTAAATGCTGGATGCCAAGGATACAGTGATTGAGTTACATCCATTCTGACATGATACATCTATTTAATCACACGTGTATGAATCAACTACTTAATATTTGTACAAATTATATGCAAATTAATTGCAATTATTTGATACGCTTATGTTACATTGAGGCGAATGGAACGAACAATATTGCACAAACGAACCAGAAAAATCGTGACGGTTTATCAAATCGCCGTGGGGTATGAAACCCTCGCACGTGCTCCCAGGATGCCGCCTCTTGCTGTGGGCACCTTTCACCGTCGTGTTGTTTGCCACATTGCGCCAGGTGGCCGTGCCGGACATTGCCCAGGCGGTGGAGGGCGCCAACCTGCTGGTGTTCGTGGTGCCCCATCAGTTCATCCGCGGCCTCTGTGCGAAAATCAAGGGGCACGCAGCGACTGGGGCCCTAGGCATCTCCCTCATTAAGGTGCCGCGTTGCACGGCTTGCGGATGGGTGCAGTTACCATGAATAATTTTTCAGCGTTCCAGTAAATCTGCCGAGCTTTCATGCCTGGCTTTGGCCGCACGAGGTCGCGGTGTCTGACGGTGCGTGTTGCGCCGCTTGCAGGGCGTGGACGAGGGTCCTGACGGACTGAAGCTCATCTCCGACATCATCCGTGAGCAGCTCGATATCCCCGTGAGCGTGCTCATGGGCGCCAACATTGCCAACGAAGTGGCCGACGAGAAGTTCTGCGAGACCACAATCGGTGAGGGGAGGATGTTGCTACACGCAATCCACCGCAGGTTTCGCAACCCAGGATGATGGAGCCCAGGGTTGCGTGGAACAAGCAGTGGTGACAAGACAAAAATGCCCAATACATATAGCGTCTCACTTCTAGCATCATACAAATAGCAGCAGGGCGAGCATTGCATTAAAATTGCCATGCATACTTTTACACATTCGGTTGAAATGTTGTACGTAATTCAGATATATATATATATTTTTTTAACGCGCAAAAATGCCCAGAATTGGGCGGCTTATTTTGAGCGCCACTTGAGATGCTGCCGGACGGGGGAGGAGCTGACGGGGGGCGGTCTGTGCCGTGCGAGCTTAGGCAGCAAGGACCGCGAGGCGGGCATCCTCTTCAAGGAGCTGCTGCAGACGCCAAACTTCCGCATCACCGTGGTGGAGGAGGCGGACACGGTGGAGATCTGCGGGGCCCTCAAGGTGACGAGACTTGGGAGAAACACTTGCGCCGAGGACTTCCAGGCTCAGTGTCTTCCTCTGCCTATGACTTACTGACTATTAAATTATACTTGCCCTTTGTGTCTCTACAGCATTTTGAGATGCGGTCGCATTTGACGCTAAAAAGATCTAATTAAAATATTATTTTGTATAAATCGCACAACCCCGCATCTCGGCATCACACAAATCGCTAAAGATGCGTACGCACCATTGTAAACTATGCCTTGTGACCTAGCCACCGCCGGTGCTCGGAACCCCGGTTAACTCCGCGCATCCTCCCCCACGGGGCACCGGCAGAACATCGTGGCGGTGGGCGCCGGATTCTGCGACGGGCTCGACTGCGGCGACAACACCAAGGCGGCCGTGATCCGCCTGGGCCTCATGGAGATGATCGCGTTCGCGCGCATCTTCTGCCGCGGAGCCGTGAGCTCGGCCACCTTCCTGGAGAGCTGCGGCGTCGCCGACCTCATCACCACGTGCTACGGGGGCCGCAACCGCCGTGTCTCCGAGGCCTTCGTGCGCACACGCAAGGTCGTGCGATGGAGCCGCTCCCTACGCGACGTTCGGGACGTTGGCAGAGGAGATGGCTTTTTCTTAAACGCTAATGCGTATTGATGTTCGGCATCTTGGATCGTGGCCTTGCAAACGTTATTTTACACTTTCAAACCGAGGTTGGAAGCATTGATGCGTTAGCGCTCTCAGGCTGTCCATCTGTCTGTCCCAAGGCGGGGGGAGGGGAGTCACGATAATCCTTGTAAAGATGCTCCAATATACACAACGTGAGTATAAAGCTGCGTTGCTGTTAGGGATTTACCACGTCAAAAACAGCCTCGGGGTTTCCCAAAGCTTGGCGGTTAAAACCAGGGTTTGAAATTTAATCCTTGCCGATCAAGGTAACGACCCCATTGTGTGTAACGTCACCACGCACGTTGCCCAACGTGCGATGTCATCTCGTTGCGTGGCTTGGAAGGAACATTTTAATATCGCTAATGAAATGCTTCCGAGGACAAACGTGTGTTGGAAATCTCTACAGAATACATGCATATGCGTGATTTTTCATGTCGCAGTATAACCCAAAATCACATTGGAGAGAGCTGTGCAGCATATCCTTGAAAATCCACGCAGTTGCACATGCAGAGGGGGTACACACATACCGTGTCAGGTTTTTCCAGCTGCTCAATATTGTCTTGCTTAACCTAAAATGAAACTAAACTTTTTATTTTACCAGGGAAGGTACACTGAGCTACATAGCTCTTTTTCGGAAGCAACCTGGTCACAAATGGTGGCTTATCATGTGGAAATGTATAGCAGCCATATCATCTAAACGAATGTGTCTAAATGTGGAGGGAAAAACTGGAGGACCTGGAGAAAAATCCACGAGACCACGGGGAGAACACGCAAACTCCAAATATACAGGCGTCAGGGTCGGGATCGAACCCATAATCTGGTCGTTAACATCTCGCCACTTTCATTTCTATCTTACTCCAACCTGCCTTTGTCGTTAAGACGCCGTCCTTTAATTAAAGGGATTTACAGGCTTTCGTAGGATTATTGGGTTGGCTCACAAACGCTGTCGAGCCGAGGTATGTGCAGCATTGTCAGCCTCGGGCAGCCGCCCACCTCATTGAACCACCCTGCCGATGGGCCACCACAGGAGAGCAATGTGTGCAAGCCAACACTCCAGGTGTCTGCTGTAAAGGCAGATTCAAATCGAGCCAGTGCTTCAAACTCCAGCGCTCCCAACCCTCAAATTAATTTACGATGCTGCTTTGGCAGTGGTACGCAAAGCACAATTACGTGCTATGAAGGAAGGCCATTGGCCAAAATGTCGCCGACTATGAATTTGTGTTTTACGGCAGTGTTATTGGCGAATCTCCAGAGTGCAGCTCGCATACCAACTGTCAGGTGCACGCACCGTTTAACAGCTTATTTTGCACCGTTGACCAAAGCAATGGGGCTCTAATGAATAATAATAAATAAAACTGTGCCCTTTATTTACTCCGTAAAGCCTTGCCGAGTCTCCAGCATTTTTTTTCAGTAGGGTCCTGCATTATGAGATGTTCGTCCATTTACACAAATGAGTGGTTTGGCTTTTAGGTACTGGCCACACCCACCCGCTTGTGTGCCACAGTGCCGGCCATCGTAGCTTCTCGCTAACAGCACTCGCCCCGACAGTCTGCTAAAGGCTAAACGGTGGCGGGGGGACCTTTGTCATTTGGCAGAGCATAGAGGAGCTGGAGAAGGAGATGCTGAACGGACAGAAGCTGCAGGGCCCCCAGACAGCCGCAGAGGTTCACCGCATCCTCCAGAACCGCAACATGGTGTCCAAGTGAGTTGACGCGCGGCCCCCACACCCAGAAGCAGGGCATACTGTGCACGGCCTCATCAGCGGCCATGGTCAATCCACTGTGGGATGAAGGCCTCCCCAAGCCACTGGCATCCACCACAGTGCTGCGATGTAATGATCCACATCGCACCTGCATGAGAGCCGATTTTATTGCTCCCATCTCCATGGTAGATATTTTATATAAACATTCTTTTTACTTTACCAGGTAAGGCCCACTGAGCTATACGAGTTATTTTTCCGAAGCGACCTGGCCACAAAAAGCTCAACAAAAGGGTTTATCACGTGGAAATTTATAGCAGCCAAATAATCTAAACGTACACCTGTAAATGTGGTGGGAAAAACCAGATGACCCGGAGAAAACTCCACATAACCATGGAGAGAACATACAAACTCCAAATTTACAGGCGTCGTGGTCTGAATCGAACCCACGACCTGTATGCCAGGGAGATAATTAACATCTTCGTTAACATCTCGCCACCAGCTGTTGGCCCATCATTCTCGCCCACTGGTTATCATCCCTTCTAGAGATGCGTCTGGCCAAAGACCAATGACTTTTTTTTTTTAACAGTCAGGATGCTGTCATTAACCTGTGTTTGTTCTGTTATCCATGAGTTTCCCTTTCTATCAATGTAATTACAGCCGTGCTTCGTTCCATGCCTATTTACGCACCCGTTCTGTTACATGCTCCTCCGCAATGTCCATGTTTCTGATCCACATCCTACGTATGCCGCTTCACAAGATGTAGACGACTGTCAGTTTAATAGCCCAAATATCAATTGTCTGCAACCGAACTGCATTGTTTCGCAACGAGAGTTTTTTATGGTAATAGTAGATTTGTGGTACATTTAATATTCCATTAAACATCTTCCTGCTGCTTGTATAATAGTCGGTGTGAAGAGAACGCCCAGATGCATTGCCGCTCACAAAGAAGATAATATAATTAAACTGCGTGGGCTCCTGCCTCGTTAAATATGAGATGTAAAACTGAACAGTCCAAATGGAGACCCAGATTGCTGCACGAGTAAGTGAATGAGCGAGTCACCGATCAAGTCTGTGAGAGATGGAGGGAGCGAGTGTTTGAGCAGGCGAGTAAGTGGGCACCTAAGTGTGCGAGCGGGAGAGCAAGCGCGTGAGGGAGCATGTTTCTCACACCTGCCGCCCTCGTCCCTCAGGTTTCCGCTCTTCACAGCCATCTATGAGATCTGCTACTCGGGCAAGCCTGTAAGCGGCCTCGTGACGTGTCTGCAGAGCCACCCGGAACACATCTAGGCTGCTTTGCAGGCTCGGATGCCCCACACGCCCGTGATGTCGGTGACCAAGGAAATCCACACGGCGACCAAAGTTAAGGAAGCGCAACGACTCTTTTTCTTTTTTGTACGTTTGCTGTAATGTTCGATTTCTAAGATCCAATGTTTTATATGCTGCACTGGTGCGCACAATTAACGTGTTTGGTTTGCAAGTCTAACTCTGTTCTCTGAAATTATTTTCTTACGCACTGTTTCTGACGAGTAATCCCGGGAAGCGGCGCCGAAGATGGGATGTCAAATTTACCGCCGCAGGAACTAAATATGCGAAGCTGTGAAATAGGCTCGTGTGTTGTTGGCAGCTCTAGAGACTCCCCTCCACCTAGACCATCAGGAGCGGCTCCCTCCGCTATCGTGAAGGTCGTCTGTTCCCCGTGGCTGTGTTTGACTGCTGTTCATTACAACCGTCCCCCATAATCATTCCATCAAGCCCAGCTTTGGTGAGGTCATTTTAGAGGCACTTTCAAAAACATTGAGCAATATGCGTCAGGGGAGATATTCGAAAACCAATTCTTAGCCATAATCTGCAATAAAGGCAGAGTGTGTTCCGGGTCATGACCAGTACATGCGTGTCCCAATGAAAGCTGCTGTGCCATGTGAGTACGGGGCGGCGCGAGGAACGGGACATTTTTGTGGCGGGGGAGTTGGTTAAGAACCGCCTTTGCTGCTGAATGTTATGGTAAGTGGCAGTCTGACATTGATTTGTGTCTTCACCTTAAACTTAATCAGGACTGTTTACTTGAAATAAATATGACAACAATAACAAACACGTGCTGTTTCCTTCGATATTTTTTTTCTCTTGATTTATTTTTTTGGTAAATATCTTTTTGTACAAAAATGACAGTGCTTTTAGTGCTTGCTTTACACACGGCTTCTAACCGTCGCACATCGGGTCGGGATATTATCAACATTCCGCAGTACCATCAAGGTATCTCATCGTTGACCAACTTTACAAATACAGTACCGAATGCTCTACCTTATAGCTGATGAAGCTTCCTCTTCGTTCGCGTAAACAGGTCCTCGCGCTTAAAGGTTCGTGGCATGTGGGCGTATACACAGTGGGATGGCCGATGGTGAGAACAAAATATTTTATATCTAAAAAAAACTCAACAGTTTTGAAACTTCAGGACACAGTCCAGGAAGACAGCCACACTCGGCTTCTAACAATTCATCCACCGAGAGCAATTATTAGACGAAACATGCATCGATTCCTGTATCTAGGAATCCATCATTTACCATTTATGCGAAGTGCACCTTTGAGGCTGATGGAAACAAACACGACGGACCAAATGAGACGACGTATGAGACGAGCAAAATGAACAAGACGACAAAAATCGATTTTCCATTCAAATTGTAACCCTGAAAAAAACGCAATAACCCAGAAACGTTCAAATTGTCGATGGAAGAGGCTTCTGCTGAGTGTAGGGGGATTAAGCGACTTATTACGTTCATTGCGTGTCCATGTGTGGTAGAGGACACGATAAACCCCAACTTTGATTGCCGACTGTTGGCAATGAAGCCACGGCAGATGAGGGTTATCAAGTACTTTTTTGTCATGGACACCCCTCAATTCATCGCATTGCCGGGGATGAGGGGATGAATCCGTTACGTGCCTGGTAGCCCGCTAACGACCCACTGGACGAGTTTACCAATCCATTGACGTGGAGTCACAAGGGGTGACGTGGGTCATCGACGCGCTGTGCGGGAGCGTGCGCGGGGTCCGGCGTGGCACGAGTGTCGGAAGCCGCCCTCCCCACGCAGTGGCGGTTGCGAGTTCAGTGGGCGGCGGCGGGGGGCGGGGGCTTCTTCACTGGCTCCCACGGTACGACACGTTGGGGAAGGTCGTCACCGCCCGCTTGAACAGTGGATTGTGTTCCTGTGGCGGCACCGACGAGAATGGAATCGTAGATTTTTAACACTCCGTGCGCGTGTCATCTCAAGCCCGCAGTCACACGGTCGGCTCTGGGTTTGGAACTGGGTCTCGGGCAATGTATGGTTATAGGGTCAGGGTCTTGGTATGAATCTTTTGAATGCTTTTTCACTATAACTGAGCCGCTAAGGCCGTGCCGAGCCAGCCTGGTGTGGTTCAAGAGGCGCCAGGTTGTTTTTCCACTGCGGCGGCTGAGCTATACCCTTGCTGTGGCACGCAGTTAATGAGTTGCGACACCATGTTAATTTTCCATAAGAGGTTTTTGGCTTAGATCGCGTAAATATATAAATGTGTCGTTAAAACCCGCCACCACCCAACATGGCCAACTAGTAAGGGTTGTCACGTAAACAGAACGTGCCAATTTGTCACTGGTACAGCACCACCGGTGAGACTTCTCCTGGCTGTCGCCTGATGAAGCTGGTTGTAATTACTGGCGAAACGTCGTACTCGGATTGTAAATGTTGTGGCTTGGCTCTCCAACACACAATCGGTGTGCTGTACTAGTGACGAATTGCCACGTTCTGTTTACGTGACAACCCTTACTAGTTGGCTGTGTCGGGTGGTGACGGGTTTTAACGACACATTTATATATTTACGCGATCTAACCCAAAAATCTCGATTATGGGTGATACTGGTCGCGAAAGCCTACGTGTTAAACATGTTAATTTTCTCCGTAGTGGTACCGACTGACGTAGCTGGCAACATATACGTAATTTGCCCCACCCCTGGCCCTGCTTGGCCCCGAGCAAGACTCAAATGTTCTGTGAGGCCAGTGTATAACAGTCTGGTTCTGGCTCGGTATGACATAGCCAGTGGAAAAATGTACCCATACCGTGAAGGCCCCACACTGGCTCAGTGCAAATGTGCCAGTGGAATATGTTGAATTTGTCTTGATCTAGTTTGGGTCTAGGTCTGTGTGTTGGGTCTCTGAGTGGGTGAGGACTCACCGCCCCCCACTTGGCACGCGCCCGCTCCTCCTGGAAGCGAGCGAACTCGTGGCGGTCGTGCAGAGTGACGAGCAGCTTCCAGCTGAGCAGCGCGACCACCCCCAGCAGCAGCACCCCGCCTGCCACCGCCAGCAACACCGACAGCACCGCCGGACCCTCCGCACACTCTGGTCGCACCACCGCGCGTGCACGCACACACACGGGCGTTATCGCACCACCGCCACCACATCCCCACTGCACGGTCATCGCCACATTCGCCAACATCATCAACACATCAATGCTACTCAAATTGCTGCACACTGTCATCAGCACATCCCCACCACGTGAACGTGTGCCGCAGCACGCCGTCACCATCGCCACCATGAATGCATCATCACCGTGACCATGCCACAGCCGTGACAATACTGTCACCAACATACCAAATAATGCCATAACCACAATCGGCAATAAAATATCACTATTCACATCACCACATCTGTCATCAACACACCATCACCGCATCATCACCATCACAACACTACTGCCAATACAACATGGCCAAAAGCGCACCATACAACCGCCATTACCAGACCATCATCAACTATCGTATATCCATCGCAACACCACCATCGCCACAACCTCCACGCACAACGCGACGCCAGTGCCAGCGCGAACACCGTCGCCCACCCGGACCCTTGACGCCCCCCGACCCCTTTGGGGCGGCACCCTCACCTGGCCGAGCGAGCACCCTGAGCACGGCGCGGCCGCTGGCGAGGTCCTCGCTGTGGCTGAAGCGCACCGTGCACTCGTTCTCCAGCTTGAAGCTGCACAGCAGCAGGGCCCTCTCCGTCGGGTCTGCGTCGCACGACACGCGCGCGCCCGCAACACAGCCAACGCCGTCTCAACCCCTCTCGCCGAGCGGTGCGATGCATCTGTCGTGATCAGGGCTTCGTTTTGAACTCGATATCTCGCGCAATGCTGCTGCTAGGCCGGTTTGGAATAGAGATCGTAAGGGACCTACCAGTGGAGTACAAGGTATGCTTTATCCATAATAATCCCGTGTTATTAAGCCTATGTTCATATGATCCTATAATGAGATTTAGGGTAAAATTAGGCTAGTTGGATGTGGCGTGCCAAAATAATTTCCACAACAGCCATTCAGTACCGTAGAGGATATTCTAAACCCGAAGGGCACCAGCAGAGAAAGGGTGTGGGTATGTATATATGTTGAACTTCTTTGGCACCGTACGTTCCCAACCGTGCTCATTGGAAAATTTGACCAAGGGTTTTGACAAGGGCTTTAGTTGTTGGTGCGAGATGAGAGTGGAGAGGTAGGCAGAGACCAATGTGTCGTGTGTCCAGTGTGTGTGTGGTGTGTGTGGTGTGTGTGGTGTGCATGTACGTGGTGTGTGTGTGTGTGTGGTATGTGTGCGGTGTGTGTTTAGGGTGTGCGTGCAATGTGTGTGGCGGTGCGGGTTTAGCCAATGAAGCCACAGGACCAAAGATGCCCTGAAAGTAAACGGTGAGTTGATCCGGGAGTGCTTTTGGAGTTTGTAGGTTAGATTCGAGTTTAGGGGTGATTTGGTTATATTCATGGGCCCGGGTGAGGAGTCTGGCGGCTGCATAGTCAACTGTGTGAGACTCTGAGAAGAGATTTAGGAAAGCCCCAGCAGGGGGGAGAGAGTTGCAGTCGGCGAGGTGAGAACGACGAAGGCAATGGGTGAGGGAGGAGCAGCAGTACCCAGAGCTTGCACCGTCACCACCTCGTCCGCACACCTCCGGCTGCAGTTTCCCTCCCAGCCCGCCACTCCAGCCGAGGCCAGGAAGCACTCCACACACTCCCTGACAGAGGACCGGGTGGGTGGGTCATGGGAGATGAGGGGTGGGTGGGCAGGAGGGGGGTGTCAGTTTGCCCAGGTGTCGAACCATGTGAGGGTTCACCTCCCTCCCGAGTGCGAATGCTCCCAGCGCTGCGAGTGAAACGACGCCAGTGTCATCAACGCCTTGGCACCATAACCACACGAGCCAGCGAGACGCCAGCTCTGACCACGACTCTCACCACGCTCGCCCTACCGCGAACCATAACCACGTTACCCAACGTCATTCGTCCCGACCTCTAAGCCGAATCTTAAGATAATTAACCAAAAGCTTTCGTGACTGCAAGAAGTCATACTCTTTGGGTCTTATACTCTTTGGTTCTTTCGGTAAAGTCACGTCGGTAAAAATAAATAAATAACAAAAATAAATAATACAAATAATATAATTTCTTTATTTTTACCCACGTGACTTTACCGAAAAAAACCAAAGAGTATGAATCCTTGCAATCACGAAAGCTTCAAATCTAGAACTCTTTGGGTCTGTCGGTAAAGTCACGGATAGATAGAAAAATATTTTAAAATATCTACGTGACTCTACCGAAAGTCCCAAAGAGTATAATTAACCAACGAGTAAAAGCAGACCCTTATGGCCAGCCATGCCTTTAATGAAATCCCCATCGCTGAGCCTACGGGTGACAGTCACCCCGACCTGCCCCCCCCTCCCTTCGCGTGTGATCGCTCTCCTTCAAGCCGGGCCGTCGACGTCGTGCCCAGCGCCGCGACGTCATCCCGGCAGAGGGCGAGCGACCCATCTCCACGTTGCGTTAGCTAAAGGGCATTTTGGTCCTGTGGCTTCATTGGCTGAACCCGCACTGCCACACACACCGCACACAGACATCACGTACAGACACACCACACACATACTACACGCACACACGTTGGACACAGTACACACCACAAACCACAAATTCTACACACACAGACACACCACACCACAAATCCTACATACACAGTACACACACCACACACACCCTAAACACAACACACACATACACACACCATATACACACATACACACCACACACATACAACACACACTGGACACACTACACACAGTACACACAGTACAGACAGTACACACAGTACACACACACCACACACAGTACACACACACTGGACACACTACACACACCATATACTCGACACACACACACTACACACACCTTACCCACACACACCACACAAACCACAGACCCTACACACACACACCACGTACATACACACACACACCACACACACTGGACACACTACACACAGCACACACACCACATACCCTACACACACAGTACACACACTACACACACCCTACACACACCACACGAACCACATACCCTACACGCACACACTACACACCACACGAACCACAGACCCTACACGCACACACTACACACACCCTACACACCACACGAACCAGACCCTACACACACACCCTACACACACACCACACGGACCACAGACCCTGCACACACTACACACCACAGCACAGCACACACACACCACACACACTGGACACACTACTCACAGTACACACACCACATACCCTACACACACACGACACACACACTGGACACACTACTCACAGTACATACACACCACATACCCTACACACACACGACACACACACTGGACACACTACTCACAGTACACACACCACATACCCTACACACACACGACACACACACTGGACACACTACTCACAGTACACACACCACATACCCTATACACACTACACACACACCCTACACACACACAGTACACACACTACACACACCCTACACACACACCACACACTGGACACACCACACACACACCACATACCCTACACACACACACTACACACCCTACACACACGACACACACCCTACACACACACCAAACGCACCACAGACCCTACACACACACACCACACACCACAGACCCTACACACACGACACCCCACAGCACACACACGCCACACACACACACATTGGACACACTACACACAGTACACACACCACAGACCCTACACACCCTCCACACACCCTACACACACCACACGCACCACAGACCCTACACACACACACCACACACCACAGCACACACACACCACACACACACACTACACACAGTACACACACCACATACCCTACACACACGACACACACCCTACACACAGTACACACCCTACACACACACCACACGCACCACAGACCCTACACACACTACACACCACAGCACACACAACAACGCGCGTGCGCTCGCACCCTGCGTCCATCAACGGGCGCTCAATGGCAGCGGAGAGAGACGCTGGTCCTGTTGGCGAGTGGCGGTGGCAGTGACCGCAATTATCCGCCACTCGCCGACTAAAGAGCGGGCGAGCGGTGGCGGCCGCTGTCAAAGGGAAATTACAGAGAGGACGGGGCCCTTGTCCCTCCAAAGCGTACACTTATTTACACAAACACACGCAGCACACACGCAGCACACACACACACAACGTCTCAAGGCCGTAATTATAATATAAATTATAATATATATTCTCAAAATGCCCCCCCCAATATATTGCTATTAAATTTGTTTTGCTATGCTATGTAAATAAAAACAACAATTTGCTAAACCTTGGCCACAATATCTGGACTTGTCTTCATATACATCAATGCATAGATTTATGTTTATATGATTGTGGTTATGGTTGTACTTTATTAATCCCTAATCTCTGCCATTACATTCAATGAAACAAGACATGGTAAAAAAGTATAAACAGAGCACTGTAATTCAATACGCTATTCGACATTATTGTAAAAAAAAAGGTCCATCCCACGTGTTCGTGAATTTTTTAATATTTTAGGCAGGAAATTAGTTTTCAAATTTAGATATTTTTCTGGGTTGTGACCCCCAGACACCCTGGAAGATTTGGTCCCCCACCAATGTTGACTCCATGGCTACGGCCTTGCAAAGACTGCATCTGCCCATCGCAGCAGCCACCACGGGACAACCATCGCCACCGCAGACGCCGACTGGCGAGCGAGTGCCGGCAACACTCAGCCTGAGCCCCCAGCACGGAGGGAGGCGACCAGGACCCCGGGTCCCCATCCCAGGCTCTCTGACCTCACCCAGCGCTCGTCTCGAGAACAGAGAGAGAGGGGGGGGGGGGCGCTCTGAAGCCGTGGGGGGACATTTAATGGGAGCCAGCTGTGGGCTCCCCATCTTGTACCCCCCGCCACCCCAAACTTGCTGCGTCTGCAGCCACACGGGGAGGGCCGCAACCATGGTGCGAGACCCCAGGGTGCATGTGTCTCCGCCCTGCTGCGTGCCCCCGTAGCGGGCGTCGGCAGCGGTCGCTCACTCCGCTACGAATCCCGCAACGCTCACAACAACGAGCGGAGCGCCGGGCGGGATATAAACGCAGCAAGTTGGCACAGCGGGGAGCCGCAGGTGATGCGTCTGCCAAGTCATCCCAGTTAGTCAACCCATAACACCTGGGCCTGTCAGCCCAGCCTTCGACACTTTACGCGTCCTCAGTGCACCTAGCCTGGTACAACCCCGGTGATGTGGTAGCTTTATGTTACCTTCAAATACAAGATTCCCCGTGTAGCCTTAACAGACTGTTGGGGAAAGTGCTCTGAGCGAACACCTATGAAGGCTGGCGAGGCACACGAGGGGGTGGGTGGTCAGCACCACGCTCGACCGCCTTTGTCTCCCAAATCCTGATGTTTACGCAATGCACCGGGTACTCATTTGAGGCTGAGTCGACCCAGGGGGGAGGCCCAGGACCGGTTCAGACAATCGTCACCGGTGGTGGCCGTGAGCGTTCATCGAAACCGGGTCGCAGTGCGCTAACCACTACACTACCACTCCCCACAATATCCTACCTCCAACCCCTCCACACCATTACCGCCCCCCCCCACCTCCCCACCGCTCGCCTCCACACCACTCACTTCTTGCGGGCGCAGGCGTCGGGGCAGGTGGGGCAGCGTTGGCACGCGGAGCCCGACGCGCCGGGCTCCGTGCACACGCAGCGGCCGCACTCGCAGCGCCCCCGGCCGCTGCACTCGAGCCCCTCGGCCGAGACGCACGCGTCCGTCACCAGGGAGCAGTTGCAGCTTTCGCCGGCCCAGTCCGCGTCGCACGCGCACTCGCCGCACACGCACGGCCCGTGGCCTGGACACGCACACAACGCGCGCAGGTCCACGGGGTGACGCACGCGGGTTCAGAGACAAAGACCGCCACCTCCCCCCCCGCCACCCCGTATGACCTTAAGACTCTTGGGGCAAGCGCTGCTAGCGAGTAGCACCTGTGAAGCCAACGCCGGATGAAGCTAGTGCGGGGCCTGTAGCATATTATACAAGGGCCCTAAAAAAAAAAACACGTAAATATTAAAACACATTTTTTACTTGCAGAGTAAATGAATTGTATTTTTTTATTCGCTATACAGCCAGATGATACGACAAATCGCTAACCTTCAACACCCAGTCGGTCATAAAAGTTGAAGGCAGTGTAGTACTATAGTAATAGAGCAAGTGCAGCATCACTGAACCGGAATTGATAGCTTGAAAGCGTTTAGCGCGGGGCCCTTGAAGGTGTGGGGCCCGTGTAGCTACTTGTGCTACTGGGACAATCCGGCACTGGATGAAACGCCGGCAAGCCGCACGAGGCGGTGAGTGGCCAGCACCACGCCGGGCCCGCATTTGACTCTCAAGGGAGGCCCAGCGCTGTTAGCGAGCACCTGTGCGGCGAAGTGTTTGCGATGCGTTTGCCAGCGAAACGTCGGCCACCGTGCGGCACAAACAAGCCCACAAACCACATCGGTGCTGTGTGTTTTAGTTCAGTTCTGGCTGACAGATTAAAGGCAAAAAAAAACCTCAACGCATCTGTAATCGCAAGAGTGGAGGCTGCAGTGGTTCACTGCGTAATTAAAAGCACTGCGAGTGGGGTTATGGTGAAGATAAAGGGTCACGTGTGGCTCTCAATGATTCACTCAGCAGCAGCTGCTACGGGTGAGAGTGGCGTGAATCCCATGGCACTTCTCTCTCCCCCCGTATCGCGCTCACAACATCAACAACAACGTCAACAACGACAACATCAACAACGTCAACAACAACATCAACAACGGCGAGCGCAGCGACGCAGAGGCGCCTTCTCAAATCAGCTCGGGCAGGGCAGGGCTGGTGCTCGAATGCCTTAGCGGAGCGCTTCGTCAATGTCGTGTGGGAACACGGGCAGGGGACACGGGCAGGGGACACGGGCAGGGGACACGGGCAGGGAACACGGGCAGGGGACACGGGCAGGGAACACGGGCAGGGAACACGGGCAGGGGACACGGGCAGGGGACACGGGCAGGGGACACGGGCAGGGAACACGGGCAGGGGACACGGGCAGGGGACACGGGCAGGGAACACGGGCAGGGAACACGGGCAGGGGACACGGGCAGGGGACACGGGCAGGGGACACGGGCAGGGGACACGGGCAGGGGACACGGGCAGGGAACACGGGCAGGGAACACGGGCAGGGGACACGGGCAGGGGACACGGGCAGGGGACACGGGCAGAGGACACGGGCAGGGGACACGGGCAGGGGACACGGGCAGGGGACAGGTTAAGGGGGCCGGGAGACGGGGAGGGAGATGACGGGGGGGAGGAGGGAGGGAGAGGAAGGGAAGGGGGCGGGTGAAGTGACCTGGGGAAATTGGGGAGAGGAGGCGTTTGTAAGAGGGAGAGGAGGAGGAGGGGTGAGACGGGGAGCAGAGGAGGGGGAGGGAGAGAGATACGAAAGGAGAGAGCGAGTGTGGGAGGGAGGGAGGGACTAAAGCAGGGGATCTGGTGATGGGGTTTTGAGGGTGATTTTTTTCTTCTTGGTGTCTATGGACACAGTAGCACATAATGGCACTAATGTTATGCGGGAAACCCGCGTTATATCTTTGATTTAAAAAAGGGGGCACATAAGCAAACAAAAAAATACAAAAAACCCGACATGATGAACGAAGCAAAGTGCCGAAAGACCGAGCATCTTTCTCGTCTGATCGTTAAAAAGAAAAAAAAGGAGGGAGGGAGGTGGGAGAAACGTGGTGCGGTTTGGAGGGAAGAGAGAGAGAGGATGCAGAGCAAGAGGGAGAGTGAGCAAGTGGAGAGGGGAGTGATGGTGGAGAGCAGGGGGGGGGTAGAGGAGGGAAAGAGTCGGGGCAAGAAGGGGAGTGGGGAGAGAGGCAGGATAAAGAGAGAAGTTGGGAGAATCAAAAGAAGCAGAGAAGAGAGTAACGAGGAAGGGGAGAGAGCAGAGTGTGGAGGGGGGTATGCGGATCGGGCTGGTGGGGGTGGAGGGAGTAGACCTTGGGAATTCTCACAGCTCTCGGATTTCTCCCTAGTTTCGCTCATAAATTCTCCCACTCTCCGCCGGGCTGTCAGTGGCATCGCGTGGTCCAGCCACTGGATGTTTAACGTAGTCCGCACGTGGAAATCATTTGTCTGGGGAGTCTCATCACATCGTGGACCATCTGGACGCCAAGCACTTCGAACCTGGTGGATAACATCTGGAAGCTCCGGTCCCTCACAGCACAACCGGTTCTCGTTTCCGCAGTACAATCATTGCATCGAGGACAGTATTGTGCGTGGTTCAAAGCGGGATTCATCGATCAGAGGCCCGCCGCACATCTCACACCACTTCAATTTTGGGTTTTTTTCTGACCAGGTAAGGCTCACTGAGCTAAAAAGCTCTTTTTCAGAAGAAACGTGTCCACAAATTATAGCTCAACGAAGTGGCTTATGTGGACATTTTAAAATTCACGAAACCACGGGGAGAACATGCAAACTCCAACGATACAGATGTCAGGGTCGGGATCGAACCCACGACCTCCTTCATACCAGACGAGGTAGTTAACACATCGCCACCGTGGCGCCCCAAAATGTACATCTGATTGTTCACACAGAACTGTCAGGGAGTTGTGATGCCCAGTGTGCCCGCGACGAGGTCACATTCATCAGATGTGTGGCCCATCGCGAACTGGGTCTGCGTCTGTCTCACTTCGACATTGATTGCCACTGTTGTGTGACCTCGTAGTTGTGGCATTTGAATACCTCAGCCCATTGGTGTGTGTGTGTGTGGGGGGGGCATTCGTGATCCACGTGAAACGTATTTAACCAGCCTGGTTCTATCCCCCACGTAACTCTCAATGCGCGGATTTATTTGTTTTGTTTGAAATCGGTGAGCGAGCGTCGCGTTCCGCCAACGTCCCTTGGCGAGGCGCGTGCCCGCGCACTCACCCGAGCACAGCAGCCCCTTGTGCCGGATGCAGGAGAAGTCGTCGCACTCGCACCAACTCCCGTGCACCTTGCCCAGCTCGCTCGGCCGGCACACGCACTGCCCGCACACGCAGTCCCCGCGCCCGCTGCACGGCGTCGCGCCGGGCTCCCTGCGGCACCCGGCCGCCCTGCCGGCCCGGCCCGCGGACTCGGGCTGCTCCGGCGGGGACACGAAGGTGTCTCCTCGTCCCTCGGGGTCTGTAGCGTCGTCCTCCTGAGCGCCGAGGGTCGGTACGGTCCGGGGGTGAAGGGGCGCGCAAGCGGATTCATAGATGGAGGCGTGGCGCGGGTTGTGCGGGTGCGTGCATGGCTCAGGCTCGGAGCGCGAATATTGATCATTATAAAAAATAAAAAAGAGTACGCACACGTTTACGGCCCTTAGTCCACTGCTGGATGAGGGCGTTCCGATGCCATTGGGGTCGATCCAGGTTGGGGAAGGTGGGGAGAGCGCCCATGTGCGTGCGTGCCTCTTGTTGTGCTGCCCCCCTGCTGCGTCTCTCTCTCCCTCTCCACCTGCCCCCCCCCCCCCCCCCATGCTACTCCAGATCTCATCCTCTCCCTCCTCGCTCTTTCCTACTCCTCTCCTCCACCCCACTGTCTTCTTCCCTTCCGCACCCTCCCGCTCTCTCCTGCTCTCTTCATCCCTGCCTCGCTACCTCCACCCCTCCCCATCTCTCTCCTTCTCGCCTACCCACTTCTACCCCTCCCACACTCCCTGCCTCCATCTCCCTCCGTCCTTCTCTTCGTCCTCCCCCCGCTCCCTCGCCTCTCTCTCTCCTCCTTCCTCAACTTCATCTCTCCCCCACCCACCAAACATCCCCGTCCACCCCTCACCTCCTCGTCCGCGTCGCTGCACTCGCAGCGTGGCCCGAGCCTGCCCGGTGCGCAGCTGCACACCCCGCACTCGAGGCTCCCGTTGCCCGAGCACGCCGAGCTCCGCGGCTCGGCGTGGCGCGCGCACGCGCACGCGCACAGCTCCCCGGCGCCGCGCACGTGCACGCGCAGCGCGCCCTCGAAGCCCACGGGCTTCACGGTGAAGGTTCGATGCCCGCGCACGCAGCCGCGCGCCTCCACGCGCACCTCGAAGCTCACCTACGGCGGGGGGGGACACAGATAAAGATCCCCCGTATAGCCTCTTCACAGACTGTTGGGGGCAAGTGCTGTTAGCGAGCACCTGTGAACCCCGGCTTTGTGCAAGAGAGGGGTTAAGGTGGCCAGCACCATGCCCGGCCGCCTTTGTTTCCCCTGAGCTTATATTTACACACCGCAACCAGGTTCACATTACATGCTGAGTAGACTTATGGGAGGCCCAGGACCGGTTCAAATATTCGCCACTGTGATTGGTCATGTGCAGAAATTGAACTCGGGTCGCCAAGTTCATAGCGCAGTGCGCTAACCACTACATTACCGCTCACATGCCATTCACATAGATCATCAAACTTACACCCAGATCACACGTAGATACGCAACATCACAGGAGATCATGTACATACGAGTCAAACATATCACACGCTAATTTGGTAGCATATACCGAATTACGCAATCGCACAGCTAACGGGCACGGAAAGAGTATAGATCACTCTCACACATCGTCAAACACATAGAGATCACACATACACACAGATCACACACATAGAGATCACACATACACACAGATCACACACATAGAGATCACACATACACACAGATCACACACATAGAGATCACACATACACACAGATCACACACATAGAGATCACACACATAGAGATCACGCTCACACACAGATCACACAAATAGATCACACACACACAGATCACACACATAGAGATCACACACACACAGATCACACAGATCACACACAGGCAGATCACACACAGATCAAACAGATAATCCAGGAATCACTGGACACGGCTAAATCCCCACACTACGCCTACCACCATTAAACCCTACACCATCGCCTCTCCATCACACAACCAAAATCCATCCACGCAGCGACCCCACCAGGACCCAACGCAGAGCCGAGGGCCGAGCAAGTGATATCCCCCTCGCCGCTGCCCCCCCACCCCCATCGCCTCCCCACCCCCACCTCCTCTCCCGCCCCCCCGTACCGTGTCTCCCACACGGAGGTCCGCGCAGCGCCTCTGCCCCGGAAGCGCGGTCCCGTTCTGGCACGTGGCCGTGAAGGAGACGCTGACGTCCTCGGGCTGGTCCCAAACCTCCAGCTCCACCACCGAGCGGATGCTCTGAGAGCCCCGGCCGCGCGCGGGGATTCACGGGACCGGGATCAGCGTAGAGAGGGGCGGGGGGGGGTCACGGGACGAGGGTCCATGTAGGGGTGACGGGACGGAGGAGGGTAGGATGGGGTGGACGAACGGCCTTTGTTAGCACTACAGGTTCAATAAACAGCAGAATGAATCCATCACGAGGGGCAAAGGTTCTCGAGACCAATACGCCCAGAAAGCCAAAATATGAACGGCAAAACATCAGCACAGCAAACGGCTACGAGTGGCTCAAATCCCAAGGTAGAGTCACCGGGCGAAGGGCCACCGACACAGCCGCCTCGCCTGGCCCACGCCGCAACACTGAGCTCGAATCTTGCAACTTACACGCGGGCTATGTCCCGGGCTGACCCACGCGAGTGAATCTCTGACACCCAGGGGCATGGGCCCTGGCACAATTCACGAGAAGTGGGGAGAGGTGGAGTCGGGGGGGGGGGAGCTTTCCAAATGCACCCGCCTCGTAGCTCCATTGCGCAGTCGCACCGCCTGCGCACTCAGTCGCCACGCCGCTGGTGACAATGTCCAGACTCGGGTGCCGAGACACGAGGGGAGTGAACGCATGGCGCACGTGGCGCACGCGCGGCGACACGGGGTCGGTCGCGTGACTGCACGGGCAGATTGTTTATCGTGGCCTCTGTGCCAATGGGCCTGATGTGCATTGTTTATCTGATGGTGAGGTTGCCAGTAGAAGTAGCGGGGTAGGGTCGGCAGGAGGGGCGGGTGGCTTGGGGATGGAAGTAGGTCTCACGGTGAAATGTCTCCGTTCCGTCGGCGCCGAGGAGCTTTGGGGGAGGGACATTCCTCTGATTCTTGCCGGCCCCGCTGGCCCGCAACCAATAGCGTCACCGCGTGCGAAAGCGTGTGAGTGTGAGAGTGTGTGTGTGAGTGTGAGAGTGTGTGTGAGTGTGTGAGAACGTGTGAGTGTGAGAGTGTGTGTGAGAGTGTGTGAGTGGGTGTGTGAGTGTGTGTGAGAGTGCGTGTGTGAGAGTGAGTGTGTGAGAGTGTGTGTGAGTGCGTGAAAGTGTGTGTGAGTGTGTGTGTGAGAGTGTGTGTGTGTGTGAGTGTGTGTGAGAGTGAGTGTGTGAGAGTGTGTGTGAGTGTGTGAGAGTGTGTGCGTGAGTGTGTGTGTGTGAGTGTGTGTGAGTGTGTGTGTGTGTGAGAGTGTGTGTGAGTGCGTGAGAGTGTGTGTGAGTGTGTGTGTGAGAGTGTGTGTGTGAGTGTGTGTGTGTGAGAGTGAGTGTGTGAGAGTGTGTGTGAGTGTGTGAGAGTGTGTGCGCGAGTGTGTGTGTGTGTGAGTGTGTGTGAGAGTGTGTGTGTGAGTGTGTGTGTGAGTGTTTGCTTGTGTGAGTGTGTGGGAGTGTGTCAGAGTGTGTGTGTGAGTGTGTGGGAGTGTGTCAGAGTGTGTGTGTGAGTGTGTGTGAGTGAGTGTGTGTGAGTGTGTGTGAGTGTGTGTGAGGGTGCGTGTGTGAGAGTGTGCGTGTGTGGGGAGCCGTGGTGTAGCGGTTATCATGCTGCGCTACGAACCTGGCGACCCGAGTTCGATTCCCGCTCACGGCCAACATCAGTAACGATTATCTGCACCGGTCCTGGGCCTTCCCTAGATCGACTCTGCCTCAAATGAGTAAACATCGCCACTCGGGAGACAAAGGCGGCCGGGAGTGGTGCTGGCCACCCCTTCGTGTGTCATGCTAGTCTTCATCGGTGCTCGCTAACAGCACTTGCCCCAACAGTCTGTTAAGGCTATACGGGGGATCTTTGTCTTTGTGTGTGCGTGAGTGGAGTGTGCGTTCAATCGGCGTGGTCTGGGAATAACAACCCCAACCCCCTCTCTCCCCCTCTCTCCCCGTGTCACACAGTGCGCTGTGTCGTGAGCAACGCCACTGCCACAACCACCGCAGTTGCAGGCGGGGGAGAGGGGGGAGGGGCCGTGGGGGAGGGGGGGCTGTGAACAGGCAGAACGGGCTGCTAAACCCCGCCACCTAAATCTCACTGGCCACGGGCCCACAGAAAGGGAATCAAAATAAGCATTGCCGGAGGCTCCCCAGGGGAGACGCGTCTAAGACGTCCCCCGGCCAAATACGTTTCGGCCGAGCCAAGGCGAAGCCAGTCAGCCACCTTTGGTAGTCGTCCAGAAACACGGCGCAATTACTCGCGCTGACCGCGTGGAACGTCTAAAGCCTCGGCTAACTGGGGTGTTGTTGATGTAACTGTTGCTGTGCATGTGTGTGCGTGTGTGAATGGGTGCGTGCACGAGCATAAGATGGAGCGGCGGTGCAGCGATTAGCGCACTGTGCTATGAATGCGTCGACCCGAGTTCGATTCCCGCTCATGGCTAACATCAGTGGGTGAGCTACATGTGAACTGGTCCTGGCACCTCATCTCCCCCGGACCCCCCCCCATCCCCTTCACCAACAAGCACTGATCAGAGCGGCGAACAAACCCCCCCCCCCCAGCAGCGATTGAGTAAAGAGGGGCACGCACGTTATAGGCGGACACGATGAGCTGGATGATGTTACTCGAGTCGTTGGCCAGAATCCCAGCCGTGGTGCCGGGCAGCAGGTGCGCGTAGCTCTGTAAAACCAGGGGTCAAGGTCAATGGAAGAGGTGAGGGTCAGACGATGAGCGCTCAATGCTGGACATCGCGATGGGCCAACGCTCTGAGCACGGGAGGTGCTGCGGCAGACGCGCTGCAGGGTAGGGTAGCATTCGTGGACGACGGCTGGAGAAAGAGACAAGGTGACATTCAAATAGACAAACGGACAAATTGGGCAAGAGACAGGGAAGTAGAAAAATTGCAAAAGGGATGTCGATATCGGGTACAGACAGATGGATAAGTAGATACATTGACAATAGACACATCGACAGATGCAGACATAAAGAGAAATAGGCACAGGCAGACACAACATAAACCCCATAGACAAATTGGCAAACAATAGTCGACAAAGGGGCAGTATATAAAGCAAGACACTGAGACATACATGCATATACAGACGGATGCACCAACAGATGAATACATACGTACCAAGGCCGTAGCCATGGAGTCAACATTGGGGGGGACCAAATCTTCCAGGGTGTCAGGGGGTCCCAACCCAGAAAAAGATCTAAATTTTATAACTCATTTCCTGCCTAAAATATTAAAAAAGTCACTAACACAAGGGATGGATTTTTTTTTTTCTACAATAATGTCTAATAGTGTATTTTATTACATTGCTCTGTTTTTACTTTTTTACCATTTCTTGTTTCATTGTATGTAATGGCAGAGATTAGGGATTAATAAAGTACAACCATAACCACAAGCATATAAACAAAATCAATTTTATAGCAATACATGGTGGGGGGGGGCATTTTGAGCATATTTGAATATTATAATTACGCCCTTGAAAGGCTTAACTGCCCCCAGTGAAGTGTGGAAGGAAGTTGTAGGTCCACTGGGCAAGAAGAGGAGGCATCGCAAGCGATTCTCAAATATAAAGGTTGGGGGGACTGTGGCCGTACTGGAATTGCAGTGCTCATATTGTGACCAAAGGTTAGCAAATTGTTATTTTTATTGACATAGCATAGCAATGATTTATTTTGCGATATATTGGGGGGACATTTTGAGCATATTTGAATATTTGAATAATTACGACCTTGATACGTACACAGACGGACAAATGCACAGACAGACGAACACATAGAGGCATATGTGGACATTGGACACAGAGGCAGCGAATGGACAGACCAGGCTGATAGATGGACGTGCGCACCCTGTACAAGGCGTAGTGCTGTCTGGTGACCGCGAAGATGAGGTTCACGTTGTTCTCGGAGAGTTTCTCCCCAAGCAGGGCGAGGGACGGGTAGTCCTGGACAGAGAGACAAAGACGGCCTTTTAATTACAACTGGGAAGAGGCGTCGCAACATCGCCATCCTTCACTGCGGGAAACTTGGCGGGACCGTCCTGCTAAGAAGAGTCATCGGGACTCGGCGAGGCTGGGGATGATGATGATGATGATACGATCCGCTCACGGGTATCTGGGGCGCCGCGGTGGCGAGATGTTGACTACCTCGCCTGGTATGCAGGACGTCGCGGGTTCAATCCCGACTCTGACGCCTGCTGTATGTTTGGAGTTCGCGTGTCTCTCTTCCCGTGTGTCGCGTGGATTCTTCTGCGGATCCTCCGGCTTTTCCCTCCGCATTTGGAACCAACGTGCGTTTTGAGTATTTGCCTGTTATAAATGTCCACGTGATAAGCCAGGTTCGTTGAGCTATCGTTTGTGGCCAGGGCGCTTCTGAAAAAGAGCTTTACAGCTCAATGGGCCTTACCTGGCAAAATATAAAAAAGTAAACAGTTACATAAAATAGTAATCTGGTGGATCGCTGTGAGCTGTGGGGAGAATAAGGAGTCACAGAGAGAGAGAGAGGGGGAGATTGGTTCCCGTGAATGATTGGACTTTCCGAGACGCGGTCCCTACGGTGTCCGCCCAGTGAGCGCTGCCAATGGACGCGAGGTTTCCTCTGCATTGAGGCTGCGTGTCTGTGTGTGCGCCCTTAACAGGCGTGAAAAATGTAAATATAACAGGCAACGTTTTCGGGCAACGGCCCCTTTTTATGGCATCACAAAATGGGGTAACAAACTATGTCTGTGCGGTAGCCATTCGTTAACGTCACAGGACTGATGCTAATGATGCCATAAGTTATGATGATAATGAATAATAACAAAGATGGCACAGGTGATAATGGCAACCGTGATGATGATGACGCTGATGATCGTAACCATGGTCACGGCGATGACGGCCATGGTGGCAGCGCTGATGATGTACAACGACCGCCACGCTGCCCGCGTGCGCGCGAGCGCTCACCATGACGCTGCTGCGCGCGTAGCTGTTGTTGGGGTCCAGGTGGCATCGGCCGTCATGAGGAGTGGCAAGTCCCGCGAGGCGCCCGTCCAGCGCCAGGTGCGAGCCCGCGTCCGTGGCGAACACCACCAGGTGCGTGGCGCCGCCCCTCCAGCCGATCTGCTCCTGCGTGGGGGAGGACGCGGATCGCCCGGTGAGGAGCAGCAGCAGCAGCACCACGCCGCCTCTCACCTCGAACTCGCGGCGACGACGTCTTGCGAGGCTCAGGGTGAGTGTGCCCGCGCACGGGCTCTGCGTACTGCGCTGGGGCTTTGAAGCAGGAGATTTAGAGGGGGTGTTTAACACGTGGTCAACGTGGTGGTGATGGTTACTGGTTGTGTGCTCGCTAACAGCACTTGCCCCAACAGTCGGTTAAGGCTTTACGGGGGATCTTTGTATTTGGTTAATGAAGAACATGGTGGCGTGGTGTTGGTAATAGTTCTGATGATGATGATGAAGGTGGTGGTGATTCCATTGTTGGTCATGGCCGTCATGATGCTGATGGGTGTAATGTTGGTGGTGTTAATGGTGATAACGATGATGATGGTGGTGGTGATTGCGCTGGCAATGGTTAACTCTTGCAATAATGACCGTGACGACGGCCCACACCCGCCACTCACATCGCGTCACACCCCCCCTCCCCGCCCTCCGTCACAACGCTTCTCACCGCCACACGATCACGAATTCATTCCCTCCACCGCGCCTCCTATCAGTTAGGCGCATCTACGTACGGCGCGAAATAAGTCCGACGTGCGTACACACTCACTCACTCATTCGCTAACTCCTCACCCACCACCCATCAATTCGTGCATTCCTCACGCACCCCCCCCCCACCACCGCCTGCGTACCCCGCACACGGACGCCTGCAGGATGGCGTCGAAGCCCCCCTCGGGGGCGTCGTTGTTGCGCGACACGTTCTGCCTCTGCACCTCGGCGATGAAGCTGGCGGCGCGCTCGGTGAGCGCCAGCACGTGGCGGAAGCCGAAGGGAGTCCCGCACACGGGGAAGCGCTTGAACCTGGAAGGGGCCGATGAGAACAGTCGAGGAGGTTATCGTGGCGACGACGACCACCACCGCTACGGTGATCACCACCACGACCACAACCACCACAGCCACCACGACCACCACCACCACAACCACCACCACCACCACGACCACCAAGACAACCACCGTGACCACCACCACAGCCACCACGACCATAACCACCACGACCACCACTACCACCACGACCACCAACGCAATCACCATTACGACCACTACCACAACCACTACGACGACCACCAACCACGACCACCACCACCACCACCAAAGACAAAGACAAATGTCCATCGTATAGCCCTGTGACTGAGTGTTGGGGCAAGTGCTGTTAGCGAGCACCTATGAAGGGCGGCACTGTGGCACACGAGAGGGTGGGTGGCCAGCAACACCACGCCCGGCCGCCTTTGTCTCCCTCGTGGCGATGTTTACACACCGCACCCGGCATTCATTTAAAGCAGTCGACCTCGGGGAGGCCCAGGACCGGTTCAGATAATCGTCACTGGAGCAGAGGTGTGATTGCACGTGATTAAAAATATACTAAAATTGATTCATCCAATTAGTGTATCCATTGATTACATCGATCGATTAACCAAGCAGCCTCACTAAGTTGGAGTCAATTGAGGCAACTGCGGGTCTCTTACTCCGAGGGAGACCTGGATCAACACGTGGCACGCGCACGTGTGTTTTTGGCGCAGATAATAAACAACACGCGGACGAACACGAATGTACCATGTGGCCACGAGTGTCACCCGCAGTGCGCCCCATCTCTCATGTGCATGTTGAACTTCTTTCACACCGTCGTACGTCGCCAACCGCGCCCATCTTTAGATCTCAGAAGCTAAAATCAGGATTTCCTTTAGCCTGCATAACGAATGTTCGGGTGGGCTGCTGCGAAAATGCTACGTTGTCAGCAGAAAGCATTGCAGCAAAATCCATTGTTGTACGGTACTACGTATGCTCTGACGCAGTGGTTCTTAACCTTTACTGCAGCTCTGTACCCCCTTTGGATCTCAATCGTAATAAACAAAATAATTGTAATAAATGCATAGGGCTTGATGAAACAAGGTAGTTGTTACTTACGTGTCCGTGCTTAATTTGTGATTCGATAATTTGGTTAAATTTTTTATCTGGCCATGTCCCGCTACCCCCAGAGAGGGCATCTCGCACCCCCAGGGGGTGCGAGATGCCCCCTGGTGACAACCCCCACTGCTAAATTTCCGCCTTCAGACAATTAATGATGAGTTGCGTCTATAATTACACACGCGCGAGATAACCAGAGCACGTGGAGAAACCCCACGCCTTGCGCAAGGGGAGCAACACTTTGTCCCCGTACAGACGGAAACAGATGGGGATTCGTCCACACTCGCTGTCCTGCCTTCTCCTGGCGAGCCAGGGTAGGGAGTTTCGCAACATCCGTGCGATCCACAGTGCTGGATTACAGGCCACGTGCATAGTCACCACCGTCGGATGGTGATGGTGATGATAAAAGCAAACATCGTTCAACACATCGATACCGGATATGATGATGATGATGACGATGTTTTGAGAGAAAATATATTGTAACGGAGCCGTCTCCATCAATCGGTGTATCCAGCGAGTCCCTATTGTGCTGATGTGTTGTGGTCCATTACTCATCATTATGCTGCGTTTGGTTATCGGATTATAAGTGAAGATGCATCTTTAAAACAACAAAGACAATGGCAAAAGACCCCCCCTAAATATATATACACAATCGAACTGTTGGGGGTAAGGGCTATTAATGATGACCAAAACTCTGACAGCCGTCAGGGTCACACGAGGTGGTGAAGTGGGCCAGTGTCTCACCCCGGGTCGTATTTTTTTCTCCCCATTGCTGTTCTACAACACCGCACCAGGTGTGAATTTTAAAGCCGAGTCAACCCTAGTGAGACCCTCCACGATCGGTTAGAATATCACTGGCCGCTCATGTCTCGCCGTGGACGGGAATGGAACTCAACAACAATAGCCATGGAGTGAAGGCGACGTCACCACAGAGCCTGTGCCAGGCTAAGTGCACTTTAAGGCCGCGTGAAGTGTTGAAGGCTCTGCTGGCAGGAAGTCACGAGACAGACGCAGGTGCCATGGGTTGACTGACTGAGACGCCTGGCAGAGCCACCACCTTTGCTTGCCGCTGTGCCAACTCGCTGCGTTTAATCCGCCCGCCGCTCCGCTCGCTGTTGTGAGCTCCTCCGCCCTCCATTGCCGCACACACACGTGTGTGAATTTGAGCTTCTGTGCAGAGAACCACGCTTCGAGGCGAACAGACAAACATGCAGGCAGGCAGATGTTCAGGGCCGCACCTGAGACACGGGTTGCGCAGGTAAGCCGGTGCCGTGTTCGTGAAGGGCGACACGGGTTTGTCCACGAACGAGCCGAAGCCCAGACGGAGCTTGCTCGTGAGACGGGCCATGGCGGCCTCGAGCTGTGCGCCGAGCACGCGGATATTGTCCAGGTCGTCCTTCATGGACAGCGACAGGTCCATCAGGTAGTAGAGGTCGAGGGGGTAGTCCTCCACCTGGCGCACCTGCACGCGCACGGTCGCCGGGTCCCCTGCGAGCGAGCGCACGTGTGCGGACAAGGAGGGCGCAATGAGCGTTGGGTCAAGGGGGCCCACAGGAGGTGCGGTCACTTACCGTGTGAATGGACTGCGACGCAATTGTCCGTGGATGAGGACCCGCACAACGGCGTGAGGGTTTAGAACACAGTGGGGGGGATAAGAGGCTGATGGTTGGCAGCAGGGATATTTGTTTTTTGTCAGAGCGGTACCATGGCAGTGTGTGAGGGACGCTGCAATGTGGAACACTGCTCAACGAAGAGAAATGTGAGCGACCATCCGTGCAGCCTGAACTTGTTCCCCTACCCCAAACCTTAGGGCGTCCCTCTTAATAACAGCGGGGGGCGCGGGTGATGGAGCGCCCGCTGGCACGCTCCTCCCGCGAGTCGCGCTCTCGCTTGCGATCGGCGGCGTCGCTTATTTATTCGCGGAGCCGCGTGGAAGAGCGGCCCCTCCCCCACAGGACCCGACGCACCTGGCCGGAGGGAGAGCGACACCTCCTGCGGGGAAATCTGCACCACTCCAGAGGGCGTCTCTCTCGTCTCTCGCGTCTTCCCCGTCTCCCCCGTCTCCCCCGTCCCGGGCTTGTCGCTGAGCGGCAGAGCCTGGACGAGCTGCACCTGACTCCTCGGGGCCTCCACCATGTCGGCTGGGCAGCCCGAGCGGAGGAGGCGCTCCTGGAGATCGCAGCGGGAGCGGCCGCCCGGGAAATCCTGGGTGGCAGTGGTGGTGGTGGGGGGGGGCAGGGGGATGGGAGAGGCGCGCGAGGAGTAGAGCGTTCGGGTTTGAATGCGTTGAGTGAGCCATGTGAAGGAAGATTCACACAAGACGCGATTTGGAGACGACAGCAAGAGGTGCGATTGTAACCGTAGGAGCGGTCCCCACCCACCCATCCACTCAAGAAAGAAAGGGGGAGAGAGAGAGAGCTTCTCTGATGATGTGGCGGCCTACAGAGCGGCCCATTGTTCCGCCTCATCAAAAGTAATCGCGCGCATTACGCGCCAGCAATTCCGGGCCTCTCTGTGAAATCGGGAGAGGCATCGCTACACAAAGGGTGGCTGTGATGCGCGCTCACGGATTCGTGACCGCGACAACTGTGGGTGAGGCGGTGGGCGGGTGGGTGGGTGGGGGGTCTATAGGAGAGGGAAGAGGCGATTACATCGGATGCCAAAACAATGGTCGTGTGAGTAGGAATCGGTTAATTGAGTAAAATTGATTGTTACGCTCAACCTTCACGCCCTGATACCCGGGCTTACAAATGCAATGTTGATTGTTTATGGTCATGAGGGTAGACTCAGCTGTGTTAGTGCCCAGTTCAGCTCTCTATCTCTTCTGAAACACCACTTGAACTCACACCAGGCCGTTCCCATCAGCGTGTGGAGCATGTGTTTGCTCTATGTTGCTTTTGTAAATCTTCCTTCAAAAAATATCCTGAAGCGGAAGATGAGTGCTGGACACAATCACGTAACTTTAATATAAATTGTCATATGGTTGTTATTGTTTCACTTACATCACACTGGGATTTTTGCACACAGCGTTGTAATACGGTGGTTTTTTTCTGGAATATTTGCTGGTTTATCCAGGATGTTTCTGTTGCGCGTCGTCGCTTTAAGATGTTCTCTGTTCATATTTTGTTTGTTGCGGTTGCACCCGACTCAAGAGCCGCATGGCTCACAGGGTTATACCTAATAAATGCAATTTGAAAAACTTGCCAATGTGATCTTTGATGTTGTTCCTTACCTGTGTATCCACAGATTCATCTTGATGTGCAATTTCTAGGGGCTGTTTTCTGTCTTGGTGTGGTCTGGGACTGTTTTTGTTCTTGTTCTGTTGCCTTAGGCTTGCATTTAGTGTTGAAAAATCCACGGGATTTGATGCACTTATGCAATTTATACTAATATTGTATACTGTGCCGTATCTATTTCGATTTAAAGCTTTCGTGACTGCAGGGATTCATATTCTTGGTTCTTTCGTTAAAGTCACGTAGAAGGGAAATAATCAAATAATACATATTAAATAATAAAATTTAATTCTCACGACGTTTCGGCCACAACACAAGCAACCGTCCTCAGGTGAAGAACAGAGCTGTCGGAAAGAGAGCGTCCCAATGAACACTGCTTCACATATCAAACTCCTTTGTCAAGGCACTCTGCTCCTCCCACCCACCTTAAAAATACGCTGCCAAGCTTAGCGGTGTTCATTGGGACGCTGTCTTTCCGACAGCGCTGTTCTTCACCTGTGGACGGCTGCTTGTGTTGTGGCCGAAACGTCGTGAGAATTTTATGTTATTATGTTTTATTTTTATTATTTGATTATTTCCCTTCTACGTGACTTTACCGAAAGAACCAAGAATATGTGCCGTATCTATTTACATTTAGAGACTTGTTTTGCCGTTTCTCTGTGTCGCCCTGCTATCGTGCGTTTGTACTTTTTGTTGTTGTAACTCGCTGACCCGCCCCGACTGAACATGTGTCTAACAAAGAGCTCCATAGCTCATCGGATTCCTCCTCCAGCAGTCCCATTCCGCACCAATAACGGAGAAGGAACGAAGCGGCGATCGGTGAATCGAAATTGTCACTTTGGAATTGTGACAACGAAGGAAGATGCCGAGTGGTCACGCGGCTGTCAGAGACGTCGTTCACACCACGTGGCCCCGTGTGAGCCCGGTCCGGCGGTGTGGAGGGTGGGCGAGATTGACACGCGGGGCTCGAGCGGGGATGTTGGCGTGTCAAGGGGACGTGATGGGTGTTAGGCGTGGGGGGCAGTGGGGGTGTAGGGTGTGTTGTGTGTTGCGAAGTGGGTGTGATGTATGTGGAGGGGGTCTGTAGCTTCGTGGTGTTGGGAGGGGGATGAAGGGGATGTGAACTATGATGTTTTTGTTTGCTACGAACGATGATTTTTTATTTTACCAGGTAAGGCCCACCTGAGCTATGCAGATCTTTTTGAGAAGCGACCCTGGCCCAAAAAAAAACAGAATGCTCAATGAAGTGGCTTATCACGTGGACATTTATACTGGTAGGAACCTCCTGGTTACACCAGCCTACAGTGGATTATTGTGTCCGTTCGTAGTGCAGGGAGGGGCTGGGTGGGGAGGTAGGGGCTGGGTGGGGAGGGTCAGGAGGGGCTGGGTGTTGAGGGTGGGGAGGGGCTGGGTGGGGAGTGGGAGGGGAGGGGCTGGTCACCCCTTGGTGCCCTTATAAAACTCAACGTTTAACCTACTCACGCCGGCTTGTGCCCGCCCTCACAGTTGGGCATATTTGCGGAATACACCACGCCGCCGTTGACCCTGGCCATTGACCGAGCAACCAACGTTCCTACCAGCTCCCTCCGCAGGAATGTGTTAGCAGCCAAATACTCTCAACACACATTGAGAGTCTAAATATGGAGGGAATAAACCCGGAGAAAAGTCCACGCGACCATAGGAAGAGAGAGGGAGACACGCAAACTCCAAATATACAGCGGGCGTCGGGGATCGAACCCACGACCTCCGCTATACCAGGCGAGGTAGTTAATATTTCGCCACCGTGGCAGCCCTGGTGTGTGCGTGGTGGTGGAGGGGGGCTGTATGGGATGTGATGTGTGTAGGTGGTGGTTGGGGGGGGTAGCGTAGTGTGTTGAGTGGGGGGGGTCACCTTCTGGGAGCACCAGGCGCAGGATGGGTGCAGGAGGATGCATTCAGAGCAGCGCAGAGCTCCGCTCCCCGCGCAGACCCCCCCCGCGCCTGCTCCCTCGCCAGCTGCAGCCACCACAAAGACAAAGATCCCCCGTATAGCCTGTTGGGGCAAGCGCTGTAAGCGAGCACCTACGCAGGTCGGCAAGGCACACGAGAGGGCACCACGCCTGGCCGCCTTTGTCTCCCCAGTGGCGATATTTACACATCACACCAGGTACTCATTTGAGGCTGAATCGACCTAGGGGAGGCCCTCGACGGGTTCAGATAATCGCCACTGGTGTTTGTAGCGCAACGCGCTAATCGTTACGATACCGCTTCCCATACACAAGCACACACACAGCATCACACACACAGCTACACACACAGCTACACACACACACAGCTACACACAGCTACACATACACACAGCATCACACACACACAGCTTCACACACACACAGCCTCACACACACAGCTTCACACACACACAGCATCACACACACACACAGCTCCACACACACACATAGCTTCACACACACACAGCTACACACATACACAGCTTCACACACACACACAGCATCACACACACACATCTACACACACACACACACAGCATCACCCACACACAGCTACACACACACAGCTTCACACACACAGCTTCACACACACAGCTACACACACACACAGCTTCACACACACACACAGCTACACACACTCATCATCACACACACACAGCATCACACACACAGCTACACACACACACAGCATCACCCACACACAGCTACACACACACAGCTTCACACACACACACACAGCTTCACACACACACAGCTACACACACACAGCTTCACACACACACACACAGCGTCACACACACACAGCTACACACACTCATCATCACACACACAGCTACACACACACAGCTTCACACACACACACAGCTTCACACACACAGCTACACACACACACAGCTTCACACACACACAGCTACACACACACACACAGCTACACACACACACAGCTACACACACACATCTTCACATACGCACAGCCTCACACACACACAGCTTCACACACAGAAGCCCCACACACACAGGCACACACACACACATTCACTCACACACAGCTTCACACACACACAGCTACACACACACAGCTACACACGCACACAACACACACACAGCTACACACAGCTACACACACAGCTACACACACACAGCTTCACACACAGCTACACACACACAGCTACACACACACAACTACACACACACACAGCTACATACACACAGCTACACACACACAGTTACACACACACAGCTACACACACACATATCCTCAGCAACACACACACACAGCTACACACACACAGCTCACACAGCTACACCCACACAGCTACACACACACAGCTACACACACACAGCTTCACACACACACACAGCTTCACACACACACACAGCTTCACACACATAGCTACACACACACACAGCACACACACACAGCTACACACAGCTACACACACACACACAGCTTCACACACACACACAGCTTCACACACATACAAACAGCTACACACACACACAGACACACAGCATCACACACACACAACTGCACACACACAGCTTCACACACACACAGCTACACACACACAGCTACACACACACAGCTATACACACACACAGCTATACACACACACAGTTTCACACACACACAGCTTCACACACACACAGTTTCACACACACACAGCTTCACACACACATACAGCCTCAAACACACACAGCGTCACACACACACAGCTACACACACACAGCTTCACACACACACACACAGCTTCACACACACACACACAGCTTCACACACACACAGCTACACACACACAGCTTCACACACACACAGCTACACACACACAGCTACATACACACACAGCTACACACACACAGCTTCACACACATACAAGCAGCTACACACACACAGACACACACACACATAGCTACACACAGAGCTACACACACACACAGCTGCACACACACACAGCTTCACACACACACACACATCTACACACACACAGCTTCACACACACAGCTACACACACACACACAGCTTCACACACACAGCTACACACACACACAGCTTCACACACACACAGCTTCACACGCACACAGCTACACACACAGCTTCACACACACACAGCTTCACACACACACAGCCTCAAACACACACAGCGTCACACACACACAGCTTCACACACACACAGCCCCACACACACACAGCTAAACACACACACAGCTACACACACACACAGCTTCACAAACACACACACAGCTCCACACACACACAGCTTCACACACACACAGCCCCACACACACACAACTTCACACACACACAGCTTCATAAACACACACAGCTACACACACAGCTTCACACACACACACAGCTTCACACACACACAGCTACACACACAGCTACACACACAGCTACACACACAGCTACACACACACACAGCTTCACACACACACACAGCTTCACACACATACAAACAGCTACACACACACACAGCATCACACACACACAACTGCACACACACAGCTTCACACACACACAGCTACACACACACAGCTACACACACACAGCTTCACACACACACAGCTACACACACACACAGCTACACATACACAACTTCACACACAGCTTCACACACACACAGCTTCACACGAACACAGCTACACACACAGCTTCACACACACACACAGCTACACACACACACAGCCCCACACACACAACTTCACACACACACAGCTACACACACACACAGCTACACACACACAGATTCACACACACTAGCAACAACGAGCAACAACAAACACTCACGCAGTTAGTATTGTTACGTTGCCCAACAGAGTCCGACTGGATGTGAATGGAATTCGTCGAATGTAATATTCGCCCCCCCCCCACTGGCACCGACTTTTAAGCAGAGGGGAGACGATAGGAGCCGAGTGCGAAGCCATCTGCGACTCGGCGCAGCGCCACCGATGCTCGGGCACGAGAGAAGTTCGCTTCGTGTTCTCGTGCGGGTCTTGCAGAGACGACGACTACCGCGGAGATGGAACGATGAAATCCGTCGGTGTGCATGAGCCAGTTGAATTGTTAAACGACTAATCTGCTGGTGTGCATGAGCCAGTTGAATTGTTACATCGTTGGATCGTGAAAGATGATGATGGTAGCGGCGACGTCTTGGAGAGGTTTTCATCCAGCAGTGGTTAGATCATGACTGCTGATGGTGCTGCTGACGATGAATTCGCTTCGTGGCACAACCCAGGGCTGGAGAGGGGACGGGATATTCAAGGCGCAGGCTCCGCGTGCCTAACGTGAGAGCGATTGTCTTGGACAGGGTGGTGGTGGTGCTTGTCTGCACGTAGGGTCTGGATGATTCCCGGCCCCTAATCGTTGCCACGTGCGTAAACACGGGCCCTGCCGGGCTCTCCGCCCGTGCGCGCGCCGAGTGGCTCCCATCTCGGCACACGGCGCGGACATCCACGAGTCGCGCGGGACCAGCAATTTGCGCGGCGGGCAGAACGTGAGCGGGAACGCCTCCTCCTCCTCCTCCATCATCCTCCTCCTCCTCCATCATCCTCCTACTTGCTGTGGACTCCGGCAACTCAACGGAGCCGAGTTGGGATAAACACTCTCATCCGGTCATCGCCAAAAGGCGAACCCGAACATCCGCAAGTGATTTGTGGTGGAACGCGCCGATGTGGTGGTGGCTCTGGGCTGAGCGACACTCCAAACGTCCCTCCCCCTTCTCTCTATCTCGAACCCATGGGAGATGCGGGTAACTTCTGCACAAGTGGGGAATGAAGAGTCACAGCCTCGTCGTGACTGCAGTGAAGCGCGGTCCATCACTCGCATCACCATTGTGTTGTACAGTATGGGTCTCTGTGTGAGTCTATGGGTCTCTATGTGAGTTTATGGGTCTCTGTGTGACGAGTCTATGGGTCTCTGTGTGAGTCTATGGATCTATGTGAGTGTATGGGTCTCTGTGTGAGGAGTCTATGGGTATCTGCGTGAGTCTATGGGTCTATGTGAGTCTATGGGTCTCTGTGTGAGAAGTCTATGGGTTTCTGTGTGAGGCTATGGGTCTCTGTGTGAGTCTGTGGGTCTTTGTGTGACGAGTCTATGGGTATTTGTGTGAGTATATGGGTCTATGTGAGTCTATGGGTCTCTGTGTGAGAAGTATATGGGTTTCTGTGTGAGTCTATGGGTCTCTGTGTCTCTGTGTGAGTCTATGGGTCTATGTGTGAGGAGTCTATGGGTCTCTATGTGAGTCTATGGGTCTCTGTGTGAGTAAGTTTGTCACTGTGTGAGTTTCTGTGTGAGTCTATGGGTCTCTGTGTGAGTCAGTGGGGTCACTGTGTGAGTCTATGGGTCTCTATGTGAGTCTATGGGTCTCTGTGTGAGGAGTATATGGGTCTCTATGTGAATCTACAGGTATCTGCGTGAAGTTTGTCACTGTATGAGTCTATGGGTCTCTATGAGAGTCTATGGGTCTCTGTGAGTCTATGGGCCTCTTGTGTGAGTCAGTGGGGTCACTGTGTGAGTCTATGGGTCTCTATGTGTGAGTCTATGGGTCTCTATGTGTGAGTCTATGGGTCTTTGTGTGAGTCTACGCACAGAGTTATTAACACGCCCCGCTGTTTCGCCAATACTGCACGAACAAAGCCGAAGAAAGAACCCTCACCCCCGACTCGAACTCCAACCGCTAACCCTCCCCTCGACTCGAACCCGACCCCCCCCCACACTCACCGCTCAGCGCCCTGGCGACCAGCTGGAGGTGAAGGATCACGAATGTCAGGCTGGGGGGGGACATGGCAGGGCTGCCCCCCGCGCTGCCTCCCTCGGTTCCTCCTTCCCTTCGTCCTTCCCTCCTTCCTTCCTCTCTCCCCTTCCTTGAGCTCGGCTCGGCGCCGTGTGAGAGAATCAACGAGAAGAGAGAGAGGGGGAGAGGAGCGAGGCGGGCGCACGTAAGGGGGTGAAAACAGCGGGGCACGTCTTGTGCGCAATCCTTACCAGGTGACTCCACAACTTCACGAAAGAAAAGGGGAAAGAGAGAGAGGAGTTGGAGAAGGAGGAGGAGGAAGAGGGGGCGGGGAGGAGTGGAGGATGGAAGGAGGAGGAAGGAGGAGGGAGGAGGGGGAAGAGGCGTCAGCGCGGCCTCGGGGTCCGGTGTCGGTGCAGCAGCAGCGGCTGCTGCAGTAGCGGCTGCAGCAGCAGCGGCTGCAGCAGCAGCAGGCGCGCGCATCTGGCGTCCGCAGCGGCGATGCACGTGGCGATGTGCGGCGCAGATTCCTCCCACCCACTCCACTCCCCACGCCGATAACAACAGCAGCAGCAACAGCAGCAGCAGCAGCCCCACGAACAACTGCCGCTACTTCACACTCGAGACCCGCTAAAATGACGACCGGTAAAAAAAAAGAAACCGGTAACCGTTTGCATGACAGAGTATCCGGTTAGGCGGATCGTTGGCCACGAACGGGTCGTCGCTCGGCGGCCTCGGTAGGGGGACCCCGGGCAGGGGGACCCCGGGTAGGGGGACCCCGGGCAGGGGGACCCCGGGCAGGGGGACCCCGGGTAGGGGGACCCTGGGTAGGGGGACCCCGGGCAGGGGGACCCCGAGCAGGGGGACCCCGGGTAGGGGGACCCTGGGTAGGGGGACCCCGGGTAGGGGGACCCTGGGTAGGGGGACCCCGGGCATGGGGACCCCGGGTAGGGGGACCCCGGGCAGGGGGACCCCGGGCAGGGGGACCCCGGGTAGGGGGACCCTGGGTAGGGGGACCCCGGGCAGGGGGACCCCGGGCAGGGGGACCCCGGGCAGGGGGACCCCGGGTAGGGGGACCCCGGGCATGGGGACCCCGGGTAGGGGGACCCCGGGTAGGGGGACCCCGGGCAGGGGGACCCCGGGTAGGGGGACCCCGGGTAGGGGGACCCCGGGCAGGGGGACCCCGGGTAGGGAGACCCCGGGCAGGGGGACCCCGGGCAGGGGGACCCCGGGTAGGGGGACCCTGGGTAGGGGGACCCCGGGTAGGGGGACCCTGGGTAGGGGGACCCCGGGCAGGGGGACCCCGAGCAGGGGGACCCCGGGTAGGGGGACCCTGGGTAGGGGGACCCCGGGTAGGGGGACCCCGGGTAGGGGGACCCCGGGCAGGGGGACCCCGGGCAGGGGGACCCCGGGTAGGGGGACCCTGGGCAGGGGGACCCCGGGCAGGGGGACCCCGGGCAGGGGGACCCCGGGCAGGGGGACCCCGGGCATGGGGACCCCGGGTAGGGGGACCCCGGGTAGGGGGACCCCGGGCAGGGGGACCTTGGGTAGGGGGACCCCGGGTAGGGGGACCCCGGGCAGGGGGACCCCGGGTAGGGAGACCCCGGGCAGGGGGACCCCGGGCAGGGGGACCCCGGGTAGGGGGACCCTGGGTAGGGGGACCCCGGGTAGGGGGACCCTGGGTAGGGGGACCCCGGGCAGGGGGACCCCGAGCAGGGGGACCCCGGGTAGGGGGACCCTGGGTAGGGGGACCCCGGGTAGGGGGACCCTGGGTAGGGGGACCCCGGGCATGGGGACCCCGGGCAGGGGGACCCCGGGTAGGGGGACCCCGGGCAGGGGGACCCCGGGCAGGGGGACCCCGGGTAGGGGGACCCCGGGCAGGGGGACCCCGGGTAGGGGGACCCCGGGTAGGGGGACCCCGGGCAGGGGGACCCCGGGTAGGGAGACCCCGGGCAGGGGGACCCCGGGCAGGGGGACCCCGGGTAGGGGGACCCTGGGTAGGGGGACCCCGGGCAGGGGGACCCCGGGCAGGGGGACCCCGGGCAGGGGGACCCCGGGCCGCTGCGGCTGCTGCGGAATCGTCATCCAGTGGCAGGAGGCGCGAGCGCCGGAGCCGCGGTGATGAATCTCAACCCCCCCCCTACCCCCACCCCCCCCCAATCTCCCCAAACCCCCACCCCTCACCCACTTCCAACCCCCCACCCCAATAACGACGGCGCGCGGGTATGAACGAACCCCGCCACCTCGCAGTCGATGACCCCCCCTCCCCCCGCGACCCCCCCCCTACCCCCACCCACGTGATTGGCAAGTTGGGATATTCTCGGCACACGGATCACAAAGCGCCCCCCCAACTCCACCCTGGATACGGAAGGCAAATGCGTCACGAGTGATGATATCATTTTAATTATTAAACGCGCGGGGCGTGCATGGCGCGATGACAGCTCCGAGAGTAACAATACGCGCACGCGGCTTCCTTGTTATGTTCACATGGCGTTTGGGGCAGCTGAGCGGAGTAGTCTGCTAGTTCCACCACAGTGCACGTGGTTGTATTGATTGGGCAGTCGTGAGTGATGTGCGCCCGATGGTTTGCACCTCACCATCGCATGCGCAGCTCGGTGGAGGAGTGCCTGACCGCTCCGTTTATCGAGGAAAAATCCCCCACACACCACCACCACCACCACCCTCCTCCTCCTGCTGCACGTGGTGGTGCTGTGGTTGTTGTGGTTGCGACGCGGTTGTTGAGAGCGACCCCCACCGTCGTCGACGCAGCAAAGAGAGGCCAGCGCTGCTCCTTCGTCCGGTCTTCAGGCACCGCACGTGGTTCTCTCCGCACGTGGTTCTCTCCGCACGTGCTCGAGGCAGAAACAAAACACCTCCTCCCCCTGCTGCCGTAGACACAAGGCAAACGAGAGCCATCGATGTGTCTACCCTGCTGATGATTCTAAACAGGGACGAAGCCGTCCACACAGCCTGCTCTCCTGCTGCTGCTGCTGCTATTTGAAGCAACATTGGCCCATGGCTTAGACGCCTTAGAGCAGGGGTCCTCAAACTTTTTAAACAGGGGGCCAGTTCACTGTCCCTCAGACCGTTGGAGGGCCGGACTATAGTTAAAAAAAACTATGAACAAATTCCTATGCACACTGCATATATCTTATTTTGAAGTGAAGAAACAAAACGGGAACAAATACAATATTTAAAATGAAGAACAAGTAAAGTTACATCATCAAACTTCCCAGTATTTCAACGAGAACTATGGGCCTGCTTTTGGCTAATGAGATGGTCAATGTCCGGTTCCATATTTGTCACTGCTAGTCGTAACAAGTGATGCAAGTGTGCATCCGTTAGTCTAGATCTGGTTGGAGATTTCAAATGTTTCATTTTGGAAAAAGTCTGTTCACAGACATAAGTGCTGCCAAAGATGGTTGCCATTTTGAGTGCATGGTTCCTGAGATGAGGATATGTCTCAGAGGGGAGAGATGCATAGAAATTATGAAGGCTGCTTGACTTGAATGCGTCTTTCAGAGAGTCACAATTCTGCAGTTCAGCCAGTTCCATTTGGTAAATTGTATCCACATTTTCAATGTCAATAGAAAATGGGTTACGGAAAAGCTGTATCTCCTGTTCATGGAGATGAAGCTCTTTAAATCTAAATTGGAACTCCTTTTGCAATTTTTCCAGTGAATCAACACATGTTTTGTTTGGGAATTGCAACCAATGGTTTTTCCGCTAACAGATTTTGAGTTGTGGGGAGATGGCAGAAGTTTTCCTCCTCAACTTGTTTGATGAGGAGGCCTAATTTTACTTCAAATGCTTTGACATGTGATTGCATATCACAGAGGAGCTTCCCCTTTCCTTGAAGTTGCACATTGAAACTGTTGAGTAGCTCCGTTACATCTGTCAGAAAGGCAAGGTGCCATTTCCATTCTGCATCATTGAGCTCTGGTACTTCTTTGTTTTTTGAAAGCAGAAAAGCTGTGATCTGTGGAAGTAAGTCATAGAAACGTTTCAAAACTCTCCCTCGACTCAGCCAACGGACTTCTGTGTGGTACAGAACATCTTCATAGTCAACATTTAGTTCAGACAGAAATTCCTGACATTGTCTGTGGTTTAGTGCATGAGCTGTAATGAAGTTAACACAAGATACCACAATTTTCATAACAGAGTTCCACTTCAGTAATTTACTACACAGCGCTTGTTGGTGGATGAGGCAGTGTATGGCTATTGGATGAGAATGGTTATGTTTGTCCATCTCTTGGTTAATGCGAGCAATTACTCCTTTCTTAGACCCCACCATGCTAGGAGCACCATCAGTTGTCACGCTGGCTAGTTTAGCCCAATTCAGCTCCAAACCATTCACAGTTTGGCAAACCTTTTCATAGATATCCTCTCCTGTAGTTGTTCCTTTGATGCTTTGCAGTGCAGCAAGCTCTTCTGTGACTTCGAAATAGTCATTCATCCCACGAATAAAAATTAGAAGTTGTGCAGAATCACGAACATCATTGCTTTCGTCGAGTGCCAAGGAAAAATAGGAAAGTTTTTTTGTGGAGTTTTACAAATGCTGATGCAATTGTCTCCCATTTATTCAATCCTCCGTGTAATTGTAGGTCCTGAAAGACTCAGTGTACTAAATAAATCGGCCTTCTCTCGACACATCTCTTTGGCAACAGAAAGAAGGCATTCTTTAACAAATTCTCCCTCCACGAATGGTCTGCCAGTGCACGCTATTAGCTTGGCAACTTGAAAACTTGCTCGCAGTGATGAAATATTTAGCTGCTTCTACTTCACAAAAGTATTTTGCTGAGTTGTTAATGTATTTTTCAGTTTTAATATTTTATCTTTTCTCACTTCTCCGACCAAACAATGATATTTATGTTTATGTTGAGTTTCATAGTGTCGACGTAAATTGTATTCTTTGAACACAGACACTATATTCTGGCATATCAGACACACAGCTCTTTCCTTGTACTGCATGAAAAAGTAATCATAAGTCCACTGTTCTTTGAATATCATACACTCCGAGTCAATTTTTCTCTTTCTTGACATCAGTTTCCTAGGGAGTCAAAATTGCTATTAGTAAAATACCAATATATACAGCGCTACAAAAACAATATACCAGCAATAACTTTGCCCACACAGAGACATACAGACTGCACTGCCCATCAATGCAGTCTGATTGGGGGAACTCTGCTTTTACCCCAGGCTCACACTGGTGCGGGTGCCATTAAAAAGTTAATTACACCTGCAGTTTTGTTCACAGATCGCAGTACATCCCCAGTACACAGGAATATCACTGGGAGTGGAGCCGAGGGGCAAGTGAGGGAGCTGAGGGAGGGAGAGCCAGTCAAGCGCAGCCAGGGGAGGGCTGGCAGCCTTAGGCCTGGGGGGCAAGTCCAGTCAATTGGCCCATTGAACCATTCACCAGCGCAGCCCAATGAGTGCTCACCACCGCAGCCCAATTAGTGCTCACCAGCGCAGCCCAATTAGTGCTCACCAGCGCAGCCCAATTAGTGACCATGGGCCGGATAAATGTCCTCGGCGGGCCGCATGTGGCCCGCGGGCCGTAGTTTGAGGACCCCTGCCTTAGAGCCTTAGACTTTCCAGGGGGTAACGGTCTCAAATGAAACAAAGCTGTGTGCAGTTCTGCCTCGTGTCTCCAGGGGGCGCTCCCGCCACAGGAACGCGGAGTGGCGCGGCGAGAGGCGTACAGAGCGACAACGCGATCCGCCGCGGAATGGTGAACAGAGGCGCCCCCTTGGAATGACGGCGCCAGGGAGCGGGAGGCGGGGATCGGGGAACGCGCCCAAGTTGGAGACGTCACGACGGCCGCCAATGGGCCGAGGCAGAACGCGTGCCAAGTTCAATTTACGTGCGGACAGGTCACCAGAAGGGCATGATGGTGGGTGGTGCAGACTCATCACGGAGCGGCAGCCCATGGGGGGAGAACACACAAAGACAAAGTTCCCCCGCATAGGCTTAACAGATTATTGGGGCAAGTGCTGTTAGTGAGCACCTATGAAGGCCGGAACGGTACACGATGGGGTGGGTGGCCAGCACCATGCTCGACCGCCTTTGTCTCCCCTGTGGCGATGTTTACACACCGCACCAGGTACTCATTTGAGGCTGAGTCGACCTAGGGGAGGCCCGGGACAGGTTCAGATAATCGTCACTGGTTTTGGCTGTGAGCGGGAATCGAACCCGGGTGTTCTCCCCCCGAACCTCCCTGGTGTGAGGCACGAGTCTCAACCACTGCGTCAGCCTGCCGCCCTGTGTGGTTGTTGTTGTTGCTGCTGCTGCTGTTGTTGTTGTTGCTGTTGTTGTTGTGTTTGGTTGTGCCGACAGCTCGGCCACCGACAGCCGCAGCGGGGATTGTGTTTCTGATGTTCTGATGAAAGGAAACTATGAGAACAGCTGATCACGGCCCAAGTCGGATCGCAGTGGGGAGATGCAGGAGAAACATGCCCTGGACAGAGCACAGCGATAGCGCGACCACACCACCCTAGCCAACCAGCACTACCACACTACCCTAGCCAACCAGCACTACCACACTACCCTAGCCAACCTGCACCACCACACCACCCTAGCCAACCTGCACTACCACACTACCCTAGCCAACCTGCACTACCACACTACCCTAGCCAACCTGCACCACCACACCACCATAGCCAACCTGCACTACCACACTACCCTAGCCAATCAGCACTACCACACTACCTTAGCCAACCTGCACTACCATAGCCAACCAGCACTACCACACTACCCTAGCCAACCAGCACTACCACACCACCCTAGCCAACCTGCACTACCACACTACCCTAGCCAACCTGCACTACCACACTACCCTAGCCAACCTGCACTACCACACTACCATAGCCAACCTGCACTACCACACCACCCTAGCCAACCTGCACTACCACACTACCCTAGCCAACCTGCACCACCACACCACCCTAGCCAACCTGCACTACCACACCACCCTAGCCAACCTGCACTACCACACTACCCTAGCCAACCTGCACTACCACACCACCCTAGCCAGCCAGCACTACCACACCACCCTAGCCAACCTGCACCACCACACTACCCTAGCCAACCTGCACTACCACACTACCCTAGCCAACCTGCACCACCACACTACCCTAGCCAACCTGCACCACCACACTACCCTAGCCAACCTGCACCACCACACCACCCTAGCCAACCTGCACCACCACACTACCCTAGCCAACCAGCACTACCACACCACCCTAGCCAACCTGCACTACCACACTACCCTAGCCAACCTGCACCACCACACTACCCTAGCCAACCTGCACTACCACACTACCCTAGCCAACCTGCACTACCACACTACCCTAGCCAACCTGCACCACCACACCACCCTAGCCAACCTGCACTACCACACTACCCTAGCCAACCTGCACTACCACACTACCCTAGCCAACCTGCACCACCACACCACCCTAGCCAACCTGCACCACCACACTACCCTAGCCAACCAGCACTACCACACTACCCTAGCCAACCTGCACTACCACACTACCCTAGCCAACCTGCACCACCACACCACCATAGCCAACCTGCACTACCACACTACCCTAGCCAATCAGCACTACCACACTACCTTAGCCAACCTGCACTACCATAGCCAACCAGCACTACCACACTACCCTAGCCAACCAGCACTACCACACCACCCTAGCCAACCTGCACTACCACACTACCCTAGCCAACCTGCACTACCACACTACCCTAGCCAACCTGCACTACCACACTACCATAGCCAACCTGCACTACCACACCACCCTAGCCAACCTGCACTACCACACTACCCTAGCCAACCTGCACCACCACACCACCCTAGCCAACCTGCACTACCACACCACCCTAGCCAACCTGCACTACCACACTACCCTAGCCAACCTGCACTACCACACCACCCTAGCCAGCCAGCACTACCACACCACCCTAGCCAACCTGCACCACCACACTACCCTAGCCAACCTGCACTACCACACTACCCTAGCCAACCTGCACCACCACACTACCCTAGCCAACCTGCACCACCACACTACCCTAGCCAACCTGCACCACCACACCACCCTAGCCAACCTGCACCACCACACTACCCTAGCCAACCAGCACTACCACACCACCCTAGCCAACCTGCACTACCACACTACCCTAGCCAACCTGCACCACCACACTACCCTAGCCAACCTGCACTACCACACTACCCTAGCCAACCTGCACTACCACACTACCCTAGCCAACCTGCACCACCACACCACCCTAGCCAACCTGCACTACCACACTACCCTAGCCAACCTGCACTACCACACTACCCTAGCCAACCTGCACCACCACACCACCCTAGCCAACCTGCACCACCACACTACCCTAGCCAACCAGCACTACCACACTACCCTAGCCAACCAGCACTACCACACCACCCTAGCCAACCTGCACCACCACACCACCCTAGCCAACATGCACTACCACACTACCCTAGCCAACCTGCACTACCACACTACCATAGCCAACCAGCACTACCACACCACCCTAGCCAACCTGCACCACCACACCACCCGAGCCAACCTGCACTACCACACTACCCTAGCCAACCTGCACAACCACACTACCCTAGCCAACCTGCACCACTACACTACCCTAGCCAACCTGCACTACCACACTACCCTAGCCAACCTGCACTACCACACTACCCTAGCCAGCCAGCACTACCACACTACCCTAGCCAACCTGCACTACCACACTACCCTAGCCAACCAGCACTACCACACTACCCTAGCCAACCTGCATTACCACACTACCCTAGCCAACCAGCACTACCACACCACTCTAGCCAACCTGCACTACCACACTACCCTAGCCAACCAGCACTACCACACCACCCTAGCCAACCTGCACTACCACACTACCCTAGCCAACCTGCACTACCACACTACCCTAGCCAACCTGCACTACCACACTACCCTAGCCAACCTGCACTACCACACTACCCTAGCTAACCTGCACTACCACACTACCCTAGCCAACCTGCACTACCACACCACCCTAGCCAACCTGCACTACCACACTACCCTAGCCAACCTGCACTACCACACCACCCTAGCCAACCTGCACTACCACACTACCCTAGCCAACCTGCACTACCACACCACCCTAGCCAACCTGCACTACCACACTACCCTAGCCAACCTGCACTACCACACCACCCTAGCCAACCTGCACTACCACACTACCCTAGCCAACCAGCACTACCACACCACCCTAGCCAACCTGCACTACCACACTACCCTAGCCAACCTGCACTACCACACCACCCTAGCCAACCTGCACTACCACACTACCCTAGCCAACCTGCACTACCACACCACCCTAGCCAACCTGCACTACCACACTACCCTAGCCAACCAGCACTACCACACTACCCTAGCCAACCTGCACTACCACACTACCCTAGCCAACCTGCACTACCACACCACCCTAGCCAACCTGCACTACCACACTACCCTAGCCAACCTGCACTACCACACTACCCTAGCCAACCTGCACTACCACACTACCCTAGCTAACCTGTACTACCACACTACCCTAGCCAACCAGCACTACCACACCACCCTAGCCAACCAGCACTACCACACCACCCTAGCCAACCAGCACTACCACACCACCCTAGCCAACCTGCACTACCACACCACCCTAGCCAACCTGCACTACCACACCACCCTAGCCAACCTGCACTACCACACTACCCTAGCCAACCTGCACTACCACACTACCCTAGCCAACCTTCACTACCACACTACCCTAGCCAACCGGCACCACTACACCACCCTAGCCAACCTGCACTACCACACTACCCTAGCCAACCTGCACCACTACACCACCCTAGCCAACCTGCACTACCACACCACCCTAGCCAACCTGCACTACCACACTACCCTAGCCAACCTGCACTACCACACTACCCTAGCCAACCTGCACCACTACACTACCCTAGCCAACCTGCACTACCACACTACCCTAGCCAACCTGCACTACCACACTACCCTAGCCAACCTGCACTACCACACTACCCTAGCCAACCTGCACTACCACACTACCCTAGCTAACCTGCGCTACCACACTACCCTAGCCAACCAGCACTACCACACCACCCTAGCCAACCTGCACTACCACACCACCCTAGCCAACCTGCACTACCACACTACCCTAGCCAACCTGCACTACCACACCACCCTAGCCAACCTGCACTACCACACCACCCTAGCCAACCTGCACTACCACACTATCCTAGCCAACCTGCACTACCACAAACCAGCGCTACCCAGCTACCCGGCCGGCCACTCGACCTGTCCTTCCCCCTGGCTCCAATCCCGCATCCGACTCTTCCTAGCCCCGTCTCGCACGCTCGGAGCCGGGGAGCGTTCGATGTTCTCTGTTCGAGGAAGCCACAGATTTGTCACCGCGGACGAAATTCGAGGCGATTTGACGGATTGTCCGTTGTTGTCACCTCGCCAGAGGACCGCGTGTTTCCTCGATGGGATGAGATGGAATTTACATAATGGGACCGTTCCGCTAATTGCCTTTTCCCTGCCGAGTTCGCCACCGCCACCGCCGCCGCCGCTGCTGCTGCGGCGCTATCATCACTCTTGCTCGGCTCCTATCCACGCGGTTTGCAGTTTGGAGGAATCGCGCTTCAGGGCGCAAATCGTGGCGGCGTTTGCATCTTTGGGCAGGATAAAGGAGGCATTGATGGCGCAGCGGGGCGGTGGGTGGGAGGTGGTTGTATTCTTTATTCCGTCCGCCAACTCCCGGCTGGAAAGCCACGCCACGTTTAACGCTCGCTGCGCATGTGTTTTTATATCGGCTCACGACGCATCAACAATTGAGCAGCAGCGGAAGCGGCGGTGAATTATTCACCAGCGGTGCGTTTTGAGGTCAGAAGAATTCTGATTAAAAAAGGAACTGCACGATGACTGCGCCGATAAACTGCGAGCAGTGACGTCAGCGAAACTCCCACGAGCGGCTCCCCGTGGCCGCGATCGACAGCGCAACCGCCGCGCTTGAGTTCAGCCGGAACGGCCACGGACCGCCGTCTCAGGTTTTTAGAAGATGTTATTAACGTCGCCGCGTAACAAGCCGCCATGCACAGAATCCGCTCTTCGTTCTCGCAGAGAGAGATGCGCGAGAAGGAGGAGCCGCAGGCAGGAGGGGAGCTAGCAGCAGCAGCAGCGGCACCCACGTGGTGAGGATCCCGTGCCAAATTTACCACCCCCCACCCAAGCTCTGCGGTCCTCCATATATGAAGGTGTTACCGGCCAATTAACGAGTGTGTATGTTGAACTTTTCTGGCACCGTACGTAAGCCAACCGCGCTAATTAGAGGGGCGGGGAAAGGACAACAAACTAGATACAAAAAGTAGTTCTAAAGAAGTGAGTTTCCAATTTAGATGTGAAAGTGCAATAGCTCCCAGTGGCATCCTAATATCGGAAGGAAGAGCGTTCCAGACGGCCGCGGAAGCGCATCTGAAAGCACCTCGCGATGCAGTGGCCACCGTCTTTGTTCGATGCTGTGATTGATGACCGGAAAAGTGCTTACACAAGCTGGGGCACCAGGAGAATTCTCACGCGCGCGAGGGGGCACCACTTCATCCAATGCAGATTGGAACAGATGAAGTCCAAATTGTAGCGATCCGCCTTCTCCGGGCGAGCAAGGGTACGGGACACCACCTCCACTACGCCCACGGGAAGCGAGCTTCACAACATCTGCGCGGTGATCCACCCAACCCTCGCTGCTGCCTCCTCAGTGCTGGATTAGAGGCTCACACGTGCGTAGCCACCGCCACTACCCGGCTAGCAATGTCGGCACTCTCGTGGTAGTGCCTTACGTCGAATAATTTCTGCTCCAAGGCAACCCCCGACGTGACCCGTAGCGTGCGCCCGCGCCGCGCTGTGCCAATCGCGAACGACGCCTCCACGGCGAGCCCCTCGTGCCTAGCCCACGGACTCTCACCCCGAGTCTCACCCCGAGTCTCACCATGAGTCTCACACCGAGTCTCACCCCGAGTCTCACCCCGAGTCTCACCCAGAGTCTCACCATGAGTCTCACCATGAGTCTCACCCAGAGTCTCACCCCGAGTCTCACCCCGAGTCTCACCCAGAGTCTCACCCAGAGTCTCACCCCGAGTCTCACCATGAGTCTCACCCCGAGTCTCACCCAGAGTCTCACCCCGAGTCTCACCCCGAGTCTCACCCCGAGTCTCACCATGAGTCTCACCCCGAGTCTCACCCCGAGTCTCACCATGAGTCTCACCCCGAGTCTCACCCCGAGTCTCACCCCGAGTCTTACCCCGAGTCTCACCCCAAGTCTCACCTCGAGTCTCACCCCGAGTCTCACCCCGAGTCTCACCCCGAGTCTCACCCCAAGTCTCACCTCGAGTCTCACCCCGAGTCTCACCATGAGTCTCACCCCGAGTCTCACCCCGAGTCTCACCCCGAGTCTCACCCAGAGTCTCACCCAGAGTCTCACCCCGAGTCTCACCATGAGTCTCACCCCGAGTCTCACCCCGAGTCTCACCATGAGTCTCACCCCGAGTCTCACCCCGAGTCTCACCCCGAGTCTCACCCCGAGTCTCACCCCGAGTCTCACCCCGAGTCTCACCCCGAGTCTCACCCCGAGTCTCACCATGAGTCTCACCCCGAGTCTCACCCCGAGTCTCACCCCGAGTCTCACCCCGAGTCGCCCCCCGAGTCTCACCCCGAGTCTCACCCCGAGTCTCACCCCGAGTCTCACCATGAGTCTCACCCCGAGTCTCACCCCGAGTCTCACCCCGAGTCTCACCCCGCCCCGCGTTCGACCCCCGCCGCCCCTCGGAGGTCACCGCGGGCCTCGCGCGGTCCGGGGGCCTTCCGCGAGCGGTCGTTACATTGACTCGTCGCGATCACGGGGCCGACCCGGCGCCGCATTAACGTCGCCGGGACGGCGAGCGGGGCGCGATTGGATCGGAAGGAGTCTGGTAAAGAGATGTAATGGCCGTGTCCACTGAAAAATCCATAACCACTAAACTTAGGGGTAATGCGCTGCCATCGATTGTCGCGCCTCCCCGAGTTGCGAGCGAGGGAGTAAGAGAGACGCGGTCACTTGGTGGGGCAGGGCTTGGTGGGGGGCGAGGCACAGGTGCGCGGGGTCGCCCCCTCCACACATCCCTCACCCTTCTCCCCCTTTCTCTCCTCCCTCCACGGCTCTGTCAAAGTGTCCCCATTACGACGGCCATCCATAGGCAATCGCAGTTGACTTCCTGCCAAAGGGGCGCGTGCCGTTCATCAGACCATGCTAAGTTTACCGACCCACGTGGGATGTTTGTTATGATGATGATGGTGGCGATAGTCGCCAGAACTTTCGGGCGATGGAATTAGCGGTTCCCTCCGCGTCCCCGCGAGAAAGGCGAAGCGAACGGAGTTCATCAGCAGCGCAACCTTTGCAGTGCGCAACGGACAGCTTTTATGGATGATGACGCTGAATATAAATGACCGGATTAGTAACAATTGAAATAGTAATACCTGGAATAGTAATGACTGGAATAGTAATGACTAGAAGGGCAGCAGTTGTAATTGTAAGGACTAGGATACGAATTGCTGTAATAGTAATGACTGCCGCATTAAGAACTGGAATATTAACGACTGGAATTGTTCAAGACTAGATCAGCAATAATTGGAATGGTAATGACCGGAATGGTAATGACAACAATAACATTTTACATTTCAGCACCAATTGTGGATTAAAGGCTCCTCACGCCGTGTCGGTCAGCCATGGATGTTGTTTGACCATACTTCACCACGCTGGTCAGGGCGGCTTGGTGACGCGGTGGTGGTGGTTGGGGAGGGTTGGGTAGGGATACACCCAGGACCGGTTCGTCACTCGCCACTGGCGTCAGCATGGCCGGGAATAGACCTCAGGTCACTTGGTTCATGGCGCGGTGCTAACCACTGCACCACTGCTACCCCCCCCTCCCCGGCCATCACCAAGACAACAAAAGACAATTCGACAAAACGTGCACACAAATTATTAAGCACGACAAATGTTGGCAAAAAAGCGAGTGGGGGCCGCCGTGGTGGCGAGATGTTAACTACCTCGCCTGGTGTGCAGGAGGTCGTGGGTTCAATCCCGACTCTGACGCCTGTTGGATATTTGTAGTTTGCACGTTCTTCCCGTGGTCGCGTGGATTTCTCTTCGGGGTCCTCCGGTTTTCCACTCCACAATTAAAATCAACGTGAGTTCAGAGTTATTTGGCTGCTATACATTTCTACGTGATCCGCCACTTTATCGGGCTATCACTTGTGTGCAGGTCACGTCTGAAAAATAACTCTAATATATCGAGCTCGGTGGGCCTTACTTGGTAAAATATTTTTTTTTTTAAGTTAATAGTTTTTCTTATTATATTTCTAGTGGCCTGGTTGTCTTGTGAGCCCAGGGCACAGAGAGCTGGCAACGGGACCTTTGCCCCGGCTGCGGCAGTTGTGGCGGGGCCGCGTCTGGCGTGGGCGATGCGCCATCTCAGGAGCTCGTCATCCGCCGGGCACTTGACTCCCGGATGCCAAACGAAAGCTCGAGAAGCTGCCTGAGCCATTAGTCCGGCACGAGACCTCGTGCGCGCGTACAGCCCTCGTCTGTCGATCCACTGCTGGATGAAGGGCCTCTCTCTACGCCGTGCAGGGTCGTGGGGGTCATCATCAGCACGATCGTTCACCACCAGTGCCGTACCTGACATTGCACCGCACGCGTACGGCATTGTCACGATTTTTTCTCTTCTTCCCACGTGTCTCTTGGAAACTAGATCGTTAGGATATCATCCGAATGTTAAACAGACCAAATGAATGAATGAATGAACGGACGAATATGAATTAATGTATGTGAGCTCGACCCCAGCGATTTGATCTGCATACTGCGAGGACAGGTGTCTGACTTAGTGACCTTTACGCGGACCCCGACTCTCATCTGGTTTCAATTATCGGGGCAAAAAGAGAGTGAGTGAGAAAGGGCGCGCGAAATCGAGAACAGAGAGAGAGAAAGCGCGACTCACAGGACTAACCCGGCAAGAATCAATCCAATTTATACAAAGTCTGCCGTCATGTTCATTTCACCACGCAGGCGCATGGGACCTGGGAGGCGAGAGGAATTGGAATCCAGGAGTTTCATTTCGCTGACCCGAGACGCGGGCCTACCCCGAGGTCTAAAAGTATAAATAGGGCGTCGCGGTGGCGAGATGTTAACTACCTCGCCTGGTATACAGGAGGTCGTGGATTCGATCCCGACCCTGAAGATGCCTGTATATTTGGAGTTTGCGTGTCTCTCTCCCCGTCGTCGCGTGGATTTTTCTCTGGGTCCTCCGGGTTTTTCTCGTCACATTTAGAAACGTGCGTTTAGAATATTTGGCTGCCTTACCTGGTAAGATAAAAATAGCATACTCTAGCGTAACTTTGCGACAACAGCAGCAACAACAACAGCAGCAGCAGCAACAACAGCAATACAATGCGGCCGAGAATCCATCTCCGTTGCCAGCACCGTGTCGCATTAGCGCACCCGCACGCGCGTTACGTAAGAACCCTCGTCACGTGCGGTCTTAAACAAAACAAAAAGAAAGAGAGACACAATCCTCGCTGCCCCCGTCCCTCCGCGTTGGTTGTAGCCGAGTCTCTTTCCCACGAGCGGGGGGTGCTGGAGGAAGGGTTGTGGCGTGGGAGGAATGGGGGGCTGGCGGGGGCGGTGGGGGGTGGCCTCGGCCCGGAGCAGGTATGAGACCCAGGCATCGTTCATCTCATTCGCTGCCGCGCGCAAAGTGATAGAGTAATGATCTGTGATGGCGATTGCGTTGGATGTCATGGAGTCACGGCTTATAGGGAATAGATTAAACGGACGTAAAAATCTCACGACACGTGGCTTTGCGCTATGAAATCACTCGAGATGTACGCCCTGCGAGTTGCTCAATGTATGCGCGTGTGCCCGTGTGAATGCACGTATGTGTGTGTGTGTGTTGGGGGAGCGGTGGTGCAGCAGTTAGCGCACTGCGCTACGAACCCGGCGACCCGAGTTCTATTCCTGCTCACGGCTAACAGCAGTGGCGATTATCTGAACCGGTTCTGGGCATCCCCTAGGTCAACTCAGCCTCAAATTAGTATCTGGTGCGGTGTGTAAACATCGCCACTAAGGCGGTCGGGCGTGGTGCTGGCCACCCACCCCCTCGTGTACAGTTCCGGCCTTCATAGATGCTCGCTAACAGCACTTGCCCCAACAGTCTGTTCAGGCTATACGGGGGTATTTATCTTTCTGCGCACGTGCTAGTGGGGAGCTGGGTCGTGCCGTGCCGAGTCTGCGTACCACATGGGGACCGTCCTCGGGCCCCGTTCCAATTTTTCAACGCGCGTCGCTCCGATCGCCGACGTCGTCTCATCGCGTGACATCGAGTCCCGGCCGCACGCCGACGGCGCACGACCGTGACACCGCGGTGAGAGTCCAAGGGAGCTCATGGCGAGCCTCGGTAACCGCGAAAGATTGCGCGCGAGCGGTGGCGCGTGCGCGGTTTTGCACGAAAACGGGATGCCGCTTAATCCGGGAATGTTTCGCAGAGAAATCTCGGAGCTTCGCCGCTGGTTGGCACTCGGCCTCGGGGGTGAAAACATGTTTTTTTGTGTGGGAGGGATCAGGCGTGGCGCTCGCAGGCTCCGCGATTCAGTTTCCTACTCGATGCGCGCGGCTGAACGAGGGATCTTTGTCCTCGCTCCGTATCGGGAGGTGGCAACTCGGGCTGAGAGCGGCACACCACCAGACGTCACACCACCAGACGTCACACCACCAGACGTCACACCACCAGACGGCACACCACCAGACGGCACACCACCAGACGACACACCACCAGATGTCACACCACCAGACGGCACACCACCAGACGTCACACCACCAGACGGCACACCACCAGACGTCACACGACCAGACGGCACACCACCAGACGGCACACCACCAGACGACACACCACCAGACGTCACACCACCAGACGACACACCACAAGACGACACACCACCAGACGTCACACCACCAGACGACACACCACCAGACGACACACCACCAGACGTCACACCACCAGACGACACACCACCAGACGACACACCACCAGACGTCACACCACCAGACGACACACCACCAGACGACACACCACCAGACGACACACTACCAGACGGCACACCACCAGACGTCACACGACCAGACGGCACACCACCAGACGACACACCACCAGACGTCACACGACCAGACGGCACACCACCAGACGACACACCACCAGACGATACACCACCAGACGGCACACCACCAGACGTCACACCACCAGACGGCACACCACCAGACGTCACACCACCAGACGGCACACCACCAGACGACACACCACCAGACGTCACACCACCAGACGTCACACCACCAGACGGCACACCACCAGACGTCACACCACCAGACGGCACACCACCAGACGACACACCACCAGACGGCACACCACCAGACGTCACACCACCAGACGGCACACCACCAGACGTCACACCACCAGACGGCACACCACCAGACGACACACCACCAGACGTCACACCACCAGACGACACACCACCAGACGGCACACCACCAGACGTCACACCACCAGACGGCACACCAACAGACGGCACACCACCAGACGGCACACCACCAGACGTCACACCACCAGACGGCACACCACCAGACGGCACACCACCAGACGTCACACCACAAGACGGCACACCAACAGACGTCACACCACCAGACGGCACACCACCAGACGACACACCACCAGACGACACACCACCAGACGACACACCACCAGACGTCACACGACCAGATGGCACACCACCAGACGACACACCACCAGACGACACACCACCAGACGGCACACCACCAGACGTCACACCACCAGACGGCACACCACCAGACGTCACACCACCAGACGGCACACCACCAGACGACACACCACCAGACGGCAAACCAGCGGACGACACACCACCAGACGACACACCACCAGACGGCACACCACCAGACGGCACACCACCAGACGGCACACCACCAGACGTCACACCACCAGTCGTCACACCACCAGACGGCACACCACCAGACGGCACACCACCAGACGGCACACCATCAGACGACACACCACCAGACGTCACACCACCAGACGTCACACCACCAGACGTCACTCCAACAGACGTCACACCACCAGACGGCACACCACCAGACGGCACACCACCAGACGACACACCACCAGACGACACACCACCAGACGTCACTCCAACAGACGTCACACCACCAGACGTCACTCCAACAGACGTCACACCACCAGACGGCACACCACCAGACGACACACCACCAGACGGCACACCACCAGACGTTACACCACCAGACGTCACTCCAACAGACGTCACACCACCAGACGTCACACCACCAGTCGTCACACCACCAGACGGCACACCACCAGACGGCACACCACCAGACGGCACACCATCAGACGACACACCACCAGACGTCACACCACCAGACGTCACACCACCAGACGTCACTCCAACAGACGTCACACCACCAGACGGCACACCACCAGACGGCACACCACCAGACGACACACCACCAGACGACACACCACCAGACGTCACTCCAACAGACGTCACACCACCAGACGTCACTCCAACAGACGTCACACCACCAGACGGCACACCACCAGACGACACACCACCAGACGGCACACCACCAGACGTTACACCACCAGACGTCACTCCAACAGACGTCACACCACCAGACGTCACTCCAACAGACGTCACACCACCAGACGGCACACCACCAGACGTCATACCACCAGACGTCACTCCAACAGACGTCACACCACCAGACGGCACACCACCAGACGACACACCACCAGACGACACACCACCAGACGGCACACCACCAGACGGGCACACCACCAGACGTCATACCACCAGACGGCACACCACCAGACGGCACACCACCAGACGACACACCACCAGACGACACACCACCAGACGACACACCACCAGACGACACACCACCAGACGGCACACCACCAGACGACACACCACCAGACGTCACACCACCAGACGGGCAGCGAATGCCGCTTTGCGCGGGCAGGCTGGCCCCGGCCATAGCAATGTGGAACGTGCTACTATTCTCACAGTGCCGTCAACTAAAACACGGCAGACCCCCCCCGCCCCCTCCGTTGAGCTTCGTAGACAGTTTTTGGGGAACGCCACCCCTGGCAGCTGCCACGCAGCGTCACGCGGCCGACGAACAAGATAATTCCGCTCGACTACTCTCTGATTGAGAGTACGGCTCGTGCGTGCGGTAATATATTCAGGAGGAAAATACCAATGTCGAGGTCTGTTCGGCACGAGCGGGCTTCGGGTAAGGGTTCGTGTAGTTTTGCTGTTCCTCGGTGTGGGCTGCATGGACAAAATCGCACAACCGTCGCTCGTCTTGAACATTTCCATTTCAGAAGGAGATGCGCGCATCGGCCCGTTGATGTTCTGATGCGCTTGATGCTCACACCGGAGTCTTCGAGGAGGAGGAGGAGAAACGCCAAAGCCAGGAGCTGCAACGGCTGATTCGAAGTTAAACCTCTGCTGCCAAACCGGAGCTGGCCATGAACACCGCTGCCCATCAGCTACGGGAGCTCCCCCATCTCCATCACTCGCCGAGGGATGTCGGGGTGGGTGGGGTGCAGTATTTGACGGTAGAAAGCACCCCCCAGGCGGGTACCTTGTTTGAGAGCGAGCAGCAATTAAGAAGCCATCAGCATACAGATTGTGGCTAAGTCGGGAGGCATCGGTTGAACGCATCGGGGCATCGATCGCCCTCCCCCGTCGCTTTGCTTCCGTTTATTGCCCCGCAAGTTGAAACCCTTTGGCCATCGGCGCTTGTTTTCGATGAGGACACAAAGACGAAGATCACCTGTTGAGCCTCTTAGAGACTCTTTGGGGATAATGCTGTTAACCATCTCCTATGAAGGCCGGAACAGCACACGAATGGGGGGCGGGGGGCAGAAGCACGCCCGGCCACCTTTGTCTCCTCCTCCATGAGGATGTTTTACACTCCGCACCAGGTACTCATTTGAGGCTGAGTCGACCTAGGGGAGGCCCGGGACGAGTTCAGGCATTCTTCATCGATGTTGGCCGTGAGCCGGATTCTAACTCGGGCTGGCGCGTCTGTAGCTCAGCGCGGTGTGCTAACCATTGTACTACCAAAGACAAAGATCCCCCGTATAGCCTGGACAGACTGTTGGGGCAAGTGCTGTTGAGGAGTTGCACCTATGAATGTAGGCACGGCGCACGAGGGGGTGGGTGGCCAACACCACGCCCGGCCGCCTTTGTCTCCTCAGTGGCGATGTGTTTACACACCGCACCAGGTACTCATTTGAGGCTGAGTCGACCTAGGGGAGGCCCAGGACCGGTTCAGATCATCGTCACTGGTGTTGGCCGTGAGCGGGAATCGAACTGTACTACCAATCTCTACTCACACACACGCCACACACACACAACACACACACGCCACACACACACGCCACACACACAACACACACACACAACACACACACGCCACACACACACGCCACACCCACAACACACACAACACACACACACGCCACACACACACGCCACACACACAACACACACACACAACACACACACGCCACACATACACACAACACACACACGCCACACACGCCACACACACACGCGCGGCGTATTTAATTGTGGCACACCGCTGTTCCAATCTTCTAAATGTAGCGAATAATTCTATTAGGAGACGCGGGTTGTGCGGTGACCTCTTGAGTTTTTGGAGGACGCTCCACGATGTCGCGCTGAATGTCAACGACTCCTGATCCTCCTCGCCCCGGAGTCGCGGTGATGAATCCCCCACCCCCCCCCGCCACCCCCCCCCCCCCCAACTACCCCCACCCCCAACCCCCCAAACCCCCAACTACCCCCACCCCCAACCCCCCACCCCCCAAACAACCCCCACCCCCCCAACTACCCCCCAACCCTCCACTCTCCCAACCCCCCAACCACCCCCACCCCCCAACCCCCCCAACCACCCCACCCCCCCAACTACCCCCACCCCCAAGCACCCCCACCCCCAACCCCTCCAACCCCCCAAACAACCCCCACCCCCCCAACCACCCCCCAACCCTCCACTCTCCCAACCCCCCAACCACCCCCACCCCCCAACCCCCCCAACCACCCCCACTCCCCCAACCACCCCAACCCCCCAACCACCCAAACCCCTCCACCCCCCAACCACCTCCCAACTCCCCAACCACCCCCACCCCCCCAACCCCCCACTCCCCCAACCACCCCTACCCCCCAACCACCCCCATCCCAACCCCACAACCACCCCCCAACCCCTCCACCCCCCCCAACCACCCAAACCCCCCCACCCCCCAACCACCCCCACACACCCAACCCCCCAACCACCCCCACCCCCCCAACCGCCCACTCCCCCAACCACCCCTACCCCCCAACCCCACAACCACCCCCCAACCCCTCCACCCCCCCAACCACCCAAACCCCCCCACCCCCCAACCACCCCCACACACCCAACCCCCCAACCACCCCCACCCCCCCAACCCCCCACTCCCCCAACCACCCCTACCCCCCAACCCCCCAACCACCCCCCCAACCCCTCCCACCCACCCACCCACCCCCCTAACCACCCAAACCCCTCCACCACCCCCCACTCGCCCAACAACCCCTACCCCCCCAACCACCCCCATCCCCTCCCAACCGCTCCCAACCGCTCCCACCCCCCCCCCCACCGCCCCCCCCCCGCCGCTTCATCTCTCGCGCGCGCGGCGTGGGGAGAGCGCGGAGACCGCGCTCTCGCCCCTGGGAGTCCCCCCCACGTGACGCCGCTCTCGGGAACGCTGCAGGTGGCGAGGCGCGCGGCTCCGATAGGCGCTCGCAAACAGCACACGCACAGCCTATCCAAGTCGGAGATTCCTGGTGGGGGGACTTTCTATTCACTGCCTACTTGGGAGAGGTTCCACCCCGCGGTGGACGTCAGCGGCGAGCGATGTCCGAGGCGGTCCGATGGCTCCCCCGTTGGTGCACGCCACTTTAAACGAGTGCCCATCACGGCGTGCGAACATCGGCACCGGGGAGACAAAGGCGGCCGGGCGGGGTACTGGCCATACCACGCCGTCGTGCGCCGCAACGACCTTCACGGACGTATCGCTCTACAGTACTTGCCCCAGCAGTCTGCGAGGGCTATAAGGATGATCTTTATATTTGTGTGTGTGTGTGCGCTCGTGTTTGGTATGTGTGTGTGTCTTGGGGCAAGTGCTGTTAACCTGCGCACGAGAAGCAGCACTTGCCCCAACTGTCTGAATGCTAAACTGGTTCGCTCTGTCTCGGTGTGTGCGAGGGGATGTTTGCGTGTATGTCTGTAACACTGCCTTAAGACGACAATATATAATAGGTGACGTTTCGCGAAATGGACCTTCTACATGTGTTCTATGAAGAAGTGGAATTGCCATAAATGTCGCCTGCTTATATATATATTAAAATGCAGTGCTATTGACGAATGTTTGTTGTTTTTGTGGTTATTTGTGCCTTTGTACCACTGCCGACGCAATTTCACCGAATGACATTAATAATGATGATGATGTGTTTGTGTGCATGCATGGGTCAGCTGTAGCGTAACAGTCAGCGCGTTGCGCTACGAACCCGGCGACCCGAGTTCGATTCCCACTCACGACCGACACCAGTGACGATTATCTGAACCGGTCCTGGGCCTCTCTTAGGTCGAGTCAGCCTCAAATTCGTATTTTGGTGCAGTGTGTAAACATCGCTACTCGGGAAACAAAGGCGGTCGGGCGCGGTGCTGACCACCCACCCCCTCGTGTGCCGTTGCCGCACCTTCATAGGTGCTACTCGCTAACAGCACTTGCCCCAACAGTCTGTGAAGGCTACACGGGGAATCTTGTCTTGCGTGGGTCAGCATGGCCAAGTGATGCCATCCGACATCGCCGTCGCTTCTTCTGCGGGACTCCGCAGCTCATTCCCACATTCTGATTTGGGGGCCTCCTCGCCGGATCATAATCGCACCTCCGATTGGTTGGCCACGTAGGGTGCGAAAGAAGTTCAACGTGCACACGTACATCTGTGGTCCCGACCTCTTCTGGGCGCCACTCCAACCTGCTCTCTTGTGCCGTCGCTACCACTCAAGGAGCACGTGAGCGCTTGCCACGTCCTGGTCCGAACTTTCGAGTGTTGCTTATCCCCGAATATCCACAATCCACCATAACTCCCTCTCTTCCCCCCTTCTTCTGATTACATCTACAACCATAATAGAGGGTTTTTTGGGTTAGATCGCGTAAATGTTTCAAAGTGTCGTTAAAACCCGCCACCACCCGACACAGCCAACTAGTAAGGGTTGTCACGTAAACAGAACGTGCCAATTCGTCACTAGTACAGCACACCGGTGTGTTGGAGAGCCAAGCCACAACATTTACAATCTGAGTACGACGTTTCGCCAGTAATTACAACTAGCTTAATCAGGCGACAGCCAGATTTGTGGAGAAGTCGAACTGTTTCGTTCCTTACATAGAGGCGTAGACATCAGAGAAATATCAAATTCTCCCAAATGCAACTGTCAGCAGTAGCAGAACACGCGTGCCAACAAGGACACTCAATTGATTTTGATAATGTTGAAGTTACGTGCAAAACTAGCTACTACTGGCCAAGACTAATTAGATAATCTATCGAAATTGAAAGAAATCTAAATAACTTTAACCGTTCGGATAGCTACCGCCTTAGTCCTGCGTGGAAGCGAATCATCAAATAATACATTATTTAAATGCATGCCTACAAATGGCAACGTACTTCAATAGGGATTATCGTTGGTAGGGCTATTTTAATAATACACACAATAGACAGGAAGGATAAGTTCAAAGGGCTCGCATAATGCACACGCATCATGTACGTTGCCTCAGTAATCCACCCCCCCCCCCACGTGGCGCAAGAGCGCAGAAGCGTGGTCACCACATCTACGCCTCTATGTAAGGAACGAAACAGGAAGACTTCTCCACAAATCTGGCTGTCGCCTGATGAAGCTAGTTGTAATTACTGGCGAAACGTCGTACTCAGATTGTAAACGTTGTGGCTTGGCTCTCCAACACACCGGTGTTGCTGTACTAGTGACGAATTGGCCACGTTCTGTTTACGTGACAACCCTTACTAGTTGGCTGTGTCGGGTGGAGGCGGGTTTTAACGACACATTTATATATTTAGGCGATCTAATCCAAAAACCTCTATTATGGATGATATTGGTCGCGAAAGCCTGCGTGTTAAACTACATCTACAACGCCCTTTTCCTCCACACAACCTCCAAAAGTTATTTACCCCCCACCCCACAATGATTAATTGAAGAAGCTCAACATCATCATCGGTACGAGCACGCATTCAAAGCCAAATGCAAATCTCGTCGTGCATTATATATGTATCGCGTGCATCGTGCTGCTGCTGCTGCCACTGCCGCTGTACGCACGCACAACCGGGGCCACCGACGCGCAGGAGCGAATACCAAGTCAAGGCGGTGGAAGGAATTCATCGCATACTGAGCACGCAGAGGCGCCCGACTCTCTCAGTCTCTTGGGATGCATCGCGGGGGCTTTAACGGACCCACAGTCTTCGCACGGTGTAAGCTGCGTAGCCAGCTGGCAGGCCCGACGCCATCTACCCCGCACAAGATGTAGCATGAGCTCCGTGAGAAACTGACAGACACAGGCAGTCAGGCAGGCAGGCAGACGGGCGAAGAGAGCAGAGGCATAACACGTGGGTTCTCGTAGCCATTGCAATGAGTTCAGGTTCGTTTTGGGTCAGGCTACGTCATGGTGGGGGCAGTGGTTCTTGGCTCAGACCACGTGGCTGTAAACAGCACAAAAGGCTCAATTGTGACCATGGGAGCAGTTAATTGTATCACGTGGTGGTGGCTCTTGGCTCAGACCACGTGGTGGTGGTAGCTCTTGGCTCAGACCACGTGGTGGTAAGGGTTGTTGGATCAGACCATATGGTTGGTAGTCGTAGTTCTTTGCCCAAATTCCTCCACATTAACCCTTCTCCACCATCAGACGCAGATTGTCACTTTTACATCGATATATCTACATCCATAATTACATACATCCCCGTTGGCTAGATCGTGTCGGTGCAACCTTAATTGTTCAACCACAGGCCCTCCACCAACTCGACGAGCGAGACCGCCCGTGGTCAAGGCGCGACCGGCGAGTGAAGGTTAAAGACGGGGGCCCAGTTCGCGACTCTGGATTCTACAAATAGGTCGCCTACCGCCGACCGTCGGACAACGAGAGATTCGCACCGCACGCCCGCGGAGATCGCCGGGGGTCTGGCGACGACCAAGGGACTGCCCTCGTCCAGCAGCGGACTGTGCACGCGCGCGGTACACACTGTGTCCGAGAAAGACGCGCATTGAGTCTCAAGGCGATTGTTCGCGAGGTTCCTGCCTGGGACGTTTGGCCAATGTACTCCCGAGGAGACGAGCCGTTCATTCCATTAAGCCGTCACCCTCCCCACTACCCATCATGGGGACGCGACCGCCGCTTGTTGTCTTTAATAACCGCACGCCAAGTACTCACCGTACGCAACATAGTTATTCGTGACATAAAGGACTGAAAGGTGGCCACAAGATGGCAGTGCAGCAGTGGATTCTTCAATCCATCTGTGCAAAGCTTGGAGTATTCTCCGGGTTTTTTTTCTCTCTCTCCCGCGAGCCAAACGTCTCTATGCAGCAGGATCATTGAGACTCGGCCACGCTCAGCAATTCCTCTTCACGCGCGCGCGAGACGCGTGGTCAGTGTTTGCGAGCCAAACGATGAGTCGATGCATTGTGATATTCTTAGACGTGATCTTATGTCGCGTCTCTCCCGTGCGGGAACTTTGATTCCCTCCTCCCCCCAACTTCGCATCACTGATAAGGAGAACGCGTATCAATTGGGCTCTGCGCACTGCTACTTTTGGACAAACCTAAGACAGAGTGAGGTGCCCCGCGCTCAGGGAGCACGACGGAGCGAGAGGGAATTGAGCACGCGGATCACAATCTGCGGTGCAATGGGCGGAAGAACCACAGCGCCCGTGGGGGTCTCCGCGCGACAAATCAGCTCGGTTAATTTCTTTACGAACATAAAATGATGCCATAAAAAAACCACCACTACCCACCCACGCACGCTCAGTGTTCTAACGAGAGGTCCTGTGATGGATTTAATAAGTCACGGGTGTCGTTACCCGTTGTTAGCGGCGTCAAAGCCGCTGTAATTAATGCTACCGAGGGAGTGAGAGACCCCGAGATGCTTACACCCCGCTCCTCACCGCTGACAGATGGTGGTCAATTCTGATCCAACGCCCCCCCCACTCCCGACTACCCCTCCCACCCGTCCCCCCGAGGCCACCTCACCCGGTGAACGTCTCTAATGAGGCAGAAAACAAGCAAATAAATAATCAAAGAGCCACTCCTATGCTAAACGATCGCCAAGTCAAACACGCCCGGCTCAAATATAAATCTCAAAGCCGTGGCCTGGGGGGTGGGGGGGGCACCGGGATGCAATGGCGACCAGAAGCGCGTCCCCCGTTGCAGCGCGCAGCCCGTGCAGCACACAGCCCGTGCAGTGCGCAGCCCGTGCAGCACGCAGCCCGTGCAGCACACAGCCCGTGCAGCACGCAGCCCGTGCAGCACACAGCCCGTGCAGCACGCAGCCCGTGCAGCACACAGCCCGTGCAGCACGCAGCCCGTGCAGCACACAGCCCGTGCAGCACGCAGCCCGTGCAGCACACAGCCCGTGCAGCACACAGCCCGTGCAGCACACAGCCCGTGCAGCGCGCAGCCCGTGCAGTGCGCAGCCCGTGCAGCACACAGCCCGTGCAGCACACAGCCCGTGCAGCACACAGCCCGTGCAGCGCGCAGCCCGTGCAGCACACAGCCCGTGCAGCACACAGCCCGTGCAGCACACAGCCCGTGCAGCACACAGCCCGTGCAGTGCGCAGCCCGTGCAGCACACAGCCCGTGCAGCACACAGCCCGTGCAGCACACAGCCCGTGCAGTGCGCAGCCCGTGCAGCACACAGCCCGTGCAGCACACAGCCCGTGCAGCACACAGCCCGTGCAGCGCGCAGCCCGTGCAGTGCGCAGCCCGTGCAGCACACAGCCCGTGCAGCACACAGCCCGTGCAGCGCGCAGCCCGTGCAGTGCGCAGCCCGTGCAGCACACAGCCCGTGCAGCACACAGCCCACGCAGCGCGAGGCTCTGCGTGGGCATCACGCGTCCGGCGAGGAACGGCGGAGGCGAGGACTCGGCGGTTCGGCGATTCCAGCGCGTACACGGGGCAAGAAAGGCGGACGCAGGCTGGGCAACGGATGAGAGCGGTGAGGGTGCGCGCAAAGCGCGATTTGTAAAACAGCACAAAAGGCTCGATTGTGACCGGTAATTGTATCGAAGTGTTTATTTGTAAAAACACAAAAACAGTTGTACCCGAGGCATCGCACCAGGGGAAGGCGAGTTGAGTCATTTGCGTAATAGAGGGAGCGGAGCAGCCGGCGGGGGGAGTGAGATGAGGGGGATAGAAAGGGATGCCGGGAAGGACAAAGATGAGCAGCAGCAGCAGCAGGAGGAGGGAAGGAGGAGGAGGAGCGCCGTGCAGGAAGTGGAGGAGGGCCAAGATGAGAGCGGAGGGAGGAGGAAGGGTCGAGCAGAAATGAGATACACGGAGCAGCGTCTGTTTCTATAGGGGGCGGGGCTAGAGAGGGGAGGGATTCACTATGACGGTGGCCACACGTAGGTCACGTGATTTATGGGAGGCTTCAGCTGATGTAGATGTCGAGATGAACACGACGGAATGAGGCGTAATCTCAAGGCGCTGTACACAAATAGGGGAAGCATGCCCTCGTCGAGAGAATTAGAAGACTTGTGTTTGTATAATCATCTTTAATGTCGAGCAGAGGTCGGGGCGGGGGGTACACGCATCTCTCGCCTGCAGCTGCATCCACGGAGACGCTCGCCACCAGCTCTGTCTTGGCAGTCGCGCCTCCTGTGAGACTCCTAGTTTCCGCGAGATGGCGATGCCGTGCTTGCGATATATCGTATGATGATCGTATCGTCAATTTACACGGTAATCGTGTCGTTAATTCCCACGATAATCGTATCGTCCATTTCTACGATAATCGTATCGTCCATTCCCACGATAATCGTTTCCTGCATTTCCACGATAATCGTATCGTCCATTCCCACGATAATCATATCGTCCAATGTCGTCTGGCCGTAATTATGGTGGCTCGTGTAACTCCATCTTCTCATTATTTAAATTTGCCTCGTAAAATATTTACGAGAAAACAAAGGCCCGTAATTAAAGTTCCATACAAATGACTGTGGCTCTGTAAGTCAGGCTTTGCGAAACGTTTGCCGTTCAGTTAAAGTGTACAATGTCTCAGGCGTTGTGGCACGTCACGCTGCAGTGTTTGTAAGACTCACGACATCGTTGTGGTGAGTGAACCGCAGCTGACTAACTCTTCTTATTCACGTCCCGTGGCGCCGCTACCTGCCGCGGCGTTGGCAGTGGTGCACAAACACTCGTCAACGACACGGCTGCTTTGAATGGAAACAAATATATAATGATAATCGACGTTTCGGGCAATGTCCCTTCTTCATAGCACGCGCTGAAGAAGGGCCATTGTTCCGAAACGTCGGCCATTAGATGTTTAATTGTAATGTCTGCACGGCAAAGCACTAAACAACGAGGTAAATATAATGGTGAAATACAATTACATAATGATGTGGGGGCGAGGCGGGGCGGGGGTAACTGAATATATCGCGATAATCGTCACATCGTGACAATCAATATCGCATCGCGAAAAAAATAAATCGGGGCGTCTCGGGGGGGACGCAGCGTCCGCGGAGAGGCGATTCCTCTCTCCTCGTGGCCTCCGTTCCCAATCTCGATGTAGATCCACTCCGCACCGCCAAGACTCGCCACTTCGTCGAGGGTGGTGGGCGGAGGGGCGAGGGGAGGGGTGAGGCGGTGTTGGGGGTGGGGCGAGAGGAGGGGGGGGGGAGTCGCTCTCGTCTAAATGTAAATAGCGGCGCTCGGACTCCCGTGTCCGACGATTTCACGACGCTGGCACACTCGTTGTTTGTTCGCCTCCTTGAGTGAAGTTAATTGAGCGAGCGAGTTCAACTTTAAATTGGAAACTAAACTCGCGCGGCGTCGTCGCCTCGCGCGCGGGAGAGTTGCGCAGATAAGTGCATCGTTCCACCGAGCGCGTAAGCACGAATCGCGTTGTTCGTGTCGAGCCGTGTTCTATCCGCCGCTGGATGGATGCGTCGACCTGTCACGGAGGTTATTGCGGCTCGTGGCTCGCCGAATGTTGAATTAAAACGGGGAGGGTAAACATGAATCTGCGCACACGCATAACTTACCCTTCCTGGAAATCAGCACCGTCTCTGTAACATGCCCATGTGCCGTTATTAAACATGAAAAATGCATACAGGGGATCACGTGGGCTGTGGCTAACCCCGGGACTGTTCTGGGTGAAGATCCAGGGATTATCGGCGGCCGTGCCGCAAGTTTCTGCCCGAGGATGATTCATCCTCCCACTTATTCCGTTGTCACCATCGGGATCGGGCTCGATTCGAGAATCGAGTTTGTGTTTTTACAGAATTTGATCGTTTTGTTGATGTTGCTCTTCGTTTTTTTCTGTCTTATTTGTAGTTCCATTCACTCCATTAACCTAAATGTAATATTATAATATACTTTGTGTAAATATTAAACCATTAATTCTCAGGCGCACGATTCGATGCATCGAGCGTGTCCGGCATGCGTCCACCACGTGTACCCGTGCCACCACGTGTTCCCGTGCCTCCACGTGTACCCGTCACGTGTACCCGTGCCACCACGTGTACCCGTGCCTCTACGTGTTCCCGTGCTTCCACGTGTACCCGTCACGTGTACCCGTGCCACCATGTGTACCCGTGCCACCACGTGTACCCGTGCCACCACGTATACCCGTGCCGCCACGTGTACCCGTGCCACCACGTGTACCCGTCACGTGTACCCGTGCCACCACGTGTACCCGTGCCTGCACGTGTACCCGTGCCACCACGTGTACCCGTGTCACCACGTGTACCCGTGCCTCCACGTGTACCCGTGCCTCCACGTGTACCCGTGTCACCACGTGTACCCGTGCCTCCACGTGTACCCGTGCCTCCACGTGTACTCGTGTCACCACGTGTACCCGTGCCTCCACGTGTACCCGTGCCTCCACGTGTACCCTTGCCACCATGTGTACCCGTGCCTACACGTGTACCCGTGCCTCCACGTGTACCCGTGCCACCACGTGTACCCGTGCCTCCACGTGTACCCGTGCCTCCACGTGTACCCGTGCCGCCACGTGTACCCGTGCCGCCACGTGTACCCGTGCCTGCACGTATACCCGTGCCTGCACGTATACCCGTGCCTCCACGTGTACCCGTGCCTGCACGTGTACCCGTGCCTGCACGTATACCCGTGCCTCCACGTGTACTCGTGCCTCCACGTGTACCCGTGCCTGCACGTATACCAGTGCCTGCACGTATACCCGTGCCTCCACGTGTACCCGTGCCTGCACGTGTACCCGTGCCTGCACGTATACCCGTGCCTCCACGTGTACCCGTGCCGTCACGTGTACCCGTGCCTCCACACTGTGATGCCAAAGTTCGAATATATTCAACGTGGCACTGCTCCCTCCATCGAACGAGGGATTGTCGCTTAATGAGTCCTGATCGCGAACTGGGGTAGAGTGGTGCAGGGGGGGGGGGGCGGGGAGGGGGGCGCTCTGTTGGGCTCTCCCCTCCCCCTCCTCCCTCACCCTCAGCCCCCCTCCTCGCCCCACCCCCCGCCCCCGCGGCGTGGGAGGGATCGGGACAGCCGGACCGCGGGCGTGCAATGTAATTACACGCGACCGCACGTGACTCGCGCTCTCCTTCATATCCGCTGCGGGGCTTTCGTGAGAAATGTCACCGTGACTCGAGCCCCGGGGAAGGGGGGGTAGCTGTGCGAGTCCGGACCCCTCGCTCAGCACCCCCACGGCTCCCATCTCGCTCGGCCAAGCCGGGGAGCGCGGGGCCGTGGCGGCAGAGGTTCGCCAGAGAGCGAGCGATTTAGCGATTGGGACGATGATCGTCAACCCGAACGAGCCGGCGGGAGACGGAACGCGTCCGAGAGGAGGGACACTGAGAGGATTGAAATACCGAATCAGTTTCGTGCGCAGGTGGTTATGCATCGCAGGATCGTGGCGGCTTGGGGAATCCTTCATCCAGCAGTGGATTAACCATGGCTGATGATGACAACTTCGATTTGATGGATGATGATGATGCACGGTTGGCTACGTACGGTACATGATGGTCATGGATAATGACTCATAGTTACCCCAATTCAATAATGAGGGGAAAATTATAGAGAAAATAACATTTAATTCATAACCTCGACTCGTCTCCCACCAATCTCAAAGCACGTATTTGATGTGTTAACTCTCTCCCCCTCTGTAAGATACGGAGTCACCGTCACAATTAACTATAATCAGCTGTTGAGAAGAAAGTAATAGGGGAGTTATACACCAATGGGATATCTGTAACTTGATCTCCCTGTACTCGCTCGCAGCGCGTCTCACCTCGAGTCATCGCGATGGTTGGTGTGTGATTAGCAACCATCAGGCGCGTGCAGCGTGTGCAGCGGCTTCATTTGCTTTCGACTTCAACAAAACATATTTTCTACAGTGTTGGTAATCACGATAAGGCGGGAGCCGTGCGGGGTCGCGGGGAGCGCAGTTGATGAACACCCCTCGGGGGCGACGGGGATTAGACGAGAGGCTGAAAGAGGCGAAATGAGATTTATTAGAAGAACGGGGGCGAAACGAGACGGGGTCGGCCGAGCGAGGCGCACACAGGGGACCCGGTTAAAGAGCTGCGGGAAAAAATTGCTGGAGATGACGAAACGGTCAAGAGTCGAGTGGCGACTGTTGTTTGGTTGCGTCAGGGCGGATGGAGGAGGAGGATGAGGACCAAAAAGAAAAACAACCGAAGGATCGCCGCGGTGATTGTCCCCTTTTGGGGTTGAGTTATCGGTGGAAGGTCAGGGGAGGCACGGCGGAGGAAAAACGTGGAAAGACGGTGCCGTGGTGCCGGAGGCCATGGCGAAGAGAGGGCAGAGCTGGAGATGGGAAGAAGAAGAAGACATGGAGGAACACTTTCTACAACAATACGTGGGAACACAGACTGATGATGATATTGGGGATATTGATTTATCGATCGTTTAAAAAAAATGTCCATTGAAGGCCTAATATTCGGATTCTTTGTGTTTGTGTTTTGTTAAAGCGGAGTAACCGAAGAAAACCCCCACGCTTGATGCCAGGGGACAAAGGATGAGCACAAGATGCATTCACAGAATCCGCCTTCCCCTTCTGCTATCTCCTGGCCAGCATGCCAGCTGGGAAGGAGGCATGAGAGTGGCACAACAACTCACGGCAAGATCCACCAACCCTCTCTTCCACAGCGCTGGATTCACAGACGCGCGCAAGCGCAGCTGGGTGAAACAAATCAATCAGAGACGACCTTTTCGTGTTAAGCAGGCGAGAACTCATTAGGACAAAAGTCTGTTTTTAGCGAGGAAGACGTGGGATTACAAATGCACAATGCATGTCGGAGCCAACATTTTTCGATTTATACAAATCAGATGGGACATCATTCATATTTCAACTGTGAAAATATAATGATTACCCCCCCCCCCAAACCCGTCCCCCTGCAACAGCACGCACCACGCATCACACACCCAATATCCGAGCGGGGACTTGGGAAGTAATGTGAGCGTGAGATCCAGATTACGGGCCAGCGAGAGGGTGAGCAGGAGAACGAGCGGGCGGGAGGGCTCTGCCACCGCTGGCAGACACCGCAATCAAAATCAACGGCGTCACGAATCTCGGCTCACAGGGCGCGCGGTCTCACGAATCATCATCATCATCAATATTATCATCATCATCATCATCACCGGTCAGCGAAGAGCGTGACGGCGAACACGTGGAGAGGATCCAATCGAGTGGGGATATTCATTGCCCCCCCCGCCCCCGTGGATTGTTTGCGAAGTGCCCGCTGGGATATCGAGAAAGCCGGAGTGCGCAACCTGCCCCTGATCATAACCCGAACTTTTTCATCTATCGGTTCAATCTTATCCGACCGCCGGCTGTATCCGCCCTCGCTACTCGCTTACCCCCCCCCCTCGCTCCATGCATCTCCCCCGTCTCGTCGCGCGGGTTTCAGGCTATTTATCAGTGCAAAACGCATAAATATTAATGCGCTCTGAGATGAATAATTGTCTCACCTGGCATCGCACCTTGGGTGCCAGAGGGAATTCACGCCGGCTTTCTGCGCTTGCTGTATGATCACCGTGCACGGCCGCATCACGCAAAGACAAAGATCCCCCCTATAGCCTTAAAAGACTGCTGGGGCAAGTGTTGTGAGCGAGAACTCTTGAAGATCGGCACGGCACACGAGCGGGTGGATGTCCAGCAACACACCCGGCCGCCTTTGTCTCCCTGGTGGCCTTACAAATCGCACGCGATATTCACGTTTAGGCTGAGTTTACCTAAGGGAGGGCCGGGACCGGTTCAACTTGTCGCCAATGGTATTGGTTGTGAGCGAGAATCAAACTCAGTTCCCCACGTTTGCAGCGGAGTGCGACCACCACTGCTGTCCACACAAGGCAGCACGCACACACAAAGACACAGACCACCCGTATAGCCTTTAACAGGCTGTTGGGGCAAGTGCTGTTGGCGAGCAGCATCTACGAAGGCGACACGGCGCACGAGGGGGTGGGTGGCCAGCACCACGTCCGACCGCCATTGTCTCCCGAGTGGCGACGTTTACACACCACACCAGATACTAATTTGAGGCTGAGTCGACCTAGGGAAGGTCGAGGACCGGTTCAGATAATCGTCACCGGGTGATGGTCGTGAGCGGGAATCGAATTCGGGTCGTCGGGTTCATGGCGCCGCGCGCTAACCGCTACACGACCGCTCCCCACTACGCACAAGACAAAGATCCCCCTTATTGCCTTTACAGACAATTGGGGAAAGTGCTGCTAGCGAGCACCTATGAAGGCTGGCACATTTTACGGGGAAGGGGGGGGGGCAACGCCATGCCCGACCGCCTTTGTCTCCCCAGTGGCGATGTTTTTACAGACCGGACCAGGTACTCATTTGAAGCTGAGTCGACCTAGGGGAGGCCTAGGATCGGTTCACATAATCGTCACCGGGTGATGGCCGTGAGCCGGTATCGAACTACACAGACGCACAATCACACACACACACAATCATACACACACACAATCACAAACACACACAATCACACACACACACAATCACACACACGCAATCACACACACACACAATCACACACACACAATCACACACAATCACACACACAATCACACACACACACAATCACACACACGCAATCACACACACACACAATCACACACACACAATCACACACAATCACACACACACAATCACACACACACACAATCACACACACGCAATCACACACACACACAATCACACACACACAATCACACACAATCACACACACACAATCACACACACACACGCACAGAGTAGTAGGCTTTTCGCTGTTGTTGTTTTGTAATCCCGTGATAAGCGTCCTCGCTCGGAACGGGCCCGTGGACGCACGTGGTGTTCTCCGGGCTTAGCGGCAGGCAGCTTATGTCCGCTCCATTAGCGCTGGCAGAGAGAGAGCGGCGTCTCCTCCGCGTGGGGTCGGCGTTTCTCTCTGCCGTGTCGACACTCCCACCGCAGCGAAGGGCCTCGCCTCGCGCGGCGGTAGGGCTGGGTAGGGGGGCCGCCGCTCCGAGACGAACTTCGAGCGTCTACGCGGGGTTCGGAACTCGGAAGCCCACGGGAGTTGAAGCCTGTCAGCGAGCCTTTGACACTGCACGTGGCCTCAAAGTGCACCTGGCCTGGCACAGGCGCCGTGGTGACGTCACCGCCGCTTAGTGTGGAGAGCGGTAGTGTCGTGGTTAGCGTGCCGCGCTGTGAACCCGGTGACCCGAATTCGATTCCCGTTAACGGGCAACATCAGTGACAATTATCTGAACCGGCCACTAGGGAGACAAAGGCGACCGGGTGTGGTGTTGCTCCCCACCTCCATCCCGCCATCCCGTGTGCGCCGTGTGGGCCTTCATGTGTGCTTGCTAACAGCACTTGCCCCAAAAGCATTTTAAGGCTTTCCGGGGATCTTCGTTTTTTGTCTTTTGTTTTTTTTGGGAACGGTGGTGCAGTGGTTACTGCATTGCGCTACAAATCTGTAGATGATAATAATTACGATGATTACGATGACGACTACCGTCGTGAGGATGACGATGATGATGATCGTGGGGTTGATGAGAATGACGATGTGGTCATGGTAGAGAGGAAGACGACGACGACGATGATGTTTACATGACAACCAAGTCGAGTTCACGCTTCTTCACGTCCGTGCGTCTCTCCTCCCCCTTCTCCTCCCGCTCCTTCCTACCCCCCCACGTCCCCCTCAACCCCCCAGCGAAGAAGCGACGCGCGGAGTCTTGGCGAATTGAAAAGATTACATTCGAGTCGATTCCATGCCCCTCCCTCCCTCCCCTCCCTCAGCACCCAGACACCCAGCACAGACCGTGAGGGCAGGGCAATGCAACGTGGCCCCTGAATATGGAGGAGGAGGAGGAGAGCGCATTGACACCGATTGATTGTGACGCAATGACGGTGATGATGACACCAGTCGCAGATTGTCCACATACTCTGCTGATGAATATCAAAGAAATAAGGGAGCCGCGTTGCACAATCACAGATAATCACTACGTCCCTAATTGACACGCCCGTTTAACGTAAACAAAAACATAATTTATCGTGGGCAGACGTTTCGGGCAATGCTGCTTATTCAGAGCATATGCTCCAATGAGAGATGGATGCTTCTCACTTACATCTTGGTTTGAATAACGCAACAGCCGTTGATCATCGACCGCTTTCCTCCCCTGCTGCTGTTGTCTGCCTCTCCGAGAATAGCAGCGAAGCAGCCCCAGGTTCGCAGTGCAGTGTCACCGCGCCCACTCGCCCCCCCCCCCCGCCCACCACTATATTAAGCACGACAGCCACACGCGGACTGCATTACGCCCAGCCACAATGCTCTTTAGTATTCGCCGTCACGCCGGGTGACGGCCCTAAGCAGTGGCCGTGCATATTTATACATTTTGAAATTAAGCGAGAGGAGATGGAAAACGACAACCAATATCTGACTCTACCCCCCCCGCCCACCGCCGCCACCCCACCAACCCCCCTCAACCCCCCACGCATTACCACGATAGACACTGGGGGGGGTCTCAAGTGTGTTCGCCGGCTCGCATATCAAAGCGAGCTCCTTGAAGAGACGCGCGCGTCACGACAGACGGCATTATCATAGCCAAAGGCTCGCTGCCAATTGGTGTAATGGGAAATAAATTGGACGCCGATATCTCCACTGCCGACATCTCAGCGGCGATGGCCCGAGCCGAGTGGGCTCGGTGCTGTCGTGGACCGCGGGCGGAACGCCGCGCGCTCGCGGCTGACACTCGCCTCGTCTCGTCCCCGTGATTGCATCATCACCTCGTCATCGTCGTCGTCGGCATCATCACCGACACGGGCTCTTCTCTATCAGCTGCTGGGTGACTCGGATTCCATTCCATCACCAGTTTTGTCCTTTATTTAAAGCTTGTAATGTCCTTTGCTCAAGATCGCTTGAGAGCCCTTTCAAGAAAGATGCGTGTCAAATTGATGCATTGTCACAGCGAAGATTCTCGTGGAATGAAACTCAAAACGGAACAGCAAGAACACGAATGCACCATCATTATTATCATCATCATCATAATCAGGCCACGGTGGTGAGATAACTACCTCGCTTTGTATACAAGAGGTCGTGGATTCGATCCCGACGCTGACGCCTGCTGCTGCTGTGTATTTGGAGTTTGCGGTGTCTCTCTCCCCGTGGTCGTGTAGACTTTTCTCCGGGCCCTCTAGATTTCCCTCCACCTTTAGAATCAATGTAGGTTTATAGTACATGATAAGCCACTTCGTTGAGATTACATTTGCGACAGCCAGGTCGCTTCTGAAAAAGAGCTTTATTGCTCAGTGGGGCTTACTTGGTCAAATAAAAATTAATAGTTTGATAACCATTATCGCGTGACGTGTCCTGCCCAAGCCCATTTACTCTTATATATCGATCACTGCAGAACAATGAACCTCGATACAAAAAAGAAGCTTCGCCGAGTCTCAAGATTATTTTTCAGGAGGCTTCTGGATTATGACGTTTGGCTGATTGTGTGAGCGCGCGCGTGCGTGTGTGCGTGCGTGTGCGTGAGCGCGCGTGCGTGCGTGCGCTGTTTTTGTTCAGCGCGTGTCAGGACACCGGGGAACGACGGGATACCCAATGCGTGCAAAGAGACAACGGCCCACGGTCCACACGCAGGGAGATCGCGAACCCCACCTCGCAGTCCGGTGGGTTGGTGCGTTTTACAAAGTCTACGCGATTTTATTGAACGGTCCGTGATCGCGAGCTGTGCGGTGTTCAAGCGTCGGGTTATGGATTAGCGTTGGCTTCAGAGTCAGGAACAGAGCCGGGGTTTGAGGGCGAGTGTGGGTTTCGTGTTATTGGGGCTCGCGTCATAACCCCACCCCCCCCCGGTTCGTAATGGAACATGAATGACACCCAGAGAAAGCCGAGGATTCCACCAAACACGATCACCAACTGCTACTCGTGAATCATCCGAAGATTTCCCGCAAGGCCCTTTTAATAACGTTGGCCCTGTCAAGTCAATGGTTACGTCGGAGGCTCAGACGATGTCCATATCATCGTATGCGTCTTTTGTGTTTTGTCAAATCAAGCGCGGTGTGTCTGGGAGAATCGCTGCGTGTGTGCAGGGGATGGATGTCCGTCTCAGCTCGCCTGCGCGCGAATGAGACCGCGCTGCTCACAACGACTTCGGGCTCGGCTCGGAGCAAGAGCTCCTCATGGCAGAGGGAACCTCGTACTACTCCGACAAAGACGAGGGAATCACTCTCGGCCGCAAAACGAACATTCGTTACGGACCCCAGGTCCGCGCGACTGCTGATGGAGACGCGGATTCTTCGCATTGATGTTGGAAGTTGGGCGGAGGGGAGCATTTGGCTGTCGCGCGCACATGGATCACCGCCGCTGCCGTCACCGTCACTCGCATCATCACACCCCACGACGCTGACGTCATCGTCGTTGTTGTCGTCATCATAACCACCACCATATCTCATCAGCACGGACTTCAGCATCATCGTCATCGTCAAGAGAAGCCTCATTGAGACTCAAGACTCCTTGTTAGAAGATATCATCATCATCATTATCCGATCATCATCAACGTCATCATCGTCTTCCATCCATATACGTTGCTTGCGTATTCAACACACGGGATGATTGATATCCTCTCTGACAAGGCGGTGTCAATCACCACAGTGGCGAGGTCTGGTGGTGTTCGATCCGCGTGCGTAAAACTCCAAACAGCGCTTCAAATCAGACTCTGAACTGGCCTCGCCGTGCTCAGCGGTCAGCGCCGCAGCTGCTCCCCACTGCTGCGGGGACTGCAAACTCGGCGACGCCGCGTGCCCGGAACGGGGACCGGGCTCCCTTGGCGAGGCCACCGCCAAAGGGTCCGTCCCTCGGCTCCCCGCGCGCCGTAGCTCCGAGTCACCTTCTACACTTCTCGCCGCGTTTCGCACAATTGCAGCCTTATTGTCACGAGATATTTCTGACTGCTTGCGGCAGCTAATCACGTTTGTGCGGCGTCATTCGATCGGCCCCCTTACAGCCTAGCTCCTCTGTGGGGGAGGGGGCGATGGCGCGAGTTGGCGAGTGGAGGTTTCCCGATCCCCTCCCTTCTTCCCTGCCTCGCTCCCCCCTCCCTCCCTCCCTCCCTCCCTCCCTCCCTCCCTCCCTCCCTCCCTCCCTCCCTCCCTCCCTCCCTCCCTCCCTCCCTCCCTCCCTCCCTTCCTCCCCCTCCCACCCACCCCGGCTCTCAGGAACACCGCTCTCTCTCTGCTTCACTGCTCGCAGTCCCCAGCATAGCCCGGCGGCTCCAGTCTCCTGCGCATGCCACCACCATCACCATCGCCCTGAAAGCAGTGAAGGCGATGTTATCGACGAATGTTATTGAATGTGAGCCCCCCCCCCCCACCCCCATTTGTAAATAATCGTCGTCATATTCATTCTATCATACTCACGACCACCACCACCACACCAATCATCACCATCTATTTAACATACGGAAGCTTCTATGAGTCTCAGTACTTCTTTGTCAAGAATTCCCTCTTCCATGCACTTTAAAATCATCTCTATTGCTAGATACTTTTTTAGAACTGCTGTTTGTTAATTTGTTGTCCTCCGGCACCTCCGATTAACACGGTCGGCTACGTACGGTGCCACAGAAGTTCAACGTACGCACACACGTGCCTTCATGAAGGACATTTGGCCTCATTTGGTTCGAGAATCGCGTCACGCGTCCCGTGCCTCGCGAACCGACCCAGCCGTGACCGCGTGAGGCTCGCGGCTCAGATGACGTTCAAGAACCAAGCGCCGTCCCTGATCAACAACGGCGGCGCGTCGTCTGGCAGAGTGCGCAAACATCGGCCGAGTGATGACGCACGGCCATACGCGTGGGGGGATTAACGCTCCAAGGGTCCGCAGGCAGGGGTTCGAAAACCCCACTCACTGCATGCACTCCCGTCTCCGGTAAAGCGCCGCAGCCATTCGCGATCCTGTAAGCGATCCACCAACACCAACCCCCTCCCCTCCCCCCGGCATCCAATGCGAAACGCTGCTTCTCTGGAAGTAAATACTCACCACTTTCGTCGTCAACGCCGACGTATAATTGTGCGAACAATATCCATCATAGAGGGCTTTTGGGGGTTACATTGCCTAAAATAAATAAACGTGTCGTTGAACCTGCCACCACCCGACACAGCCAACTAGTAAGGGTTGTCACGTAAACAGAACGTGGCCAATTCGTCACTAGTACAGCACTAACCGGTGTGTTGGAGAGCCAAGCCACAACATTTACAATCTGAGTACGACGTTTCGTTTTGTTAAAGTTATACTTCCGTATAACTTTAACAAAACGTCCCCTCCCCCATATATCAGGCTGACGTTTCAGGCAATGTCCCTTCTGCGGGACAGACACTAAGAGGAGAGGTCCATTGCACGAAACGTCTGCATACTGCGCATGTTATCGTTAGCCGGCAGCGTTCGTGACGAATCGGGCGCGTGGATTGTTGTTGTTGCTGCTGTTGTTGCTGCTGGCCTGTGCTTGTGCACCACTGCCGACGCCTGCCCCGAACGAGTTGTGGAGTCCCGGGGGACGCGCTCCTCCGCCTCCCGTGTGCTCGCTCCCAGACAGAGAGAGAGGGGTGAGGAGGCGCGCTGCTGCTGCTGCTGCGACTCACGGAATGAGAGACTCACTCCGCCGCCATGGGATGCAGGCGCCCGCCATCTACCCCCACCCCACCCCTTTCTCTCCCAGGGATGTTTCACCCGAAAAGCGTTTATTTTTATTTTTAAATCCGATTGACGAGAGCGCGAGGCGACGACCGATTCACGGTGGAGAGAGAAGAGAAAGAGACAGGGAGGGAGAGAGGTAAGAAAGACTTGGCGAGGCGTAAATTCGTTGACATCCATCATTTTTAGCTCCTGCTAGCCAGCCCCCCCCCCTATCCCACCACCCATTGCTGCCCCCACCTCCCACTCTGTTCCTTAGACAGCCCCAGACCTCAACAAAACTCTCCGCTGTCAGCCATCACCTTCACTTCCGGTCCTCCCCCACTCACCACAAATGTCCTCCACCCCACTCAGTCACCCAACCTCGCACCTTGCCCCAAGAACACAGCCCGGGACATCAACAAACAAAACCCCCACCGCCGCATCCCATCCCGTCACCCGCCCCGGAGTGATTTGACAGCGAGGAGTTGCAGCCATCGTAAGCCGAGGTGCCAAAGTTCCCGTTTGCCCTGTATCTCACAGGCCCCGTGACTCTTAGGAGGGTTGTTATCGTTGTTGTTGTTGTTTTAAGCACATCAAGGTTTAGAGTTAAGAGTTAATCCATGTTGTTGTTGTTGTTGATGCTACCACTCCCTGGATCTTTACGATTATAGATGTCGACAACTCTTTAACTGGACATCTGCGAAAAAAAGAGGGGCATAGCTCATCGGATTCCTCGGGTCGAAATAAAGATTCTGATCAAAAACAAAAAACTGATTCTGAATTCGACTCCAGGATCTGATCGACCAATCTCATTCATGACGTTACCAGGTAGGCATGGCCTTTCAGTGTCACCCTCATCAACACCACCTTCTGGCTGAAAACTTTCGTGACTGCAGGAATCAATATTCTTTGGTTCTTTCGGTAAAGTCACGTAGATGGATAATAATAGAATAAAAATAAAAAATAAAACATTTCATACAAACCTAAAACTCACGACGTTTCGATCGCAACACAAGCGGTCGTCATCAGGCCTAATGAACATTTTTTAAATTTATTATTTTATTATTTCCGATCTACGCAACTTTACCGAACGAACCAAAGCATTCCACCTTCTGGCTCTTGGTCTTCTCTTCCCCTTGGTGGCCTACCTCTGGGTTCCGCTCCCATGCCCGTCTCGGTGACCTGTCCTCCTCCTGCACCACGCACAACAATCACGCTCCCTCTCTCTCTCTCACGCTCTCTTTCTCTCTCTCGCTCCCTCACTCTCTCTCGCGCTTCCTCGCCACCACCTCGCGAGCGCAGTGCACCAGGGCGGCGTGGAGCGAGATCGTTCGGCCATTCTCTGGCGGCGGTAAACACTCTGGCCGCGCCGAGCCGACACGACGGGAGACCGTCCCGGCAGTCCGCGGTCATTAAACACGTCGACATTGATTCGCACAACGTGCTCGCCGCTCGTTCGCCAATTACGGACCATTTAGGACGCCAGTTTGACAGCCAAGCCGCGGTTATTCATCGCGAAGAACGAACGAGGCAATGAGAGGGTGTGGGGGCGGGGGGGGCTGGCGTGGTGCTGGGGGGGGGGGGGTTACCTGTCCACGTGCGCTGCGTGTCTTCTCAGACGACGCCTCCGTCGTGGAGAGGTGAGAGGGATGAGCGAGATGAGCGAGATGATCTTTCGCCGTCTCTCCCCTGGGCTCGGCGTGAACTCGCAGCGCGCACATTGCCCCGAGGTCACGGGGTCACCGTGGCTGGTGCCGTCCTCGTCGTCGTCGGCACTCCCTCGGGGTTCGAGGACGACGTCCGTCAGCTTTTGGCGGTGGCTCTTGATGGTGGCCGAGGAGTCCAATTCTGGATCCGCAGATCTTTGGGCACTGGGGGACCCTCGCTTCCCTGGGTTGGCTTCCTTTGTTGTTGTTGTTTGCGGCGATCCACTTCATCGTCGGCACGTTGGGTCTCGAAGCGGGCCGCCGCGGCCTGATGGATGCAGCGGCGCTGCTGCCGCCACGCCTGGGCGATCGGCAGTCCGCCCCTCTCAGTCTCCACGCGCTTCAGGCAGAACTTGGGGGGATCTTTGAATCGCTTCCTTCGTTCTCCCCTCGTCCGCTGCCCATTGAATGTCTGCATAGTAGAGGGTTGTTTTGGGGTTAATCTAACCCCCCAAAAAACCCTCTACTATGGAGGTGGAGGCCTAGGTGTTAAACTGGATGTTTGCATACTCTGTGGTTCTTTCGGTAAAGTCACGTAGGTAGAAAAATAATTATAGATCGCGACGTTTCGATCGCAACACAAGCAATCGTCATCAGGTGGGACAACCACAGCAAGTTCCACTTTCTGCCCCGCCTCCTTCCCCCCCACCTCTTCTCTCCCCCCCCCTTCTGCCGAGGCCTACTATATAACCTCGTGCCACGGCAGGTCTCTCGCCTACTTCAGCAGTTGTTTATTGCTGTGGTTGCCCCACCTGATGACGATTGCTTGTGTTGCGATCGAAACGTCGTGATCTATTGTTTTTCTACCAACGTGACTTTACTGAAAGAACCAAAGAGTTATGGATTCCTGCAGTCACGAAAGCTTCAAATCAAGATTGTATGTTTGCACTCGAGCTGTTTTAATCTCTCCACCGCCGCGTGTTTTTCTCTCCTTTGGCCGCAACTCCGTTGTTAGTCTCGACCACCGACCCTCACCCCCTCGAGCTACGTGTCTTCCCCATGCCCACGTATTTGTCTTACCAGTCTATGTAAACTATGAACTTGTTTAATTTTCATCAGGTAAGGCCCACTGAGCCGCATAGCTCTTTTTTAGAAGCGAGCTGGCTTTCAGAAATGGAAGCAGCCACATACTGTGAACGCGTGTTGTCGATTGTCAATGTGGAGAGAAAAAAACGGAGGACCCGGAGAAAAATCCACGCGACCACGGGGAGAAAATGCAAACTCCAAATATACAGGCGCCAGGGTCGGGATCGAACCTACGTACTCCTGTATATAGGCGAGGTAGTTGCCCAAGGGAAAACCGTGTATATAATGGGCCTGACTAATGCACGTCCTCGTATGCACGCGTTCCTCTTTATCAGTGTAATTCCAAGCAGGCGTAATGCCCTTCATACCATCATCACCATTACCACCACCACCACCATCATCACCATCACGGAGCCGTAACGCTCTTGAGCGCACTCTCGCTCAGCAAAGCAGCAGGGCTCCCAGCGGCGACGCTTCCCGAATCACTCCCCGGCGAGCGCACGCGTCCCGCACGTGGACCAGGCTGCATCGCGCACAACGCACCACGTCGACGCGCAGCCATCCCCTGGCATGTCCGCACGAAGCAACGAACTCACTGCAGAGACGCGAGCCAGCAGCGAGGGCGCGTTCACATTCAACAACGAAACGAACACTCGTCTCGTGTCGTTCCCTTTCTGACCGTGAATGTGTTTGACCCCAACACGAATCTTGTTTTCCTTTCTGTAATGATGAGGCTCAAACGGCTCCTCTCGCGATGAGGGGCGGGAGTGGTGAGTGGAGATCGGGGGTTGTGGGGGCAGCACGGGGCGGGGCCAGGTGGCGAGATGTTAACTGCCTCGCCTGGTACACAGGAGGTCGTCGGTTCGATCCCGACCCTGACGCCTGCTGTATAGGTGGAGTTTGCGATCTCTCTCTGCCCATGGTCGCGTGGATTTTTATCCGGGTCCTCCGGTTTCCCCCTCCACATTTACATTTAGAATCATGCATATAGACTCTATGGCTTCTGTACATTTCTACAAGGTGATAAGCCACTTCGTTGAGCTATCAATTGTGACCAGGTCGCTTCTGAAAAATAGCTATATAGCTCAGCGGGCCTTACTTGGTAAAATAAAAATGTTTTATGTTTTAGGTGGCTTAGCGGCAAAGCGAGCGGCTCATGTTCGGGAGGTCCTGAGTTCCGACCTTGGTTGGTAGTTTGACTCAGCCCAGCACCTCACCGGGATCGGGGATGATGCGATGTGGGGAGGTCATCAGTGGTTGTCCTAACGACAAACAAAAAATCGTCCCTGTCAGATGAACGTGGAATTTCCGCCATTCGCTCAGGGTCGTAAACAGGAGATGAGCATTGCCTTGGCGGTCATTTGAGAAGGAAATCGTTTTGCTCTGTGCCGGGTTGGAGTGGTGACGCAGTGGGCAGCGCACTGCACTCTGAGGACGATGCCGGGAAATCCGTGAGGTGCGTGGAGCGGGGGACCTCCGATTCCTCGCGCCAGACGAACGTGGAGGCCCCCCCCCCGTACCACCGAGACGCAAGTCTTTGAAGTTTCCATCCGCATTGATCAAAGGGGGGGGGGGGGGGCGGGCGAGGAGTGGGGAAGGAGGGGAGAGGGAGGGAGTATGGGAGGAGGGGAGGGAAATTCTGCAAATCAGCCACGAATAGAAACAATGGAAGTCAAACTAACAGAACCCTTAATCACGTGTTTGCAGCGATACATAATATATACCACACGTCTTTACTTATTAAAGGAAGCATGTTGTTCCAGAACTGTGTGAACGCAATGCACAGACAGAATGTATAAGTCGGTTAAATATTTAATCGTATTTCCATATTCCGCAAAAAAATCCATCATCAGCCACGCGCGGTTAGACGTCCCTTCACGTCTAGTGAGGTTTGCGCATTTCTTTGGGCTGAAGTGAATTAAAAAATGAATCAAAATAAACCCCAGGACTCCCCCCCGCCCCTCGCACACATCCAACCCACCTCTCCCCTCCCCCACTCCCACCCCCACAATCACCCCCACAATCACCCCGTTTCCACCCGCATTCCAACCTCATCACTCAATCACAGAGGACCGCAGGTGCCGTGAGCCGCGTGACCCAGGTGATTACGCGCCGCCGCCGCCGCGTCCCGCACACAATTACTCCGCGCCTCTAACAGCCGGGGTCGCGCCCTGCCCACGGGAATCCATCGCGCCCTCGGCACCAAAGACACTCACAGGCCTCGCGAGCCCGAGCAGCTCTGCGGGACGGGACGGGGGGGCGGGGGGGGCACCCGCGCCAGGCATCTCATCCGGAATGGTCCGGAACGCTTTTCCGGGAATTGTGGCACGCGACGTCCATCTCGACTCGCTCTGAACTCGCGACGCGCATTCTGAACTCATGGGATTCATAGGAATGTCGGGCACGATAATATCACGGACGGATTGGCGCGCACCGTACGCTCGAGTGGTAGCGCCCTACGCCGGCGACCCAGTCACTCCAAAGCCAACGCCGAGAGCCCCCGCGGACATCGCAGCAGAGCCCCCGCGGACATCGAGGGAGCGATGACGCGCGGTTCTCACCCGATGGAGGGGACGTCAGGTTGCGGCTGCTGCTCGAGGCGACGTGTCTCCCCGCTGTTGCGCGTTTACAGTCACGGCGGGCGAGCGGGGACCGACACGAGCGGGCGACGCTCACAGCCGCCGAGAGCCGCTTCGGGTGACAGCTCCCGCAGAGGCAATCGATGTTCCGTGGGAATATTTCGCGGGAGGGAAAAAAAAAATCGAGCGGGAGAATTAAAACCTCGCCGCGAGTTTGCTCAGAGGCGGCGAACGAATCAGTGACCGTAATAGAGGTTCCTCGGGTTAGATCGCGTATAATATAAATGCGTCATTAAACCGCGCCACCGTCTGAGCACAAAGCAATGAGTAAGGGTTGTCACTTGAACAAAACCTACCAATGAACCGCGAGTTCAGCACACCGGTTGTGTGTTTGGAGAGTAAACCCGCGACAACATTTACAAGTCGAGTACCGTGGCGTTTCGCCGGTAATTCAACAACAACAACAACAACCAGCTTCGTCAGGCGACAGCCAGGAATGTGGAGAGATTCTCCTCCCGTGTCGCTCTGACATCGTTGACCTCAGCCACACGGTCGCTATGAAGGCGCAGCTGCCTGGACGCGACTTGCGGCGGTCAATGAACAACATCAGAGACCGTCCGGCTGTGTGACTGACTCTGTCCGGCTGTGTTACTGTCCGGCGTGTGAGTGACTCTGTCCTTCCTGCTGTATATAAATGGGTCCATCACAGATCGTAGATGGGAGGAGGAGGAGGAGGCGCCAGGTTGCGCGCGTGCCTCTCTGTGAGCTCGACCTTGCCCAGTCCCAACATTTGAGACAGCGCAGTCGACACGGCCATGGAAGCGGCACATTAAAAGGGGCATCAATCACGCGGCAACGAGACGAATAGGGGCCCTGTCCAACGCGAGCTTTAACATTCGTTCGCTGGAGAATACAAACGTCAACATCATTGAGTGAAGTGGCTCCTTCCTGTGTTCCCGAACACGCCGCTTACGGCTGCGACACGAGAGGCCTCGTTGGAAGTCACTTAGACGTCATTCTGTCTCATCAACGACGCTGCGAGTTGGAGCTCCGCAGCTGTGGGTTGTTCAGAGTCGCGTGCAGCTGCGAGATAAGAGCGCTTTTGTCTGGCCAGCTCGTGGCTCCACTATACGAGGAGAGATTTAGCCGACCCCCCATGCTGGCAACAGCGCAACCCGAACTTTTGCCCGGCGGTCGATGCCAGCCGCATTGAACTCTACTAATCGTGCTCCCATGCGACCCTGAATACAGCAAAAACTGCGCGACCTCGACAACTCCTGAAGCCCTCTTGCCGACACCGGCGGCAGACCTCGACATTGGCGTTCGGCTCGTGGACGCACAGCCGCTGCCACCACGCGCACGGCGCCACCTCGACAGCCGCTATCCTCAACGGAGGCACGAACGCAGCCCTCGCTTGTTCCTTCAACCCGCGTGTCGCCCGCCCGCCCGCACGACCAGCCTCCTCTACTCCCTCACTCCCTCACTCCGCTCGTCGTTATTTTCCAAGGCACGCGGCGCGACCTCATCAAAGGCCCTTTTGACTTCAATCTCAATCTCTAATCCGTCTGGGGGTCTCACGCGCGCCGCTCCGCGCGCACGAACCCCTCGCGCCCCCCCCCCCCCGCCCCTTCCCCCCTCTCTCTGTTGAAAAATTAACGACTCCGGAGGTGGGGGGGGGGTGTGAAGCCAACTGTGATGACGCCTAACATCCACTCGCCACGCATGCACGGAGAGTCACGGCCAGATAGATCACGCGAACTAGCAACCTCGCTCGCTCTCTCTCTCTCTCGCTCTCACCGCGTTCGTCATTGGCTCTGCCTTGCAACAGGTAAAGGCGTAGTCCTGCAATTGCCTTGCTCACGACACTGCTGGCGGAAGGACCTCTGCTATCGGGGGAGGTCTGGGGAGAGCCCTCTGGATGGTATATTGGCCAACTGCTCCACGCTCACCAGACGCATTACCCCACAGCACACGCGACCTACCACCTCCTGGAGAAGATTCCAGGCATGTTGTTGACAATGATGGCGAATAAGCTATTAACATTACACTTGTTATCATGTTACAGTGTAGTCGTATCCGTTATTTTTTTCATTGAAAACGATAGTCCCATGTAGGTGTCAACATTTCATTGAAGCACCCTGTATGGGTCAAACGACCTCCACGATTGACACGGCTCGGGGACACATTCATGGGACAGTGGCTTTACAATAGGGTACCGGTGTTGTCATCACTCCTACACTCCAAGGCTACAGCACGAGGCGATATTCCAGATCAGTGTTCTTCACAATTTCCAGAGGTAGTGGGGGTGGGGGGGGGAGCACTTTCGCCGATAAGACGTCAGCAGCGTGAGTGCCTCTACACCGTCTGCAAGGGGCCGCTGTCACCATCTGTGTCCCGTCGGGGCTCGCGCGCCAGGGGCCGCAGTGAAGGCCACCAGCTCCCCGCCAGTGTCCCGCTCTGCGCCAGATGACCGTGGGCCAGCAGACGACGCGGAGAGAAGCTCCGTCGCGACCTCCCCCACGCGTGCCCGGGATGACAACCCCGGGGATCCCGTCCGCGAAGGCGACGGGCCACGCGCGGAGCTCCACGTCTCGGCGCAAACTCGTGGCAGGGAGATTACAGATGACAGACGCGCGCAGGCGTTGTGTTCTGGGGTGAAGGACGGGAGCGGAGGGGCGGGGGGAGGATACGCATGGGGGGGGGGGGTGCGGGGGATTTCCCGGTGGCCACGGACGATTCAGCCTCTCGACTATTCAGCTGTCATCAATTTGGGGGTCGCGGTTTTTTTTATCTTCAGTGTCTCGTCCGTGTCGTCTCCACAGTTTGAGTGTCGTCCGTCTCGTTTGGTCGTCTCGAGCGCAGCGATCGATTTGTGACCTGCCCAGACGCCGCCCCGCCGCTCAGACATCAACCATAGCCAGACGCCCCCTTAGCAAAACTATTCATTTGATTTTATTTGTATTTAAAAACAAGAATGTGCGCAATAACTCCCCCCCATGGGTGATGATGGCAAGCCACAGGCGAAACTTTGGACTCGTGACCAATTTAAAAACACAAAGTCCAACACCCCCCGCCCGCCCGCCCTCCCAAAGAACAACGCGAGACGCCGCCACAAGCTCCGCGATGTCGACATTTCGCATCGAGTCGACAAAGAGCCGCGCTTTGCAAAAACTCGCAGCACCCGCGGAGCCAGCTGCCGGTCACGGCCACGGCGCCGTCCTCTGTGCAACGGTGGCGCGGGTTCGCGGCAGCCTCGACGAATTGACGGGCGGAGCGGGGGGGGGGGGGTAAACGCGACGCGACACGAGGCGACAGCGTGGGGTGACGCGACACGACAGAAACAGAGAGACAGAGAGAGAGACATAGAGAGAGACAGAGAGACATAGAGACAGAGAGAGAGACAGAGAGACAGAGAGGCGCTGGAGCGATAGGAGGAGGGGGGGGTGGGTAGAAGCTGCGGCCGCTCGGAGCTGGATGCGAGCGGACGGGGTGCGGCTCGAACGGGACGCGGCAAGGTGCGTGGCTGCCACGGGGATTCGTTTCTCGTTCAGTTGGTTTTGCGGGTCGCTGTTAAGACTTGAATAGGGCACGGGACTAGTAGCGGGACTAGTAGCGGGAGGTACAGCGGACGTGGTGTGCCGGGAGCGGATACAGGTAAAGAATCGCGGATGCTCAATTAAATCATGGCTGTTGCCGCCTTCATCCCCCTACTCCACCTGCTCTTCCCTCCTCCTTCGACATCTAGGTGCTCGGCGAGAAACGCACTCCACGTGGCACAGAGAAGACCCCGACGCGCGAGAGTGGCACGTGATCTGACACGCGGTGTGATGGGACCCGTAGCCCTGCCTGGTGGCGCAGCGATCTCTCTCGTGCACGGGACACGGGAGGACAGTGCAGAGCAGCGCAATGCGTGGTGGGATAAGAGAGGTCGCCAGGAAGGATCCGGAGACGTCGGTCTGCGGGACGTTCTGTGAATGACGCACACAGCTCCGCGGGAGATGAGAAGGAGACACTCCGCGCCGACGGAACTATCGTAATAAAATGAAAGAAAATAAATACGAAAGACAAAACTTGCGTGTTTTTTTGGGAGGGAGGGTTTTCAATGGAGAACGACACTCGACTCGGATCGCACCGCGCGCAACAAAGGAAGCGGAACTGATTTGCGGGCGCCTGTGGTGATGGGGATCGATCGCTGCATGGTAGCGAATACAACGGCATTGGCCACAGCCGGCAGCCGTCCTCACCGCAAGAGGCCTGAGCACCTGGGCGGCGGGGTGGGTGGGGGGCTCCCTCTGTTCCCCACTCGCGATGATGATCGAGGCCGCACGCAGACCCTGCACGGCGCTCTTCTGCTTCACGCTCTCCCTCCCGGCGCCACAGGATGGACGGGGGGGGGGCATCCTTATCCCCCCGCTGTCTCTTTTTATTGCGGGAGCCATTTGCTGATCGCTCCCCCCCTCCTCTCAATCACGTAATGCCCTCCCACCGCCATCCCCGCCATGGCCACCCGCGTCAACAATCTCACGATTTCAAAAACCGTTATGGCCGCTCAACCTCCCATCGTTTTCTAGGAACACGCAGAGTCAGTCCGGCCGTTCACGAATCGTCGCAGATCTATTCACGCGCACGGATCTCGCGCCGGTCCGCGGGCAATCTCGGTCCGTGCCCTGCGATCGCCCCGCACCTCGAGTCTCCCGCGCGGGGCCGGCGGGCGCCGTCTCAGCAGCCGTTCATCTTGCGCAGCTTGGCCGGCAGGGTGTCCGCTGCCGAGGGCAGCAGCTGCGACCTCTGCTGCTGCGGCTGCTGCTGCTGCCCACGGGACTCGTATTGCGACTTGCACGGGGACAGGGGGAACACGTCCTCGGGTAGCGACCCCGCGCCCCAGCACGCGGCGGGCCCCGCGGCGGCCACGGGCGACCTCGCCTGCGCCAGGTCCCCCGCGCTCATGCTGCCCATGACCCCGTTGACCCGGCTGCGCGCCGCGCACGACGGCGGCCGAGAGCCCGGGCCACCGCCGATTTTACGCAGCTTGGCCGGCAGTTGATCCTCGGGCCCGGAGCGTGCGGCCGCGGGGTGCGGGCCCCCCCACGATCTTCCCGAGACGGCGTCGACCGCGCACTCATTCCTCCGGCCGGGGGAGAGGGCCGGGAGGGAGCGCGGGGAGAGCGGGGAGCAGAGGTCGCGGGACGCGGCGAACGCCGACTCGAGGGACGAGGCGAAGCGTTCCTCCTGCTCGCGAACGCTGGAAGCGGGCGTGGGGACCTCGAAGGTGGCGTGGAACTGCGAGTAGTCGACTCGGAAGAAGCCGTCCTCGAGTGACATCACGGGCAGGAAGCGGTGTCCCCAGAGCACCTCGTCCTCCGTGTACGAGGTGCGCGCCTGGCACGTCATCCCTGCGCACGCGGGAGGTCGGGGGGTCACGGTGAGCCTCCTACGCATGACGAATTGAATAGTTTGTTTCTAACCCCCACTCAGTCTCTCTCTCGTGTTCTCTACCCAAGGTCACATCCCTCCCTCCATGACAAGCGATCCCATAACCCTCCAACTCCCGCCACACCCGCGCTGTTTCTAGGACTTTCTGGAGCCGCAGCTTCCCCCGCTTCCACCATTCTGGATGAGAGGCGCCTGCTGCCGCGTCTTACGCGATCTTAGTGTCACGGATCAATGCGGTGGTTGCCGATGACGAACAATGTGCGTGTTCCACCGCTCCCGCAAACGTCTCTCCTCGTGCTGTTATAACTCCCGGGGCTGCGTGGCGGGCAGCGGAGAGCCGTGAATCAACTACGTTTCATTGATTGTACTGCAACGTCTATGTCCCCCCACCCACGTGGACGCCTTCAGCAAAACCGCACTGATGCGCGTGCCGTGCCGGCCGTCGCAGGTGCCCGCCAACAGCAACGGCTCTCCCAACAGTCTGCTCAGGCTATAAGAGGTGGGTGGGGGATCTTTGTTGATTATCTCTCTCTGTGTGTGTGCGAGTGACGTGTTGCACCCCGCCTCTCGGCTGCTGTCATTCCACTTCATTAAAATGCGCAGATCGGCGCTGCTGCTGTTACGAGCGGGACGCTGTGATGAAGCAATCGCTGCCGCGTGACCACTGATGATGACGCTGTCGCGTGACCACTGATGATGGCACATATCTAACAGGCGTCGTCAGGGTCGGGATCGAACAGACGACCTCCTGCACACCAGGCGAGGTAGTTAACATCTCCCCACCTCGGACGCATGTCCCGGGGTGGTCGCTCTTGCAAACGAGACTCATCCTGGTCTCTCTGAGTCCTCGTCGCCTCGTTACACAACATCGACCTGGAACCCGCGACGGTCTCATCCCCCGGCCCCCTCCCCCCGCCTTCCTGCCCGACGCACGCCGTGCGAGTCGGTCCGCGCGGGCAGCTGCCGATCGCTCGGCGCGGCAACGCCAAACGACTCAGCGACGAGCGTCCGCGGGGCTGACGACTCGAGATCGCCTCGGCAAAGCTGATCTCGACGCCGACCCAGGGCGCCGATATCAGAACGAAGCGTTCGTGGTCGGGTCTATAAAACGCGCCTCTTTGGCGGCCCAAGATGCTTTCGATCACGGACAGATCGTCGCGTGTCGAAGCCGGAGACGTCGAGTGGGCCGCGGGCTGCGTGACTGCGGTACGAGCCCGGCGGTCACCCTGGGCAACACGGGGGGTATTATTACTATTATTATTATTATTATACACACGCATACACTGTCGGCTTTACAGTTGACGTTAAAGATCTCGTGAGAGTTTTTTTTTATTTTAAAAAGTTAAGGGCGAGGCCACGTCTCGCTCCCAAATATGCAAACCGTTGAAAGTTGCTTGAAAGGTTACCTAATTGGACAAACACGTTATTTGGCGATACTGCTGTGCTACGAAGAAGGCCCATGACTCGAAACGTCGCCTATTGTTTGCTTCCCTTGAAGGCCACACATTGTTGTAGTGGAGCTCGTCGGCTCGAGCCATATTCGCAACAACAACAATAACAACAGCAGCGGCAGCGGCTGCCGTGAACCCCCTTCTGCGACACGCACAGCAGCGCCTGGCTTCGCGACCACCTTCGCGCTAACAGGAACGGCGCGAGCACAAGAATGCACTCGCGCTCTGCATTGCCTCGGGGCTCCCCACCGCACCCGTGGTCTCCACGATGCCCTCCAGGATGACCACGATCTCGAACTGCTCGGTCTGCTGCAGGGCGCGCTTCGACAGCTCGAAGAAGGGGCTCTTGCTGTTGACCACGTGGCAGATGGTGAGCGGCGACACGAGGAACAGCTGATCGGCGCCCGTGCCGAAGCCCACGTCCAGGTCCAGCTGATCGAGCGGCAGGAACTCTCCCTCGGCCGTCTGGCGGGACTGCGGGGTGGGTGGGGGGAGAAGGGGATTAGAGAGGACGAAGCGATGATGGGAGGGGGGGGGGGGTGTAAGGGGGACAGCGGGAGCGAGGGGGGTCGCCAGGGACAGAAACGGAGACGCTGAGAGAGGCCGAGGGGACAGGGGCGTCGTATTCAGGGAGTCTCCCACGCCACTCGGCACTGATGTTAGCCGTGCCTGGGAATCGAACTCAAGTCGCCGGGTCCATAGCCGTGTTGTTCTCTCCACCGCGCCAGCAGTCCACCCCGTCGTCTGCTGCGCGCGCGTGTGTGCGTGTGTGTGTGTGCGTGCGCGTGCGTGTGTGCGTGCGTGTGTGCGCGTGTGTGCGTGTGTGCGCGTGTGTGCGTGCGTGCGTGTGTGCGCGTGTGTGTGTGTGCGCGTGTGCGCGTGTGTGTGTGCGTGCGCGTGTGCGCGTGTGTGTGTGCGTGTGTGCGCGCGTGCGTGTGCGCGTGTGCGCGTGTGCGCGTGTGTGTGTGCGTGCGCGTGTGCGCGTGTGTGTGTGCGTGTGTGCGCGCGTGCGTGTGCGCGCTCTGTCTCTGTGACCGCGCGTGTACACAAGTCGCAAGTCTATTAACCGCTGCGCGCGGGACGTGGTCGCGTGCGGGGTCTCCCCCCCCCTCACCCCCCCACCCACCCTTCCCCCCCACCCCTCCCCCCGAGGGTTTCGGGCTATCGAAGTCGCTAACGAGGCTCATCCATCACTGCCACGCGCGCGATCCTCCCATTCCGCTCAATTATCGCCTCCATTCTGCCACGCGCTTATGACGGGGACGCGGATACGGCCGGGCAGGCGTTGTCGCTGCGGCAATGGGGAGGGCGGGCTGCTTGTGGAGGGAGGCTGATTGCGATGTCTGCCGGTGTGCGGGAAAGCGGGCGGCGGGAGGCACGGGCCGAGCCGTGCTGTTGTGATTACCGAGGGCTCTCGATATGCGCCACCAGCCCGCGGCTGTCCTCGGGGGAAATCAGTGGACTCGGGGGCGACTCCGTGGGTCTGTATGGACGACAGAGCCTCGCTCGCTTCGGCTGATTGTGATTTTGGAATCATTTCGCCTTTCGGCGCCGGCCTTTAGGGCGCCGAGGATTAGCGGGGAGAGAGGGGGGAGGGGGCGCCACGGGCGAGGGGTGCACCCACGCGCAGGTCTCACCAAGCAGTGATTATTCGGCAATTATATAGAGACTAGAGACTTAAGTTGCGACACGTGGAGGGTGCCACGCGGCTTGCGGTGATGCGGGGAGTCGACGAGTCATATCAACAGCGTTGATGATATTATTGGTTCTTTCGGTAAAGTCACGTAGATAAAAAGTATAATAAAACTAAATAAATAATTACAATAAAAAATAAAAGCCAAAAACCACGACGTTTCGATCGCAACACAAGCGGTCTTCATCCAGCGGAGAGAAAAAAAAGTCGTGTTTTTTTTGCTTAATTTTTTTTTTTACATTTATTTTTTATTTTAATTTAATTTTTCTATCTACGTGACTTTACCGAAAGAACCAAGAATATGAATTCCTGCAGTCACGAAAGTTTTAAGCATTGATGATGAACCCATTTTTTTTGCCAGCGGGGTTAGGGGTGGCAGTCGAATGGATGAAAAAAGTACACGTCTACGAATAATTAAATTCACAAGTAAACTTGTTGGGTCAAGCGCTGTTAGCGAGCACCTATTAAAGTTGGCAAATACTCGCAAGCATGCACGGAATCACATGAGGAGCAACTCACGTACACACGCGCATCGCACGCTTGCGCGTACGAGACCGCGCGTGCACACGTGGGAGACACGTGGGACACCGCGTGGACACCGCGTGGAGGCGCGTGCACACGTGGGAGACACGTGGGACACCGCGTGGAGGTGCGTGCACACGTGGGAGACACGTGGGAGACACGTGGGAGACACGTGTGGGAGACACGTGTGGGACACCGCGTGGGACACCGCGTGGACACCGCGTGGAGGCGCGTGCACACGCGGACACGCAAGAACGCACTCAGACCTCAAGCGCAGCGATTCCGTATTTCGTACCCAAGTGCGGCGTCAGACATGAGACGCCTTCTCCTCCGGCCGTTCCCCATCGTCTCTTCTCCTCCTTCTTCCCTCCTCTTTATCCTCCTCCCCGTGATGGATTTGGGGATCGGGGGACGCGCCGCGCTGAGCGAAGGCGCGCTCCGCCGCACGTGACGCGGGTCACCGTCCCGAGCGAGTCGTTTCAAAATTGAATCGAAATTGGCCTCTTTACGGCGATGAACTGGGCCCATTCATCGCCGCATTAAACGCCTCGGACGCCGAGCGGCATTGTCTACCAGCTGCTCTCGTAATGCCCTCGCCGGATTCGCGTGGCTTCATCTGTGAGATCGGTACGCGGCGATGAGAGATAGCCACGGGCCGAATTCCTCCCAACACGCTCAGAATACCCAGTACTATTTATCGTGAAGAGTAGGCAGCGTGACACCATGTCATGATGATGACTATCATCATCATCACCATCATCACCGTGATTATAATCACAATTCTCGATTCTCTTTTACCGCTTGAGAATGAATGGGAGAGGCGGCCAGAATGGGCTCGGCACGAGCCACTGTGGAGCCACGCAACCGCGCTCATTTCATAGCCGAATGCAACTCTGCATTCAAATGTAATAACAATACACGAGAGTACATTGACAGTACACGGCAGTACGTGACGGAGGGGGATGGAGGGAATGCGACGGGTACCAATGTGACGAGCCTGGCTCTGTGCTAACTTGTAAGAAGAGCAGTGACGTCGGTGACCCCTTCTCGCGACCCGACTCGCTCACCGCGCCGACTCGCTTCCGCGCCCCCGTCACTAAGCGCGCACCCAACGTCTCGCCAGGTCCGAGTTGAGCGAGTTTTGTTCGCAGCCAGTTCGTTTGCCTAAATGCTACGTAGGCAACTGGGAAGCTCGCAATGCAACGTGACGGTAGCTGCTGTGGTGGTTAATCAGGGAGAGGAACATGCGGTGGGCGAGGAGACGCGCGGTGTGAGAGGCGCGGGGTGAGAGGCGCGAGGTGCAGGGTAGAGGAGTGCAGGGTGCAGGGTGGAGGTGGCCGCGACAGCCATTGGAGTGGCATCCAAAGGTCGGCAACCGAGGGGAAGCGCTCGAGCCAGATGGCGATCGCGACATTGGGAGTGGTCATCGAAGGACGCGTGGACTTTGTGGCAATGTGCAGAGGTAAGGCTCGATGGCGGTTAAGGAGGCCGTTACATTCGAGCAGCCCTTTGTGGTCGGTGTCAACTTTAACGAAGCGCGCGTGATGGCATCAACATCGGCGTTGCGTCGGTGACCTCTTGACCTTCGCTCGCTCTGTGGACGCAGACTACAGGAGGCGTTAGGCGGGTGAGCAGGTGGGTAGCCACGCCACGCGAAGCTGCACTAAGCGATTAGCATGATGACCCAATTACCCACACCGCGTGAAAGCACAAGCATTTGTCTCTCCGCTCTAACACAGATTGGCTCGTCCCCCCCCCACCCTGATCCGGTCTCCCGAGCACCCCTGCCACCCCCCACACACCTCGCTCGCGTCCCTCTCACCTTGAGGAGTTTGCAGCGGATCTGCGCCGACACCATGTGACTCGTGCGCAGGTTGCCCACGCGGAACATGAGGCACAGCTGCCCGTCTCGCATCGACACGACCGCCGTCTCGCTGAACATGAGCGTCTCGGCGCGCTTCTTGGGCTGCGACATCTTCATGAACATGCAGCCCACGAGGAAGGCGTCCACGATGGAGCCGAGCAGCGACTGGAAGAGGAAGAGGACGATGCCCTCGGGGCACTTCTCCGTGATGTAGCGGAAGCCGTAGCCGATGGTCGCCTCCGTCTCGATGAAGAAGAGGAAGGCGGAAGGGAAGCTGTGCACGTTGGCCACGCACGGCACGTAGCCCTGCTCGTGGCCCAGCTCCAGGTCGCCGCGCACGTACGCGATGCCCCACCACAACGCTGCCATGACCAGCCACGCCACGGTGTAGGTGAGGATGAAGATGAACAGGTTCCAGCGCCACTTGAGGTCCACCAGCGTGGTGAAGATGTCCGACAGGTAGCGGAACGCCTCGCGGTTCACGTTCCCGTGCTGCACGTTGCAGCGGCCGTTCTTCTGCACGAAGCGCTGCCGCTTCTTGTTGGTGCCCAGGCGGAAGCCGTGCCCCGACGCGGCCGCCGTGCCGCCCACCACGCTGGCCACCACGCAGTACTCGTCCCCCTGCGGCTTCCTACGGAACGCGGACATCGCCTCGCCGACGAGAGCCGCGGCGCGCGAGCCCAGCGCTCCCTGACGCCGCTCGGGGCGCCCGCACCCCGTCTCTTCTCGGGCAGCACGGGGCCCCCCGGGGAAACTTATGCTGCTGAATGCGGTCGCACGGTACCGCGCCGCTCGCGGGTCGGGAGGCGCCGCATCGCGCTGAGATGCCGACGAGAGGAATGACGCGCGGCACGGCGACGAGCGAAGCGACGAACAATCCCCGCCCGGTCGCTGTGCCCCGATCGGCGCCTCCGAGTTCCGCGTCGGGCGCTCGCTGCTGCTGCTGCTGCTGCGGCTGCTGCTGCGTGCGAGCTGCCTCTGCCACGAGGGAGGGGAGCGCAGGGAGGATTGAGGGTGCCGAAGGAAGCAGGGGCGGCGGGGGGAGAGGGGGGGGGCAGGCGGTGGGAAGAGTGGGGCAGAGGGGGGCGGTGCCGGGAATGACGGGAAGTCTTGGGGGGCGGGGGGGGCAGGGGGCGGGTGGTGAGAGGGGTGACGGCTCTCGCCTGGAGCCGAACGAAGTCACGCGGTGCGCCCTGATGGAAACACTATTCACATGTTTTGCAATTAACAGTAATAATTGAATTTTTGGCACAATAATGATGTCCCCGCGAAGTTATTAAGCGGAGTGCGATTTTATCGAATCACGGCTCCCCCGCCCGACTCCCGACCGCCCCCCCCCCCAATAAGTGAAGCTGCTGCTGCTGCTTCCCAGCCAGCAGCGGAACTGGGTGGTGGGCGACCCCGTCGATGAGATCGCGCTCTCGGGAAGACGAGCAATAGGAGGAGGATATCTGACGTGAGGTCCCGTGCTCCTCCGTGCTCCTCCGTGCGAGAAGCCAGGCAACGAGGAGTGGAGGCGGCGGGCTCGGGTAAGTCGCGAACATTAATTTCGACCGCGGCCGTCAGCTGTGAGGATCAATGAGAACGCGCGGCCGCGGTGCCCCTTCTCGTGGTCGCGAACGCTCCCTGGGGCATCTTAAAGATTACTCACACGGGACCCGCTCATGGGCCACCTCACACGCCATCGATATTCAAGTTTAGATTTTCGCACATCATCCAGCCATATACCGTATCACGGGTCACGTGTTACGAGGTCCCCTTCCATAGCATATTACGAAATCATCTCACGGACCATCTTAGAAGCCATCGTATCGATGGGCCACTGAATGGGCCATCGCAGCACGGGCAGACCTCTGTGCTACTTCCCATGCTATCTGACTGGTCACCTACCTACCCACACGACTGGTCATCTCACGATCAGTCTCAAGAAACAAGTCACCCATGGGCCACACCACGGGGTATCTCGTGCAAATATTCACGGGCCACCACTGAGACACATGGCTGGCCACGCAAATAATAACAAGAGTGACGATTTGTTTTTGGGATAACGCGTCCTGTCTACTGGGGGCGTTTCAGAGCGCTTTAAATCTCATCTCAAAGCGGTGAAAAGGGCACCCCAAGTAGCAGCTGTCTCTGTGGCCACAAGGCGACTCGGCGCCATGCCTGCGAAACGGGCAATAAATAGCCTTCCAATAGTAGGCGGGCGATGATTGCTGCAGTGTGTAATTCCAATTATAATCAGTCATTTTCTAATTTGGCGAAATTGAGCCCTGACGCCGGCACATAATGGCCAACTCTTACGAATGACGCCAGGGATCTCTGACATCCACCGTGAAACAGATGACGCGTCGTAGTTGTTTTGTTGTTGTTACTGTGAAGACACCCGCAGTGATAACCAGGACGGCAGCTCGAAGTCGAACCGCGAAGCTCTGAACACGAAGGGCGAACGCGTCACCGCTGCGCCACAAAACCGCCCAATGTCATCCCTCCCGTCGTGGTTCAGGGTGGAGCGTCTCCGATGTCTCCGTCATCCGGAGCGATGTTGGCGCCGCGAGGCGGTGGAACTTTGAATCGTGAAGCGCGCCCGTCTCGCTCAGGCGCCATGGTGCGGCTCATTAGCGGGGGGGGGGGGGGGGGGGGGAATTCGGCACCATCCCCAAGGGGGTCCCTTCCGTCCCTGGAATAACGAGAGCCACGGAACAGGAGCCCCCCGGCCTGGTTCAAACACGTTAGTTGGTGGCGCTGCTGCTGCTGCTGTATTGGCGGCGGCAACAACAAGACCCACTCGTCAACAACACCGTTGGACTCAAAATACAACAACACACACCATCGGTGTTGACGTGGCTTGGAGATGTTAACTACCTCGCCTGGTATACAGGAGATCGTGGGCTCGATCCCGACCCTGACGACGCCTGCTGCTGTATAGTTGTAGTGTGCGTGTCCCTCTCACCGTGGTCGTGTGGATCTATATCCGGGTCCTCCGGTTTTCCCCTCCACGTTTAGAAGCGTGCGATAAGAGTCATTTGGCTGCAATAAATCTCCACACGATGAGCCACTTCGTTGAGCGATCATTTGTGACAGCTTCTGAAAAATAACTATACGGCTCAGTGGGCCTTGCCTGATGAAACAAACGTGTTTGCTTTAATAGTTTAGTTTCACAGAGCACGAACAGAGAGGCCAGTCAAGGGAGAGATGTAAATTGAGTTGTGAATCGGGTCGGCCTTGTTCAGTCGCTTCCCACTCACTTGGGACCCGGGATCACAGAGGAGTCAGCGTCGATTTGAAGTTTTCGTGACTGCAGGGATCCATACTCTTTAAGCGTCGCTTCAATGCAGCTCTCCGCTAAGAACCACAGGGAGTAGCGTGAGTCAAACTACGATGACGGCAACAATTATAGTCACGTTCGGCCCCTGTGTCAATCCACTGCTGGATGGACATCTACCCCATGTCGCATTGAGCATGGTGGTGGGGGGGGGTTGACCATATTTCACCGTGCTTGCTGAGTGCAGGGTTAGTGAGGAGTGCCAGGCGTGGGGGGGGGGGGGTGCAGGAACGGATATCAGGAATCAACTCGCCACTGATGTTAGCCGTGTGACAGAGTTTCTTCACCGTACATTCACTCTAATAAAAAGAGCGCTTGATTCTAACGCTTCTGACCAATTCACTCGGAAGACATCGTCAGATCTCGCCCGCTGAGCAGTGGTTGAGCCTGCTGAGTGCTCGGATGGGCGACCACCATGCTTGCAATAGCAGCGTTAGAGGCTGCAGCGATACGAGGTGGGGAGAAGATGGACAGTCATCAAGCAGTGGATTGACAGAGGGCTGGGCATGCACATGACCAAGCAAATCTGCAATCCAGCTCAGGCACCACACACAGCCCCCCCCCCCTCCTTAACCCCTCACCATCCCTCTCCGTTTCTCTCCACTTCGGGCGCGGATTCTCGACCACGCGGTCTCCGCTCAGTGCGTCCCTGGCTTTCAGAAAGGGTCGATGGTGCCTCCTGGTGGACGCGCGGCGCAATGACAGCGCGCGTGGCAGTGGGGTGGAGTGCAGGGTGGAGTGTAGGGTGGAGTGCAGGGTGGAGTGCAGGGTGGAGTGTAGGGTGGAGTGCATGGTGGAGTGTAGGGTGGAGTGCAGGGTGGAGGGTTAGTGTGGAGTGAAGGGTAGAGTGCAGGGTGGAGTGTAGGGTGGAGTGTAGGGTGGAGTGTAGGGTGGAGTGTAGGGTGGAGTGCAGAGTGGAGTGTAGGGTGGAGTGTAGGGTGGAGTGTAGGGTGGAGTGTAGGGTGGAGTGCAGAGTGGAGTGTAGGGTGGAGTGTAGGGTGGAGTGTAGGGTGGAGTGCAGGGTGGAGTGTAGGGTGGAGTGCAGGGTGGAGTGCAGGGTGGAGTGTAGGGTGGAGTGCAGGGTGGAGTGTAGGGTGGAGTGCAGGGTGGAGTGCAGGGTGGAGTGCAGGGTGGAGTGCAGGGTGGAGTGCAGGGTGGAGTGTAGGGTGGAGTGCAGGGTGGATGGTCAAGGTGGAGTGAAGGGTGGAGTGCAGGGTGGAGTGTAGGGTGGAGTGCATGGTGGAGTGCAGGGTGGAGGGTCAAGGTGGAGTGCAGGGTGGAGTGCAGGGTGGAGTGCAGGGTGGAGGGTCAGGGTGGAGTGCAGGGTGGAGTGCAGGGTGGAGTGTAGGGTGGAGTGTAGGGTGGAGTGGAGGGTGGAGGGTTAGTGTGGAGTGTAGGGTGGAGTGTAGGGTGGAGTGCAGGGTGGAGTGCAGGGTGGAGTGCAGGGTGGAGTGCAGGGTGGAGGGTTAGTGTGGAGTGCAGGGTGGAGTGCAGGGTGGAGGGTTAGTGTGGAGTGCAGGGTGGAGTGCAGGGTGGAGTGTAGGGTGGAGTGTAGGTTGGAGTGCAGGGTGGAGGGTCAAGGTGGAGTGCAGGGTGTAGTGCAGGGTGGAGGGTCAGGGTGGAGTGCATGGTGGAGTGCAGGGTGGAGGGTCAAGGTGGAGTGCAGGTTGGAGTGCAGGGTGGAGGGTCAGGGTGGAGTGCAGGGTGGAGTGCAGGGTGGAGTGTAGGGTGGAGTGCAGGGTGGAGGGTTAGTGTGGAGTGTAGGGTGGAGTGTAGGGTGGAGTGCAGAGTGGAGTGTAGGGTGGAGTGTAGGGTGGAGTGTAGGGTGGAGTGTAGGGTGGAGTGCAGAGTGGAGTGTAGGGTGGAGTGCAGGGTGGAGTGTAGGGTGGAGTGCATGGTGGAGTGCAGGGTGGAGGGTCAAGGTGGAGTGCAGGGTGGAGTGCAGGGTGGAGTGCAGGGTGGAGGGTCAGGGTGGAGTGCAGGGTGGAGTGCAGGGTGGAGTGTAGGGTGGAGTGTAGGGTGGAGTGGAGGGTGGAGGGTTAGTGTGGAGTGTAGGGTGGAGTGTAGGGTGGAGTGCAGGGTGGAGTACAGGGTGGAGTGCAGGGTGGAGTGCAGGGTGGAGTGCAGGGTGGAGGGTTAGTGTGGAGTGCAGGGTGGAGTGCAGGGTGGAGGGTTAGTGTGGAGTGCAGGGTGGAGTGCAGGGTGGAGTGTAGGGTGGAGTGTAGGTTGGAGTGCAGAGTGGAGGGTCAAGGTGGAGTGCAGGGTGGAGTGCAGGGTGGAGGGTCAGGGTGGAGTGCATGGTGGAGTGCAGGGTGGAGGGTCAAGGTGGAGTGCAGGGTGGAGTGCAGGGTGGAGGGTCAGGGTGGAGTGCAGGGTGGAGTGCAGGGTGGAGTGTAGGGTGGAGTGCAGGGTGGAGGGTTAGTGTGGAGTGTAGGGTGGAGTGTAGGGTGGAGTGCAGGGTGGAGTACAGGGTGGAGTGCAGGGTGGAGTGCAGGGTGGAGGGTTAGTGTGGAGTGCAGGGTGGAGTGCAGGGTGGAGTGGAGGACATGGTGGCTGATGGAGGGGTGGGGTGGGGGGCGAGGAGAGTGCAAGAGATTAGCTCGGACACTTTGCCGGAGCCCGTTTCTCAACTCCCCCCCCCTCTCCGTCACCCCCCCACCCTCACGGGCCATCGTCCTCCCCTCGCACGACACTCGCCCCTTGAATCAACCTCCATGTCGGTGGGTCATCGATCTCACTCTGCACCGCGATCGGTTCCGCGTGACCCCAGTGACCCCGAGCGGCCGCGCGAAAGAATCACTCGGTGGCGCGCGACTCTCCGTGCCTCGCCACGTTGTCTCACTCGCCGAGTCGCTGTAGCAGGCCACGGAGAGAGGGCTCCATGGCGCACGAGAGAGACGGATTGTGGCATGGCGGACGCGTGAAGGATGTCGAGGGGAGGGGGGGGGTAGGGAAGCCTTCATCCAGCAGTGGATGATGATGATGTGATAGTGAACGATCCAGCTTCATGTTGACATGCACAATGGAGGCAGCGCCGATAAAAAAGCAAAGGACGCAGCTGATTTAAACTGAACCAGTCTGGGTCGGCGACCCGGACAATATGTTCCACGCCCGGCACGCCACATCCAGTATGCCTAATAGGAGTGGTGCGGCTACGAGTGGCACGGCTACTCCGATCTAACCGTGAAACATGGAAACGAGTCAATAAGACAACCCGACGTTGACGCAATAGCCGCGCTCCGAGGGCTCGTCAGACCACACGACGGGCAGATGTCACGCGAGGCGGCGACACGGCAGAGATCAGGAGCCGCGAAAGTGACACTCGCACTCTGCCACGGAACGATCCTGGCACACAGACGCGCAAAATACAAAGATCGCCACGTGTAGCCTCCACAGACTGTTGGGCAAGTGCTGTTAGCGATCACATGTGAAGGCCGGGGCGGCACCACGGGGAGGGTGGGTGGCCAGCACCACGCCCGGCCGCCTTTGTCTTCCTAGTGGCGATGTTTTACACACCTCACCAGGCACTTATTGGAGGCTGACTTGACCTAGGGGAGGCCCCAGGACCGGTTCAGACAATCGTCACTGGTGTTGACCGTGAGCGGGAAATCGAACTCGGGTCGCCGGGTTCGTAACGCAGCGGCGCTGCCCGCTGCACGACCGACCACTCCCCAACGCAGTCGCTCACCTCCACACATCGCGCGCAGCATCTCGAAGCGAACAGACGCGCAGGCCGCCAAACAATCTCACATTTGCAGCAGCAACGAGAAGGAGCTGAAACGCGGAATGGTCCCTTCACCCGGCATCGTTCACCAGACACGCGGCGCAACGTTTCCCTCCCCTCCCTCCCCTCCCTCCCTCCCCACACGCGCCAGCAGCCGGCGCTGTGGGGGCCTCGGCCGCGCACAGCCGAGAGCTCCAGGCGGTTGCTCGACGGAACGGCCTCGCCAAACCATCGCCGGCTGACAAGGCAGCGGCAGCAGCGACGGGTCGACGGAGGGACGGGGGCTGTGAACGGGGTGAAAGGACCACGGGGTGGGAGGGGATGTTGGGGGGAGGGGATGTTGGGGGGAGGGATGTAGAACAAATAAGGTCGGGGGGTGGTATTGATAATATCCGAATCAGTATTTATACTGCTGGATGAATCCGATGAGCTATAAAGCTCTTTTTCACAGATGTCCCGGGTCAGAACGTTACAACAACAAAAAACACGACAGGAGTTGCAAAGTATATAAAAGGTGACGCAAATTACTAAAAAATAACCTATTTTTAAATCCTTTATATTAAGTTCGCTTGCTTGCTTACGACCGTGCAAATCTTTCGATCGTTTTTTAACCCACTTGCCGTAATCCAATCGAGCTGACATTTTCCACACAGACTCGTTGTGCGTGACAATGAATGTTCGTGAAATTTTTTCCCCAAAATTTTACACATTTTAGGACAAAAATATTATATTTAATTACCAATTGCTTAATGGTGCAATGCAATCATCTGACCCATAGGTGGCAGCCATCTCAAGCCAGAGGACGAGAGGACTCTAGCCGCCACGCATATTAAGGATTTATAGTGAAAAACTTTGTTTTTACGGGTTTACTTGTTAGTTTATCGGGTAAAGCCCGCTGAGATATAATGATCAATATCAGCTACCACACCACACGATTCGCTCGCTCTCAAAACCGAGTGGACGACTCAGAGGCGCGAGGAGGAAGCAGGGGCGAGCGGGAAGGCCGCGGCAGCTACGCGGCCAGCCGGCGCTACCAACAATTACCCAAGCTCTGCAATCCTCTGCCTTTTAGGGTGTTATCGCCCAATTAAGGTAGTGTTCACGCGTGCGAGGAAACCGCTGCGATTGGAGAAACGCCACGCTCGCGAGAGGGAAACACTCCATCCCATTCAGACGGGACTCGGAGTACACAAGTTGTGCTACACCGCCTCCCCCTGGCGAGCCAGGGCACGGCTCCTCCTCAACGCCCACGGGAAGAGAGTTCCACAACTTCTGTGCGGTGATCCACCAACCCCCGCCACCCTGTTGCCTTCTCAGTGCTGGGTTACAGGCAGCCGCGTGCCGAGCCACGGCGGCCAGCGCCCGGCGGGGAAGGTGAAGGGACGGGGTTGACCCAGACAGGACCACGCCTGCTCATGCACTTATCCCACGTGCAGAGATGCAGTGCGGTTGGCATGGATTCTGTACAATCACCACCCACCCACCCTCCCTCCTTCAGTCGTGCCCGGAGCCTGAGCGCCTCCGACCTCTGGGCTGCGACGCAGTTACACCGCCTGCACACTCCGTAGCCACCCCACTGGCCAAGTTCTCGCTTCTCGGATGCGCATTCTGAGGCCCACGTGGCGCGTCCAGTGCATAAATGTGGTTGTGAGAATTGACCTTTAACCCAATAATAATATTAGTAATTGTCGCGTTGTGAAAACGCTTGTACACCGGGTGACGAATTAGTTTGTCTGTGTCGAGCTGGTGGAGAGCTTCACGACACACATTTGGTCAGATCATTACACGGTGGCCTGAGCCACACATCAATTATGAATCGATTGTAATATGGGCTACAAAATCGTGCGTGTTGCAAGAGAACAGGGTGTCTGTTTCACTACGACAATGGCCCCATTCGATGCCCCGTGTGTCGCGAGCGTAAGAATCTGATTTCAGTGGCAACCCAATTAATGTGGTCATCGTTACATCCACAAGATCATCGCGTGAATCGCCGAGCGGCAGGGCGCGACGTGGAGGCGTGTTTGGGGTCAGGGTCTCTGGAGGTGGAAGAATGTCCACCCACGACCCTGAACTGTCTGCTCCACACCGCTCCGCTTGTAGCCCGACTCGAACAAAATCGCGTGTGGGCAGGCTGGGGACAATTGAGAGTCGGAGCCTAACTTTGCCAAGGAGCCGAGCAGGAGCGGGCGATATCAACAAGTGTGTATGGGTGGGGGGGTACTTATAATGCGGTTAATACAAATAATAATAATTACATGCATACAGCGTTTTTAATCAAGGATCTCAAAGAGCTGTACAGGACACAGCAGCAGACACTGAGCATAGAAATGACGTTATAAATACATTTTCAAATCATTTACTAAAATAACTGAACGTTTAATAAGCGGAAGCGTATACATCGGTTTAATGCGCACAGACTCACAGATCTTGATATCTCCTGGAAGAGCGTCCCATCGCCTGGGATCTACACGGTGTAGAAGAACCACCTCAACCTGAGCCGCATTCACCATCATCAGCCATGGTCGATCCACTGCTGGATGAAGGCCTCCCCGAGCCGCCGCCAATTCTCACGATCCTGCGACGTCGTGATCAGAGGGTCCAAGGGATTTCATTGCCGCCGTCGCTGTGGTGGTGGATGCCCTCTTGGACGCGTTCCGAGAGGGCGTCCACCCATTGCTTGGCTGCTGCCACTCGCTCGTGATTGTCGACCATCGCCCCTCGTCCCTTCTAAGCCACGACGCGCCCTTGCCCAAGCCTCCCGCACCTCCGATTCGTCCGATTAGCACGGTTGGCTTCGTGCGGTGCGAAAGAAGTTCAACATACATCCGCACACTCGTCGTCTTCGTAGTTTGAACGATGACGTCAACACGAGTAAAGCATATTATAAAACTGCTCTCAAGAGCGACTCTTTCGCGATATCCGCGACAAGCGACAGCAACACACACGACGACGTTCTCGACTCCGCGTGCTCCTCCTCCTCCTCCCCTCTCTCAAAGTTCGGTATCCACCGGCTCCATGAAACAAACGCACGCACTGCCACGCTCGCACGCCACCCGTCACGGCTGCGTCCCGCGAGAGGTCCCCGGTGGACATTCCATCTCGTGCCAACATTCCATCTCGTGGCAACAGCCGCGCGGGGCGGTGGTCGCTACGACGCGCGGCCTGTGAACGGCACCGTGGAGGCAGCAGCGAGGGTTGGTGGATCACGGCACTCGGCGTTGTGGAACTCCCTTGGGCGCGTCGAGGAGGTGCCATGCCCTGGCTCGCAACGAGGAAGGCAGCGCAGCAAGTGGGATAACCGCCGGCTGTTTCCAGCTGGCCGAGTGGTATAATAATCATCATCACGACTCGACATCAATTGGCCAAAATAGAACCCAATGCAGGAGCCACCTGAAAAGGCGTCCTAGGACTCGGTGTGGTTTTGCTGGGGTCTCCGCTGAACGGGAACGTTGGAGAGCGCCTTCAAGTCGAGATGGTATTCGGCCTACTCTTCCACGCTCTCCCAGACGTCTCGTTCAGAGGAGATGATTGAATTGGGTCAAAAAGTTGAACTCCGTTTACCGACTGCGCGCGGCCGCCAGATGGCGCCACGGGCCGTCACCGCGCGGCCCGGGGCCTCTGGCGGCGTCCGCGCGCGCGTCCATCAGCGGTCGCCTCCCGCACCACGCTCGGAATGTGATCATCATCATCAGCAGCAGCAGTATCATCGACGTGTGTGTGTGTCCTCGAGCACACACAGGTGCTATAGGCTGCGGCTCGGCAATGTAATGAGCAGAGAGGTCAGTGCAGCAACATCAATTGTTGTACTGCACGATGACCCCCCCCCCACCACCACCACCGCGTCTATGCTCCCCGGCTCCACGAGCGCGCCCTGGGCAGCGTGCTGGAGGTTGACAGGAGGGGCTCGACGCGGACTTGGAGCTGTCGCGACTGCGGGGAGGAGACCGCGGCGTGGGGGGCGCGGGAGGTCACTCGGTGTCGACCCGCTCGTGTCCGCGTTGTCACCGCGAGTGAGAGTCACGGCACCGCGCGGCGGACGCGAGGAGGCGTCTCCGTGAGTGAAGGTGGCCGAAGGCTCCAGCGCAGTGACAAAGGCAAAGAACGCCCGGACAGACACGGGCGCGGTTGTGGAAAGAGCACAGCGCCCTATTTACTGATGGGTTTATTTGGGTACAACGTATGGCGCTTTATGAGTGTAATACATTATTACGAGTAAATATTAAGGCCAGCACGTCGCACAGCCGCCTTTGTCTTCCTCCAGTGTCGGCGTTTTTACACGAAGCACCGGGTACTCATTTGAGACTGCGTCGACCTCGGGCAGCGCAGGCCGAGTCGAGGCACGCGCCACTGATGTTGGCCGCGAGCAGGAATCGCGCCTGAGCTGGCTGCGTGGCGCAGTGCCGCTCACCGCTGCGCCACCGCCACACACCGCGTGGAGGGCACCCGGAGGACCCGGAGCAACACCACCACCACGCATCACGCTCACGAGGTCCACACGGATGGGTTTACGAACCCACGTGCTGTCGCTCCCGTCGCCTGATCATCTCACATCCCCGAGGGGCGTGAGAGCGTCACGCAAATCACTACGTGACCCACCAACCCTCCTTACCAAGCTATTTATCGCAGGCGCGCGCCACCACTCCCGGCTAAAATGAACCCACACACGCGTGCGACACGAGAGGATGGTTTACATCGTGGCCGCGTCTCCCTCCAGCCCAATACCTTCTGCCCCAGGTGAGCCCCAGGTGAGCCCCAGGTGAGCCCCAGGTGAGCCCCAGGTGAGCCCCAGGTGAGCCCCAGGTGAGCCCCAGGTGAGCCGCAGGTGAGTCCCAGGTGAGTCCCAGGTGAGCCGCAGGGCTCCGTGTCATTGTGACCCCCTCTCGTCCAGTCTGGGGGGTTCGCTCTTCCCCCCCCCACGGAGATTGCGAATCGCTCAGTGGCGACCCTCGGGGTCACGTGGCGGGGGACGCGGCTGGGGTAATGAGTACAATCTGCTTGGTGAGCTGCACGCGAGAGATGTGTGTGTGGGGTGGGTGGGGGGCACGCCGGGGCTGCGTAGAGCTTGAACGCTCACAGGGCGCGGTGTAGACGCGTCCTGCTTGGCTTGCGTCTTCTCACGACGGCCTTCTCGTCCCACGGTCTTCTCGACAGCACGTTGTACGTCAAGGCAGTCTCCCACCCGCTTAGTTCAGGGTCATTCAGGGTCATTTGGCAATGGGGTGTGGGGGTGTGGGCAGACAATGACACAGTGGGCAGTCCTGTCCCAATCCACTGCTAGATGAAGGCCTTCCCACGCCTTTGGGACAAGGCACGCTGTTCGGTACGGCTGCTTCTGGGGGCAGTGGGGGCTGCCAATAACCGGGTTTAGATGTCACTCGCCGTGGCTGGGAATTTAACTCGGGTGGCCGGGTCCACAGCGCCATCGCGAGGGGCAATGGACTCGCGTCCAGCCTGAACGTCGCCGTTTGTTGCTGCCGCGCGGTCCCCGCGTCCACGGCGCGCGTGACTCGTCACGTGCACGCCCTTGGGCGGTCGAGTCACGGCCAACCCAAAGGAGCCCATTGTCGATTCAGTTCTGCCTTCATTTCGTGAGCTCCGCGTGGTCCTCTAAGAGGCCGGCTCTGGGTTCTATTCTTGAGAGCAGCCGATGCACACACCCCGCAATCGCGGCACGTGAGTTACACCCTCCCCTCCATACACTCTGGGGGCAAGTGCTGTTAGCGATCAGCTCTGAAGGCCGGCACGACACTCCAGAGGATGTGCGTGGCCAGCACCACGTCTTTGTCTCCCCAGTGGCGATGTTACACATCACCCCAGGTACTCATTTGAGGCCGAGTCGACCTAGGGGAGGCCCAAGACCGGTTCAGATAATCGTCACTGCTGTTGACTCGGGTCGCCGGGTTCGTAGCGCAGCGCCCTAACAGCCACACGACCGTTCCCCACTTCGCACACGACCCACACGACTCGCGCACCAGCAACACTCATGACAGAAGCCATGAATGTTGATAATTATCACAACTACAACAGCACGCCAATCAACACTCTCTCTCCACCCCCCCATCCCTGCCTCCACCACCCCCCCCCCACACCCCCGGGACGCTATTAGTCCGGCACTAATAAGAATCTAAGGCAGCGCGCCGGGCGCTCACGGGACGCGCCGCCGTCACGGCCAATCGCCGTGAGTGACAGCTTCCCGTCAGCAGCGCGCCTCCCAGAGAATCCGAAATCGCTTTTGAAATCGCGTGACGGGTTCGTCGATGTCTTTTATGGTCGCTGTTTGTTGGTGTTTGTGTCCTACAGATCAGCTCTGACCTGCAGCGCGGCTGCTGAGGCTGAGAGAAATTACAATCGCGAGATCAACGCGCGTCTAGGCTCTCAGTGAGAGGTCGCTACTTCTCCGCTGCTGCTCCTAAGGTCTGGAGATTCTCCACCCACTGCTCGCCCGCACCGCCGACTCCCCGCGCTCCTCTCTTTACAGTGAAGCTAAAGATCAACATCTTCCATTCAATATTAATTCACCTCCTCCCCTCCTCCCCAGGAGAGCCACACTGAGTCATGGGACTCTTTTTCAGGACGGACCTTTCTGGGGTTTTTATTCTCAGACATTTTCAGTCGATAAAATATATTTCTTATTATACAAGTGGGAGGAAATCGGAGCACCCGGAAAAAAAACCCACGGACGCGAAGGGGAAACACTCTATCCCCGAACAGATGGAAACAGATGTCGATTAGTCAAATTGCTGTACCGCGTTGTTCTGGCGAGCCAGGGTTACGGCATCTCCTCGACGCCCACGGGAAGGGAGTTTCACAACATTCGCGCGGTGATCCACCAACCCTCGCAGCTGCCCCCACAGTGCTGGGCTACAGGCAGCCACGTGCGTAGCCGCCACCATTGGCCGACCATCACAGCTCCGCCCTTGCCCGGTCATGATCGAGTCTCCCCTGACACGTTGTCACACCGAGAATCAAGTTGGTTGTTTACACACAAAGGCCTGCTTCGCTGAGATCCCACGACTGTCCTTCAAGAGAGTCCTGCATTGGGATGTTTGTCTCAGTCGTTGTTTCGCTTGGACGGAAAGTCGGAGAAGCCAGAGAAGAATCGCCACGCGCACGGAGCGGGTAAACACTCAAACGTCCGTACGGATGGGTTCGCGAACCTACTTGCTGTACTGCCACGTGGTGCCCACCGCACGGACGGCAACCACCTGAACGCCGCTGGCCACGAAACTGCAGCGAAGCAGGATTCAATCCCTGCCTGTGGGTGGGTTGCACATCTCACATTGCCGTTTGCTTTCCATTATAAATCAGCCGAAATAAGGGACGGGCTTGCATTCCGCTGGTAGCAAAACGTAGCGCCTGTTGTATTTAATTGCCTGTTATTCATTGAATAATTACGCGCGAACGTCACAGCAAATAACACCCTGGTCAATCCTCCTTTTCCTTGGGCAAACACGTGGCGTGTGCTGAGCCCCGTCTCCTGAAGACGCGAGTCGGTGGTTCAAGTGGAAGGGCTCTGATCTCGTGACTCTTACACAGCCGCTGAGCCACTTTGCTAAGCTCTCACTTGTGGCCAGGTCGCTTCTCAAAGAGAACTAGTAGCTCATTGGGCCTTACCTGGTAAAATATAGTTTAATTTAAATGTATTTATTTTGAGCGTTTTTCTTACCTTTCCTATTCTTTGCACTCCAATCGTTTTTGTTGTTGTACATTTCTAACTCGCCCCGACTGGACATATGTGAAAAACAGCTTCATATCTCATCGGATTTCTCCGGTATGAATAAAGATTCCGATTGCGCGTCAGAACCCCGTACACCTGCACGTGTCCCAGCCGACACGAATGAAGGGTCCCAACTTCCTCTATTCCACCACCACCAGCAGCAGCACCACCACCCTCGAATGTTGTGCCTGCCACGGCGCTGCCGTTCAGCATCATCCGGCAACAGATTCGCGTGGCTACAGACGGTGCCACCCCCCACCGCGAGACGTCACGCCTCGGCTCATCACCTGATGATGCTGCTCCCACCTGCGTTGGCAGTGGTGCACGAGGATAATGAATACATCACAGACAACAAACCCCGACATATTCGCCAATAACGCTGCCTTAGAAGTCAAAAATATTCGAGGCGATGTCTCGGAGAAATGGCTATGGAGAAGGGCCGTCGCCTGAAACGTCGCATTTATATATATATCCTTTTAAGGCCTCCACAATGTTATTGACGAATGTGTTGAGTTGTGTTGTTGGTGTTGTTAATTTAAGCTCGCGTGACCGCTGGAATTAATTTTCCACTTTATGCTTGGAACCTTACACTTAGTGATTCACATCGGCGTACAGTTACGTGTGCGGAGATCACATCATGCCCGTTGCATATCAGTTGCCCACGATATTTGTTTTACGTGAATTTGTGTTTGTTGTCAAGGCCATCAAATTGCAAGTATATAAAAATAAACAGAGTATGAAGTCACAGTAAGACTAATTAGGATTGGAATACGGAGTCAAACTAACTCACGATGTGAGCAGTGAAGAAGAATCATTGACCAAATGTCAACTGTTACATGAGTTTAACACGTAGAAGGCTTAAACGACCAATATTTACTACAATAATTGACGACTATATTGAGCCAAGAATGTCTGTGTGTCCCGCGCGTGACGTCACTCCACGTCGGCCAGCCTCCCTCATTAATACTCATGAACAGGTGACGTCACTCCACATTGTGCACCCCCGTCATTAATAATCATGAACAGGTGACGTCCTCCACGTGGATCCCCCCCCCCCTCATTAATACTCATGAACAGGTGACGTCACTCCACATGTCGCACCCCCCTCATTAATAATCATGAGCAGGTGACGTCACTCCACATCGAACAGCCCCCCTCATTAATAATCATGAAGAGGTGACGTCTTCCAAATGGACCCCCCCCAAATTAATAATTAGCGGGTGACGTCACTCTACATGGGGGGGGGGGGGGCGAGGCGCCTCCTCCCCCCTCCTCGGCGTCAACTCACAACCATCACCACAAAGGCAGAACCCTCACGTCATGACGCGATCTCCGTAACGCTGTTGAGACATCAAAGTAAAAAGGATGTCATGATGAACAAGGGATTATAACCTTTAAGTGAAATAAGTCTGTGTCACCGCGCCCTTACAAATTGCACACAAATTGATGCAATGGATATCACGTCGCGGTCTGCTTTTCGCTTGCAAGTTTCACATTTACTGCAATACACCCGTCCTTGGACGGGCAAAAGGCTAGTTATCTATAATAGAGGGTGCTGGGTTAGATCGCGTTAATATATGTGTCGTTAAACCCGCCACCGTCCAACACACCGGTTAGTGCTGTACTAGTGACGAATTGGCACGTTTTGTTCACGTGACAAACCTTACTAACAGGCTGTGTCGGGTGGTGGCGGCTCTAACGGCACATTCATAATTACGCGATCTCACCTAGCAGCCTCTATGACGAACCGCCGTATCATGTATTTATACATATACGTAAAACGTTACTTATTTATTTCATGGCCACAGTATTTGTCGACGAAGGAGTTGAGTATGTTCACCACTGCCAACGCGAGCAGCAGCAGCAGCAGCAGCATCGTCGCCAGGTAATGCGTTTAGCGCGTGCCAAGGGCGACTCCGGCGGTAAGGGGATCGCAAGAGGCGACGCAGGGAGTGGAGAGGGCGGTGATGGGATTGGGGGCTGCGATTAGCATCGCCGCTCCTCCCTGCCCACGTGTGCAAGGACATTCATCGGTAAGCCACCAAACCCCCGCAAGTGACGCTCACGCCGTGCGCTACGATGATCAGGCGCTGCGTGCCATCGCCCTAAATTCCGTCACCGTGGAACAGACCGTCATGAGCGTTACTAATTATATGGTAATGGGGTCTCGCGCAGCGTTACAACACATAACCAGGAGAATACATTACATGCGTGCATATTCATGCTCGGGACGCACGTAACGTGAGCCCTCCTCCCATCGACGTGCGGGAACTCGCAATAAACACAATCTCAGCATTGAATCACACAAAACCAAACTTCGCTCTCATTTCTGCTTCCCTACTCCCTGCCCGATTTCCCCCGCTCCCTCCCGCATCTTCCCCCCCCCCCTCCCCGGGCACGTAGCCACGTGGCCTGGAACCCAGCACTGCGGAGGCAGCGAGAGAGCCCGAAGCCGTCGCTCGCCAGACGGCGATACAGCGAAGATGTGGGCTCCACCTCTTCCGCATGTATGGGGATAGAGTGTTTCCCCCTCGCATGCGTGGGTTTTCCCCAGGTGCTCGGGTTTTCCTCCCACGTATAAGCACTCATTCAGTGGCCGAAGAACACCTGGATATATAGAGGAGCACAGAGCTTCGGTAATTGTTTGAGCCGGCTCATCGCGTGGATGCCTCTGAGTCGTTCGTTCTCTCAGAGAGCCAGCGACAACTGTGTGGTGCATTGCAAATCGACGTGATGATGATTCTTTTTCTTCTTCTCCAAGTGCTCGCATTGAGCCGCGGAAGAGGTGAGATGTCTGTGATTCGTTTCTAATCGCTCCGGAACGACGCTTCAAGCGCGGCGCTATGAACCCGGCGACCCGAGTTCGATTCCCGCTCACAGCCAGCACCAGTGACGATTATCTGAACCAGTCCTGGGCCTCCCCTAGGTCGACTCAGCCTCAAATGAGGACCTGGTGCGGTGTGTAAACGTCGCCATTTGGGAGACAAAGGCGGCCGGGCGAGGTGCTGGCCACCAACTCCCTTTGCAGTTTTTTCCTGGATTTTTCTGTTTGCGCATAGTCACATAGTCACTTTAAGGTGTTTTCTTGTTCATGGTTTTGTTTTTTGTTTGTTGCGGTTGCACCCGATCCAAGAGCCGAATGGCTCACAGAGCTATACCAAATAATTGAAACTGAAAACTGCGTGCCGTTCCGGCCTTCCATAGGTGCTCGCTAACAGCACTTGCCCCAACAGTCTGATGAGGCTAAAGGGGGGGGTATGTGTCTTTGTTTGTATGTTTGTACGCGCATTGCTGAATCCGCTAAACATTGCAGAGGAACTTGGCGATGGACTGTCACGCGGAAGCTGCGCGCAGGGGGCCAGCTCGTGCGAGCGACTCGCGCGTCGCGGCCACCCCACGAGGTTGCCGCCACGGGACCCGCCGCCAGGCTCCGGCAATCTGACGTCGCGCCGAGCTGAAGGGGCAACCTGACAGGCGGCGTAAGCGCACGGCAAACCATTTTTATTTTATTTCGTGAAGGAGTCGGGTTGGGTTTGGGTGGGGAGTTGGTGGGGAGGTGGAGGAGGTAGGGGGTGGGGGGGAGCCCGACTTAAATCCTCCCGCCAACCGCCCCCTGACTCGGGTCCCCCCACCCCGCACCCCGGACACTTCCCCGACGCCAACCAGCCCCACCTCCAACATCGCCTAATCATCCTATTAATTAGTCTCCATGGGAACTCGGCGCGCGCGCGCGGTGCTGCTGTCAATCACGCGGCGAGCAGCCGAACGGAGGCAGATCCGACCGGGCCCAGTGCGACGCGCGGGGGGCCAAGGTTGCGGGTGGACGAATCAAACATCTGTGAATCAAAGCGGCGCGTTTAGCGGGGGCACGGGGAGCGGGGGTACGGGGAGGAGAGGGGTGGCCCCCCCACCCCCCAGATCCCCCGAGTCTGCGCCCCCACACCGCGCCCGCAGCAGAGCAGGAGCGTAGCGCGCGAGACACGGGCGAGTGAGCGGAGATCAGACGAGACGGCGAGGACGCGCGATTTCACTCAATGACGCGAGGGCTTTGACCGGGTCGGTTGTGCGATGGAGCTCGGTCACATTGCGTCGATGATGAAGTGATGACTTTGATGATAGCTCTGATGAGATGTATGTGATGATGAGATATCTGCGATTCGGTAATGGCTGATTAGTGATTCGAGCTCGAATGTGGTGTGCGTGATGAAGTGACGGTTCTGATGAGATGCGTCTGATGAACTCATAATGAGATATCTGTTGATGATGAAGCGATGTCTACGATGAGATCTCGCAAAATATCTGTCCGCACATACACCACGTGTACTCACACTACACGTACTCACACTACACGTACTCACACCACACGTACTCACACCACGTGTACTCACACCGCACGTACTCACACTACACGTACTCACACTGCACGTACTCACACCGCATGTACTCACACTACACGTACTCACATCACGTGTACTCACACCACGCGCACTCACACCGCACGTATTCACACCACGTGTACTCACACCACGTGTACATACACCACGTGTACACACACCACATGTACTCACACCACGTGTACTCACACTACACGTACTCACACCACGCGTACTCACACCACACGTACTCACACCACACGAACTCACACCACACGTACTCACACTACACGTACTCACACTGCACGTACTCACACCACACGTACTCACACCACACGTACTCACACTATACATACTCACACTACACGTACTCACACCGCACGTACTCACACTGCACGTACTCACACCGCACGTACTCACACCACGTGTACTCACACTGCACGAACTCACACCACACGTACTCACACTATACATACTCACACTACACGTACTCACACTACACGTACTCACACCGCACGTACTCACACTGCACGTACTCACAGCACACGTACTCACACCACGTGTACTCACACTACACGTATTCACACTACACGTACTCACACTACACGTACTCACACTACACGTACTCACACCACACGTACTCACACTACACGTACTCACACTACACGTACTCACACTACACGTACTCACACTACACGTACTCACACCACACGTACTCACACCACACGTACTCAAACTACACGTACTCACACCTCACGTACTCACACCACACGTACTCACACTGCACGTACTCACACCTCACGTACTCACACCACACGTACTCACACTACACGCACTCACACCGCACGTACTCACACCACACGTACTCACACTACACGTACTCACACTACACGTACTCACACCACACGTACTCACACCACACGTACTCAAACTACACGTACTCACACCTCACGTACTCACACCACACGTACTCACACTGCACGTACTCAAACTACACGTACTCACACCTCACGTACTCACACCACACGTACTCACACTACACGTACTCAAACTACACGTACTCACACCACACGTACTCACACTACACGTACTCACACTACACGTACTCACACCTCACGTACTCACACCACACGTACTCACACCACACGTACTCAAACTACACGTACTCACACCTCACGTACTCACACCACACGTACTCACACTGCACGTACTCACACCGCACGTACTCACACCGCACGTACTCACACCACGTGTACTCACACTACACGTACTCACACCGCACGTACTCACACCACGTGTACTCACACTACACGTACTCACACCGCACGTACTCACACCGCACGTACTCACACCACGTGTACTCACACTACACGTACTCACACCTCACGTACTCACACCACACGTACTCACACTACACGTACTCACACTACACGTACTCACACCACGTGTACTCACACTACACGTACTCACACCGCACGTACTCACACTACACGTACTCACACTACACGTACTCACACCACACGTACTCACACTACACGTACTCACACCGCACTTACTCACACCACACATACTCATACTACACGTACTCACACCACACGTACTCACACCGCACATACTCACACCGCACGTACTCACACCGCACGTACTCACACCACACGTACTCACACCACACGTACTCACACCACACGTACTCACACCGCACGTACTCACACTACACGTACTCACACTGCACGTACTCACACTACACGTACTCACACTACACGTACTCACACTACACGTACTCACACTACACGTACTCACACTGCACGTACTCACACTACACGTACTCACACTACACGTACTCACACTGCACGTACTCACACTACACGTACTCACACCGCACGTACTCACACTACACGTACTCACACCGCACGTACTCACACTACACGTACTCACATCGCACGCACTCACACCACGTGTACTCACACTACACGTACTCACACCACACGTACTCACACTACACGTACTCACACTGCACGTACTCACACTACACATACTCACACCACGTGTACTCACACTGCACGTACTCGGACTGCACGTACTCACACTGCACGTACTCACACCACACGTACTCACACTACACGTACTCACACCGCACATACTCATACTACACGTACTCACACTACACGTACTCACACTACACGTACTCACACCGCACATACTCATACTACACGTACTCACACCGCACGTACTCACACTGCACGTACTCACACCACACGTACTCACACCACACGTACTCACACTACACGTACTCACACCACACGTACTCACACTACACGTACTCACACTACACGTACTCACACTACACGTACTCACACTACACGTACTCACACCGCACGTACTCACACCGCACGTACTCACACTGCACGTACTCACAGCACACGTACTCACACTACACGTACTCACACTGCACGTACTCACACTGCACGTACTCACAGCACACGTACTCACACTACACGTACTCACACTGCACGTACTCAAACTGCACGTACTCACACTGCACGTACTCACACTACACGTACTCACACTACACGTGCTCACACTACACGTACTCACACTACACATACTCAGACTGCACGTACTCACACTGCACGTACTCACACTACACGTACTCACACTACACGTACTAACACTACACGTACTCACACTGCACGTACTCAGACTGCACGTACTCACACTGCACGTACTCAGACTGCACGTACTCACACCACACGTACTCACACCACACGTACTCACACTACACATACTCACACCACACGTACTCACACTGCAGGTACTCAAACCACACGTACTCACACTACACGTACTCACACTACACGTACTCACACTACACGTACTCACACTGCAGGTACTCAAACCACACGTACTCACACTACACGTACTCACACTACACGTACTAACACTACACGTACTCACACCGCACGTACTCACACTGCACGTACTCACACTACACGTACTCACACTACACATACTCACACTACACGTACTCACACTGCACGTACTCACACTGCACGTACTCACACCGCACGTACTCACACCGCACGTACTCAAACTACACGTACTCACACTACACGTACTCACACCGCACGTACTCACAATGCACGTACTCACACCACACGTACTCACACTACACGTACTCACACTACACGTACTCACACCGCACGTACTCACAATGCACGTACTCACACTACACGTACTCACACTACACGTACTCACACCGCACGTACTCACAATGCACGTACTCACACTACACGTACTCACACTACACGTACTCACACCACGTGTACTCACACCACACGTACTCACACCACACGTACTCACACTACACGTACTCACACTACACGTACTCACACCGCACGTACTCACACCGCACGTACTCACACTACACGTACTCACACCTCACGTACTCACACCACACGTACTCACACTGCACGTACTCACACCTCACATACTCACACCACACGTACTCACACCACACGTACTCACACTGCACGTACTCACACCACACGTACTCACACTAGACGTACTCACACTACACGTACTCACACCGCACGTACTCACACTGCACGTACTCACACCACACGTACTCACACCACGTGTACTCACACTACACGTACTCACACCGCACGTACTCACACTACACGTACTCACACTACACGTACTCACACTGCACGTACTCACAGCACACGTACTCACACCACGTGTACTCACACTACACGTACTCACACCGCACGTACTCACACTACACGTACTCACACCACACGTACTCACACCGCACTTACTCACACTACACGTACTCACACCGCACTTACTCACACTACACGTACTCACACTACACGTACTCACACTGCACGTACTCACACCGCACTTACTCACACTACACGTACTCACACTACACGTACTCACACCGCACTTACTCACACTACACGTACTCACACCGCACTTACTCACACTGCACGTACTCACACTACACGTACTCACACTGCACGTACTCACACCGCACTTACTCACACTACATGTACTCACACCGCACTTACTCACACTACACGTACTCACACTACACGTACTCACACTGCACGTACTCACACCGCACTTACTCACACTACACGTACTCACACTACACGTACTCACACTACATGTACTCACACTACACGTACTCACACTGCACGTACTCACACCGCACTTACTCACACTACACGTACTCACACTACACGTACTCACACTACATGTACTCACACTACACGTACTCACACCGCACGTACTCACACCACACGTACTCACACCGCACTTACTCACACTACATGTACTCACACTACACGTACTCACACTACACGTACTCACACCGCACGTACTCACACCACACGTACTCACACCGCACTTACTCACACTACACGTACTCACACTACACGTACTCACACCACACGTACTCACACTACACGTACTCACACCGCACTTACTCACACTACATGTACTCACACCGCACTTACTCACACTACACGTACTCACACTACACGTACTCACACTGCACGTACTCACACCGCACTTACTCACACCACACGTACTCACACTACACGTACTAACACTACACGTACTCACACCGCACGTACTCACACTACACGTACTCACACTACACGTACTCACACCACACGTACTCACACCACACGTACTCACACTGCACGTACTCACACTACACGTACTCACACTACACGTACTCACACCACACGTACTCACACCACACGTACTCACACCACACGTACTCACACTGCACGTACTCAGACTGCACGTACTCACACCGCACGTACTCACACCGCACGTACTCACACTGCACGTACTCACACTACACGTACTCACACTACACATACTCACACCACACGTACTCACACCACACGTACTCACACTACACGTACTCACACCACACGTACTCACACCACACGTACTCACACTGCACGTACTCACACTACACGTACTCACACTACACGTACTCACACCACACGTACTCACACCACACGTACTCACACCACACGTACTCACACTGCACGTACTCAGACTGCACGTACTCACACCGCACGTACTCACACCGCACGTACTCACACTGCACGTACTCACACTACACGTACTCACACTACACATACTCACACCACACGTACTCACACTACACGTACTCACACCACACGTACTCACACCACACGTACTCACACCACACGTACTCACACTGCACGTACTCAGACTGCACGTACTCACACCGCACGTACTCACACCGCACGTACTCACACTGCACGTACTCACACTACACGTACTCACACTACACGTACTAACACTACACGTACTCACACCGCACGTACTCACACCGTACGTACTCACACTACACGTACTCACACTACACGTACTCACACTGCACGTACTCACACCACACGTACTCACACTACACGTACTCACACTACACGTACTCACACTACACGTACTCACACCACACGTACTCACACTACACGTACTCACACCACACGTACTCACACTGCACGTACTCACACTACACGTACTCACACCGCACGTACTCACACTGCACGTACTCACACCACACGTACTCACACCACGTGTACTCACACTACACGTACTCACACCGCACGTACTCACACTACACGTACTCACACTACACGTACTCACACTGCACGTACTCACACCACACGTACTCACACCACACGTACTCACACTACACGTACTCACACTACACGTACTCACACTGCAGGTACTCAAACCACACGTACTCACACTACACGTACTCACACTACACGTACTAACACTACACGTACTCACACTGCACGTACTCAGACTGCACGTACTCACACCACACGTACTCACACCACACGTACTCACACTACACGTACTCACACTACACGTACTAACACTACACGTACTCACACTGCACGTACTCAGACTGCACGTACTCACACCACACGTACTCAAACCACACGTACTCACACTACACGTACTCACACTACACGTACTAACACTACACGTACTCAGACTGCACGTACTCACACCGCACGTACTCACACCACACGTACTCACACTACACGTACTCACACTACACGTACTCACACTGCACGTACTCAGACTGCACGTACTCACACCGCACATACTCACACTACACGTACTCACACTGCACGTACTCAGACTGCACGTACTCACACCACACGTACTCACACCGCACGTACTCACACTACACGTACTCACACCACACGTACTCACACTACACGTACTCACACCGCACGTACTCACACCGCACGTACTCACACTACACGTACTCACACCTCACGTACTCACACCGCACGTACTCACACTACACGTACTCACACCACACGTACTCACACTACACATACTCACACTACACGTACTCACACTGCACGTACTCACACCACACGTACTCACACTACACGTACTCACACTACACGTACTCACATCACACGTACTCACACTACACGTACTCACACTGCACGTACTCACACCACACGTACTCACACTACACGTACTCACACTACACGTACTCACACCTCACGTACTCACACTACACGTACTCACATCACACGTACTCACACCACACGTAGTCACACTACACGTACTCACATCACACGTACTCACACTGCACGTACTCACACTACACGTACTCACACCTCACGTACTCACACTACACGTACTCACACCACACGTACACACACTACACATACTCACACTACACGTACTCACACCTCACGTACTCACACTACACGTACTCACACCTCACGTACTCACACTACACGTACTCACACCTCACGTACTCACACTACACGTACTCACATCACACGTACTCACACCGCACGTACTCACACCACGTGTACTCACACTACACATACTCACACCGCACGTACTCACACTACACATACTCACACTGCACGTGCTCACATCACACGTACTCACACCACACTTACTCACACCGCACGTACTCACACTACACGTACTCACACTACACGTACTCACACTGCACGTACTCACACCGCACGTACTGATACTACACGTACTCACACCACACGTACTCACACTTCACGTACTCACACCGCACGTACTCAAACCACATGTACTCACACCACACGTACTCACACCACACGTACTCACACCACACGTACTCACACTACACGTACTCACACCACACGTACTCACACTGCACGTACTCACACCGCACGTACTCACACTACACGTACTCACACCACACGTACTCACACCACACGTACTCACACTGCACGTACTCACACTGCACGTACTCACACTACACGTACTCACACCACACGTACTCACACCACACGTACTCACACTGCACGTACTCACACTGCACGTACTCACACCGCACGTACTCACACTACACGTACTCACACTGCACGTACTCACACCACACGTACTCACACTACACGTACTCACACTACACGTACTCACACTACACGTACTCACACTACACGTACTCAGACTGCACGTACTCACACCACACGTACTCACACTACACGTACTCACACTACACGTACTCACACTACACGTACTCACACTACACGTACTCACACCACACGTACTCACACCACGTGTACTCACACTACACGTACTCACACCACACGTACTCACACCGCACGTACTCACACTACACGTACTCACACCACACGTACTCACACCACGTGTACTCACACTGCACGTACTCACACCACACGTACTCACACTGCACGTACTCACACCACACGTACTCACACTGCACGTACTCACACCACACGTACTCACACCACGTGTACTCACACTACACGTACTCACACCACGTGTACTCACACTACACGTACTCACACTGCACGTACTCACACCACACGTACTCACACTACACGTACTCACACTACACGTACTCGCACCACACGTACTCACACCACGTGTACTCACACTACACGTACTCACACCACACGTACTCACACTGCACGTACTCACACTACACGTACTCACACCGCACATACTCACACCGCACGTACTCACACTGCACGTACTCACACTGCACGTACTCACACCACACGTACTCACACTACACGTACTCACACTACACGTACTCACACTACACGTACTCACACCGCACGTACTCACACTGCACGTACTCACACTGCACGTACTCACACTGCACGTACTCACACCACACGTACTCACACTACACGTACTCACACTACACGTACTCACACCACACGTACTCACACCACACGTACTCACACTACACGTACTCACACCACACGTACTCACACCACACGTACTCACACTACACGTACTCACACCGCACGTACTCACACCACGCATACTCACACCGCACGTACTCACACTACACGTACTCACACTACACGTACTCACACCACACGTACTCACACTACACGTACTCACACCGCACGTACTCACACTGCACGTACTCACACCTCACGTACTCACACCACACGTACTCACACCTCACGTACTCACACCACACGTACTCACACCTCACGTACTCACACTGCACGTACTCACACCACACGTACTCACACTACACGTACTCACATCACACGTACTCACACTACACGTACTCACACCTCACGTACTCACACCTCATGTACTCACACCACACGTACTCACACCACACGTACTCACACTACACGTACTCACACTACACGTACTCACACCACACGTACTCACACTACACGTACTCACACTACACGTACTCACACTACACGTACTCACACCACACGTACTCACACTACACGTACTCACACTACACGTACTCACACCACACGTACTCACACTACACGTACTCACACTGCACGTACTCACACTACACGTACTCACACCTCACGTACTCACACCTCATGTACTCACACCACACGTACTCACACCACACGTACTCACACTACACGTACTCACACTGCACGTACTCACACTACACGTACTCACACTACACGTACTCACACTGCACGTACTCACACTGCACGTACTCACACTACACGTACTCACACCACACGTACTCACACCACACGTACTCACACTGCACGTACTCACACTGCACGTACTCACACTGCACGTACTCACACTACACGTACTCACACTACACGTACTCACACCACACGTACTCACACTACACGTACTCACACTACACGTACTCACACCACACGTACTCACACCACACGTACTCACACTACACGTACTCACACTACACGTACTCACACTGCACGTACTCACACTGCACGTACTCACACTACACGTACTCACACTACACGTACTCACACTGCACGTACTCACACTACACGTACTCACACCGCACGTACTCACACCGCACGTACTCACACTGCACGTACTCACACCACACGTACTCACACTACACGTACTCACATCACACGTACTCACACTACACGTACTCACACCTCACGTACTCACATCACACGTACTCACACTACACGTACTCACATCACACGTACTCACACTACACGTACTCACACTGCACGTACTCACACCGCACCTACTCACACTGCACGTACTCACACTGCACCTACTCACACCGCACGTACTCACACCGCACGTACTCACACTGCACGTACTCACACCACACGTACTCACACTACACGTACTCACATCACACGTACTCACACTACACGTACTCACACCTCACGTACTCACATCACACGTACTCACACTACACGTACTCACATCACACGTACTCACACTACACGTACTCACACTGCACGTACTCACACCGCACCTACTCACACTGCACGTACTCACACCGCACCTACTCACACTGCACGTACTCACATCGCACGTACTCACACCACACGTACTCACACTACACGTACTCACACTGCACGTACTCACACCGCACCTACTCACACTGCACGTACTCACACTGCACGTACTCACACCGCACCTACTCACACTGCACGTACTCACACTACACATACTCACACCGCACGTACTCACACCACACGTACTCACACCACACGTACTCACATCACACGTACTCACACTACACGTACTCACACCTCACGTACTCACATCACACGTACTCACACTACACGTACTCACATCACACGTACTCACACTACACGTACTCACACCACACGTACTCACACTACACGTACTCACACCACACATACTCACACCACGTGTACTCACACTACACGTACTCACATCGCACGTACTCACACCACACGTACTCACACCACGTGTACTCACACTACACGTACTCACATCGCACGTACTCACACCTCACATACTCACACCACACGTACTCACACTACACGTACTCACACTGCACGTACTCACACTACACGTACTCACACCACAGGTACTCACACCACACGTACTCACACTACACGTACTCACACTGCACGTACTCACACCACACGTACTCACACTACACGTACTCACACCACACGTACTCACACTACACATACTCACACTACACGTACTCACACTACACATACTCACACTGCACGTACTCACACCACACGTACTCACACTACACGTACTCACACCACACGTACTCACACCACACGTACTCACACTACACGTACTCACACCTCACGTACTCACACCACACGTACTCACACTGCACGTACTCACACCGCACGTACTCACACTACACATACTCACACTGCACGTACTCACACCACACGTACTCACACTGCACGTACTCACACTGCACGTACTCACACCTCACGTACTCACACCACACGTACTCACACCACACGTACTCACACCACACGTACTCACACTACACGTACTCACACTGCACGTACTCACACCTCACGTACTCACACCACACGTACTCACACTGCACGTACTCACACCTCACGTACTCACACCACACGTACTCACACTGCACGTACTCACACTACACGTACTCACACTACACGTACTCACACCACACGTACTCACACTACACGTACTCACACCACGTGTACTCACACTGCACGTACTCACACCGCACGTACTCACACCACACGTACTCACACCGCACGTACTCACACTACACGTACTCACACTACACGTACTCACACTACACGTACTCACACCGCACGTACTCACACTACACGTACTCACACCGCACGTACTCACACCACACGTACTCACACCGCACGTACTCACATCGCACGTACTCACACTACAAGTACTCACACCACATGTACTCACACTACACGTACTCACACCACACGTACTCACACCACACATACTCACACCGCACGTACTCACACTACACGTACTCACACTACACGTACTCACACTACACGTACTCACATCGCACGTACTCACACTACACGTACTCACACTACACGTACTCACACCACACGTACTCACACCACACGTACTCACACTACACGTACTCACACTACACGTACTCACACTACACGTACTCACACCACACGTACTCACACTACACGTACTCACACTGCACGTACTCACACTACACGTACTCACACCACACGTACTCACACTACACGTACTCACACTGCACGTACTCACACCACACGTACTCACACTACACGTACTCACACTGCACGTACTCACACCACACGTACTCACACCACACGTACTCACACTGCACGTACTCACACCACACGTACTCACACTGCACGTACTCACACTACACGTACTCACACCACACGTACTCACACCACACGTACTCACACTACACGTACTCACACTACACGTACTCACACTACACGTACTCACACCGCACGTACTCACACTGCACGTACTCACACCACACGTACTCACACCGCACGTACTCACACTACACGTACTCACACCACACGTACTCACACTACACGTACTCACATCGCACGTACTCACACCACACGTACTCACACCACACGTACTCACACCACACGTACTCACACTACACGTACTCACACCACACGTACTCACACCACACGTACTCACATCGCACGTACTCACACTACACGTACTCACACCACACGTACTCACACTACACGTACTCACATCGCACGTACTCACAGCACACGTACTCACACCACGTGTACTCACACTACACGTACTCACACCACACGTACTCACACTACACGTACTCACACCGCACGTACTCACACTACACGTACTCACACTACACGTACTCACACTACACGTACTCACACCGCACGTACTCACACTACACGTACTCACACCGCACGTACTCACACCACACGTACTCACACCGCACGTACTCACATCGCACGTACTCACACTACACGTACTCACACCACACGTACTCACACCGCACGTACTCACACTACACGTACTCACACCACACGTACTCACACCACACGTACTCACACCGCACGTACTCACACTACACGTACTCACACCACACGTACTCACACCACGTGTACTCACACCGCACCTACTCACACTCCATATACTCACACCACACGTACTCACACCACACGTACTCACACTGCACGTACTCACACTACACGTACTCACACTGCACGTACTCACACTACACGTGCTCACACTACACGTACTCACACCACGTGTACTCACACCAAGTGTACTCACACCACACGTACTTACACCGCATGTACTCACACTACCCGTACTCACACTGCACGTACTCACACCACACGTACTCACACTACACGTACTCACACCACACGTACTCACACTACACGTACTCACACTACACGTACTCACACTGCACGTACTCACACCACACGTACTCACACTACACGTACTCACACTGCACGTACTCACACTACACGTACTCACACCACACGTACTCACACCACACGTACTCACACTACACGTACTCACACTACACGTACTCACACCGCACGTACTCACACCACACGTACTCACACTGCACGTACTCACACCACACGTACTCACACTACACGTACTCACACCACACGTACTCACACCACACGTACTCACACCACACGTACTCACACCACACGTACTCACACCACAAGTACTCACACTACACGTACTCACACTACACATACTCACACTACACGTACTCACACTACACGTACTCACACCACACGTACTCACACTACACATACTCACACTACACATACTCACACTACACGTACTCACACCACACGTACTCACACCGCACGTACTCACACTGCACGTACTCACACCACACGTACTCACACTACACGTACTCACACTGCACGTACTCACACTACACATACTCACACTACACGTACTCACACTACACGTACTCACACCACACGTACTCACACTACACATACTCACACTACACATACTCACACTACACGTACTCACACCACACGTACTCACCCCGCACATACTCACACTACACGAACTCACACCACACGTACTCACACCACACGTACTCACACTGCACGTACTCACACTACACGTACTCACATCACACGTACTCACACCACACGTACTCACACTACACGAACTCACACCACACGTACTCACACTACACGTACTCACACCACACGTACTCACACTGCACGTACTCACACCACACGTACTCACACCACACGTACGCACACCGCACGTACTCACACTACACGTACTCACACCACACGTACTCACACCACACATACTCACACTGCACGTACTCACACCACACGTACTCACACCACACGTACGCACACCGCACGTACTCACACTACACGTACTCACACTGCACGTACTCACACCACACGTACTCACACTGCACGTACTCACACCACACGTACTCACACCACACGTACTCACACTGCACGTACTCACACCACACGTACTCACACCACACGTACGCACACCGCACGTACTCACACTACACGTACTCACACTGCACGTACTCACACCACACGTACTCACACTGCACGTACTCACACCACACATACTCACACCACACGTACGCACACCGCACGTACTCACACTACACGTACTCACACCACACGTACTCACACCGCACGTACTCACACCACACGTACTCACACCACACGTACGCACACCGCACGTACTCACACTACACGTACTCACACTGCACGTACTCACACCACACGTACTCACACTGCACGTACTCACACCACACGTACTCACACCACACGTACTCACACTGCACGTACTCACACTACACGTACTCACACTACACGTACTCACACTGCACGTACTCACACCACACGTACTCACACCACACGTACTCACACTGCACGTACTCACACTACACGTACTCACACCACACGTACTCACACCACACGTACTCACACCACACGTACTCACACTGCACGTACTCACACCACACGTACTCACACCACACGTACTCACACCACACGTACTCACACTACACGTACTCACACTGCACGTACTCACACCACACGTACTCACACTGCACGTACTCACACCACACGTACTCACACCACACGTACTCACACCGCACGTACTCACACCACACGTACTCACACCACACGTACTCACACTACACGTACTCACACTACACGTACTCACACTACACGTACTCACACCACACGTACTCACACCACACGTACTTACACCGCACGTTCTCACACCACACGTACTCACACTACACGTACTCACACTGCACGTACTCACACCACACGTACTCACACCACACGTACTCACACTACACGTACTCACACTGCACGTACTCACACCACACGTACTCACACTACACGTACTCACACTGCACGTACTCACACCACACGTACTCACACTACACGTACTCACACTACACGTACTCACACTGCACGTACTCACACTACACTTACTCAAACCACACGTACTCACACTACACGTACTCACACTGCACGTACTCACACTACACGTACTCACACCACACGTACTCACACTACACGTACTCACACTACACGTACTCACACCACACGTACTCACACTACACGTACTCACACTACACGTACTCACACTGCACGTGCTCACACCACACGTACTCACACCACACGTACTCACACTACACGTACTCACACTACACGTACTCACACTACACATACTCACACTACACGTACTCACACTACACGTACTCACACCACACATACTCACAGCACACGTACTCACACTACACGTACTCACATCACACGTACTCACACTACACGTACTCACACTGCACGTACTCACACTACACGTACTCACACTACACGTACTCACACTGCACGTACTCACACTACACGTACTCACACTACACGTACTCACACCACACGTACTCACACCACACGTACTCACATCACACGTACTCACACTACACGTACTCACATCACACGTACTCACACCACACGTACTCACACTGCACGTACTCACACCACACGTACTCACACTACACGTACTCACACTGCACGTACTCACACTACACGTACTCACACCACACGTACTCACACCACACGTACTCACACTACACGTACTCACACTACACGTACTCACACTACACGTACTCACATCACACGTACTCACACTACGCGTACTCACACTGCGCGTACTCACACCACACGTACTCACACTACACGTACTCACACTAAACGTACTCACACTGCACGTACTCACACCACACGTACTCACACCACGTGTACTCACACTACACGTACTCACACTACACGTACTCACACTGCACGTACTCACACTGCACGTACTCACACCACACGAACTCACACCGCACGTACTCACACCGCACATACTCACACTACACGTACTCACACTGCACGTACTCACACCACACGTACTCACACCACACGTACTCACACTACACGTACTCACACCACACGTACTCACACTACACGTACTCACACTACACGTACTCACACTGCACGTACTCAGACTGCACGTACTCACACTACACGTACTCACACTGCACGTACTCAGACTGCACGTACTCACACCACACGTACTCACACCACACGTACTCACACTACACGTACTCACACTGCACGTACTCACACTGCACGTACTCAGACTGCACGTACTCACACCACACGTACTCACACCACACGTACTCACACTACACGTACTCACACTACACGTACTCACACTGCACGTACTCAGACTGCACGTACTCACACTACACGTACTCACACTGCACGTACTCAGACTGCACGTACTCACACTACACGTACTCACACCACACGTACTCACACTGCACGTGCTCACACCACACGTACTCACACCACACGTACTCACACTACACGTACTCACACTACACGTACTCACAGCACACGTATTCACACTGCACGTACTCACACCACACGTACTCACACCACACGTACTCACACAGCACGTACTCACACTACACGTACTCACACTGCAAGTACTCACACTACACGTACTCACACCACACGTACTCACACTACACGTACTCACACCACACGTACTCACACTACACGTACTCACACCACACGTACTCACACTACACGTACTCACACTGCACGTACTCACACTACACGTGCTCACAACACACGTACTCACACTACACGTACTCACATCACACGTACTCACACTACACGTACTCACACCACACGTACTCACACTACACGTACTCACACCACACGTACTCACACCGCACGTACTCACACTACACGTACTCACACCACACGTACTCACACCGCACGTACTCACACCACACGTACTCACACCGAACGTACTCACACCGCACGTACTCACACTACACGTACTCACACCACACGTACTCACACTACACGTACTCACACCACACGTACTCACACCGAACGTACTCACACCGCACGTACTCACACCACACGTGCTCACACTACACGTACTCACACCGAACGTACTCACACCGCACGTACTCACACCACACGTACTCACACCACACGTACTCACACCGCACGTACTCACACCACACGTACTCACACTGCACGTACTCACACCGAACGTACTCACACCGCACGTACTCACACCACACGTACTCACACCACACGTACTCACACCGCACGTACTCACACCGAACGTACTCACACCGCACGTACTCACACTACACGTACTCACACTGTACGTACTCACACCGCACGTACTCACACTGTACGTACTCACACTACACGTACTCACACTGTACGTACTCACACTACACATACTCACACTACACGTACTCACACCGCACGTACTCACACCACACGTACTCACACTGTACGTACTCACACCGCACGTACTCACACTACACGTACTCACACTGCACGTACTCACACTACACGTACTCACACCACACGTACTCACACCACACGTACTCACACCTCACGTACTCACACCACACGTACTCACACTACACGTACTCACACTACACGTACTCACATCACACGTACTCACACTACGCGTACTCACACTGCGCGTACTCACACCACACGTACTCACACTACACGTACTCACACTGCACGTACTCACACCACACGTACTCACACCACGTGTACTCACACTACACGTACTCACACCGCACGTACTCACACTACACGTACTCACACTGCACGTACTCACACTACACGTACTCACAGCACACGTACTCACACCACGTGTACTCACACTACACGTACTCACAGCACACGTATTCACACTACACGTACTCACACCACACGTACTCACACTGCACGTACTCACACTACACGTACTCACACTGCAAGTACTCACACCACACGTACTCACACCACACGTACTCACACCACACGTACTCACACCACACGTACTCACACCACACGTACTCACACCACACGTACTCACACCACACGTACTCACACTACACGTACTCACACCACACGTACTCACACTACACGTACTCACACTGCACGTAATCACACTACACGTACTCACACCACACGTACTCACACTGCACGTACTCACACTACACGTACTCACACTACACGTACTCACACCACACGTACTCACACTACACATACTCACACCACACGTATTCACACTACACGTACTCACACTGCACGTACTCGGACTGCACGTACTCACACTGCACGTACTCACACTGCACGTACTAACACCACACGAACTCACACTACACGTACTCACACTACACGTACTCACACTGCACGTACTCGGACTGCACGTACTCACACTGCACATACTCACACTACACGTACTCACACTGCACGTACTCACACTACACGTACTCACACCGCACGTACTCACACTACACGTACTCACACCACACGTACTCACACCACACGTACTCACACTACACGTACTCACACTGCACGTACTCACACTGCACGTACTCACACCACACGTACTCACACTACACGTACTCACACTACACGTACTCACACCGCACGTACTCACACTACACGTACTCACACTACACGTACTCACACCGCACGTACTCACACTACACGTACTCACACCGCACGTACTCACACCGCACGTACTCACACTAAACGTACTCGCACCACACGTACTCACACCGCACGTACTCACACCACACGTACTCACACCGCACGTACTCACATCGCACGTACTCACACTACACGTACTCACACTACACGTACTCACATCGCACGTACTCACACCACATGTACTCACACCACACGTACTCACACCACACGTACTCGCATCGCACGTACTCACACCACACGTACTCACACCACGTGTACTCACACCACGTGTACTCACACCGCACCTACTCACACTACACGTACTCACACTGCACGTACTCACACCACACGTACTCACACCACGTGTACTCACACCGCACCTACTCACACTACACGTACTCACACTGCACGTACTCACACCACACGTACTCACACTGCACATACTCACACTACACGTACTCACACTGCACGTACTCACACTACACGTACTCACACTACACGTGCTCACACTAAACGTACTCACACCACGTGTACTCACACCAAGTGTACTCACACCACACGTACTCACACCGCATGTACTCACACTGCACGTACTCACACTACACGTACTCACACCACACGTACTCACACCGCACATACTCACACCGCACGTACTCACACCGCACGTACTCACACCACACGTACTCACACCACACGTACTCACACCACACGTACTCACACCACACGTACTCACACTACCCGTACTCACACTGCACGTACTCACACCACACGTACTCACACTGCACGTACTCACACCACACGTACTCACACTACACGTACTCACACGCACGTACTCACACCACACGTACTCACACCACACGTACTCACACCACACGTACTCACACTGCACGTACTCACACTACCCGTACTCACACTGCACGTACTCACACTACACGTACTCACACTGCACGTACTCACACTACACGTACTCACACTGCACGTACTCACACCACACGTACTCACACTACCCGTACTCACACTGCACGTACTCACACCACACGTACTCACACCACACGTACTCACACCACACGTACTCACACCACACGTACTCACACTGCACGTACTCACACTACACGTACTCACACTGCACGTACTCACACTACACGTACTCACACTGCACGTACTCACACCACACGTACTCACACTACCCGTACTCACACTGCACGTACTCACACCACACGTACTTACACCACACGTACTCACACCACACGTACTCACACCACACGTACTCACACCACACGTACTCACACTACCCGTACTCACACTGCACGTACTCACACCACACGTACTCACACTGCACGTACTCACACTACCCGTACTCACACTGCACGTACTCACACCACACGTACTCACACTGCACGTACTCACACCACACGTACTCACACTGCACGTACTCACACCACACGTACTCACACTACACGTACTCACACCACACGTACTCACACCACACGTACTCACACCACGTGTACTCACACTGCACGTACTGACACTACACGTACTCATACCACGTGTACTCACACTACACGTACTCACACCACACGTACTCACACTACACGTACTCACACCACACGTACTCACACCACACGTACTCACACCACGTGTACTCACACTGCACGTACTGACACTACACGTACTCACACCACACGTACTCACACCACACGTACTCACACCACGTGTACTCACACTGCACGTGCTCACACCACACGTACTCACACCACACGTACTCACACAACACGTACTCACCCCGCACATACTCACACTACACGTACTCACACCACACGTACTCATACTGCACGTACTCACACTACACGTACTCACACTACACGTACTCACACTGCACGTACTCACACTGCACGTACTCACACTACACGTACTCACACCGCACGTACTCACACTACACGTACTCACACTACACGTACTCACACCTCACGTACTCACACCACACGTACTCACACCACACGTACTCACACCACGTGTACTCACACCGCACCTACTCACACTACATATACTCACACCACACGTACTCACACTACACGTACTCACACTGCACGTACTCACACCACACATACTCACACCACACGTACTCACACTGCACGTACTCACACCACACGTACTCACACTGCACGTACTCACACTACACGTACTCACACTACACGTACTCACACCACACGTACTCACACTGCACGTACTCACACCACACGTACTCACACTACACGTACTCACACCACACGTACTCACACTGCACGTACTCACACTACACGTACTCACACTACACGTACTCACACTGCACGTACTCACACTGCACGTACTCACACCACACATACTCACACCACACGTACTCACACTGCACGTAATCACACCACACGTACTCACACTGCACGTACTCACACTACACGTACTCACACTGCACGTACTCACACTACACGTACTCACACTACACGTGCTCACACTACACGTACTCACACCACGTGTACTCACACCAAGTGTACTCACACCACACGTACTCACACTACACGTACTCACACCGCATGTACTCACACCGCACGTACTCACACCACACGTACTCACACTACACGTACTCACACCGCACGTACTCACACCACACGTACTCACACTGCACGTACTCACACCACACGTACTCACACTGCACATACTCACACTACACGTACTCACACCACACGTACTCCCACTGCACGTACTCACACCACACGTACTCACACTACACGTACTCACACCACACGTACTCACACCACACGTACTCACACTACACGTACTCACACCACACGTACTCACACCACACGTACTCACACTACCCGTACTCACACTGCACGTACTCACACCACACGTACTCACACTACACGTACTCACACTACCCGTACTCACACTGCACGTACTCACACCACACGTACTCACACTGCACGTACTCACACCACACGTACTCACACTGCACGTACTCACACTACACGTACTCACACCACACGTACTCACACTACCCGTACTCACACTGCACGTACTCACACTACACGTACTCACACCACACGTACTCACACTACACGTACTCACACTGCACGTACTCACACTGCACGTACTCACACTGCACGTACTCACACTACACGTACTCACACCACACGTACTCACACTACCCGTACTCACACTGCACGTACTCACACTACACGTACTCACACCACACGTACTCACACTACACGTACTCACACTGCACGTACTCACACTGCACGTACTCACACTACACGTACTCACACCACACGTACTCACACTACCCGTACTCACACTGCACGTACTCACACTACACGTACTCACACCACACGTACTCACACCGCACGTACTCACACTGCACGTACTCACACCACACGTACTCACACCACACGTACTCACACTACACGTACTCACACCGCACGTACTCACACCACACGTACTCACACCACGTGTACTCACACTACACGTACTCACACCACACGTACTCACACCACACGTACTCACACTACACGTACTCACACCACACGTACTCACACCACACGTACTCACACCACACGTACTCACACTACACGTTCTCACACTACACGTACTCACACCACACGTACTCACACCACACGTACTCATACTGCACGTACTCACACTACACGTACTCACAGCACACGTATTCACACTGCACGTACTCACACCACACGTACTCACACTGCACGTACTCACACTACACGTACTCACAGCACACGTATTCACACTGCACGTACTCACACTACACGTACTCACACTGCAAGTACTCACACTACACGTACTCACACCACACGTACTCACACCACACGTACTCACACCACACGTACTCACACCACACGTACTCACACCACGTGTACTCACACCGCACCTACTCACACTACATATACTCACACCACACGTACTCACACTACACGTACTCACACTGCACGTACTCACACCACACATACTCACACCACACGTACTCACACTGCACGTACTCACACCACACGTACTCACACTGCACGTACTCACACTACACGTACTCACACTACACGTACTCACACCACACGTACTCACACTGCACGTACTCACACCACACGTACTCACACTACACGTACTCACACCACACGTACTCACACTGCACGTACTCACACTACACGTACTCACACTACACGTACTCACACTGCACGTACTCACACTGCACGTACTCACACCACACATACTCACACCACACGTACTCACACTGCACGTAATCACACCACACGTACTCACACTGCACGTACTCACACTGCACGTACTCACACCACACATACTCACACCACACGTACTCACACTGCACGTAATCACACCACACGTACTCACACTGCACGTACTCACACCACACATACTCACACCACACGTACTCACACTGCACGTAATCACACCACACGTACTCACACTGCACGTACTCACACCACACGTACTCACACTGCACATACTCACACTACACGTACTCACACTGCACGTACTCACACTACACGTACTCACACTACACGTGCTCACACTACACGTACTCACACCACGTGTACTCACACCAAGTGTACTCACACCACACGTACTCACACTACACGTACTCACACCGCATGTACTCACACCGCACGTACTCACACCACACGTACTCACACTACACGTACTCACACCGCACGTACTTACACCACACGTACTCACACTGCACGTACTCACACCACACGTACTCACACTGCACATACTCACACTACACGTACTCACACCACACGTACTCCCACTGCACGTACTCACACCACACGTACTCACACCACACGTACTCACACCACACGTACTCACACTACACGTACTCACACCACACGTACTCACACCACACGTACTCACACTACCCGTACTCACACTGCACGTACTCACACCACACGTACTCACACTACACGTACTCACACTACCCGTACTCACACTGCACGTACTCACACCACACGTACTCACACTACACGTACTCACACCACACGTACTCACACCACACGTACTCACACTGCACGTACTCACACTACACGTACTCACACCACACGTACTCACACTACCCGTACTCACACTGCACGTACTCACACCACACGTACTCACACTGCACGTACTCACACCACACGTACTCACACTGCACGTACTCACACTACACGTACTCACACCACACGTACTCACACTACCCGTACTCACACTGCACGTACTCACACTACACGTACTCACACCACACGTACTCACACTACACGTACTCACACCGCACGTACTCACACTACACGTACTCACACCACACGTACTCACACTACCCGTACTCACACTGCACGTACTCACACTACACGTACTCACACCACACGTACTCACACCGCACGTACTCACACTGCACGTACTCACACCACACGTACTCACACCACACGTACTCACACTACACGTACTCACACCGCACGTACTCACACCACACGTACTCACACCACGTGTACTCACACTACACGTACTCACACCACACGTACTCACACCACACGTACTCACACTACACGTACTCACACCACACGTACTCACACCACACGTACTCACACCACACGTACTCACACTACACGTTCTCACACTACACGTACTCACACTACACGTACTCACACTACACGTACTCACACTGCACGTACTCACACTGCACGTACTCACACCACACATACTCACACCACACGTACTCACACTGCACGTAATCACACCACACGTACTCACACTGCACGTACTCACACTACACGTACTCACACTGCACGTACTCACACTACACGTACTCACACTACACGTGCTCACACTACACGTACTCACACCACGTGTACTCACACCAAGTGTACTCACACCACACGTACTCACACTACACGTACTCACACTACACGTACTCACACCGCACGTACTCACACCACACGTACTCACACCACACGTACTCACACTACACGTACTCACACCGCACGTACTCACACCACACGTACTCACACTACACGTACTCACACCGCATGTACTCACACCGCACGTACTCACACCACACGTACTCACACTACACGTACTCACACCGCACGTACTCACACCACACGTACTCACACTGCACGTACTCACACCACACGTACTCACACTGCACATACTCACACTACACGTACTCACACCACACGTACTCCCACTGCACGTACTCACACCACACGTACTCACACTACACGTACTCACACCACACGTACTCACACCACACGTACTCACACTACACGTACTCACACCACACGTACTCACACCACACGTACTCACACTACCCGTACTCACACTGCACGTACTCACACCACACGTACTCACACTACACGTACTCACACTACCCGTACTCACACTGCACGTACTCACACCACACGTACTCACACTGCACGTACTCACACCACACGTACTCACACTGCACGTACTCACACTACACGTACTCACACCACACGTACTCACACTACCCGTACTCACACTGCACGTACTCACACTACACGTACTCACACCACACGTACTCACACTACACGTACTCACACTGCACGTACTCACACTGCACGTACTCACACTGCACGTACTCACACTACACGTACTCACACCACACGTACTCACACTACCCGTACTCACACTGCACGTACTCACACTACACGTACTCACACCACACGTACTCACACTACACGTACTCACACTGCACGTACTCACACTGCACGTACTCACACTACACGTACTCACACCACACGTACTCACACTACCCGTACTCACACTGCACGTACTCACACTACACGTACTCACACCACACGTACTCACACCGCACGTACTCACACTGCACGTACTCACACCACACGTACTCACACCACACGTACTCACACTACACGTACTCACACCGCACGTACTCACACCACACGTACTCACACCACGTGTACTCACACTACACGTACTCACACCACACGTACTCACACCACACGTACTCACACTACACGTACTCACACCACACGTACTCACACCACACGTACTCACACCACACGTACTCACACTACACGTTCTCACACTACACGTACTCACACCACACGTACTCACACCACACGTACTCATACTGCACGTACTCACACTACACGTACTCACAGCACACGTATTCACACTGCACGTACTCACACCACACGTACTCACACTGCACGTACTCACACTACACGTACTCACAGCACACGTATTCACACTGCACGTACTCACACTACACGTACTCACACTGCAAGTACTCACACTACACGTACTCACACCACACGTACTCACACCACACGTACTCACACCACACGTACTCACACCACACGTACTCACACCACGTGTACTCACACCGCACCTACTCACACTACATATACTCACACCACACGTACTCACACTACACGTACTCACACTGCACGTACTCACACCACACATACTCACACCACACGTACTCACACTGCACGTACTCACACCACACGTACTCACACTGCACGTACTCACACTACACGTACTCACACTACACGTACTCACACCACACGTACTCACACTGCACGTACTCACACCACACGTACTCACACTACACGTACTCACACCACACGTACTCACACTGCACGTACTCACACTACACGTACTCACACTACACGTACTCACACTGCACGTACTCACACTGCACGTACTCACACCACACATACTCACACCACACGTACTCACACTGCACGTAATCACACCACACGTACTCACACTGCACGTACTCACACTACACGTACTCACACTGCACGTACTCACACTACACGTACTCACACTACACGTGCTCACACTACACGTACTCACACCACGTGTACTCACACCAAGTGTACTCACACCACACGTACTCACACTACACGTACTCACACCGCATGTACTCACACCGCACGTACTCACACCACACGTACTCACACTACACGTACTCACACCACACGTACTCACACCACACGTACTCCCACTGCACGTACTCACACCACACGTACTCACACCACACGTACTCCCACTGCACGTACTCACACCACACGTACTCACACCACACGTACTCACACCACACGTACTCACACTACACGTACTCACACCACACGTACTCACACCACACGTACTCACACTACCCGTACTCACACTGCACGTACTCACACCACACGTACTCACACTACACGTACTCACACTACCCGTACTCACACTGCACGTACTCACACCACACGTACTCACACTACACGTACTCACACCACACGTACTCACACCACACGTACTCACACTGCACGTACTCACACTACACGTACTCACACTACCCGTACTCACACTGCACGTACTCACACCACACGTACTCACACTGCACGTACTCACACCACACGTACTCACACTGCACGTACTCACACTACACGTACTCACACCACACGTACTCACACTACCCGTACTCACACTGCACGTACTCACACTACACGTACTCACACCACACGTACTCACACTACACGTACTCACACCGCACGTACTCACACTACACGTACTCACACCACACGTACTCACACTACCCGTACTCACACTGCACGTACTCACACTACACGTACTCACACCACACGTACTCACACCGCACGTACTCACACTGCACGTACTCACACCACACGTACTCACACCACACGTACTCACACTACACGTACTCACACCGCACGTACTCACACCACACGTACTCACACCACGTGTACTCACACTACACGTACTCACACCACACGTACTCACACCACACGTACTCACACTACACGTACTCACACCACACGTACTCACACCACACGTACTCACACCACACGTACTCACACTACACGTTCTCACACTACACGTACTCACACCACACGTACTCACACCACACGTACTCATACTGCACGTACTCACACTACACGTACTCACAGCACACGTATTCACACTGCACGTACTCACACCACACGTACTCACACTGCACGTACTCACACTACACGTACTCACAGCACACGTATTCACACTGCACGTACTCACACTACACGTACTCACACTGCAAGTACTCACACTACACGTACTCACACCACACGTACTCACACCACACGTACTCACACCACACGTATTCACACTACACGTACTCACACCACACGTACTCACACTGCACGTACTCACACTACACGTACTCACACTACACGTACTCACACCACACGTATTCACACTACACGTACTCACACCACACGTACTCACACTGCAAGTACTCACACTACACGTACTCACACCACACGTATTCACACTACACGTATTCACACTGCACGTACTCACACTACACGTACTCACACTGCACGTACTCACACTACACGTACTCACACTACACGTGCTCACACTACACGTACTCACACCACGTGTACTCACACCAAGTGTACTCACACCACACGTACTCACACCGCATGTACTCACACCACACGTACTCACACTACACGTACTCACACTACACGTGCTCACACTACACGTACTCACACCACGTGTACTCACACCAAGTGTACTCACACTACACGTACTCACACTACACGTACTCACACTACACGTACTCACACCGCACGTACTCACACCGCACGTACTCACACTGCACGTACTCACATCACACGTACTCACACCACACGTACTCACACTGCACGTACTCACACCACACGTACTCACACTACACGTACTCACACTGCACGTACTCACACTACACGTACTCACACCACACGTACTCACACCACACGTACTCACACTACACGTACTCACACTACACGTACTCACACTACACGTACTCACATCACACGTACTCACACTACGCGTACTCACACTGCGCGTACTCACACCACACGTACTCACACTACACGTACTCACACTAAACGTACTCACACTGCACGTACTCACACCACACGTACTCACACCACGTGTACTCACACTACACGTACTCACACCGCACGTACTCACACTACACGTACTCACACTGCACGTACTCACACTGCACGTACTCACACCACACGAACTCACACCGCACGTACTCACACCGCACATAGTCACACTACACGTACTCACACTGCACGTACTCACACCACACGTACTCACACCACACGTACTCACACTACACGTACTCACACCACACGTACTCACACTACACGTACTCACACTACACGTACTCACACTGCACGTACTCAGACTGCACGTACTCACACTACACGTACTCACACTGCACGTACTCAGACTGCACGTACTCACACCACACGTACTCACACCACACGTACTCACACTACACGTACTCACACTGCACGTACTCACACTGCACGTACTCAGACTGCACGTACTCACACCACACGTACTCACACCACACGTACTCACACTACACGTACTCACACTACACGTACTCACACTGCACGTACTCAGACTGCACGTACTCACACTACACGTACTCACACTGCACGTACTCAGACTGCACGTACTCACACTACACGTACTCACACCACACGTACTCACACTGCACGTGCTCACACCACACGTACTCACACCACACGTACTCACACTACACGTACTCACACTACACGTACTCACAGCACACGTATTCACACTGCACGTACTCACACCACACGTACTCACACCACACGTACTCACACAGCACGTACTCACACTACACGTACTCACACTGCAAGTACTCACACTACACGTACTCACACCACACGTACTCACACTACACGTACTCACACCACACGTACTCACACTACACGTACTCACACCACACGTACTCACACTACACGTACTCACACTGCACGTACTCACACTACACGTGCTCACAACACACGTACTCACACTACACGTACTCACATCACACGTACTCACACTACACGTACTCACACTGCACGTACTCACACCACACGTACTCACACTACACGTACTCACACCACACGTACTCACACCGCACGTACTCACACTACACGTACTCACACCACACGTACTCACACCGCACGTACTCACACCACACGTACTCACACCGAACGTACTCACACCGCACGTACTCACACTACACGTACTCACACCACACGTACTCACACTACACGTACTCACACCACACGTACTCACACCGAACGTACTCACACCGCACGTACTCACACCACACGTGCTCACACTACACGTACTCACACCGCACGTACTCACACCGAACGTACTCACACCGCACGTACTCACACCACACGTACTCACACCACACGTACTCACACCGCACGTACTCACACCGAACGTACTCACACCGCACGTACTCACACTACACGTACTCACACTGTACGTACTCACACCGCACGTACTCACACTACACATACTCACACTACACGTACTCACACCGCACGTACTCACACCACACGTACTCACACTGTACGTACTCACACCGCACGTACTCACACTACACGTACTCACACTGCACGTACTCACACTACACGTACTCACACCACACGTACTCACACCACACGTACTCACACCTCACGTACTCACACCACACGTACTCACACTACACGTACTCACACTACACGTACTCACATCACACGTACTCACACTACGCGTACTCACACTGCGCGTACTCACACCACACGTACTCACACTACACGTACTCACACTGCACGTACTCACACCACACGTACTCACACCACGTGTACTCACACTACACGTACTCACACCGCACGTACTCACACTACACGTACTCACACTGCACGTACTCACACTACACGTACTCACACCACACGTACTCACACCGCACGTACTCACAGCACACGTACTCACACCACGTGTACTCACACTACACGTACTCACAGCACACGTATTCACACTACACGTACTCACACCACACGTACTCACACTGCACGTACTCACACTACACGTACTCACACTGCAAGTACTCACACTACACGTACTCACACCACACGTACTCACACCACACGTACTCACACCACACGTACTCACACCACACATACTCACACCACACGTACTCACACCACACGTACTCACACCACACGTACTCACACCACACGTACTCACACTACACGTACTCACACCACACGTACTCACACTACACGTACTCACACTGCACGTAATCACACTACACGTACTCACACCACACGTACTCACACTGCACGTACTCACACCACACGTACTCACACCACACGTACTCACACTACACGTACTCACACCACACGTACTCACACTACACATACTCACACCACACGTATTCACACTACACGTACTCACACTGCACGTACTCGGACTGCACGTACTAACACCACACGAACTCACACTACACGTACTCACACTACACGTACTCACACTGCACGTACTAACACCACACGTATTCACACTACACGTACTCACACTGCACGTACTCGGACTGCACGTACTAACACCACACGAACTCACACTACACGTACTCACACTACACGTACTCACACTGCACGTACTAACACCACACGTACTCACACTACACGTACTCACACTGCACGTACTCGGACTGCACGTACTCACACTGCACATACTCACACTACACGTACTCACACTACACATACTCACACCACACGTATTCACACTACACGTACTCACACTGCACGTACTCACACTGCACGTACTAACACCACACGAACTCACACTACACGTACTCACACTACACGTACTCACACTGCACGTACTCGGACTGCACGTACTCACACTGCACATACTCACACTACACGTACTCACACTGCACGTACTCACACTACACGTACTCACACCGCACGTACTCACACTACACGTACTCACACCACACGTACTCACACCACACGTACTCACACCACACGTACTCACACTACACGTACTCACACTGCACGTACTCACACTGCACGTACTCACACCACACGTACTCACACTACACGTACTCACACTACACGTACTCACACCGCACGTACTCACACTACACGTACTCACACTACACGTACTCACACCGCACGTACTCACACTACACGTACTCACACTAAACGTACTCGCACCACACGTACTCACACCGCACGTACTCACACCACACGTACTCACACCGCACGTACTCACATCGCACGTACTCACACTACACGTACTCACACTACACGTACTCACATCGCACGTACTCACACCACATGTACTCACACCACACGTACTCACACCACACGTACTCGCATCGCACGTACTCACACCACACGTACTCACACCACGTGTACTCACACCACGTGTACTCACACCGCACCTACTCACACTACACGTACTCACACTGCACGTACTCACACCACACGTACTAACACCACGTGTACTCACACCGCACCTACTCACACTACACGTACTCACACTGCACGTACTCACACCACACGTACTCACACTGCACATACTCACACTACACGTACTCACACTGCACGTACTCACACTACACGTACTCACACTACACGTGCTCACACTAAACGTACTCACACCACGTGTACTCACACCAAGTGTACTCACACCACACGTACTCACACCGCATGTACTCACACTGCACGTACTCACACTACACGTACTCACACCACACGTACTCACACCGCACATACTCACACCGCACGTACTCACACCACACGTACTCACACCACACGTACTCACACCACACGTACTCACACTACACGTACTCACACGCACGTACTCACACCACACGTACTCACACCACACGTACTCACACCACACGTACTCACACCACACGTACTCACACTACCCGTACTCACACTGCACGTACTCACACCACACGTACTCACACTGCACGTACTCACACCACACGTACTCACACCACACGTACTCACACCACACGTACTCACACTACCCGTACTCACACTGCACGTACTCACACCACACGTACTCACACTGCACGTACTCACACCACACGTACTCACACCACACGTACTCACACCACACGTACTCACACTGCACGTACTCACACTACCCGTACTCACACTGCACGTACTCACACTACACGTACTCACACTGCACGTACTCACACTACACGTACTCACACTGCACGTACTCACACCACACGTACTCACACTACCCGTACTCACACTGCACGTACTCACACCACACGTACTCACACCACACGTACTCACACCACACGTACTCACACCACACGTACTCACACTGCACGTACTCACACTACACGTACTCACACTGCACGTACTCACACTACACGTACTCACACTGCACGTACTCACACCACACGTACTCACACTACCCGTACTCACACTGCACGTACTCACACCACACGTACTCACACCACACGTACTCACACCACACGTACTCACACCACACGTACTCACACCACGTGTACTCACACTGCACGTACTGACACTACACGTACTCACACCGCACGTACTCACATCGCACGTACTCACACTACACGTACTCACACTACACGTACTCACATCGCACGTACTCACACCACATGTACTCACACCACACGTACTCACACCACACGTACTCGCATCGCACGTACTCACACCACACGTACTCACACCACGTGTACTCACACCACGTGTACTCACACCGCACCTACTCACACTACACGTACTCACACTGCACGTACTCACACCACACGTACTAACACCACGTGTACTCACACCGCACCTACTCACACTACACGTACTCACACTGCACGTACTCACACCACACGTACTCACACTGCACATACTCACACTACACGTACTCACACTGCACGTACTCACACTACACGTACTCACACTACACGTGCTCACACTAAACGTACTCACACCACGTGTACTCACACCAAGTGTACTCACACCACACGTACTCACACCGCATGTACTCACACTGCACGTACTCACACTACACGTACTCACACCACACGTACTCACACCGCACATACTCACACCGCACGTACTCACACCGCACGTACTCACACCACACGTACTCACACCACACGTACTCACACTACACGTACTCACACGCACGTACTCACACCACACGTACTCACACCACACGTACTCACACCACACGTACTCACACCACACGTACTCACACTACCCGTACTCACACTGCACGTACTCACACCACACGTACTCACACTGCACGTACTCACACCACACGTACTCACACCACACGTACTCACACCACACGTACTCACACTACCCGTACTCACACTGCACGTACTCACACCACACGTACTCACACTGCACGTACTCACACCACACGTACTCACACCACACGTACTCACACCACACGTACTCACACTGCACGTACTCACACTACCCGTACTCACACTGCACGTACTCACACTACACGTACTCACACTGCACGTACTCACACTACACGTACTCACACTGCACGTACTCACACCACACGTACTCACACTACCCGTACTCACACTGCACGTACTCACACCACACGTACTCACACCACACGTACTCACACCACACGTACTCACACCACACGTACTCACACTGCACGTACTCACACTACACGTACTCACACTGCACGTACTCACACTACACGTACTCACACTGCACGTACTCACACCACACGTACTCACACTACCCGTACTCACACTGCACGTACTCACACCACACGTACTCACACCACACGTACTCACACCACACGTACTCACACCACACGTACTCACACCACACGTACTCACACCACGTGTACTCACACTGCACGTACTGACACTACACGTACTCATACCACGTGTACTCACACTACACGTACTCACACCACACGTACTCACACTACACGTACTCACACCACACGTACTCACACCACACGTACTCACACCACGTGTACTCACACTGCACGTACTGACACTACACGTACTCACACCACACGTACTCACACCACACGTACTCACACCACGTGTACTCACACTGCACGTGCTCACACCACACGTACTCACACCACACGTACTCACACAACACGTACTCACCCCGCACATACTCACACTACACGTACTCACACCACACGTACTCATACTGCACGTACTCACACTACACGTACTCACACTACACGTACTCACACTGCACGTACTCACACTGCACGTACTCACACTACACGTACTCACACCGCACGTACTCACACTACACGTACTCACACTACACGTACTCACACCTCACGTACTCACACCACACGTACTCACACCACACGTACTCACACCACGTGTACTCACACCGCACCTACTCACACTACATATACTCACACCACACGTACTCACACTACACGTACTCACACTGCACGTACTCACACCACACATACTCACACCACACGTACTCACACTGCACGTACTCACACCACACGTACTCACACTGCACGTACTCACACTACACGTACTCACACTACACGTACTCACACCACACGTACTCACACTGCACGTACTCACACCACACGTACTCACACTACACGTACTCACACCACACGTACTCACACTGCACGTACTCACACTACACGTACTCACACTACACGTACTCACACTGCACGTACTCACACTGCACGTACTCACACCACACATACTCACACCACACGTACTCACACTGCACGTACTCACACTACACGTACTCACACTGCACGTACTCACACTACACGTACTCACACTACACGTGCTCACACTACACGTACTCACACCACGTGTACTCACACCAAGTGTACTCACACCACACGTACTCACACTACACGTACTCACACCGCATGTACTCACACCGCACGTACTCACACCACACGTACTCACACTACACGTACTCACACCGCACGTACTCACACCACACGTACTCACACTGCACGTACTCACACCACACGTACTCACACCACACGTACTCACACTACACGTACTCACACCACACGTACTCCCACTGCACGTACTCACACCACACGTACTCACACCACACGTACTCACACTACCCGTACTCACACTGCACGTACTCACACCACACGTACTCACACTGCACGTACTCACACCACACGTACTCACACTGCACGTACTCACACTACACGTACTCACACTGCACGTACTCACACTACCCGTACTCACACTGCACGTACTCACACCACACGTACTCACACCACACGTACTCACACTACCCGTACTCACACTGCACGTACTCACACTACACGTACTCACACCACACGTACTCACACTACACGTACTCACACCGCACGTACTCACACTACACGTACTCACACCACACGTACTCACACTACCCGTACTCACACTGCACGTACTCACACTACACGTACTCACACCACACGTACTCACACCGCACGTACTCACACTGCACGTACTCACACCACACGTACTCACACCACACGTACTCACACTACACGTACTCACACCGCACGTACTCACACCACACGTACTCACACCACGTGTACTCACACTACACGTACTCACACCACACGTACTCACACCACACGTACTCACACTACACGTACTCACACTACACGTACTCACACTACACGTACTCACACTACACGTACTCACACCACACGTACTCACACCACGTGTACTCACACTACACGTACTCACACCGCACGTACTCACACTACACGTACTCACACTACACGTACTCACACCACACGTACTCACACTACACGTACTCACACCACACGTACTCACACCACGTGTACTCACACTACACGTACTCACACTACACGTACTCACACCACACGTACTCACACCACACGTACTCACACCACACGTACTCACACTACACGTTCTCACACTACACGTACTCACACCACACGTACTCACACCACACGTACTCATACTGCACGTACTCACACTACACGTACTCACAGCACACGTATTCACACTGCACGTACTCACACCACACGTACTCACACTGCACGTACTCACACTACACGTACTCACAGCACACGTATTCACACTGCACGTACTCACACTACACGTACTCACACTGCAAGTACTCACACTACACGTACTCACACCACACGTACTCACACCACACGTACTCACACCACACGTATTCACACTACACGTACTCACACCACACGTACTCACACTGCACGTACTCACACTACACGTACTCACACTACACGTACTCACACCACACGTATTCACACTACACGTACTCACACCACACGTACTCACACTGCAAGTACTCACACTACACGTACTCACACCACACGTATTCACACTACACGTATTCACACTGCACGTACTCACACTACACGTACTCACACTGCACGTACTCACACTACACGTACTCACACTACACGTGCTCACACTACACGTACTCACACCACGTGTACTCACACCAAGTGTACTCACACCACACGTACTCACACCGCATGTACTCACACCACACGTACTCACACTACACGTACTCACACTACACGTGCTCACACTACACGTACTCACACCACGTGTACTCACACCAAGTGTACTCACACTACACGTACTCACACTACACGTACTCACACTACACGTACTCACACCGCACGTACTCACACCGCACGTACTCACACTGCACGTACTCACACCACACGTACTCACACTACACGTACTCACACGCACGTACTCACACCACACGTACTCACACCACACGTACTCACACCACACGTACTCACACCACGTGTACTCACACTACACGTACTCACACCACACGTACTCACACTACACGTACTCACACTACACGTACTCACACCGTACGTACTCACACCACACGTATTCACACTACAAGTACTCACACTGCACGTGCTCACACCACACGTACTCACACCACACGTTCTCACACTGCACGTACTCATACTGCACGTACTCACACTACACGTACTCACAGCACACGTATTCACACTGCACGTACTCACACCACACGTACTCACACCACACGTACTCACACTGCACGTACTCACACTACACGTACTCACACCACACGTACTCACACCACACGTACTCACACTACACGTACTCACACTACACGTACTCACACTACACGTACTCACACCACACGTACTCACACCACACGTACTCACACCACACGTACTCACACTACACGTACTCACACCACACGTACTCACACTGCACGTAATCACACTACACGTACTCACACCGTACGTACTCACACCACACGTATTCACACTACACGTACTCACACTACACGTACTCACACTACACGTACTCACACTGCACATACTCGGACTGCACGTACTCACACTGCACGTACTCACACTACACGTACTCACACTACACGTACTCACACCGCACGTACTCACACTACACGTACTCACACCACGTGTACTCACACTACACGTACTCACACCACACGTACTCACACTACACGTACTCACACTGCACGTGCTCACACTACACGTACTCACACTACACGTACTCACACCACACGTACTCACACTGCACGTACTCACACTGCACGTACTCACACCGCACGTACTCACACCGCACGTACTCACACTACACGTACTCACACCACACGTACTCACACTGCACGTACTCACACCACACGTACTCACACTACACGTACTCACACTGCACGTACTCACACCACACGTACTCACACCGCACGTACTCACACCGCACGTACTCACACTGCACGTACTCACACTACACGTACTCACACCACACGTACTCACACTACACGTACTCACACTACACGTACTCACACCGCACGTACTCACACTACACGTACTCACACTACACGTACTCACACCACACGTACTCACACCGCACGTACTCACACCGCACGTACTCACACTACACGTACTCACACTGCACGTACTCACACTGCACGTACTCACACTGCACATACTCACACCGCACATACTCACACCACGTGTACTCACACTGCACCTTCTCACACTACATATACTCACACCACACGTACTCACACTGCACGTACTCACACCACACGTACTCACACTGCACGTACTCACACCACGTGTACTCACACCAAGTGTACTCACACCACACGTACTCACACTACACGTACTCACACCGCATGTACTCACACCGCACGTACTCACACCACACGTACTCACACTACACGTACTCACACCGCACGTACTCACACCACACGTACTCACACTGCACGTACTCACACCACACGTACTCACACTACACGTACTCACACCACACGTACTCCCACTGCACGTACTCACACCACACGTACTCACACCACACGTACTCACACTACCCGTACTCACACTGCACGTACTCACACCACACGTACTCACACTGCACGTACTCACACCACACGTACTCACACTGCACGTACTCACACTACACGTACTCACACTGCACGTACTCACACTACCCGTACTCACACTGCACGTACTCACACCACACGTACTCACACCACACGTACTCACACTACCCGTACTCACACTGCACGTACTCACACTACACGTACTCACACCACACGTACTCACACCACACGTACTCACACTACACGTACTCACACCGCACGTACTCACACCACACGTACTCACACCACGTGTACTCACACTACACGTACTCACACCACACGTACTCACACCACACGTACTCACACTACACGTACTCACACTACACGTACTCACACTACACGTACTCACACTACACGTACTCACACCACACGTACTCACACCACGTGTACTCACACTACACGTACTCACACCGCACGTACTCACACTACACGTACTCACACTACACGTACTCACACCACACGTACTCACACTACACGTACTCACACCACACGTACTCACACCACGTGTACTCACACTACACGTACTCACACTACACGTACTCACACCACACGTACTCACACCACACGTACTCACACCACACGTACTCACACTACACGTTCTCACACTACACGTACTCACACCACACGTACTCACACCACACGTACTCATACTGCACGTACTCACACTACACGTACTCACAGCACACGTATTCACACTGCACGTACTCACACCACACGTACTCACACTGCACGTACTCACACTACACGTACTCACAGCACACGTATTCACACTGCACGTACTCACACTACACGTACTCACACTGCAAGTACTCACACTACACGTACTCACACCACACGTACTCACACCACACGTACTCACACCACACGTATTCACACTACACGTACTCACACCACACGTACTCACACTGCACGTACTCACACTACACGTACTCACACTACACGTACTCACACCACACGTATTCACACTACACGTACTCACACCACACGTACTCACACTGCAAGTACTCACACTACACGTACTCACACCACACGTATTCACACTACACGTATTCACACTGCACGTACTCACACTACACGTACTCACACTGCACGTACTCACACTACACGTACTCACACTACACGTGCTCACACTACACGTACTCACACCACGTGTACTCACACCAAGTGTACTCACACCACACGTACTCACACCGCATGTACTCACACCACACGTACTCACACTACACGTACTCACACTACACGTGCTCACACTACGTGTACTCACACCAAGTGTACTCACACCAAGTGTACTCACACTACACGTACTCACACTACACGTACTCACACTACACGTACTCACACTACACGTACTCACACCACGTGTACTCACACCAAGTGTACTCACACTACACGTACTCACACTACACGTACTCACACTACACGTACTCACACCGCACGTACTCACACCGCACGTACTCACACTGCACGTACTCACACCACACGTACTCACACTACACGTACTCACACGCACGTACTCACACCACACGTACTCACACCACACGTACTCACACCACACGTACTCACACCACGTGTACTCACACTACACGTACTCACACCACACGTACTCACACTACACGTACTCACACTACACGTACTCACACCGTACGTACTCACACCACACGTATTCACACTACAAGTACTCACACTGCACGTGCTCACACCACACGTACTCACACCACACGTTCTCACACTGCACGTACTCATACTGCACGTACTCACACTACACGTACTCACAGCACACGTATTCACACTGCACGTACTCACACCACACGTACTCACACCGCACGTACTCACACTGCACGTACTCACACTACACGTACTCACACCACACGTACTCACACCACACGTACTCACACCACACGTACTCACACCACACGTACTCACACCACACGTACTCACACTACATGTACTCACACCACACGTACTCACACTACACGTACTCACACTACACGTACTCACACCACACGTACTCACACCACACGTACTCACACCACACGTACTCACACCACACGTACTCACACTACACGTACTCACACCACACGTACTCACACTGCACGTAATCACACTACACGTACTCACACCGTACGTACTCACACCACACGTATTCACACTACACGTACTCACACTACACGTACTCACACTACACGTACTCACACTGCACATACTCGGACTGCACGTACTCACACTGCACGTACTCACACTACACGTACTCACACTACACGTACTCACACCGCACGTACTCACACTACACGTACTCACACCACGTGTACTCACACTACACGTACTCACACCACACGTACTCACACTACACGTACTCACACTGCACGTGCTCACACTACACGTACTCACACTACACGTACTCACACCACACGTACTCACACTGCACGTACTCACACTGCACGTACTCACACCGCACGTACTCACACCGCACGTACTCACACTGCACGTGCTCACACTACACGTACTCACACTACACGTACTCACACCACACGTACTCACACTGCACGTACTCACACCACACGTACTCACACTACACGTACTCACACTGCACGTACTCACACCACACGTACTCACACCGCACGTACTCACACCGCACGTACTCACACTGCACGTACTCACACTACACGTACTCACACCACACGTACTCACACTACACGTACTCACACTACACGTACTCACACCGCACGTACTCACACTACACGTACTCACACTACACGTACTCACACCACACGTACTCACACCGCACGTACTCACACCGCACGTACTCACACTACACGTACTCACACTGCACGTACTCACACTGCACGTACTCACACCACGTGTACTCACACTGCACCTTCTCACACTACATATACTCACACCACACGTACTCACACTGCACGTACTCACACCACACGTACTCACACTGCACGTACTCACACCACACGTACTCACACTACACGTACTCACACGCACGTACTGACACTGCACGTACTCACACCACACGTACTCACACTACACGTACTCACACGCACGTACTGACACTGCACGTACTCACACCACACGTACTCACACTACACGTACTCACACCACACGTACTCACACCACACGTACTCACACTACACGTACTCACACGCACGTACTGACACTGCACGTACTCACACCACACGTACTCACACAACACGTACTCACCCCGCACATACTCACACTACACGTACTCACACTACACGTGCTCACACTACACGTACTCACACCACGTGTACTCACACCAAGTGTACTCACACCACACGTACTCACACCGCACGTACTCACACTACACGTACTCACACCACGTGTACTCACACTACACGTACTCACACTACACGTACTCACACCACGTGTACTCACACTACACGTACTCACACCACACGTACTCACACTACACGTACTCACACTACACGTACTCACACAACACGTACTCACCCCGCACATACTCACACTACACGTACTCACACCACACGTACTCACACCACATGTATTCACACTGCACGTACTCACACCACACGTACTCACACCACACGTACTCACACTACACGTACTCACACCACACGTACTCACACCACACGTACTCACACCACACGTACTCACACCACACGTACTCACACTGCACGTACTCACACTACACGTACTCACACTGCAAGTACTCACACTACACGTACTCACACCACACGTACTCACACTACACGTACTCACACCACACGTACTCACACCACACGTACTCACACCACACGTACTCACACTACACGTACTCACACCACACGTACTCACACCACACGTACTCACACCACACGTACTCACACTGCACGTACTCACACTACGCGTACTCACACCACACGTACTCACACCACACGTACTCACACCACACGTACTCACACTGCACGTACTCACACCACACGTACTCACACCACACGTACTCACACTACACGTACTCACACCACACGTACTCACACCACACGTACTCACACTACACGTACTCACACTGCACGTACTCACACTACGCGTACTCACACCACACGTACTCACACTACACGTACTCACACTGCAAGTACTCACACTACACGTACTCACACTACACGTACTCACACTACACGTACTCACACCACACGTACTCACACTACACGTACTCACACCACACGTACTCACACTACACGTACTCACAGCACACGTATTCACACTGCACGTACTCACACCACACGTACTCACACCACACGTACTCACACTGCACGTACTCACACTACACGTACTCACACTGCAAGTACTCACACTACACGTACTCACACCACACGTACTCACACCACACGTACTCACATCACACATACTCACACTACACGTACTCACACCACACGTACTCACACCACACATACTCACATCACACATACTCACACTACACGTACTCACACCACACGTACTCACACCACACATACTCACATCACACATACTCACACTACACGTACTCACACCACACGTACTCACACTACACGTACTCACACTACACGTACTCACACTGCACGTAATCACACTACACGTACTCACACTGCACGTACTCACACTACACGTACTCACACCACACGTATTCACACTACACGTATTCACACTACACGTACTCACACCTCACGTACTCACACCACACGTATTCACACTACACGTACTCACACCGTACGTACTCACACCACACGTATTCACACTACACGTACTCACACCACACGTACTCACACCACACGTACTCACACCACACGTATTCACACTACACGTACTCACACCGTACGTACTCACACCACACGTATTCACACTACACGTACTCACACCGTACGTACTCACACCACACGTAATCACACTACACGTACTCACACCACACGTACTCACACCACACGTACTCACACCACACGTACTCACACTACACGTACTCACACCACATGTACTCACACCACACGTACTCACACCACACGTACTCACACCACACGTACTCACACTACACGTATTCACACTACACGTACTCACACTACACGTACTCACACTACACGTACTCACACTACACGTACTCACATCACACATACTCACACTACACGTACTCACACCACACGTACTCACACTACACGTACTCACACTGCACATACTCGGACTGCACGTACTCACACCACACGTACTCACACCACACGTACTCACACTACACGTACTCACACTGCACGTACTCACACCACACGTACTCACACCACACGTACTCACACTACACGTACTCACACTGCACGTACTCACACCACACGTACTCACACCGCACGTACTCACACTACGCGTACTCACACCACACGTACTCACACTACACGTACTCACACTGCACGTACTCACACCACACGTACTCACACTACACGTACTCACACTACGCGTACTCACACCACACGTACTCAGACTGCACGTACTCACACCACACGTACTCACATCACACGTACTCACACCACACGTACTCACACTGCACGTACTCACACTGCACGTACTCACACCACACGTACTCACACTACACGTACTCACACTACACGTACTCACACCGCACGTACTCACACCACACGTACTCACACCGCACGTACTCACACTACAAGTACTCACACTACACGTACTCACACCACACGTACTCACACCACACGTACTCACACTACACGTACTCACACTGCACGTACTCACACCGCACGTACTCACACCACACGTACTCACACTACACGTACTCACACTGCACGTACTCACACCACACATACTCACACCACACGTACTCACACTGCACGTACTCACACCACACGTACTCACACTACACGTACTCACACTACACGTACTCACACCACACATACTCACACCACACGTACTCACACTACACGTACTCACACTACACGTACTCACACTGCACGTACTCACACTGCACGTACTCACACTACATGTACTCACACTACACGTACTCACACCACACGTACTCACACTACACGTACTCACACCACACGTACTCACACTGCACGTACTCACACTACACGTACTCACACTGCACGTACTCACACCACACGTACTCACACCACACGTACTCACACCACACGTACTCACACCACACGTACTCACACTACACGTACTCACACCACACGTACTCACACCACACGTACTCACACTACACGTACTCACACTACACGTGCTCACACTTCACGTACTCACACCACGTGTACTCACACCAAGTGTACTCACACCACACGTACTCACACTGCACGTACTCACACCACGTGTACTCACACCAAGTGTACTCACACCACACGTACTCACACTACCCGTACTCACACTGCACGTACTCACACCACACGTACTCACACTGCACGTACTCACACCACACGTACTCACACTACACGTACTCACACCACACGTACTCACACCGCACGTACTCACACCGCACGTACTTACACTACCCGTACTCACACTGCACGTACTCACACCACACGTACTCACACTGCACGTACTCACACCACACGTACTCACACTACACGTACTCACACGCACGTACTCACACCACACGTACTCACACCACACGTACTCACACCACACGTACTCACACCACACGTACTCACACCACACGTACTCACACGCACGTACTCACACCACACGTACTCACACCACACTTACTCACACCACGTGTACTCACACTACACGTACTCACACCACACGTACTCACACCACACGTACTCACACAACACGTACTCACACCACACGTACTCACACCACACGTACTCACACTACACGTACTCACACCACACGTACTCACACCACACGTACTCACACAACACGTACTCACACCACACGTACTCACACCACACGTACTCACACTGCACGTACTCACACCACACGTACTCACACCACACGTACTCACACTACACGTACTCACACAACACGTACTCACCCCGCACATACTCACACCACACGTACTCACACTACACATACTCACACCACACGTACTCACACTGCACGTACTCAGACTGCACGTACTCACACTACACGTACTCACAGCACACGTATTCACACTGCACGTACTCACACCACACGTACTCACACCACACGTACTCACACTGCACGTACTCACACTACACGTACTCACACTGCAAGTACTCACACTACACGTACTCACACCACACGTACTCACACCACACGTACTCACACTACATGTACTCACACCACACGTACTCACACCACACATACTCACATCACACATACTCACACTACACGTACTCACACCACACGTACTCACACTACACGTACTCACACCGTACGTACTCACACCACACGTATTCACACTACACGTACTCACACTACACGTACTCACACTGCACATACTCGGACTGCACGTACTCACACTGCACATACTCACACTACACGAACTCACACCGCACGTACTCACACTGCACGTACTAACACCACACGAACTCACACTGCACGTACTCACACTACACGTACTCACACTACACGTACTCACACTACACGTACTCACACCACACGTACTAACACCACACGAACTCACACCACACGTACTCACACAACACGTACTCACCCCGCACATACTCACACTACACGTACTCACACTGCACGTACTCACACCACACGTACTCACACCACACGTACTCACATCACACATACTCACACCGCACATACTCACACTACACGTACTCACACTGCACGTAATCACACTGCACGTAATCACACCACACGTACTCACACCACACGTACTCACATCACACATACTCACACCGCACATACTCACACTACACGTACTCACACTGCACGTACTCACACTGCACGTAATCACACCACACGTACTCACATCACACATACTCACACCACACGTATTCACACTACACGTACTCACACCACACGTACTCACACCACACGTACTCACACCACACGTACTCACACCGCACGTACTCACACTACACGTACTCACACTGCACGTACTCACACTGCACGTACTCACACTGCACGTACTCACACTACACGTACTCACACTGCACGTACTCACACTGCACGTACTCACACCGCACGTACTCACACTACACGTACTCACACCACACGTACTCACACTACACGTACTCACACTACACGTACTCACACCGCACGTACTCACACTACACGTACTCACACTACACGTACTCACACCGCACGTACTCACACTACACGTACTCACACTAAACGTACTCGCACCACACGTACTCACACCGCACGTACTCACACTACAAGTACTCACACCACGTGTACTCACACCGCACCTTCTCACACTACATATACTCACACCACACGTACTCACACTACACGTACTCACACTGCACGTACTCACACCACACGTAATCACACCACACGTACTCACACTACACGTACTCACACCACGTGTACTCACACCAAGTGTACTCACACCACACGTACTCACACTGCACGTACTCACACCGCACGTACTCACACCACGTGTACTCACACCAAGTGTACTCACACCACACGTACTCACACTACACGTACTTACACTACACGTACTCACACCGCACGTACTCACACCACGTGTACTCACACCAAGTGTACTCACACCGCACGTACTCACACCGCACGTACTTACACTACACGTACTCACACTACACGTACTCACACCACACGTACTCACACTACCCGTACTCACACTGCACGTACTCACACCACACGTACTCACACTGCACGTACTCACACCACACGTACTCACACTACACGTACTCACACGCACGTACTCACACCACACGTACTCACACCACACTTACTCACACCACGTGTACTCACACTACACGTACTCACACCACACGTACTCACACCACGTGTACTCACACTACACGTACTCACACCACACGTACTCACACCACACGTATTCACACTGCACGTACTCACACCACACGTACTCACACCGCACATACTCACACCACACGTATTCACACTGCACGTACTCACACCACACGTACTCACACCACACGTACTCACACTACACGTACTCACACCACACGTACTCACACTGCACGTACTCACACTACACGTACTCACACTGCAAGTACTCACACTACACGTACTCACACCACACATACTCACACTACACGTACTCACACCACACGTACTCACACCACACGTATTCACACTGCACGTACTCACACCACACGTACTCACACCGCACATACTCACACCACACGTATTCACACTGCACGTACTCACACTACACGTACTCACACTACACGTTCTCACACTGCATGTACTCATACCGCACGTACTCACACTGCACGTACTCACACTGCACGTACTCACACTGCACGTACTCACACCACACGTACTCACACTACACGTACTCACATCGCACGTACTCACACCACACGTACTCACACTACACGTACTCACACTACACGTACTCACAGCACACGTATTCACACTGCACGTACTCACACCACACGTACTCACACCACACGTACTCACACTACACGTACTCACACCACACGTACTCACACTGCACGTACTCACACTACACGTACTCACACTGCAAGTACTCACACTACACGTACTCACACCACACATACTCACACTACACGTACTCACACTACACGTACTCACACTACACGTACTCACACTGCACATACTCGGACTGCACGTACTCACACTGCACGTACTCACACTACACGTACTCACACCACACGAACTCACACCGCACGTACTCACACCGCACATACTCACACTACACGTACTCACACTGCACGTACTCACACTGCACATACTCGGACTGCACGTACTCACACTACACGTACTAACACTACACGTACTCACACCACACGAACTCACACCGCACGTACTCACACCGCACATACTCACACTACACGTACTCACACTACACGTACTCACACCGCACGTACTCACACCGCACATACTCACACTACACGTACTCACACCACACTTACTCACACTGCACGTACTCACACTACACGTACTCACACCGCACGTACTCACACCGCACATACTCACACTACGCGTACTCACACCACACGTACTCACACTGCACGTACTCACACTACACGTACTCACACCGCACGTACTCACACCGCACATACTCACACTACACGTACTCACACTACGCGTACTCACACCACACATACTCACACCACACGTACTCACACCACAAGTACCCACACTACACGTACTCACACTACACGTGCTCACACCACATGTACCCACACTACACGTACTCACACCGCACATACTCACACTACACGTACTCACACCGCACATACTCACACTACACGTACTCACACCACACGTACTCACACTACACGTACTCACACTACACGTACTCACACCACACGTACTCACACTACACGTACTCACACTGCACGTACTCACACCGCACATACTCACACTACACGTACTCACACCGCACATACTCACACTACACGTACTCACACCACACGTACTCACACTACACGTACTCACACTACACGTAATCACACCGCACGTACTCACACTACACGTACTCACACTACACGTACTCACACCACATGTACTCACACTACAACTACTCACACTGCACGTACTCACACCACACGTACTCACACCGCACGTACTCACACCACAGGTACTCACACTACACGTACTCACACCACACGTACTCACACAACACGTACTCACACCACACGTACTCACACCACACGTACTCACACTACACGTACTCACACTACACGTACTCACACCACACGTACTCACACAACACGTACTCACACCACGTGTACTCAAACTGCACGTACTCACACCGCACGTACTCACACAACACGTACTCACACCACACGTACTCACACTACACGTACTCACACCACACGTACTCACACCACACGTACTCACACCGCACGTACTCACACAACACGTACTCACACCACACGTACTCACACCACACGTACTCACACCGCACGTACTCACACAACACGTACTCACACCACACGTACTCACACCACACGTACTCACACCACACGTACTCACACCACACGTACTCACACTACACGTACTCACACTACACGTACTCACACCACACGTACTCACACCACACGTACTCACACCACACGTACTCACACCACACGTACTCACACCGCACGTACTCACACAACACGTACTCACACCACACGTACTCACACCACACGTACTCACACCACGTGTACTCAAACTGCACGTACTCACACCGCACGTACTCACACAACACGTACTCACACCACACGTACTCACACTACACGTACTCACACCACACGTACTCACACCACGTGTACTCACACCGCACGTACTCACACTACACGTACTCACACCACACGTACTCACACCACGTGTACTCACACCGCACGTACTCACACTACACGTACTCACACCACACGTACTCACACCACGTGTACTCACAACGCACGTACTCACACTACACGTACTCACACCACACGTACCCACACTACACGTACTCACACTGCACGTACTCACACTACACGTACTCACACTACACGTACTCACACCACGTGTACTCACACTAGACGTACTCACACTACACGTACTCACACTACACGTACTCACACTACACGTACTCACACCACACGTACTCACACTACACATACTCACACCACGTGTACTCACACTAGACGTACTCACACTACACGTACTCACACCACACGTACTCACACTACACGTACTCACACTACACGTACTCACACCGCACATACTCACACCACACGTACTCACACTACACGTACTCACACTACACGTACTCACACCACACGTACTCACACTACACGTACTCACACTACACGTACTCACACCACACGTACTCACACTACACGTACTCACACCACACGTACTCACACCACACGTACTCACACCACACGTACTCACACTACACGTACTCACACTACACGTACTCACACCACACGTACTCACACCGCACGTACTCACACTGCACGTACTCACACCACACGTACTCACACCACACGTACTCACACTGCACGTACTCACACTGCACGTACTCACACCACACGTACTCACACCGCACGTACTCACACTGCACGTACTCACACCACACGTACTCACACCACACGTACTCACACTGCACGTACTCACACCACACGTACTCACACTGCACGTACTCACACCACACGTACTCACACCACACGTACTCACACTGCACGTACTCACACCACACGTACTCACACCACACGTACTCACACTGCACGTACTCACACTGCACGTACTCACACCACACGTACTCACACTGCACGTACTCACACCACACGTACTCACACCACACGTACTCACACTGCACGTACTCACACCACACGTACTCACACCGCACGTACTCACACTGCACGTACTCACACCACACGTACTCACACCACACGTACTCACACTGCACGTACTCACACCACACGTACTCACACCACACGTACTCACACTGCACGTACTCACACTGCACGTACTCACACCACACGTACTCACACTGCACGTACTCACACCACACGTACTCACACCACACGTACTCACACTGCACGTACTCACACCACACGTACTCACACTACACGTACTCACACCGCACGTTCTCACACCGCGCGTACTCACACTACACATACTCACACTACACGTACTCACACCGCGCGTACTCACACTACACATACTCACACTACACGTACTCACACTACACGTACTCACACCACATGTACTCACACTACACGTACTCACACCACGTGTACTCACACCGCACGTACTCACACTACACGTACTCACACTACACGTATTCACACAACACGTACTCACACTGCACGTACTCACACCGCACGTACTCACACTACACACACTCACACCACACGTACTCACACTACACATACTCACACTACACGTACTCACACCACACGTACTCACACTACACATACTCACACTACACGTACTCACACCACACGTACTCACACCGCACGTACTCACACTACACGCACTCACACTACACGTACTCACACTACACATACTCACACCACACGTACTCACACCACACGTACTCACACCACACGTACTCACACTACACGCACTCACACTACACGAACTCACACCACGCGTACTCACATTACACATACTCACACCACACGTGCTCACACCGCACGTACTCACACCACACGTACTCACATCACACGTACTCACACTACACGTACTCACACTACACGTACTCACACTCCACGTACTCACACTACACGTACTCACACCACACGTGCTCACACTGCACGTGCTCACACTACACGTACTCACACCGCACGTACTCACACTACACGTACTCACACTACACGTACTCACACCACACGTACTCACACCACACGTACTCACACCACACGTACTCACACTACACGTACTCACACTACACGTACTCACACCACACGTACTCACACCACACGTACTCACACTACACGTACTCACACTGCACGTACTCACACCGCACGTACTCACACCACGTGTACTCACACTGCACGTACTCACACTACACGTACTCACACTACACGTACTCACACCACGTGTACTCACACCGCACGTACTCACACCACAAGTACTCACACTACACGTACTCACACTACACGTACTCACACCACGTGTACTCACACTGCACGTACTCACACCACACGTACTCACACCACAAGTACTCACACTACACGTACTCACACCACATGTACTCACACTGCACGTACTCACACCACACGTACTCACACTCCACGTACTCACACCACACGTACTCACACTACACGTACTCATACCACAAGTACTCACACTACACGTACTCATACCACAAGTACTCACACTACACGTACTCACACTACACGTACTCATACCACAAGTACTCACACTACACGTACTCACACCGCACGTACTCACACCACACGTACTAACACTGCACGTACTCACACCACACGTACTCACACTACACGTACTCATACCACAAGTACTCACACTACACGTACTCACACTACACGTACTCATACCGCACGTACTCACACCACACGTACTCACACTACACGTACTCACACCACAAGTACTCACACTACACGTACTCACACCGCACGTAGTCACACCACACGTACTCACACTGCACGTACTCACACCACACGTTCTCATACCACACGTACTCACACTACACGTACTCACACCGCACGTACTCACACTACACGTACTCACACCGCACGTACTCACACCACACGTACTCACACTACACGTACTCACACTGCAGGTACTCACACCGCACGTACTCACACTACACGTACTCACACTACACGTACTCACACCACACGTACTCACACTACTCGTACTCACACCGCACGTAGTCACACCACACGTACTCACACTGCACGTACTCACACCACACGTTCTCATACCACACGTACTCACACTACACGTACTCACACCGCACGTACTCACACCACACGTACTCACACTACACGTACTCACACCGCACGTACTCACACCACACGTACTCACACTACACGTACTCACACTGCAGGTACTCACACCGCACGTACTCACACTACACGTATTCACACTACACGTACTCACACCACACGTACTCACACTACTCGTACTCACACCGCACGTACTCACACCACACGTACTCACACTGCACGTACTCACACCACACGTACTCACACTACACGTACTCACACTACACGTACTCACACCGCACGTACTCACACTGCACGTACTCACACCGCACGTACTCACACCGCACGTACTCACATCGCACGTACTCACATCGCCAGATCACCATCTCACGACCTCGGCCCTCTAGTCCCCCCTCCCCCCCATTGGTGGTGCTTGAGACAAGGGGGACTTTTCGCCCAAGCACACAATACGGGCAATACACAGCGACTACTTGCCAACGACCGCGTGCGTCGGTCCCTGCGCGCTCACTGCCGTGGCACGGGACCCGGCACAAGGGATGAGGCGGTGCCTCCTCCCTGTCCAATGCCCTCTCCACTCCGTAGCCCAGCGTAGGCCAGCAAATCACACAAATGTGGGATTACTCAGAGCAGTTATCGCGCCCTTACTGCCAGACTCATGCCCCAGGTCACTCTTGCAAAAGAGACTATTACGGTCTCTAGAGTTTTCACCCGGTTAAACAGAATACACTTTAAACGTGTCTGATCCACCAACCCCCGCCCCCCCCCCCCCCACCCTGGCCCGTGGGCCCCTGTGCAGTTGCACCGCCTGCACGCTCGAGAGCCTCGCCACTCACTCATTGCTCATTCCATAGCCACTCGGTCAATCGCTCAGTGTCAACTCGTGCACGGCTCCTCTTCGGCGCACATGCTGTGCGCGTGGCACGCGGCGCTGCTGAATTCATATTTAAAGCGACGCTGCGTGCTGGGCGAGATTAAGTTTACGGAAACTCGCGCACAGCGGTCGGCCTGGGCAGTCGAGATAGCGTTCGCTTTGCAACCCATTACTCGCTCGCCGCGACCCAATCCGCCCTAATTAGCCGTAACGAGATGCGAGGCAAGGCACGCGAGCCGAACTTTCTCCCTCCCCCTCTCTCTCTCCCCGTGTTTCGTTTTGTTCGCGATTTGTTTCGCCCGGGCGCGTGAGAGTTCTTCTGAGCCTCATGAATGCAAATGCGAGATCCACCTTGGCTGCTCTGAAGATGAATGATGAGAGGGTAAAAAGGGGGAAAGGGAGGGCGGTGGAGATGGGGGGGGGGGCACGGTGGTGAGTCAAGGGGCAAGAGGGTGAGTGACTGCTGGCATCTCATCTGTTCGTCTCGCCAATGTCGCCGTGGTGACGTTGGTGGTGATCGGATCCGATACGTGGACATTTTGTGACCGGCACCGGCAACGCCCCACCAAAACAACGGGCCACCAGCCGCCACTTGCTCCGGTACAGGTGGTGATGGTGTTACCACAGAATTAGCATGGAGCGCATTCAGTTTCAGCCAGCTAATTATATTCGCTCGCTTGAACGGAGTTTGTTGACCTCGATGGTGATCCGATTTTTCACAGATTATTGGGTGTTTTTTTTTTAAAAATTGAGCGAATGCTTTTACACGTGACTTTTACACAGTTAGAGAAGCAGATACGCGAGAAAAATAAAAACAAATCTCCGGCAATTGATGGTGATGCTCAAGAAGGGCTAGCAGCAGGAAATCTGGCATAGGGATCCTAGGATGCATTGCGCATTAGAAGTTTTAATTATTATCATATTTATGGACGAGTATTTTATTTATTTAACAAAAAAATCGGAGCACCAAAAATCAACGAATTCGGAGCATTGAATCGCCGCACTTGAAGGCTGATAGGTTTTACTCAAGGGGTAGGGTCAGCCTAATGATCCACACCGCTTCAAGTGTCGTACTTAACACACGCTCATCACGTGTCAACTCCACCATCGGCGAGCCGTGTGCCGTGTGACGCTAAAGGCGATAGAAAGTGGGATAACGTTCGATACCGGCTTCTCGTACCATTCACATTTTCCAATCTTCACCAGCTTCATCGGCCCCCGGGTTGGCTACGCATTGCGCGAAATAAGTTCAACGTACAAACTCAGCGTCAAGTGTGGTCCAAACAAGCCTCACGAGCCGCACGGAGTGTGTTGAGAGACTTACACCCAGCGGTGGACTGACGCAAGGGCCGGGATGTATGTGGCTGTTGTGACGGCCACAACTCCAGAGCTCCGTGGCGAGATGCGATCAGCTCGGGTATGAATACGCGCTAATTCACGCTGACTGCGCCACGTGATTGCTAAACACGTGGCGCCACCGCTCTCCACTACTTCCACCACCACCACCACCACCCACAACAACAGCTGGCGAAGAAGGGGACAGTGACATCAGGCTAGGTGCACGCACGAAGACAAGGACCCCCCCCCCGATAGCCTTGAACAGCTGTTAGGGGAAGAGCTGTTAGCGAGCACCTATGGAGGCCGGAACGGCACAACGTGGGGTAAGCGATGTTTACACACCGCGCCAGGTATTCATTTGAAGGTTGAGCTGACCTAGAGGAGGCCCAGAACCGTTTCAAATATTCGCCACTGTTATTGGCCATGAGCGAGTTCGAAGCGCAGTGCGCTAACCACTGCGCCACCGCTCCCCACAACGCGCACGCACACACACACACTCATCGCAAGGACGCAACGCGCGGATGAAAACGCGCGCGCACAGAGGGATGAAAACAGAAGCGCGCGGGGTGGGGGAGCGGAGCGGGCTGGCTGCTCGCGTGTTTGGTCAGAAACTGGAGAATCTGACCTCTAATATCTAATTAATGAGTGCAAACGAGAGGCCGGGCGGCGCGCATGCTAACAGCGTTCCGCGGCGGGGTAACGATGTCTCAGGGGCCTCGGCTCGCGCCCGCGCCCTCCTCCGACAGTAAGTGTCCGCGTGTCGCGGCGCCTTAGCCGGGGGCCGGGAGCCGCGTGGCCCTAACCGCTCCCGACAGCCTCATTTAAATATCGCCACCGCGCCGCGCACAGCGAGCATCATTAAGGGCATTATGCTAATGCGGCGGCCGGGACAGGGCGAGGCTCGCTCCTGGGCACAGCAGACGGACCTCACTCTCGTAATTAGGCCTCTAGTCAATCAAACACGTGTAAAGCCGCTGGCGCTTTCGGGATATTTGCATGCGTCCGCGACTTTTGCTTCGCAAACAAGTGAGGGGCCACGGCCGTGTGGCCTCCACCCCCCACTCCGCCCCCACCCCGCCCCCCCCACGCGGCTTTGCGAACAAGGCGCGACGTTTCGTGGCTGATGCCTACTCGCTTCTTCTCCTGTCCAGGCGAGACCCCACGCGCCTCACGCGACGCGTCTCTTGGGGGCAGCAAGAAACACGAGCCACTGCGGACGAGACGGAGTCCCTCGATCTTCATTCTCAGAATGGCTGATGGTGCACGTTGTGAGCTGAACGACCTGGTGTGAGCGCACGAGGACGATACTGATGATGGCCGTGATGGTGTTGTTGGTAGGGACGATGACGTGATAACCATGATGATGAAGATTGTTTCGGAGTTCGCTTATACGTTGCGTGAATGAATGCATTGGAGCGGCCGCCCTGGGAACGCGTGTGTAATAATGAACTAGGCATGTGAGTGCTCGTGTGTAAGCCCTACGTGTGTATGTATACGCGTTTTTGCATGTGCGTACGCGTGTATGTGCTGTATGTATGGGGGGAGTGGTAGTATAGTGCATTGCGCTACGAACCCGGAGACGCGAGTTCCATTCCCGCTCAGGGTTGCGAATATTTGAACCGGTCCTGGGCCAGCCCTTAGGTCGACTCGGCCTCAAATGGGTGCCTGGTGGCAACGTGTAAACATTAGCACTAGGGAGACAAAGGCGACCGCGCGTGGTGTTGGCCACCTCCCCCCCTCCTTACCCCACTTGTGTACCGTGCCGGTTTTCACGGGTGCTCGAGTAACATAGCTTGCCCCAACAGTCTGTTAGGGCTATAGGGGGATCTTTGTACAGGTTTGTATGTGTAAGGCATCACGCGGACTCTTTGTATTTATGTGTTGCGCTTCACAGCACGCGCCGAGGGGCTACGGGGCCAGTCTTTATCTCGTGTTTACGTCCCAGCGATGAGCGGCACCACGGGAGGCCGGGTTGGAATGCAGCGCATCCATCAACGCCTAAGCATATACATGCAGAACACAAAGGCAAAGAACGCCCGTGTAGCCTTCAACGAGACTGTCGGGGCAAGTGCTGTTAGCGAGAAGCTCTGAAGGCTGAAACCACGCTCGGTCGATATTGTGGCCACAGTGTTGATGTTTACGCATTGCACCAGGTACTCATTTAAGGTCGAGTCGAGGCCTAGGACCACTTACATTTTTACTCGCCACTGATGATAACCGTTAACGCGTGTAAGCTGGGTTATAAATGCAGTGCGCTAACCACAACGCCAGCACACGCCCCTACATACTCACACATGCACGCACGCACAAACACACATGTGCTCCACACTCGGTCACGTAATCCACCCCAGGGTTTCAATGTTGAATCGTTTAGGCGACACGTGCAAGGGGTCCCGTTGAAACCTCCAGTCGACCTCCGCTCAATGTGAGGTCGCTTCTTCTCCGAAGCTGCAAGCGCGGTCTGGAATTACATCCGTCCGCGATGTCGGCTGGGTCCGCCTGTCGATGTCTAGACTCAAAACCTTCCGCTGCTCCTCCCGCATAAGAGCACGTGCCTATATCTTATCTGCTTTCCCACCTGATGACGGACGCTCGTGTTGCGCCCGAAACGTCGTGATTCATTTTATTTTATACCGACGCGACTTTACCGAAAGAACCAAAGAGTATGGATTCCTGCAGTCACGAAAGCTTCAAATCAAGATGATATCTTATCTATGAAATATATTTCTCCGCACGTCTAACCATAATTCCATCTCTTACCCCCTCTCTGTACTCTGCAGTATCTTACATTTTCAGATAATAAAAAAACCCATCTCAAATCAATTCGTCCTCTCTTTCAAGTCCGTTCGATGTGTGTGTGTCGCTCCTAAGTATGTGACCGCCTTGACACGCCTCCATAACCTTGTTGTCCTTCCCCGCACCTCCGATAAGCACGGTTGGCTAGGTTCGGTGCGAAAGAAGTTCAACATTCATACATAATAGCAGCACTGCAATTACGCCGAGGGAGTGGCATCATCGGGGGTTCTTCCACCGGACTGTGGCATAAACACCACGATTTAATTTTCTCAGGAGACCAGTAGAGCCGGAGAGCTCATCACTGGCATGCATTAGTCAACAGGAGCATCATCATCATCGTCGTTATTGCAGTTGAAAGCTTCACAAAGTTGGTTACAATTGTCAATTAAATCCCGTCATCTGCACTTGCCACGGTTCAGGACACGACGTGGCGTGAAGAGAGAATTGCAGACGTGACTGCGATTGTGATGGGTGGGACACGCGCGTGCAGGATGGAGGGGGGCAGGCTCCTGAGTACGGGCATTGGAGCGGCACCCCGAAGTAGGCGGCCAAGGGGAAGAGCTGCAGCCAAATGGTGGTGTCGAGGCTGTAAGAACGGTCCTTGAAGGATTTGTCAACCGTGTAACAAGCGAGAAAAACAAAGTCAAATGGTGATGCTCATGCTCATTATTAAATCGCAATAGTGGTCCTTGAAGGACGCGTTAAATGCTTGCACACGGGAAATATCTCAAGTCAGATGATGATGAGAGAAAAGCTGCAGAACCTGGAGGTCTGCGGATAAGCAGACGCAGTAGAAAGTAATCGATGGCGAGGTGTTGGCGTGGTGGCATCAACGGCACGGGTTGCGGTGACCCCTTGACCTGACTCCGTCACCTGTCTCCCCACACGAGTCGCTCGCCACCGGCGGTGGCCTCGGGCACCTGCTTATCGTCGAGGTGACGGGGTCTGTAAACAGCCCCGTGACGGCGGGGATGGATGAGGCATTGAGAGCCCCCGCGCTGGACACGAAAATAAACGCCACCCCCCCACCCCTTTCTCCTCCTCAACCTCCAGCGTGGCGCTGCGTGGCATGCGAGTGGCGTGGTTTCGGTCCACGTGGCTTCAGTCCACGCCATTTCTCATTTGTGTTCACTTAGGCGAGCACCACTTAAGCACGTGCGTGTAGCCCTTGTTTATCAATCCACTGCTGGATGAGGGGGCCTGCTCACGCCGTGCGGGTCGCGAGCACTATTTGATCAAAGGCAGGAGGGAGGCTCAGAGCGGGCTGGTGAAGGCGCTGATTTCATTGGCAGCCGCCGAATCGTTGATTTGACTCAACACTTCCGATGCAACCTGCCGTGTCATTTATAATAATACCACACTGTAAAGTAAAATGTACAACATGTGAAGTTATGTTCTGTGTATGTTGATAAAGCAGTTCAGATATTGCTGCTGTGATATGGCACATCCGACATGTATCGGTTTAGAGTAAGAAATGTATCACATCATATGAGTAAAACATCATCTCTCCTTTTCATTCATGGACATAATTAAATTGTCAGAATCTTTATTGAGACTGCAGGAGGAGGAATCCGATGAGCTATGAAGCTATTTTACACAGATGTCCAGTATGAGCGGGTCTGCAAGTTAAAACATTTAAATGTTTGCATGCGAAATCACACGCACGGATACATCATACAGTGAGGGAAAAAAGTATCTGATCCCCTGCTGATTTTGTACGTTTGCCCACTGAGAAAAAAATTATCAGTCTATAATTTTAATGGTAGGTTTATTTGAACAGTGAGAGACAGAATAACAACAAAACAATCCAGAAAAACGCATGTCAAAAATATTATAAATTGATTTGCATTTTAATGAGGGAAATAAGTATTTGACCCCCTCTCAATCAGAAACATTTCTGGCTCCCAGGTGTCTTTTATGCAGGTAAGGAGCTGAGATTAGGAACACACTCTTCAAGGGAGTGCTCCTAATCTCAGCTTGTTACCTGTATAAAAGACACCTGTTCACAGAAGCAATCAATCAATCAGATTCCAAACTCTCCACCATGGCCAAGACCAAAGAGCTCTCCAAGGATGTCAGGGACAAGATTGTAGACCTACACAAGGCGGAATGGGCTACAAGACCATCGTCAAGCAGCTTGGTGAGAAGGTGACAACAGTTGGTGCGATTATTCGCAAATGAAAGAAACACTAAATAACTGTAAATCTCCCTCGGCCTGGGGCTCCATGCAAGATCTCACCTCGTGGAGTTGCAATGATCATGAGAACGGTGAGGAATCAGCCCAGAACTACACGGGAGGATCTTGTCAATGATCTCAAGGCAGCTGGGACCATAGTCACCAAGAAAACAGTTGGTAACACACTACGCCGTGAAGGACTGAAATCCTGCAGCGCCCGCAAGGTCCCCCTGCTCAAGAAAGCACCTATACATGCCCGTCTGAAGTTTGCCAATGAACATCTGAATGATTCAGAGAACAACTGGGTGAAAGTGTTGTGGTCAGATGAGACCAAAATGGAGCTCTTTGACATCAACTTGACTCGCCGTGTTTGGAGGAGGAGGAATTCTGCCTTTGACCCTAAGAACACCATCCCCACCGTCAAACATGGAGGTGGAAACATTATGCTTTGGGGGTGTTTTTCTGCTAAGGGGACAGAACAACTTCACCGCATCAAAGGGACGATGGACGGGGCCATGTCAAATCTTGGGTGAGAAGCTCCTTCCCTCAGCCAGGGCATTGAAAATGGGTCGTGGATGGGTATTCCAGCATGACAATGACCCAAAACACACGGCCAAGGCAACAAAGGAGTGGCTCAAGAAGAAGCACATTAATGTCCTGGAGTGGCCTGGCCAGTCTCCAGACCTTAATGGATGGAGCTGAAGGTTCGAGTTGCCAAACGTCAGCCTCGAAACCTTAATGACTTGGAGAAGATCTGTAAAGAGGAGTGGGAAAAAATCCTTCCTGAGATGTGTGCAAACCACGTGGCCAACTACAAGAAACGTCTGACCTCTGTGATTGCCAACAAGGGTTTTGCCACCAAGTACTAAGTCATGTTTTGCAGAGGGGGTCAAATACTTTTTTCCCTCATTAAAATGCAAATCAATTTATAACATTTTTGACATGCGTTTTTCTGGATTTTGTAGTTATTATTCTGTCTGTCACTGTTCAAATAAACCTACCATTAAAATTATAGACTGATCATTTCTTTGTCAGTGGGCAAACGTACAAAAGCAGCAGGGGATCAAATACTTTTTTTCCCTCGCTGTATCTCTCCCGGTCTTAATGAGTTCCACCCGATCCCAAGACAGAAACACTCACATGCAGCTCGCACAGCCCTTCTGTCAATCCACTGCTGGATGTAGGTCACCACACTGCGTTGCGGATCGTGGACGATATCAGACCACGCTACTTCGCCACTCACGTCAGCATGGGATTTGATGGTGGACAAAAAAAAACCTGGCCCAGGCTCCGTTCAGGTATCACTCGCCGGCGGTATCTGAACCGTGGCCGAGATTGGAGCTCGGGTCACCAAGCTCATTGGTGCCAGTGCGCTGACCCACCGTGCGCTATCGCTTCAACCGCGACCCTTACCACGTAGCCAACATGCATTCTCTCCGTGCGCGCGCGCGCGTCCCAAATTCTGTCCCCTCCATCCAAAGCAAGCGGTTATAAAAAATAAATCTGCTTTGTTTTAAATCAAATCAGGAAATATCGTTGGGGGGGGGGGGGCGGGTTATATTCGATTTCAAACAGTTTAAGCTCCTGTTCTACTCGCGAATTGGGTGGTGGTGGTGGTGGGTTCCGTGTATCCATGACGGAGTATAATGCGCCTGTGCCTCTCCCTCGCTCTCTCGGCGAGGTTCCTGCTCGAGACCTCCCACTGCGGGTGGCGCGCTGATGATCGTCGCGAGGTTGGAGCTGGCGGGGGGAGGAGGAGGGGGGGGAGCCGAGACAGTCGCCGGGTTTCGCGGCGCGCACGAGGGAGCGAAACGGCTCCGGTTGAGCCCACGACGGGGAATGATGATGATGATGATTAGAGAGCGCGTTCGTGTAGGTGCGTCGCGGCTGTAGCCGGATATGATTAAAATATAAAACAAAAGTCTGCGGAAACCCGACAGCCTTCATGTGGCCCGCGCTGGAAAACCCCGCGCGTATTGCCTTACCGACCTTAATTTTGGAGACTTTCAGAAGTTCGAAACCGGCGGCGGCGGCGGCGCGGATGGCGCGCAGCGCACGAACACAGACAGCAGGGGGGGGGGGGAGTCTCTCCTGCCCCGCATGCACACGGGTCGCGACCTCCTCGCTCTACACGCCTCGCTCTCTCGCGCGTTCCACCGCCCTCCTATATATATGGAGATGATGAAGAGCTTACCGCAGCCAATGTACCGCGTACACCTGTGCTCATTCAAGCTACAAATAACCGCGCCGGCCCAGTTTTACGTTCGGCCGCACGGCGTGCTAATGGCCCCCTCCATGCCTGATGTAATTGACCAGCACACACGACTACTACTACAACAAAAACTCCTAAGAATATGCGCAATTTTAAATCCGTAGAAATACACACACGCACGCACAATGCACGGTAAGCGCAAAGCAAAGCAGTTGTTGAAGTAACGTCGTTGAAATAAATAAAAAGATCCTGTGGAGATGCCGGGGATTGAACCCGGGGCCTCATACATGCAAAGCATGCGCTCTACCACTGAGCTACATCCCCCGCCACGTGCAGCTTCGCGGCGCGTTCCTATATCAATACACACCAGCCGATGACGTCCATGCTTGGCACACGGTGATCAATGTAAAGTCGATCAACGAAAGATTAATTTCAGTATGAAATTTATACCGATGGGACATACTCCGCTTCGAGATGCGATCTGAGACGAACCGGGCGCCGTTTTATATAATCGAACGTAATTGAACAAACTTTTAATTCGTCAATAACACTCTTCGTGGGTATAATAGAGGTGTTTTGGGTTAGATCGCGAAAATATATAAATGTGTCGTTAAACCCACCACCACCCGACACAGACCACGGCAATTCGTCACTAGTACAGTACTAACCGGTGTGTTGGAGAGCCAAGCCTCAACATTTACAATCTGAGTACGACGTTTCGCCAGCAGTTACAGCTAGCTTCATCAGGCGACCAATATGTATATAATAGCCGACGTTTCGGACAATGACCCCTCTTCATAGCACGTGATTCGAGAGGCCAGTCTTCGAGAGAGAGTGGGTAAGTAGAGTTAGGGGACTGCAACACTTCTTCAGACCTTTGGGTGCCTGATGAGAATTACATTTTAAATACTTTGCAAACTCGCGAGCGGTGTGTGTACATTCAAAGGTAACGTGTGCTGTACTAGTCACGAATCGCCGTGTTGGGTGGTGGTGGGTTTAACGACACATTTATAATCACGCGATCTAACCCTAACAAAACCACTCCCCCCCTAAAATATGAACGACAACAATCTTTCGATTTAAAGCTTTAGTGACTGCAGGGTTTCATATTTTTGGTTCTTTCGGGAAAAAATAATGAAATAAAACAATAAAATTCTCACGACTTGTTTCAAAATTTCTTGCTGTGCTTTTCACACCTGATGATTGCTTGTGTTGCAATAGACACGTCGTGAGAATTGTATTGTTTTATTATTATGATTGAGAACAATCTTCTCAACAAACTGAACGGTTAAGCGGGCGGGGTCTCGCCTTCATTTGGCTCCGCAGCGCCGCCAATCCCCGTGCTGGGGATGTAGCTCAGTGGTAGAGCGCACGCTTCGCATGTGTGAGGCCCCGGGTTCAATCCCCGGCATCTCCACGCCTCACTTTTATTTTATTTTTTATTTTATTTTTTTATTTGAATAGCACATACGGGTTTTTTTTTCACTTTCTTCGCTGCTTGTGCCACGAGAGGCGCTCGACTCGACAAAGGAAGGGGTTCACTTCCTAAAGCGTAACCAACCAATACGTGTTTCATTTCAAACACAGCAACTGTCCAGCAAATGCTCGTTTGGCTCATAATCCAGCATTAACAACATGACCTAAACGTCACCAGGATGGCGACGATCACCGTTTCTCTTCTTGCGCATGGCGACAAGCGAGATGGTTCAAGGAGCCAGATGCGAATGCCGAGGTCTGCTCGCCACGACCAAGAGGGAGGGCTTGAGCATTTCATTTGGATTCGCTCTTCCTCCTCCTGCTTCCTTGAACGCAGACCGCAGTGGGTTCACTGCGCGCTCCGTAGTGTGGGGGGTGGGGAGGGGGCGGCTTCATAGCCACAATCGCGCTCACTATGGCTTGTGGCTTTCATTCCCAGCTCAATCACAGATATTCATAGTCCCTGCGAATAAAATACGCCGTGCACGGACTCCACCCGAACTCAGTGGCTAAGCAGGTTTCAGCTTGGAGAGTCCTACGTGTTGGGCAGCAGCAGAGGGCAGTACAGCACGGAGAGTTGTACCGTACTTATATGCTCCCTACAAGTATTATTGGGCTCGAGGTCATCGACGAATCCGCGAACGACTCTCACCACGCGCCAACCGTGAAGTCGACATCCGACTCTCGTAGGGGACGAGTTGGGTACTGCAACCCCAAACAACCACCCCGCAGGCTCCATCCACACCCAGCTGCAGCCGACGATGGTAACAAACCCCATCAGATGGCTCAAACCTTCAGTCTTAGAGATCAGGAGGCATTCATCCAGCAGTGGATGGACCGTAGCTGATGATAACGACCATGATACATGTTCACGCCACCGACATTAGCTGGCGATGACACTACACGAGCGAATGATTTTTGGGATCAACCGTTGACTGTGAGATCTAGCAGGAGGAAGGAAGCGATGGGGACATGTGGTGGTTGCGGTCACCTATTTAGCCTGAACTTGACTTTCTACCCAGACACCCCGGGGGGGGGGGGGCACATGAGTGGCAACATTCGATTAAGCACGCAAACTCTGTAACGGTTTCGACGATCTGGGTCTCATCAGCAGACTCCAAGCTCGAGGTGAGATGAACCCATTGGGCCCACCCCCCTCCACTCTGCCACTGCCTAGGGGCTATTGGCGTCCTCTGTTCGCCTCTGCAAGGGAGCTGCGGATCTGCGTCGTCGTGACACCGGTGCGAGAGAAGTTCAACACGCATGCATGCAGTGGGGAGGTCAGGCGTTCGTGACCAACACAACGCCCTTGAGTCGTCTTCAGCATTAATCACCGCTGTCGTCAGTTCCACGACTCTTTAAGAGGGGGGTAGGGGGGGGGCTCATTTGGCAGAAAACACCTTCATGCCCCGGGGCGGGAGATTATGTATAAACTACATATCCCTGCTTGTGTCACCGCCAGCTGCAGGCTTTCACTTTTGAGCGCTTAAAGCAATTCAAGTGTCTTTAATAATTAGTCGAGCAATTAGCGCGCTCGGCCTTTGGTACGCTCCGCGCGCGGGCAGTGATTGGAGGAGGCTGTCGCAGCCCATGAGAGAAGAGAGAGAGCCTCGGGGAGCGCTCCTGCAGGACACGTGGCAGGAGGAGGCATCAGCAGAGTTCACTTTGCTTCCCACCGCCCCACCTCCCCAAGTGCGCCTGCACGTTTACCTGGGCAGGCGGCACAATCGTCGCCTACCAATGATGCGATGCACCTCCGATTAGCCCGGTCGGCTACGCACGATGCGAACGAACTTCAACATGCACACGATGGCCAGGAATTGATCACAGCGGGAGCTGTCCGTGGCTGAGCTCCTGAAAATAATTGGGAATTCGGGGGAGATGGGGGAGGGTGTTGAGGACCCCGCCAGAAAACTATTCCAAGATAATTGAATCCCGGCCGATGATGGGATGACCCCGGGAGGATTCCGCTCGATTTCGTCTCGTCAGATCTTGGACACTAAGCCGGATTGAACCTGAATCGTGTTCGGATGGGTGACTATCATGCATAACAGGTTGTCATAGGCTGCTGCGGGCTTACGTTGGGTACAGCAGAGGGCCGTGCTGCAAGATTGTATGCTTCGCATCTAGCACTGACTGGAAATTTCTGTCACGCTAATCCGGCAGTGGATTGATCATGCGATTCTCATCTTGTGACGGTGACCCAAAGCAAAATTAGCACGGAACTTTAAACGCTCCAAAGTGGTCAACTATCTTCAGTTTTAAAGAGTACACGGTTATTTAAATTCCATTCTAAAGCTAACGAGGCGCACATTGGTATTGTCGCCGCAAGCTTTCGCAAAATCACCCAGGCAGACTCGTGCGCTCAATCCACACCCTGCTCATGCTGCCTTTGTCTTCATTTCCAGTGAGGGGGTCATCGCCACATCCTGGAAGCGAGTGGTTTTGTTGTTGTTCTTCTTCCCTTCTTTCAAGAAACCGCGAGTTCAGCATCCAGAAAGTGATTGTGACGAGGAAGCGCAGCGGGGTTTGCTACTATCGAGTGTGTGTAGGCGGTTGAACTGCAACGGGGCACGTGGACCGGAGGGGCCCCAAGATCCGAGCTACGAAGAGAGGCACGGGGCGCGAGGGGGTGGGGGGAGGCGAGGGAGGCGGACACGGGGCCAACATTTCCTTACTTTGCACCAGGGCCATACCAGCCCCCAAAGAGCGAGATCCCAAGTCACAGGGATTCCATCAAACGTTTCTGAGAGACAACTACGTTCTATTCACAGGACTGTGCCTTCTCGTGATCCAGATGCCTCGCCTTCAGGGCTGTGTTGTTCGTAACGATTATCCCCACGTTGAGTTGTCAACATAACCGCCAACCCCAACTCTACACGCACCCTCGATGCCACGCACGGCTATGCCTCGCACATTACCACGCGCATGGCGACGTCCACGGGCTCCGAAGCCCATTTCTGATCGCCTCGGCGACGTTGCGTTGATTCCGTGCGGCGCGAGGGAGCACGCTTCTGGCCGCGACTGCGGTGGCCGCATTGCTCGTTGCGCCCTAATGTTCGCGAGGCGCTGAAAGGTCTCCCTGTCGCTCGCCGTTAACGTCTCACACATCTGCACCCCTCGCCAGCGTTTATTGCAGTTTTGTCGACTCGTGCAGCAACCCCCCCCCCCCCCCCATTTTTTTGCCCCCCCCCCCCCCCCGGCGCGTGCCACCGAGTGGGTTGAGAATGCAGTCAGCTGTGAAATGCGAAAGTTCAGCGCAACAGAACGCACCATTGTCCAAATGCCAACGTGCGCCTTGCCCACACAGTCATGTGTATACACACGCGCACGTGCACGCGCGCGCGCGGGCACGCGATACACACTGTGCACGGACTGCCGCGTTAGCGCAAAGTGAACGACGACTGTGGCAATCGTTGGTGTCAGTTCGATGGTTGGTGAATCAACGCGCGAATGTTCTGAAACTCCCTTCCCGTGAGCGCCGGGGAAGTGCCATACCATGGCTCGCCGGGAGAATGCAGTACAGCAAGTGGACTCATTGCCATCTGTTTCAATCTGTACGGGGATAGAGGGTTGCCCCCTCGCGTGTGTGGGTTATTCTCCAGGTGCTCCGGTTTGATCCCACGTGCATAAAACACAACTCATTAATTGTCTGCGAACATCTTAAAAACCCAATGCAGGACTCGGCGTGACCTCCTGGATTAATATTATTATTATAATTATATAGCGTGAACACGAAACTCATTGCTGTATTAGTAACATATTCATTGTTCACTTACGAGTGTAATGATCGAAACATCGTACACAGACACAAATTAAACAATGTATTGGAAAGAAAACAATACAACTAAGATTAAGTTTATATACTGTATATATATATTTGCTCCACCTGGGGTCGCTAGCTTCAAACCCAGTCGACTCGCGCATGCAGGTGAAGACTCCGCCTGTCACAATCACGTGAACCGGGAGCTCGCGACGCGCAGCAGAGGCCCGATGCATCACGGTCCGTGTCCACGTGCCCCTGGCAGCAGCAACAGCAGCAGCAGGGTTCCATGCAGCTGTTTGGCTGCTGCTCTTGCTGCTTCTGCCGCAGCACAAAAGAGCCGGGTTTCGGGGTCGCAGCTGATGGCAGTGGGGACGCGGTTTTTTTTTTTAAACAGAATCGCGAGGGTAGTTTGTGCTCGCGTTGAGTGCGAGCCAAGGCATTGTGCTGCTGCTAAGTGCGTCCATTTGTCGAGTGCTTTCCGTGGGACGAGCCACGGCACCCTTCAATTAGACGGCTCGAGCGAGAGGCATCTCGAACGCGAGACCCGTGATGAATGCGTCCGCTCACTGGAGGTTGTGCCAGTCACCTGCCTGTTTTGTTGGAAAAAAAAACTATTTATGCTTTTTTTTGCCTTGACGCTCGAGTGCGTAAGGCGTATTCAACTTTGTAGGTCTGTTAGACGAGACGACGGGGTTTGTTAAACTGGTCTGCAGGTTCTATGACACAAGTCTGTAGGGTCTGTTAGACGAGGCTACGGGTGTGTTAAACTGGTCTGCAGGGTCTGTGACACAAGTCTGTAGGGTTTGTTAGACGAGACTACGGGGTTTCTTAAACTGGTCTGCAGGTTCTGTGAAACAAGCTTGCAGGGTCTGTTAGACGAGACTACGGGGTTTGTTAAACTGGTCTGCAGGTTCTGTGACACAAGTCTGCAGGGTATGTTAGACGAGACTACGGGGTTTGTGAAATTGGTCTGCAGTTCTGTGACACAAGCCTGTAGGGTCTGTTAGACGAGGCTACGGGGTTTATTTTAGAGGTCTGCGGGTCTATCAGACAGATATGCTGGTCTGTCAGGTCTGCGTATGTCGGTGAAACCGATGACACTTGCGTTCTCTCGAGTAGGTAACACTGCAGCCGAAGTGGTCGTGTCACTTGGTACACATTTCTCTACACATTCGTTAATGTAACGATAATACTATTTTATATATATGTATCCTCCCTGAACTCCCACGATTTTATCTTCGCAGAATCTTGTAATTGGGATGCGTTTTTGCAATCAATTCCATTTAAACGAGGGGTACGCACAGATGGATTCAAGAACCCACTTGCTATACGATACACTGCCATCTCGCGACCACGTCGCAGATCAGGGGGGTTTGGCAATTGCACAACATCTCAAGGCGATCCCACCAACCCTTGACTCGGACAGCGCTGGTTCACGTGCGCGCGGCACCACACGCGGCGTGAAAACTCCCCGCGACGCGAATCAAGATCGAGAATAAGATCGCATCGTTGCCGAGGCCATTGATGTCACCAGACCTTTGCAACGCCCTCGACTCTCTCCCACCGCAAATGAATGGCGTGAATTACTTGCCTTGAATCTCACATTTACGGTATTGATAATGATGGCGATAATATTGATGCCAATTATTCACCAATGGAAGTCCATAATATAAGTTTTTGGGTTAGATCGCGTAAATATGTGTCGTTAAACCCGCCACCACCCGATACATGCAATTGGGTTTGTCACGTAAACAGAACATTCCATTCGTGACTAGTTCAGCACACCGATGTGTCGTATAGTAACCTGCAACATTTACAATTCAAGTACGACGTTTCGCTAGTAATTACAGCGAGCATCATCAGGTGACAGCCAGAGTTGTGGAAAATAATTCCTCCTGTTTTGGTCTTAAATAGAGGGATTAATGTGATATGGTCACTTGCGAGAAAATCAAAACCTCTGTTGTGGATAATATTGGTCGCGAAAGCCTATGTGTTGAACTGACCTCTATGAAAGTCTTAACAAGTCCCATGGCCCATTTCGTTTTCATAAGATTTCTGGACAGGTATATATAGTCAATGAGTGATCGGTATGTGCGGGAAAAAAAACTGCAGAACCCGGAGCTCGCCACCGCCATATCTTCGCCACCTCGTGGCTTCACGCCTCCAAGACCGGGAAAATCCCGGTGGTCGCTCATCCAAGTAAAGCTAAACAAACCCAGGCTGAAACCCACTTAGTTTCTTAAATGCAACGATACCGGTGCGTTTAGGTTGATGGACTCACAGAGAAAAAAAACTTATTGGGGGGAAAAAAATCGCAGGATCACGAGAGACGGCGACTGCTTCGCGAGGCCTTCATCCAGCAGTCGATCGATCACGGCTGTTGGCGATTAATTACAGGGAAACGTGTTCATTTATGACCAACGTTTTTTTCTCACGGTGCAGCCAGGGCAGGACCCCCTTTGTCTCGCCACCCCCGGCACGCTCCGTCGTTGTCTTCGCGTGAACTCACGGGGCACTTCAGGTGCCGGGGTGCGGGTGGGGTGGGGGGGGGGCTTCTGTCCGCCCACGCAGCTCGTGGCGAAGCCCTCGCGCGGGGCCCTCTGGTTATCGGGGGTCTCCGCACGCCACACGCCCCCGCTTCCCCTTTCTAGATCGCCGCGCGGCTTCAGCCTCCCACCGTCGGGCAGCGGTGATTGCGCACGGCACGGCGCACATTGATCGCAGGCGCGGTCAGCACGCGCGCGATAGCGATCTGGGTCGAACGATGATGATGATAAAAATAACAAAATATTAATAATACAGCTCTTACAAGTGAGTGACGCCATGAGTGAGTGGAGCTGAATGAAAAAGCGTCCGTGTTGGCGGTCGCGATCCCACGCAGGTCATGGGAAGGAGTTGACACATCGCGCGCGGGCGACGGCTCTCTCGCACCGTCCACCGGGACCATTGTTCCGCGTGTTGTTCTGGGGGAGAGCCCGGCGAGAGAGCGTGACGGGAGAGCGTGTCGAGAGAGAGAGAGAGAACCCGCACCCGGCGCTCACGTTTTGTCAGAATCGCCGCCTCCTCCCACGCGGCGCTAGGGAAGGGCGCGCGGGGCCGGCGCTGAGAGCGAGCGAACGAGAGAGAGAGAGCGGCTCCCCGGGGCCAATGACGGCAATGACGGCAATGCCGGTGATGATGATTAGTTGCGTTACTCGTGCGTCTCGTGCTGCTGTCACCATCATAGAATTTCACCGGGTCGGGAAGGAAACTGCTGGAGAAGAGAGTAGAATAACGCGGTTGTGCAGAATAAACAATTCATTCGAGACGCAAATATCATCGCATCCCCTCCTGTACTTAAAATGCATCCTCGAGGGCACCGCTAGTGACACCATCACCAGGCCGATGCGCCCATCTCCTTCGTGAATGGAACATTTTACGACAAGCCACAGTGTTGCGATTGTGGCCATGAAACCCAAACTCTGGGCCATCGTGTAAACCGCTTTAGTCTGCGCTCCTTCAACGAAGGAGAACAAGACACACGACACGAACTCTCTCTCTGTCATCTGAAGCCCTCTCGTCGTAGCCAGCAGATCTCGACTTTGGCATCTCGCACCTGGCCATCCTGCCCCGACCGCACGGAAGAAAAGAATGACAGCTCCATTCCGCGAGGATTACACTTTATAGCGGCGCTGAACAAAACTACGAAGGTTAATCAACTCAAATAGTCTCTTGTTGAAGGACTCGCGTGCCGGCCGTGAACGCGCCCCGTGTCGGCGGGGAGCCCTGCCGCTTGCCTCCTGGCGGCGCAGGAGGCAAGGGGGCACGAGCGGATGCGACGGCGCGCTAGGCGATGGCGAGATCGTATCGGCGAGGCGGCCTTTACAAAACGGCAACGCTCTGTGCGCCGGCCAGTCGCGGGTCCCAACAAGAGGCGGGCGTTATTTTCCCGAGGTCTCTGTGGCGGAAAAAAAAACAAAAACAAAAACTCCCCGCCCCCACCGCCCCCCCGCCCCCCCCTCCCGCGTCACCCTTTGTTGGACGAGTGGGCGAGAAAGGGGCCTCCGTGTGGGATGCGGTCCCGGCGCGAGAGATAGCGGCCCGAAAGCTCGTGCCTCAGCCGCAGTGGGCAGGCGCTGTAGCTGAAGGAGCTCATTATTAAAGCAGAGAGGGGGAGGCGGCGTGGGGGGGGGCTCAGTGACCCCTGGAAGCGGTGCGACTGCGGTAGAAGAAGACGCCTCGGGAAGGGAGTTGTCCCTGCTTCATCACGGCGAGAGGTCGGAAGGGTGCGCGGCCAGCCGACATCTCCGGGGGGCAGGAAAACAGGCGGGGGGGGGGGGTCGGTATCCAAATGCGACTCACATTTATTCGCGGCCGAGAATAAATGTAGCAAAAAATAATGATGACACGACGGCAACATCACGCGAAGCGCAGTCGCCCCCGGTGAGAGCGGAATCGCATTTTACTTTTGATGTACTCGGCCCTGCCTGTGATGTGTCCCACGCAGACGCTCGCAAACACACGCGCGCACGTCTGATTACGCACACGCCAAGGGAGAGGCACGCACACCATGTACGCACACGAGGGCGGCTCGGTTCACGAGGTGGCGGCGTGGCCATTGCCTTTGCGCCCCGCACCAAGCGCTCATTTTAAGGTTGAATCGTCCCTGAGGGTTCCCAGAACCGGTTTAGACATTCGCCCAATGATGTTGGCCGTGAGTGCGAAGCGAACTCAGGTTTGCAGGGTTTATAGCGCAGCACGCTAATCGCCACGCTACCTCTCATCACACATACAAAGACAAAGATCCCCCGTATAGCCTTAACAGACTGTGGGGGGCAAGTGCTGTTAGCGAGCACCTATGAAGGCTGGAAAGGTACACACGAGGGTGGGTGGCCAGCACCAGGCCCGACCGCCTTTGTTTCCCCAGTGGCGATTTTTACACACCGCACCAGGTACTCATTTCAGGCTGAGTCGACCTAGGGGAGGATCGGTTCAGATAATCGTCACTGGTGTTGGCCGTGAGCGGGAATCGAACCCGGGTTCATAGCGCAGCGCGCTAACCGCTTCACTACCTCTCCCCACACATACATACACATAGACACCGACACACAGGTACGCAACACACGACCCGCACACACATATATAATGGGAAATATCCCCCGCATAGCGTTAACAGACTGTTAGAGCAAGTGATGTTAGCGAGCACCAATGACGGTCAAGTCGGCACACGGAGGGCGGTCAGCCCCAAACCCATCCGCCTTTGTCTCTCCAGTACTAATATTCAAACACCGCACCAGGTACTCATGTCAAGGCTGAGTTTACCTAGATGGTTTAGATAATTGTTACCAACGTTATCCGTGGCCAGGAACTGAACTCTAGTCGCTGGGATTCGTTTCGCAATGCGCTAAATCAGTGTGTGTACATGTATGCACATATTAGACACCCACAATGTGTGCCCATATGCACACACTGGCAGACCTACTCACTCACTGGCACACCTGTACACGGGCTGGCACACCTGTACACGTACAGGCACACCCACGCACTCACTGTGACACACACACAGGCACACCCACGCACTCACTGTGACACACACGCACTGGCACACCCACGCACTCACTGAGACATCCACACACGCACTGGCACACCTACGCACTCACTGAGACACACACACACACGCACAGGCACACCCACGCACTCATTGTGACACACACACACGCACTGGCACGCCGACGCGCTCACTGAGACACACACACACACGCACTGGCACACCCACGCACTCACTGAGACACACACACGCACAGGCACACACACGCACTCGCTGAGACACACACACACGCACAGGCACACCCACGCACAGGCACACCCACGCACTCACTGGGACAACCACACACGCACTGGCACACCTACGCACTCACTGAGACACACACACACACGCACAGGCACACCCACGCACTCATTGTGACACACACACACGCACTGGCACGCCGACGCACTCACTGAGACACACACACACACGCACTGGCACACCCACGCACTCACTGGGACAACCACACACGCACTGGCACACCTACGCACTCACTGAGACACACACACACGCATAGGCACACCCACGCACTCATTGTGACACACACACACGCACTGGCACGCCGACGCACTCACTGAGACACACACACACGCACTGGCACACCCACGCACTCACTGGGACACCTACACACGCACAGGCACAAACACGCACTCAGTGGGACACACACACACGCACAGGCACACCTACAACAACCGACATTCGCCACTAAGTGGTGGTGACGTCACCATGACGCTTGTGCCAGGCTATGTGCACGTTGAGGCCACGTGAAGCGTTGAACGCCCGCTGGCAGGAGGTCACGGGGCAGACCCAGGTGCCACAGGTCGACTGACTGAGATGACTGGCTGATGCACCACCTGTGTCCCCTACTGTGCCAACTGGCTGTGCTTTATCCACCCGGCGCTCCGCTCGTTGTTGTAAGCGTCGCTTCTCCCCCCTCCGTTGTTGTTGGAGGGCGGACTGCCTCCAACTGCCCAGTAGCGTCCTTTACGAGCCTCCTCCACAGAGGCCGATCTTGACACCGCTGGTACCAGTCATCGGCAAGTCCACTCAGCTCCACGTCCTCCTGTACCACATCACTCCATCTCTTCTCTAGCCTTTGCCGCGCCCGTTTCGCCCCCTCGATCCGGCCGAACAAAAGCTGTTTAGGCATGCGGTGGCTGGGCATGCGGGCTACATGACCCAGCCAACGCAGCCTTGCCTGCCGGAGGAGCTCATCGATGGGACTTTGTCCAGATCTTTTAAGAATATGTGAGCTCCTCACACAATCCAGCCTGGTTAAACCCAAGATATATCGTAGGCAGGACACCCAAAATGTTTCTAACCGGCGAAGATGTTCCATGAGGGGGGTCCACGTTTTGCAAGCATAGAGAAGGGAGGGAATGACTGTGGCTGAGAAGACTTGAAGCTTCGTGCGGAGCGACAAACCAGGTAGCCTCCACACAGCGTTACGCAACCGATGGCAAAGATAATGCCGCTCGACTGATTCGGAGTGAGACCTCTGCTGTCAAACCGGAGCCGGTCATGAGCACACTGCGCAGGTATGGGAAACTCTCCACTCTCTCCACAACTGTCCTATCACCAATTGGGAGTTGTGGGGGTGGAGTGTCCGATGGTACAAAATACCAAGGCAGGTTCTTAGTTTTGGTGGGGCTGATGGTAAGTCCCTACCTCTTAGTGGCAAGCTCCAGGTTCAGTAGCAGCGCATCCAACTCCTCCTCTGAGTGAGCAGCAATTACCAGATCATCGGCATACATAACATGTTTTAGCAATAGGGAGCCATCCCTTGATCGCACCCGGGCATGGATCAGCCTCCCATTGTATCTGTACCAGATGGAAATTCCTCCGGTACAGCTATTGAAGGCTTCACGAACTACGTGGTCGAAAGAGATGTAAAATTTTATTTGGGTCTTTTGCTCAAGTCACATAGATAGGTACATTTTTCTTTGAACCTATCTACGTGATTTTACCGAAAGACCCAAAGAATATGAATTCCTGCAGTGACGAAAGCTTTAAGTCTAGCTGTTAAGTAATGTGTCGCACCCCAAAGTGAACAAGGAATGGCTCCGACTCCCGGCCACGTAGTTTTACCCGGGCCCGCTCACCATCATGAAGGTCCTTAATAATCGTGAGCAGTGGGTCAGAGACTCCGGAAGCACGAAGAACAACCCAGAGACCAGGCCTACTGATGGTATCATAGGCCTTGATCAGGTCAATAAAAAAGAGATGTAGGTCTTGTTGGAATTCCCTACACCTCTGCTGTAGCAAACGCACACCTACGCACACACTGACACACCCATACACGCACTGGCACACCTACGCACTCACTGAAACACCCATACGCGCACGTGTACACGCACACGCGACGCACGAAAGCTGTCAAAAATAATATTAATCGAGCGCCCGCGTCACTCCCTTCCCCGAGCGTGCAGTGAGCAGCAGAAGTCTCCACTTCCCTCACCGTACTCTCTCACCCTCGATCTCTACCCCCCTCCTCCTCCTGTGTGAGCTACGGGCCCGGACGCTTCGTGGGGAGAAGACGGAGTGAGTAATGAGATGTTTCGAGGAGTTCTAATGGGTGCGAGAGTCACCTTTCTGTAGGGTCACATGTTTACCTGTTTGCAGGTTCACCTGTTTACCTTTCTGGAGGTTCACCTGTTAACCTGCCTGGAGGTTCACCTGTCTGAGCTTTGCTGAATAAATTATCTGGCCGTACTGGCCCACGCCTCTGATCGGGCGCATTGGAAGCGAGGGTTAGTGGAGACAGCAAGGTTGTTTGTTAGTTCGTTTGTACGGACTCTGAGCTCTATCCCCCGGGGATGTTGTCATATCTTCTCGACACGCACTCTCTCACACACACGACCAAACATCCCAAATCAACATCCTCCTGACCACGAGTCTTGGATCTCATTGAAGCTGTCCTGGATAGACATATTATATATAATCACAAAAGACAAAGATCCCCCGTGTAACCTCTAACAGCAAGTGCTGCTATCGAGCACCACGTAGGGGGTGGGTGGGTGGCCAGCACCACGCTCGGCCGTCTTTGTCTCCCCAGCGCTGATGTTTACACACCGCACCAGGCACTCATTTAAGGCGGAGTCGACGTAGGCAAGGCCCAGGACAGGTTCACCTCTTTGTCACCGTTATAGCTCTTGCGCAGGAGTCGAACTCGGGTCGCCAGGTTCGTGGAACAGTGCGCAAACCACTGCACTACCGCTCCCCACTCACACGCAGGCGCCTGCACTGGGCGAATGACCGGTCCAGCGCGCCCGTGCGCCGATAACGCGCGCACACACACACGCACCTTGAGTCGATTCTTTCCTTCAACATTTAAAGCGGTGTAAGTTACAGGGGAAATTCACGTTAAGTGGTATCATTACCATCGCGGACGATTAGATAATACCGTCAATTTGGTCTCTCTTTTCGCGAAGAATCTTACAAACGTTCGCCCAGGTGGTGGTGGTGGTTTACACAACCAGGTGCAGATTCACGGCGGGTAGAGAGGGCATCGCATCTCCCGGGCCCGTCAACCCATTGCGGAAAAGTAGCAGCGATCGCAAATATCCGTGTGCCCGGCGTCAAACGAGCACGGGGGCGGAACTCATCGCATTAAGAGGCCCTAATGGAAAACAAAAATCCCCATTCGTATACGGTATACGTTTATTTTAATACTGGCACACAAATAAAGGAGAGAAAATAAAAAACCCCAACTGAACACATTTTTCAACAACGCTGGCTTAAAAAATATATATGATAGGCGACGTGTCGGGCAATGGCCCTTCTTCACGGCGCATATAGCGGCCAGAGAGGGCAAACGCCAAACCATTGTGTCCATGAGTGGCATAGAAGGCGCGTCATAAATAGACGCATCGTACAGAACCCAAAACGCAAACAGCGGGGCGACTAAAATAGCCGCAAGCGTCCTGTGATCACGGATGACCTCTGAGCGCTCGCGTAAACCCCCCATAGGCTCAAGTGATGCGTAAAGTTCAGTGACGCACCTTGACTACCGTGCACGCAGGGCATGCGCGAGTCCAGAGCTTCGCAAGCGGTGTGCGGAAAAATCCCCACGCGTGCCGGAATTGCAGGGAATCACAGACGCCTCACAAGCTTGGACAGACGAACGCTCCTCCGTGCCGTTCAGTGGCCGATCCAGCCACGAAAACCTCCCGGCCCTCCCCTCTCCATTGGCACGGCAGCGGCGCGCGGGCAGCCGCCAGCCTCCCCCCCCCTCAAACCCCGGCCCTCTCGACTCCCCCCCCCCTCCTCCTCCGTCGTGCAGGGCGCAGTCGGGGCGAGCGGTGCGGCGCGGAGACGGAGCCAGCTCGAGAGCGGGTGCCGTGGAGCGAAGGCGTTTGAGAAGCCCCCCACAAGGTGACGAGGGGCTGTGACGATGCATCGACGAATCGATGACGAGCGGTTTTTATTTCTCATCGTACAGCCATCCAATCGCACGTGTTAGAAAAGCAAAAAAACGATGTTCTACCCCATATATGTATTGTACGGTTTTGATTCAAGTGAAACAGCGTCTAGACACTAGAGGTCGCTACATTTGATAATGTGCAATATATACAACTGCTTTTTTAATCGAGTGGTAACGATCAGAATCAGAATGTTTCTTTAGACTGGAGGAGGAATCCGATGAGCTGTGAAGCTCTTGATCACAGATGTCCAGGAGTTTGCATCCTTACACCTCCAGTGCACCCACAACACGCAATCAGACCGTTCGTCTCCTTCGCATAGCTGCCCCTACACGCAAACAAACCCCATTGCGTTTCACACATCCCATCAGCGCTTCTGGGAGTACATCATTTCAGCGGCATTGGTTCAACGCAAGCAAAACTCTGGGACGGGTTTCGGCATTTGTTGTTTCATCGGCAGAGCCAGGCTGCTTGCTTGTGTAGTGGTGGTGTTGACGTGCGCCGACTGTGACAGTGATGGATCACGGGGCGGCGCGGGGTGCGGGGTTGGGCACGCGTTGTGGGCGTGGTGTGGACGCGCGCGCCGGGAGTGACAGATGACGGGGCGGCGCGGCGTGGGTGGTGAGGCACGATGAGATGTGGGAAAACAGGATCGTAGCCAGCGCCGAGTGATTGGTCGAATAAGATGGGTGCTCGCAGCGACGTCCGCAGGTGGGGTATAAAGGGGGACGCGCGAGAGCACTCGGGGAGAGTTACCCAGTTGAAGACCCGAAGACGGAGCTGAAGACCTAGTGCCCCGAGACCCCTAGTCCCGCCGTCCTTGTGGGGACCGGTGCCCTGTGTGGCTCGGAGGCGAGGCTGTGGGACCCGGGGTCCGACGCCCACGTGGGTCGGGCTGGGGACCCACAGTCAAGACGGATACCCCGGGCAGGGAGTGTCCCGAGTAGCTCAGTGGCGTTAGTCGCCGAGTAGCTAAGTGGGTGTTGGTCACCCGAGTAGCTCAGTGGCGTTAGTCGCCGAGTAGCTAAGTGGGTGTTGGTCACCCGAGTAGCTCAGTGGCGTTAGTCGCCGAGTAGCTAAGTGGGTGTTTGTCACCCGAAATACTAAGTGGGTGTTTGTCACCCGAGATACTAAGTGGGTGTTTGTCACCCGAGATACAAAGTAGGTGTTAGTCACCTGTGAACGAGTTTGGTAAAATAAAGAGTGTGTTACCCGTGAAGTCGTCTCCCGCCGAGTTACTACATTACAACTGGCGTCAGAAGTAAACCTGTCTTCAAGAAGTATGGACACGAGGAAGACTACCCGTACCCACGAGCGAGGTCGGGACGACGACGGCGTACCGGGGACACCAACCTCGGGAGGAGAGGACGAGGAGTTGCCGCCGATGCAGCACTTCGCGGTGATGGCCGACGCTCCGCTTGCCTCCGACACCAGCCTCCAAGACGCGCACTCCCGGTTGGCGGAGTTGCTACTCGCCGCCGCCGCTGTCTTGGCTGACATCTCCGTTCCGGCGAGCGGGAAAACGGCTGCGGGGTTGGTGGAGGAAGCGACGTTGGAGGAATCCCGCCAAAAGGCGCTTCGCGCCAAAAGTCTGGAAGTTGCCGCCGTTTTTGGGGGGCCGCCATCGATTGGCGGGAAACACGGACGCCACGTGGCCGGACACCTCCGCTCAGCGCAGCCCACGTCATCAGCGCGCGCCGGAGCTCTCCATTTTGCGCCTGACAACCGAGCCGACATTTTACACAACTACAGCGGAGCGCGGGAAAATCTCTCCGACGTCGACGACGATCGGGTCCTCCAGCAAAGATTGCCCGCGCTGTCGGCGTTCAAGGCGGATGGGGGCGACTGGGGAGCCTTCCAACGAAGGTTCCTCGCTCATCAGGAGATGTCGGGGTGGTCCGACACCATTGCCCTGCGTGCGTTGCCAGCGATGCTTGACGACGACGCGCTTGCAGCCTTCACATCTGCTGCAAGGTCGTCCCGCTCTACGCTCCAGGACGCACTACACCTGATGGCGAAGGTGTTCGGACCGCCCTCCACGTGTCGCCACCAGTTCTACGATCGGCGGAAGGTGGCTGGAGAAACGACGCTCGCCTATCGCACGGCACTGCTCGCCTTGGCGGACGCAGCTTTTCCCCGCATGGATAAGGAGGGGAAGGACGCCATGGTGACGGAGCAGCTGCTGGCGTTGGCCCACGAGTTGGGGGTCCCCATCAATGTGGCGGACGAGATGGATATCTGCTCCCTGGCGATCGCCACGAGCATTCACGCGTACGAGGTCCTCAAACGCAAGCCGGGGGTCGTCTGCAAATGGGCGGGGAACGCGGCACTGGCCGCCACGATCGCCGAACCTCAGCCAGCTGCGGATCAGGAGCAGGCCTTCGCTGCATCGCGTCCGGGGGAGTGGAGAACGGGAGGTCGTTCGCCCACACGTTCACCCCGCAAGCTGGAGCAACCGAAACCTACGACGTCCGTCGTCTGCTACAACTGCGGCCTTCGGGGTCACGTCGCAGCCGGGTGCCGGGCCCCGCGTCAGCGCGCCACAGGACCACGTCGGGACGACGACCAGGGCCACAAGTCATCCCAACAAAACCCGGTGCCTCGGGCTTGACGGCTGCTGACCGTCGGGAGCCTGAACCCCGGGGCACGCACGGGTCCTCGATGCCTGGCCGATGTCTTCCTGAACCGCCGGCACCACCGGACGTTCAACCGCGTCTGGTGCCGTACGACGGACCGGCAAGGCGGACTCGGGCTAGGGCACAACAATTTTCATGAAGACGTTTTTTTCTCAACACCGAGCTCGCCCGGTGTTCCCCTCTGCCGGGGTAATGTCCCGTTGTAGGGACGCTCGGAAAGAATGGGACACTGCACGAGACGAAAGAAAAAAAATTCCATTTATTTTCCTTTCTGCATACACATTGCTATTGTCACTCGCCGGTTTGTATATATTGTTCTATTGTCGCGGTGGCATTGGTTGATGGTTGCGGAGGGTAGTGTTCGCGTCGTGTTGTGTTGTTACGTTAGTTGTTGTTCTTGTTGTTGTGTTGTGTTACGGGGCACACAGGGCGGTTTGTATATTTTTATAGCAGCCGGGTCGGCTGCGAGCTATGTGGTAGGGGGTGATGTAGTGGTGGTGTTGACGTGCGCCGACTGTGACAGTGATGGATCACGGGGCGGCGCGGGGTGCGGGGTTGGGCACGCGTTGTGGGCGTGGTGTGGACGCGCGCGCCGGGAGTGACAGATGACGGGGCGGCGCGGCGTGGGTGGTGAGGCACGATGAGATGTGGGAAAACAGGATCGTAGCCAGCGCCGAGTGATTGGTCGAATAAGATGGGTGCTCGCAGCGACGTCCGCAGGTGGGGTATAAAGGGGGACGCGCGAGAGCACTCGGGGAGAGTTACCCAGTTGAAGACCCGAAGACGGAGCTGAAGACCTAGTGCCCCGAGACCCCTAGTCCCGCCGTCCTTGTGGGGACCGGGGCCCTGTGTGGCTCGGAGGCGAGGCTGTGGGACCCGGGGTCCGACGCCCACGTGGGTCGGGCTGGGGACCCACAGTCAAGACGGATACCCCGGGCAGGGAGTGTCCCGAGTAGCTCAGTGGCGTTAGTCGCCGAGTAGCTAAGTGGGTGTTGGTCACCCGAGTAGCTCAGTGGCGTTAGTCGCCGAGTAGCTAAGTGGGTGTTGGTCACCCGAGTAGCTCAGTGGCGTTAGTCGCCGAGTAGCTAAGTGGGTGTTTGTCACCCGAGATACTAAGTGGGTGTTTGTCACCCGAGATACTAAGTGGGTGTTTGTCACCCGAGATACAAAGTAGGTGTTAGTCACCTGTGAACGAGTTTGGTAAAATAAAGAGTGTGTTACCCGTGAAGTCGTCTCCCGCCGAGTTACTACATTACACTTACACCAGATGGTTATAGGCAAGGACACTTCACTGCTAGAAATGGGTCCTAGCATTGCAATGGCAATGTGTGTGTATGCGTGTGTGTTTTGTATCAGCAGCAGCAGCGCGTTTGTTATATAACCTAAACCCTGTAATTGCAAATCTATTAATGAGATATTTGATTCAATCCACTAATTTATTCATCTATGTATGTATGTATGCGCGCGGCCGGCAGCCCATCTGTTCATGCATTCAATTCTCACGCTTTAAATCCGCGCTTAACGAGCGCCTGGTGGGTGGTGGAGGGGGGGGGGGGGGGTCAGTGGGGTGGGGGAATGCGGGGGGGGGCATCCCGAGAGGAACTCCCCACGAGTGCCCTGCACTCTCCTCCCATCACCCAGCACCCCCCCCATCACCCAGCACCCCCCCCCCATCACCTAGCACCCCCCCCCATCATCCGGCACCCCCTTCCCATCACCCAGCACCACCCCCCCATCACCTCCCCCCCCATCACCCAGCACCCCCCCCCCCATCACCCAGCACCCCCCTCCCATCACCCAGCACCCCCCCATCACCCAGCACCCCCCCCCCCCCTCGTCACCCCCCCCATCACCCCCCCCCATCACCCAGCACCCGCCTCCCATCACCCAGCACCCCCCCCATCACCCAGCACCCCCCCCTCCATCACCCAGCACCGCCCCCCCCCCCTCATCACCCCCTCCCCCATCACCCAGCACCACCCCCATCACCCAGCACCCCCCTCCCATCACAAAACCACTCCTCTCTTAGCACTCTCATCCCAGCACTCGACACTCAGCACTCCCTTCCCATCACTCCCCTCCCAGCACTCCCCTCCCGCCACACCTCTGTTTGCGCTTCGGGAGGCAGGAGGTGGATGAGGGTCGGCTGTGTGCGTATGGGCGGGGGGGGTGAGGAGGGCGGGGGAGGAGGGGCCGTGTTGAATCGAGGGAATGTGAGTCTGTTGGAGGATTCCGTGACTTACATCGTGGGCCTCGCCTCTGTCGCCAGAGCGATTGTCACTCATCCGAATGGGGCCCGACGCAGCGAGGGGCGTGACACGTCTGCCGCGGGTGCTGAATGGTGACGGTGACGACGACGGCGACGATGTTGGCGATAGTTATGATGATGGCGCTGATATCGATCATTGTGATGATGTTGGCGATATTAATGATGGTGGCGCTGATATCAATGATTGTGATGATGGTGGCGACGCATATTCTGGTCGTAATGTTAGTGATGGTGATGAAGGTGATGTTGGCGGTGCTGGTGATGGCAACGGGACTGTCTACGGTGCAGATGCAGTCGCTGGCGACACTGCTTCTATTCTAATACTGCTGCTCTTCTGTCGATGATGAAGATATCGATTGCGATGGTGCCTCGCGATTATAATGACGGTGACGAATCTCGTCATGGCGTCCGTGATCGAGTCGACGATGGTGGCTTTGAAAACTCTTACGGCCTGGAGCCGAAGCCGTAGCGAACATTCCGCGCTGCGCCTTCGGTGACAGTCGTCCGTCCAAACACGAGCGCGCGCGCGCGGTCATTAAAGGGCCTCGCTTAAAGCGGTGACCTCTAAGGCGCTGCCCTCGCCGGCCGAGGAGGGCGAGCATTTGGCGCCGCGATGTGAAGGACGCACGAGTGAAGTGATTACAGCTGCGGGCTGCTGGGAGGTGCAGGGATTTGGATTGGGTGGAGGGGGGGGGGGGAATGGGAGTGCTGATTTTACGTGGATAAGCCACGCGCTGATGAATGCTTTGGGATGCCGGCTGTGTCCAGTGGCAGGGCAGGAACATCGTGACGTCGCTCAGAGGTGGCCGTGACCCCATTGCCTCGTTAATATGAACATGAAGTCTCTCGCTAGGGACACCGCGGGCGTGGCTCGCATGAGGTGTGTTCAGTTGTTGTTGTTGCTGCTGTTGTTTTTATTTTTTATTCTCACCGACTCGGATTTCTTTTAATCCTCCTGTGTTCAGTGACAGGGCCAGGGTCTCCCGAAGTCGTGACCGTGCCGGCAGCGCGCAAGATCAGCTGGAAATAGCGAACGCTGGTCGTGAAGACCACCACTCGCACACTCTCTCTCTCTCGCTGCAGCCGAAGTCAAGAGAAGGATCGATCGCAGCTGACGTGGGGGAAATAAAAAAAAACCCTCGATACTCGGAACGCGGTTTCCTCCGCGCCCTCGGCCGTGTGAACGGGCGACTCGTTGCGTGGGCGCCCGGACAGAGACCGCGGATTCCAATCCTGGGCGGGAAATTGATAGCTTGGAGTTTTGAGTTCAAAGCGGCTTTTGGGAGTGGAGAGGAGCCGCGTGCAGGAAAATCCGGTTGTTCGTACGAAGATCGCTCAAGGCTCCGCATGCGAATCGCACGGGAGCCGCACGCGAGAGCCGGGGTAGAGCGCGAACACGGGGGGGGGGGGGGGGGTGGCGACCGCCCCGTCGCAACCCTCGAGTCGCACGGCACCCGCCCAGGAGGCCGCCCACCGCCCTCGCTTCAATTGCTGCGGCGCCGCGAGCCCCAACGCGCCCCCTTCTCCTTCTTCTTGCCCGCACGCACGCACGCGCTCAGCTCGGCCCTGTGACGCGCGCGCGGCGTGCGCACACGAAGTGTGTGGGCGTGCGCCGAGTGAATGGGTCGCGAGTGGGCGGTGCAGGCGCGCGGGGCGGGGAGCGATGGGGGGGTGGGGGTGCTCCTTTATTCTGCTGGATTGCGTGTGTGAAGGGGGAGGGAGGGAGGGGGAAGGGTAGTGGAAGGGGAGGGAGGAGGGTGGCCCAGATGCGTGACGGGACCTCCTCTGGAGGTTGTCACGGACGCGGCGCTATTTATCGAGGCTGCTCGTGCGCGCCGCTGCTGTTGAGACGCTCCGGCCCGCCGGCGAGCACGTGGGGTTAGAGCCCCTGCCGAGTCAGGGTGTCCCGTGAAGGAGATCGCCGTGAAGGGGGGGGGGCAAGAGAGAGGGGCCTTATTATCAACATCCAGCGAGTGTGGAGTTCCACTTACAGGTGCGTGTCGATTGCCTTGAGGAGGAGCGCGGGGTTCTAACCTGTGTGCGTATGTCCGTGTTGTTGCAAGTGTGTGTTTGTCTTTGGGGAGCGGTAGTGTAGCGGTTAGCGCGCTGCGCTTTGAACTTGGCGACCCGAGTTCGATTCCCGATCACAGCCCAAACCCAATGGCGATTATCTGAACCGGTCATGGGCCTTCCCTAGGTTGACTCAGCCTCAAATTAGTACCTGGTGCAGTGTGTAAACATCACCACTGGGGAGACAAAGGCGGCCGGGCGTGGTGTTGGCTACCCACCCCTTCGTATGCCGTGCCGGCTTTCATAGGTGCTCGCGAACAGCCCTTGCCCCAACAGTCTGTTCGGGCTATGCGAGTGATCTTTGTCTGTGTTTGTACATAGACGCTTTGCTCTTTCCTTTCAAACTTTCGTATCCAGAATCGTGATGACAGATCGCAAATGAAACATGGTTACATTATACAGATCGGAGGAATATCTGGGGCTCGTCGAGAGTCATTTGTTACGTAACGGAGTGTTGCTTATATTCTAACACGATAATCGCGTTTACTTTCGTGAGTGATATCGAGTCTCAGAGAGAATACCAGAAATGAAAGAAGTTTATTTCTCAAATGTACCTTTCTCTCTCCGCGACTGCCACGGCAAGTGCTGTTTGCGAGCACCTATTACTGCCGATCAGGACAAAAAGAGATGTCATGTTGGACTTCTTTCGCACCGTACGTAGCCGACCGTGCTAATCGGAGGTGCCGGGGAAGGATAACAAACTAAACACAAAAAGCAGTCCGAAATAAACCAACCTCCCCGCCCCAGTGCTGATATTTACGCGCCGCAACTAAGTAGGTTCTCATTTAAGATTAAGTCGACTTGGGGGGGGGGGGAGTGTGGGGGGCACAGGATCAGATCACACTTGCCACTGATTGTTATCTGTCACCGTGAATAGGAGCAAATTTGCCGGACAATGCACGCACACACACAAACACACGCACACAAAGACCTCCCCCCCAGTAGCCTTAACAGACTGTTGGGGCAAGTGCTGCTAGCGAGCACCTATGAAAGCCGCCAAAGCGCACGAGGGGGTGGGTGGACAGCACCACGCCCGGCCGCCTTTGTCTCCCGAGTGGCGATGTTTACACATCGCACCAGGTACTCAATTGAGGCTGAGTCGACCGAGGGGAGGCCTGAGATAATCGTTAACGATGTTGGCCCTGAGCGGGACTGGAACTCGGGTGGCCGGGTTTTGTATCGCAGCGCGCTAACCGCTGCACCACCGCTCACCCCCCCCCCACCCACACGCACGCCAACGAAAAACAAACGAAGTTTAGATTTGAAAAAAGAGCCCCCGACAGAGGCGAGACAGGCACCGCGTTCGCCGGCGTGCGACGCGTGAAGGCCGCGGTGAGACGGGAGCCTCCAACGACGTCTCCGTAGACTCCGCACTCCGCTCTCGCCCGCGAGTGGAAGCTCGCGCGCTCGGTGTGTCCGTGCGCGCGCAGCGAGCCGCGCACCCGGCGTCGCGAGACGCGAGACGGCACCGCGCCGTGTCGCTGTGCCCACGGTGCGTTCAATGGTGCCCGCCAGAGAGGCACGGGCGAGTGAATTACGGGACTCGATGGAGATGAGATGGATGTTGTTGTTTGTTTGTTAAAGGCAACGGTTGATGTGATACTAAAGTAGAGGTTGTAGTCGTGATTATAATCATATGATGAGAACGGATGAGCAGAGAGGGAAATTGTGACAGGGCGCGTTGTACACAAGAGCCGTCTTCTTTCGTATGGCATTGTGAAAAGCAACAGTTTTTATTTTCTTATTAATGATCGTCATAAATTAATGCAAAGGTTCCTCATCCAGTCCAGTTAGGTGGTTGACGCGGCGTGGATTTCAGAGACACCGCCATGGCGTGCGTGGATGGAGCATTCGTCGGTGACGTGCGTCATGGTTTGGACTTCTCCACAGTCGCAGTCGGGCGATCTTTGATCTGCCATTCATGGGACGTGCACGCGCATCTGCGTTGTTGTGTTCGAGCGCGGTTCAGCCGCTGAGACGAGCACACGGGCTGAGCAGGAGCAGCGTAGCGCCTGCTCGTGTGGTCCCCGAGTTGACGAACGTATCCCAGTGTCGACTGTGTGCCGGTCATGAGGAGGCCTTGATCCAGATGCGAGTGGACGAACGGGTGTAACGTTATTACAATCGTTATTATCGGTGTTATCATCATCATATTGTCTGCAACGATAAAGGTAACGAAACATTTTTACTAAACATTTTGAATTACAGGCTGACAGAATCACGCTTCCTAGAATAATTTCGAGTTCGACGGCCGATGTAAAACGCACACAAAATCGCGTGACAAATTCAATTCAAAGAGTTGAGCGTGGAGAAGTAACCGCGGCGTCCGCCTTTGTCTTCCCAGCCTCGTGTCTCCCTGCTCTACTCTGAGCCCCGTGCAGCTCCCTCGCAACCCCCCCCCCCCACACACGACGAGCCCCAGCTGCCAGCTCCAACAGAAGACAGCGCGGGACAAGGGGGGCTGGGGGGGGGGGGTGTCTCGGGACGAGGGGACACGGACACGCGGGGGACGAGCGGGACCTGGACCCCCTTTCCCAACCATGAGCGCTGCATGCCCTGAGCTGCACCTGATGCAAAGTGCGCTCTCCTCCTCGCGTCTCATGCAGGTTCCAGAGCGCCGCGCGGCCTCATCCTCTTCATCATCATCATCATCCTCTTCATCATCGTCATCGTCCTTGTCCTATCAAGCCTGCGTGCACGCGCACGGCCAGGCTCTCGAGCTGCAGCCGTTGGACCTGAGCCCGCGTCTCGGCACCCCAGAGTTTGTGCGCTTTAACATGGAACTCGCGAACGCCGACCCGGGCTACGGGGGAAAGCCCTCCGACTCATGCGCGTTCCACCAGCACCACCAGCACCAGAATCATCATCACCACCACCAGCAGCAGCAGCACGAGTACCAGAACGCGCAACAGGACGAAGATAATACAGACCAGCGGCAGCCCGCGCCCGCGGTGGTGAAGGCAGAGGTGCAGCCCATGATGTCCTGCCTGCTGCACGGCGCGTCGTACCCACACCCGAGTCACGAGCACCACCATCAGCAGCACCAGGAGCAGCATCAGCAGCACCAGGAGCATCAGCAGCAGCAGCAGCTCAACGGAGCCTCTGGGGCGCGGGAATACTTCAAAGCGTCACCGCCGCACACCCCGCCGGCCGCTTACACCGACATGCAACAGGAGCAGCAGCAGCAGCATCCGCAGCTGCTGCAGAGAACGTGGGACGTGGGGGCAGCCCTGGGCGCGTTGCCCTTCCCAAGAGACTACACCATCACCAGCCTCACGGAGCTCGGCGTGAAGGCGCTGCCCGCGTCCAGGTACAAATCCTTGCAGCCTACATCCTCCTCGTCCCCCGTGCCCTACAAGTTCTACCTGCCCGGGCGGGACGCGCCGCCGAGCGCGGACGGGGGTCCCCGCTTCTCCAGCTACGTCGGCTGCTTCCACCGAGCTCCGGCGGGCGAACCCCGTACCGGGTTCCCCTCGGCAGAGCCCCTACCGCCAGGGTTCAATGTCCCGGGTGACCCGGACGCGCACCGCGGTCTGCAGGTCGCCTCGTCTTCCTCGCCCGGTCCCGGGTACTCGACCTTCTCCGACTCCCTCAACTCGCAGCAGCAGCAGCGGCTCAGCCGGGGGTCCCCGGGCGGGGATGCGTCGCGGGCCGGGGCGAGAGCGGCTCACGCAGGGTACGCGGAGGGCACGAGCGACGTGGGCGTCGGCAGGGAGATGGCGATGTCGTTCGCGGGTGGTCCCCTGCCCGCCGTCATGTCCGGCGGCGACAACTTCGACCTCGCCATGACGAGCAGAGCGCAGCGTTCGGACTCGGGCATGGGCAGAGGTGGGGCCCACGGGGTGGTGGGTGGGATGCCGCTCGCTCCGTCTCCCACCGACTACCCGCGGGGTCTGGGGCCACAATCACAAGCGTCGCAGCAGCAGCAGCAGCACCAACATCAGCAGCAGCAGCAACAGCATCAGCTGATGTCTCAGCGCTACGAAGACGTGGAATCGCCGGGCCGCTTCGCCGCGCGGCGCTTCCCGACCCCCACGTCTCCCCCGCCCAGCGAGGGGATGTGCGCCGTGTGCGGGGACAACGCGGCGTGCCAGCACTACGGGGTGCGCACGTGCGAGGGGTGCAAGGGCTTCTTCAAGGTGAGCGCGTGGGCGGCGGCGGCGCAGGGGGTGGGGTGGGGTGGTGGTGGTGGTCGCGTGCAGGAAGCGCGCGCAGCACAAAGACAAAGATCCCCCCTGATAGGATTTGCTGAGGTTTTTTTTTGTTTAGGGCAAGGGGAGCGGTTTGCGCGCTCTGCGATACGGACCCGGCCACCCGAGTTCGATTCTCGCTCGCGGTCAACACCCGCGACGAATATCTGAACCGGTCGTGGGCCTTCCCTAAGTCGACTCGGCCTTAAATGAGTACCTTGCGCTGTGCGTAAACATTCTTACTGGGGAGACAAAGACGGTCGGGTGTGGTGCTGGCCACCCACCCCCTCGTGTACCTTTCGATCCTTCATAGGTGCTCACTAACACACATTACAGGCTCACGCATGAACGCAACACGCAAGGTCACGAATACACACATTCAAAATACAGACAAAGGTTCCCGTATAGCCTGAACAGACTTTAGGGGAAAGTGCTGTAAGCGAGCACCTATTAAGCCCGGGACGGTACATGTGGGTGTAGTGTGGCCAATATCACGCCCAACCGCCTTTGTCTCCCCAGTAGTAATATTTAGACACCGAGCCAAACACGAATTTCAGGCTGAGTCAACCTAGGGGAGGCCCGGGAACGATTCAGATATTCCACGTTTAGCTGAACAGCGTCTTGCGATTTTCAGATGCATTTAGACCCTCTAACAAATCCAAACTGTCGTTGCATGAATCTTAAGGGACTGTTGAGTCAAGTGGTGAGAGCGGACACGAAAGTAAGGCACACGAGAGCATGGTGTGGTGAGCACCACGCCCGGCCGCCTTTGTCTCTCCTGTGCTGATGACCACACACCACACCGTGGTATACAAGTCCCAGGTCACTTGTTATTCGAGGCCGGGTATTGAACTCAGGAGTCTGGGGTAGCGTGTACAACGCGCTACCACAGACCTCGCATATTCATTCAGACATAATGATTTGTCCTGGTACAGAGGAGTCGCAAGAAACGTTGATTGTCGCTTTCTCGGACATCAAAATAACGACGATCGCATTGTCTCGCTTACAGCCTACTTAGCGAACAAGCCCGTGGCCGCTAAAGCGTAAACAATTCGATTGAATGCGATCCACAGAGGAGGGTTCATGTCACTTGCGAGTTACGTTCGCGTGCCCTCACTGCACGGTCCACGTGCAAACTTCGAGCAGGATTGATCACATAATCACCGCCGTACTCCCCCGAGTGTGTGCGCGTGTGTGGGATTGATGCCAGTGGCGAATATGTGAACCGGTTTCTGGGCCTTCCCCTAGGTCGACCCACCCACCCCCTCGCCAACAGCACTTTCCCCAACAGTCTGCTAAGGCTATAGGAGGGATCTTTGTCTTAGCTGTGTGTCTTTATTGGTGTCACAGCTGTTGGCCCGCTGCGCTACGATCCTGATAACAGGGGTTCGATTCATAATCAACGTTTTTGGGTTAGATCGCGTTATTTAGAAATGTGTCGTAACCCTTCATCACCCGACACGGTTAATCAGTAAAAAAAGTGTCACGTTGACATAAGACAAATAGTTCACTGCTATAGCCCACCGGTGTGTTGAAGCGTGAACCACAACATTTACTATTTTTTTTCGATTGCTCGGCACGACGCGCACCCAGAGTGGAATCTTAGAGAGCGCAATCTGAACGTAACCCGATGTCCCGCAAACTCCGAGTCACAGTGCGAGCATTGGGGGAGACAAAGGCGTACGCGCGTGCTTCTGACCACATCAGCACCTCGCGTGGTCGCGTCTGTCAGTCAGCCTCACATAGATACACACACGGAAGCAGTAAACAGCCGCGCCGAATTGTATACCTGCAGGCGAATCGCTAATTGTCTCGTGTCGAGCACGAGAGGTAAAGCGACACGAAACGAGTCGAGGCTAACCGCGGCCTCCGAGTAGAAGCGGTGAACCGCCGAGCCCTGACTCATGGTGGAACGAGCATTGGGGGGAAAAAAAAGTATTTTTGTTCATTATGAACTGAGACTGGGCCACGTTTGTGACAAGTTTCAGATTTCTACTGATTCAACAACAAGACACACGCAGATTTGGATTTGCATGAGCAAAGGCAGTCGCTAGACGGTTTCTGGTGTAGCCTCACCGATGCACATTAACACATTAACACATTAACACATTAGCGCATTAACACATTAACACATTAACACATTAACACATTAGCGCATTAACATCAAAATTCGACGGCCGTTTATCAACCCGCTGCTGGATGAAAGCATCCCCACGCCGCGAAGGTGTCCATGTGATGTGCTCAAGATTCACCACCGCGGCCACAGCGCGGGTTGGGGTCGGGGGTGTGGGGGAGGGGCTGAACCGGTTCGAACATCAATCGCCACCGATACATTAAGCCGTGGCCGGCAATCGCACACGGAGAGTTGCGCTAACCATTGCGCCACCGCTCCTCCCTTGCATCAGCGCACCGCTCAACTCGCGTCGGTGTCCCCGTGTCGCAGCGCACGGTGCAGAAGAACGCCAAGTACGTGTGCCTCGCCAGCCGGAGCTGCCCCGTCGACAAGCGGCGCCGAAACCGTTGCCAGTTCTGCCGCTTCCAGAAGTGCCTCAGCGTGGGCATGATCCGAGAAGGTGCGTGGGACACTGGGTGGGGGGGGGGCACGGGCTCTAGACGCGTGTGTGTGGGGGGGGGGCCACGCGGAGCACACGAACATCCATCCGCACGGACATTTGGGGGGCACGAGCACCCGTACACACGAGTATTGCCTGCACGTGTTTGGACACGCGGTAGCACAGGAGGAGGGGGGGGCTTAGGGCGCACGGAGGTCGCTCCTCACGTGAACGCGCACCGTCTACGCCGTGCTCAACATCTCTAACACGGCGCCGACTCCAAGCCACACGCATTCGCAGTGGCTGGCGGTGTTCACGCGAAAACGAAACGTCTCGTGTTCGCGGGCGGCGTCCCTTGATGTACGGCGTGTTACTCGCGGATATAACGCGCGTTACTCACGGAAATAACGCGTGTTTCTCACGGATATAAGACGCGTTACTCGCGGATATAACGCTCGTTACTCACGGATACAAAGCGTGTTACTCACGGATATAAGACGCGTTACTCGCGGTTGCAGTGCGCGCGTGCCTTCAGCTGTAAGTGTCCCTAACCGGCTCGTTGCAGCAGGTCGACGCGAGGCGGACGCAGCGACGCTGCTCCCCCCCCCCCCCCCGCTTCAAGGGGGTTTAAGTTGAGTTCAGATAACTTTTTTTCTAAATTAAACAACGAGATCGTGAAACTAAAACGGCCAGGTGTTGCTGGGAATATAACCGCAGCGCAAAATAATCAATGAGCTCCCTCATCCTCGTCGTTACACACCCCCTGGACTTGAGTCCTGCGAGTTACAAACTTCGTTCGTTACAACAACAACAATAACAACAACAACAACAAAAGAACATGCAACCAATGGCACGATCACTCTCGCGGCCACGTCACTGCGGCGTCACTCCTCGCCGTGACGTGTCCCCTCTGCACTAGTAACGCATTGTTGACCTCGTGTCGGACAGCCCGAGATGAGCGGCGCGCGCGCGTGTGTGTGTGTCTGTGTGTGTTTGTGTGTGTGTCTGTGTGTGTATTTGTGTGTGTCTGTGTGTGTCTGAGTATTTGTGTGTGTCTGTGTGTGTTTGTGTGTGTCTGTCTGTGTGTCTGTGTGTCTGTGTGTGTATTTGTGTGTGTCTGTGTGTGTTTGTGTGTGTGTCTGTGTGTTTGTGTGTGTCTGTGTGTGTCTGTGTGTGTTTGTGTGTGTCTGTGTGTGTCTGTGTGTTTGTGTGTGTCTGTGTGTGTTTGTGTTTCTGTTTGTATTTGTGTGTCTGTGTGTATTTGTGCGTCTGTGTGTTTGTGTGTCTGTGTGTCTGTGTGTGTGTATTTGTGTGTCTGTGTGTCTGTGTGTGTCTGTGTGTGTTTGCGGTAGTGTAGCGGTTAGCGCGCTGCGCTATGAACTCGCCAGTGACGATTATTTGAACCGGTCCTGGGCCTCCCCTAGGTCGACTCAGCCTCAAATGAGTACCTGGTGAGGTGTGTAAACATCACCACTGGGGAGACAAAGGCGGTCGGGCGTGGTGCTGGCCACCCACCCCCTCGTGTACCGTTCCGGCCTTCATAGGTGCTCGCTAACAGCACTTGCCCCTACAGTCTGTTAAGGTTATACGGGGGATCTTTGTCTTTGTGTGGTTCTGCTCGTAGTTACGATGATGGGGAGCGGTAGTGGCGTGGTTAGTGCGCTGCGCTGCGAACCGGCGACTCGAGTTCAATTCCCGATCACGGCCAACACCAGAGACGATTGTCTGTGCGGGTGCTGGGCCTCCCCTAGGTCGACTCAGTCTCAAATGAATACCTGGTGTGTAAACATCGCAACTGGGGAGACAAAGGCGGTCGGGCGTGGTGCCGGCCACCCACCTCGTCGTGTGCCGTGACGACCTTCATAAGTACTCGCTAACAGCACTTGCCCCTACAGTTTATTAAGGCTACACGGGGGATCTTTGTCGTAACCATCACTCGGCGCCGCGTGTTAATCGCGGTTACGCGTGGCCAATTTTCGAACGCAAATAACAAAACGGCTGCGCTGATTTCAGTTAATTTGCGAATACGGAGCGGTAGCCCCGTGTCAACAAAGTCGGTGATGTGATTCGTGAAATGTTCCTCGCATTGTTTTGTGTTTTAACGGCCGACGAAAGACAGCACAATACCCACCGGTACATGCCGAAGAGACGCGTGGAGTTAAATGTCCACTTTCACAACCGCCGATAGTTTCACATTGCGATTCGCTTCGTGGCTGTCAGGATTCGTCTCTAATGCGCGGGTAGTCACGTGAAGACAACATTCACTCGGCGGGACCCTTCGGAGTTTCTTCACTCGCGTGGATCCACCTCCCAGTTTTTATTTGAAACGGAATCATCGCGCATGACGACGTCTGCACTGCGTCGACGAGACCCGTGCAGCTTTATAGGATCTTTCCATCGTTACGGGATCGATTTGGCAATTCACTTGCATTTGTTTGTTATGCAAGATTTTTCCCACCTGTTTTCGGCGGAAAACTGACATAATGGGCGAACACCTCCTCTTCTTAGTGTATTTGTATTATTATTATTGGTAATTATAATCTGCATTCCGGCAGCACGCCGTTGTGTATCCCTACGTTCTGACGATAATCTCAGCTCACTTCAAGAAAACACGTGTTCGCTCTTACTCATTGCAACTTTTAGAGGTCTCGTTCGCCGCTGCCCGCTTTGGCGTTTTGAGGTTGTTATTTGTGTCTGTGTTTGGGGGGTGGCGGTGGCCGCGGCCCCGTGCCCAGCAAGCACACCGTGATTCTGAAACAATCCACGGCTCCGCGTGCAATGGTCACGCGTGCGTCCGCCCGCCCGCCCGCGCTAAGACGGAGTCTGCGTTTCTCTTCCGTGCGCGCGCGCAGTGGTTCGCACCGACAGCCTCAAGGGCAGGCGAGGCCGCCTCCCCTCCAAGCCCAAGGGCGCGGGGGCAGGGCGGGCACACGGCAGAGTGGGCAGCCCCGGGGAAGGGCTGCAGCAAGGGCAGCAGCACGGGCAGCAACACGGCTCGGGAGGGAACGCGCTGCTGTGCGGCGTGGCGCGGGCTCACCACGACTCGTGGCCGGCAGCCGCGCACCTCGACTACTCCATGGTGAGCTGCTGATGATGATGGTGATGATGGTGATGATCTTAGATTTGCAGCTCTCGTGACTGCAAGGAACCATACTCTATGGTTGTTTCGGTAAAGTCACGTAGGTAAAACAATTAATAAAATAAAATAAATAAAAACAACTAAATTAAACCACGACGTTTCGGAGGAAACACAAGCCTCCCTCATTTTGCTGTGCCTTTTTACACCTGATGAGGGAGGCTTGTGTTGCCTCCGATACGTCGTGATTCAATTTAGTTGTTTTCATTTATTTTATTTTTATTAATTGTTTTTCCTACGTGACTTTACCGAAAAAACCAAAGAGGATGATGATCTTGATGATGTACTTAGTTATGACGTGATGGTGATGTCGTTGAGTAGATGATGGACGTAATCTTGGTGGTATGATGGTGACGACGACGATGATGGATGTGGTCAGATGACGATGTTGGCGCAAATGATGATGTATGATGATGTCGATGACGTTGATGGTTAGTTGACGAAAATAACGATGAATGTGGTGGTTCTGACATGATGATGGTGGTAAGATCATTGATGATGACGATAATGATGATTGCGGCTATGTCGTTGTGACGGAGTCAGCGTCAGTGGTTAATATCACGATGCTCCCAACGGCGATTACGTAACGAGGCTCGCGTCAAACGAGAACGGCTATGGCTCGTTTCTCTTTTCTTTCTAACAACTTTTGACACACCTCTCGTTACTTCAAGACTCGCGGTGCCTCGCTCGGAGTGCTCAGTCGAGAGCCGTTGTTGAGTCGTTGCGTGATTTTTTTTGCATCAACCTTGGAATTCCGACCACGACGCCGACGCGTGGTGCTGTTCCTCCCGCGCGCGAAGCGTCATCCCGCTCGGGCCTCTTCGGCCGCCGACACCACCCCGAGTCAAAGCAGTCAGCCCGTGTCTCAGTCCACCGCTGCCACGACTGTGCGGTCGACTACATGTCAAACGCACACGCCGTTCATGTTATTCCCTACAATCACTCCACACGTGAATTGTGGCCTTCACCTCGTATCCCCAACCGCCACTAAATACTCGGATCCCCGTATCGTCACTCATACATCATGGGGCTGCAAGCGCTCGTAGCGAGCATCTTTTAAGACCGCCACGCACCCGAGGAGGTGGGTGACCCACCACGGCCGGTAGCCTTTAACTCACCCAGTAGCTGATGTTTGCACACCGCACAAAGTACTCATTTAATATAGAATTGAAGCTTTCGTGACTGCAGAAATAACATTAAATAAAAATGTATTAACTTTTTTAAATTTCTACATACGTGACTTTACCGAAAAAAACAATGAGTATACTCATTTAATGGTTGAGTCCACCTAGGGGAGGCCCATGGCCCGTTTAGATATTTGTCACCGATGTTGATTTTACAGGATTCGAACTGGGGTCTCCGGGTTCGAGATGTAGCGAGAGCTAGAGCCAGCGACGCATGGTCCTGCTGCTGCGAGAACCACGCCCGACCGCCTTTGTCTCCCCAGTCACTGGCGTCTACGCAGCCCACACCAGGCACTCATCTCCAGGCTGAGTCAAGCTAGGCAGAAGGCCCATGAAAGGGTTCAAATACGGCGTGCCGCACTGATCACGCCCGTGGCCTGGAATCGAACCGAGGTCGGTGGGATCGTAACGCGCAATTCACGGACCGCTGCGCCACCGCTTCACAAATACAAAGATCCCCTGTGTAGCCCTAACATACTTTTTGGGGCAAGTGTTGTGAGCGAGCACAACCACCACCAGCAGCAGCAGCAGCACCACTCTAGCGCCGCCCAACGGGTACCGGTGTATGCCCGCCCGTCCTATCGCGCAACCTTCTCCACCTTCCTTGTTGCTTGTCATCTACTCAAAAGATTTCAGCCGCGGAAGCTCTGGACGTGGCACCATCGCAGCGCCCACGCGCAGCCCCGGGGTGACAGCGCACGCGGCCCCAGGCGCCCGAGACGGACGCCGCGACGCTGCCCCGCCTATCGGGGGTTGACATTTGGACGACGTTTTGCGATTAAAAACGAACAAAACGAACAGAAACACGCGAGCGCCGAAGAATCTGAAGGTGCCGCAGGCGAAGCAGACATCCGACACACCTCGGGCCGTCTTCGCCACGGTTACCGCCCAGTGGCGAGCGATGATCTCTTCGTCGCGTTCTGCCTCCCGACCTTCCCTGACAAGGCCCCACCGCCTAATCACCAACCCGCACCAGGACCATGTGGGGCGGGCTCCGAGGAAGAGGGTTTTAAAACGTCAATAATTACTTGAAAATTAAAAAAAAACATGTAAAGGGCCATAAATTAATGCCAATTTAGCGACGTCACTGGACTGACGTTTGAAACTATGGGGCGCGGCAAGGTCACCTGAAAGTCAACTGCACATCTTGCGTTCACTTGAAGTTAACAAACTTTTACCCCCAGCCGGAACGGGAGGGTCGGGGCGGAGGGGGGGGGTGTCTATGGTGGACATCTGCGAAAAAATAACTTCATAGCTCATCGGATTCCTCCAGAATAAATACAGATCCTGATTATGCGGGGGTGGGGGTTGGAGGCAGAACCGGTCCCTATATCACTCGCCGCGACTGTACGCCGCCGTAGCCGTGGCCGGGAATTGATCTCGAGTCGACTGTGGGTGTAATCATGGCGCAGCGCTGCGCGGCTAAGAGGCTTCTTCATCGAGGTGACGTTCGCAACGTTTGGCTCGGACTCTCGGGGGGGGGGGGGGGGGTGGCGCACACACAGGGGTCTCGAAGACTCCGAATGTTCCGCCAGCGCACACCGATAGAGCGTGGGGGGGGGGCTGACGTAAGGGATCGAAACGCTCGCCGCGTATAATTGCGGAAGACAAAGGCGCTCACTCAGCTCTCGTGGACTCGATCGGGATGATAATGACCCTGGCGGTAGTGACATGACGATGATGACAATGACGTCGCTGGCGGTGACGTGGCTACGTGATGACGGAGAGGACTCAGGCGGCTGGATGATGACGGCGTTGGTGGTGCTGAATAGAGGATGCTTGTGATGATGCCCCCCCCCACCGCCCGACCCGCCACCTCTTTCCTAGACAATTCTCGTTTCCCTTCTTCCTGTCACCGAGCTGATCGCTCTCGCCCCCAGTGATATCCGCTCTCCCCAAACCCTGCAATCATCAGCGCCGTCTCTTTAGCCAGCTTACACTTCTCAATAACATTCACCCGAACTGGTTTTCGGGACGTGGATGACCCCCCTCGTTAAGTAAAATTATTTTTTTGTTCGCAATTGTTTTTTTTTAAAGACTCCACCATCATCCCGGCGATGTTGACGCTGTACTCCTCAGCGTCATATTCGCTAACGAAGTCCCGCGCTCAACATTTAGCTGAATGGGAGGTCGCTCTTTCTCCTCTGCTGCTCAGAGTCTGGAACTCCCTCACCCCGTCCTGCCATCCGTGCTGGCGGCTCCGTGCCCCTGTCAAGGCGGCAAGATGTTAACGGCCTCGTCTGGTGTACAGAGAGTCGTGGGGTTCGGTCCCGATCCTGACGCCTGTACATTTGCACGTTCTCCCAGTGGTCGCGTGGATTGTTCTCCAGGTCCTCCGGTGTTTCTCTCCACATTTGGAAACACGCTTTTCGCGTAGTTTTGCCGCTTTAAATGTCCACATGATGACAAGCCGCTTCGTTGAGCTGTCGTTTGTGGCCAGGTCGCTTCTGAAAAAAATAGCTATATAGCTCAGTGGGCTTTATCTTAGTAAAATAAAAACAAATAGTTTAGTTTTCGGTTCAATAGCTTCCTCTGTCTCTCGCTCTGCGACTGATCGCCTGCATCTCGTCCTGCCGTAAACATTCCCATTGGTTCCGCGCAGCATCTTGAGATGTGGTCGCATTTAGACCCTGCCGGTAAGTCCCCACATCGCTGCCGTTATCGTACAATCCTCGGAGCCCTCGAATTGGGCATTTGTATAGAACGCGGCGCATTCGGAGAAGCAAGGCGAACCGATTCATGAATCTTCATCTGTGGCCGCGGGCAGCCTACGGAGAGATTCGCCTAAATCAGTGGAAAAAAAAACCCAGTGGCGTGGATACAACTTTCGCGTTCCCCCTCTCCAAAGAACCACGGCGTTTCGTCTTCCTCCTTCTTTCGTTTCCTCTATCCATCCTCGGTTTACCTTCCGAGTATTCCTGTATATATGTTGAACTTTTGTCGCACCGCACGTAGCCAACCGTGCTAGTTGGAGATGCGGGGGAAGGAAAACAGACTAAAGACAAAAAAAGCAGTTTTAAGGAAATAAGTTTAAAATTGAGTTTAAAATTGTGACTTCCTAAATCAACTCGAGTGGTCTCCTCGTGCACTCTCGCGCGACTTTGCACCGATATTTTTCGTCGAGTACCAAGCGGACCTGAGCTGGAGTCCGGAGCATCGCCCAATAGAGACACGTGCCCCTCTCAATGTGTGCATGTGAGTGTGCGTGAGTGTGCGTGAGTGTGTGTGTGTATGCGAGTGTTGTGGGGAGCGGTAGTGTAGCGGTTAGCGCGCTGCACTACGAACCTGGCGACACGAGTTCGATTCCCGCTCACGGCCAACACCAGTGATGAGTATTTGAACCGGCCCTGGGCCTCCCCTAGGTCGACTCAGACTCAAATGAGTACCCGGTACGCTGTGTAAACATCGCCACGATGAAGACAAAGGCGGCCGAGCGTGATGCTGGTCACCCACCTCCTCGTGTGCCGTTCTGGCCTTCATAGGTGCTCGCTAACAGCACTTGCCCCAACAGTCTCTGAAGGCTATACGGGAGATCTTTGTCTTGGCCTTGTATGTGAGTATGTGAGTGTGTGCGTGTGTGCGTGTGTATGTCTGGGGAGCGGTAGTGTAGCGGTTAGCGTGCTGCGGTACGAACCCGTTTGATTCTCGCTCACGGCCAACACTAGTGACGATTATATTGTACCGGTCCTAGGGCCTCACCTAGATCGGCTCAGCCTCAAATAAGTACCTGGTGCGATGTGTAAACATCGCCATTGGGGAGACAAAGGCAGCCGGGCGTGGTGTTGGCCTCCCACCCCCTCGCGTGCTGTGCCGGCCTTCATAGGTGCTAACAACACTTGCCCTAACAGTTTGTTAAGGTTAAACGGGGGATCTTTGTTTGTGTATATTTGTAATCATCTGTATGGTTTTTATGCCACGAAAAATGTGTATTGACCGAAACGTCGCAGGTTATATATGAATTTATTTTAAGGCAGCGTTGTTGAGTATTTTGAGTATTTTTCTATCTGCTTACGTATTTGTGTGTGCCTGTGTGTATACATGTTGCATGTGCCTCTCTTCACCTCTCTGTGGATGTCTCTTTGTGATGTGTGTGTGTGTGCCTTGTGAAGTGTCCGAGTTGTTGCCCGCGTGTGTAGCCTGCATGTATTTAGAGTGTCCGTCTGCCCCGTCTGCATACCCGCGCGTGCAGCCCGCGCGCGTGACGCGGACACTCGGCTTGTGAGCATCGTGAGTGGCACCGACGCACGCGCGTGTGTCCGTATCCGTGCGCGAGTCGGAGCGTGCCTACCGCGCGCATCGATCTGCATCGATACACAACCCGCGTCTGCAAAGCCTCGTGAATGTATCTCGAGCATCCGCGTCTCGTCTGGACGCTTGTCCTCCGTGCGTGTGCCGGGAGCAGTACAGCCCCGCGGGCGAGCACGACCCCGGGGGCCCGGCCGCCGAGGCTGACCACGTGCGCGTCTTCTACGAGCTGCTCGCCACCTCGGCGGAGGCGAGCCGCGCGTGGGCCTCGCGTCTCCCGGGCTTCCCGAGCCTCGCCAGACCCGACCAGGACATCCTCCTCGACGCCGCCATCCTCGAGCTCTTCGTCCTCCGCCTCGCCTACAGGTGAGGGAGGGAGGGAGGGGAGGGGGAGGGGAGGGAGGGAGGGGAGGGGGAGGGAGGGAGGGGAGGGGGAGGGGAGGGAGGGGAGGGGGAGGGGAGGGAGGGGAGGGGGAGGGAGGGGAGGGTAGACAATACGTGGAGCGTGTGGGAGGAACGCGATTATGGTTTTGGTCACGATTCGAAACGAGGATTGATTTTTTTTGGACTCGTTTGGAGTTTGCCTCGTTTCTTCACCGATATCGTATGAGGCCGGCAAGGTCCCCTAGTGGGGCAGAATGGCCTGCGTGACCCCCCCCCCCCTCCTCCTTCCCCCGTGTGTGTGGCGGTGGAGTGGACGCGCCTTCGTCCGCTCCTGCTCTGTCGCCTCTGCCGAGTTTGCTCTCCGAATTATGCTGCCGAGTTCGTTTTGCTAATCCGAAGCTTAAACACTCGCAACTAACCTAACGCTTCAAATCGTTGCGTTTCTTTTTTAAATATCGTAAACACCGCGGCTCGCTCGTTGCACCCACGATTCTAAGAATGCAGGGTGCTTCAAAATATGTTTGTACACTTCTGAGAATTTGCAACAATACGACAAGAAATGCACCACCGGGCTCTGGAGACCACCTGGAGAAGTTGTTGACAATGATGGCGAATAAGTGTGAGACTCTTTGCATTTTTTTTAAATTATGAACGTACATTTGTTACCACGTTACGAGGTATTATCCGTTCCTTTTCCATTATAATCGATAGTCCCATATAAATGTTAAAACACATTCAAGCACCCTGTACTACTTCGACCGATGACCCGACAACAAGTCGCTACGCCTTGAATTGGGGGGCGACCCGCGGCGTCGCGAGATGGCCTCGTGGGCGTGCGCGACGAGACGTCAGATGACGTCGCCGCCCGCCGGTCGACCACGTGACTCCGCAGTCCCGCGCCGTGGTGCAGCAGCCGCGCAGCCGAGTCGGCGGCGAGGCCACGTGCTCATCGTGCTCATCGTGCTTGCGTGGCTTCCGCCGAGTGAGCATCGACCGCCGAGTCTCGAAGACCCCCCCCGTCCCCCCCCCCCCCTCGGGATGGTCTGCTTTGCTTGTTTGGGGGCAAGTCCGGATTGGATGCTCACGTTGTAGAGGAGGCGTGACGAGAGGGGGCACGCTGAGAAAGCTCCGAAACACGACAAGAGATCGCTCACGAGGCAGTTGTTATCGGCAGGAAAACACCTCTTAAAACTAAACTTTGTTTTATTTTATCAGGTAAGGCCCACTGCGTTTCATAGCTCTGTTTTTAGAAGCGAGCTGGCTGTCACAAATGATAGCTCAACGAACTGGCTGATTGCGTGGAAAAATAAAGTAGCCAAGTACTCTAAAGGCGCGACGTTGAATACAAACGTGGAGGGGAAAAACCGGAGGACCCAGAAAAAACATCCACGCCACCACGGGGGAGAGAGACACCGCAAACTCCAAATATAGAGGCGTCAGGGTCGGGATCGAACCCACGACTTCCCGTATATCAGGCGAGGGAGTTAACATCTCCCCACTGCGCTCTCCGTCTCACGCTTGTGTCGGCTCGCTGCCTGGTGCACCGACCGCACCTCCACAGCGCTGGGGTCCGCGCGTGTCCCCGGTGCGAGGCGGCCACGCGCGCTCCGGGACTGGAGGCGCAGGCCGCGCTCAGGGGGGTCTGTTTCCCCCTCCTCACGTGGCACGACCCCGGATGGATCCCTACTCAACGTTCTATGCCTGTTTAGGGCCCTGAGACAATATTTTTGGGGGGGAATTCCACATTCCCATGGCGGAGGCGAGTTCATCCAGGACAACCACTGCTGACTTCCCACAAGGTGGTACCTTGTCATCGACCCCGCGAGAATGAAGGGTTGAGTCGACCCCTGCCCCCCCCCATCATGTTCCTCGTCTAGAATTTGAAGCTGGGGACATTTTTCCAATTTGGTGAGCTGCGTGCTCTGACCCAGAAGAGGGAAGGAATTAAGTCCGTGCTGACCAACAACGCTGTCAATAAATAATAATAAATCCTAATAAGTAAAAAAAAAATTCAAGGTGCATTTCACCCAAGGATCCCAATGTGCCGTGCATGGCAAGCAGGGAAATAATTCAGGGCCAGCAGCGTAATCGACCAAAACTATGCGATAAATGCCATTCTGAAGAGGTGATTTTCTAGGGCAGATTTAAGTAGCTCTAAAGATTCTGGTTGTCTCATTGTCAGAGGCAACGCGTTTCATCGTCTTGGGGCTTCACCGAGGCTCGCGGGGCCACGTGGCACGAGCGGGACATCTGTGCACTAGCGGACAATCCCACCCGTGTAGCTGAAGGAGATGGTTGTGATGACCGTGGTGCCGCGGTGGTGGCGAGCGGTGGTGGCGAGCGGTGGTGGCGAGCGGTGGTGGCGAGCGGTGGTGGCGAGCGGTGGTGGCGGTGGTGTGTGGTGGTGGTGTGTGGTGGTGGTGTGTGGTGGTGGTGTGTGGCGGTGGTGTGTGGTGGTGGTGTGTGGTGGTGGTGTGTGGTGGCGTAGCGGTTAGCGCATTGCGCTATGAACCCGGCGACACGAGTTCGATCCCCGCTCTCGGCAAATACCCAGTAACGATTATCTGAACCGGTCCCGGGCCTCCCCTAGGTCGACTCAGCCTCAAATGAGTACCTGGTGCGGTGTGTAAATGTAGTGGTGGTATTGACGTGCGCCGACTGTGACAGTGATGGATCACGGGGCGGCGCGGGGTGCGGGGTTGGGCACGCGTTGTGGGCGTGGTGTGGACGCGCGCGCCGGGAGTGACAGATGACGGGGCGGCGCGGCGTGAGTGGTGAGGCACGATGAGATGTGAGAAAAGAGGATCGTAGCCAGCGCCCGGCGATTGGTCGAATAAGTGGGTGCTCGCAGCGACGTCCGCAGGTGGGGTATAAAGGGGGACGCGCGAGAGCACTCGGGGAGAGTTACCCAGTTGAAGACCCGAAGACGGAGCTGAAGACCTAGTGCCACGAGACCCCTAGTCCCGCCGTCCTTGTGGGGACCGGGGCCCTGTGTGGCTCGGAGGCGAGGCTGTGGGACCCGGGGTCCGACGCCCCCGTGGGTCGGGCTGGGGACCCACAGTCGAGACGGATACCCCGGGCAGGGAGTGTCCCGAGTAGCTCAGGGGCGTTAGTCGCCGAGTAGCTAAGTGGATGTTGGTCATCCGAGTAGCTCAGTGGCGTTAGTCGCCGAGTAGCTAAGTGGGTGTTTGTCACCCGAGATACAAAGTAGGTGTTAGTCACCTGTGAACGAGTTTGATAAAATAAAGAGTGTGTTACCCGTGAAGTCGTCTCCCGCCGAGTTACTACATTACATAAACATCGCCGCTAGGGAGACAAAGGCGGCCGGGCGTGGTGTTGGCCACCCACCCCCTCGTGTGCCGTGCCGGCCTTTACAGGTGCTCGCTAACAGCACTTGCCCATACAGTCTGTTAAGGCTATACGGGGGATCTTTGTCTTTGGTGCAGGTCGCGACCCCGGGAGGGCCGCATGGTGTTTTGCGCGGGGCAGGTTCTGCACCCCTCCCAGTGCCTGCGCGCCTTCGGGGAGTGGATGGAGCCCATCCTGGAGTTCTCCTCGTCCCTGCAGTCCCTGCAGATCGACGCCACGGCCTTCGCCTGCCTCGAGATGACGGTGCTGCTCACGGGTGAGCGGTGGCCGTGCGGTCGCTCCGGGTTGTCGGGAACGAAAGTGTTGTGCCGCGCTCGGCACCACACCACAGCGGTGACGAGTGCGGCTTACGGGTTGCATGCCTGGAGTGGGCAGGCCGTCATCCACACAGTGGACACATGTGAACGGGGGAAGAAGAAGATAATGATGAGGATGTGATAATGAATGTGATTTCTAGCTTCACATTCACATTTGCGATTGAGCCAGAGCCTAGTAAACCAACGAGCGCAGCTTCATTTAATCCGGTTAGGTCTGCGTCGGCGACCCGCAAAATATGTCCCACGCCCGGCACACCACATCCAGTATACATCTCGCTATGGCCACTAATCACGTGATTACTCCAGTCTACAAGCGACACCTGGAAAAATAAATAATGAACAGAAAGCTGACCGCGTCATTAACTTTCCATCGTAACAGAGGACCAGAATGCGGTAACACCAATTAGCGTCCTGCTACGCCCAACTTAGAAGTGACGTCTGGTCGATTGTAACCCGAACATGTAAAAGGTTCAATGTCCATTGAAGTCTCCAGCAGGCTGTCTACGCCATAGCTGTATTTGCCCGATCCCACGAACCGACCCCTCCATCTTCACCACGACAACTCAACCTTCCCCTTCCATGCCACTGCCTCTCTTCTACCGACGTGGCTCTAGCACCGCTCGATCTCCCTGCTCAACCCCTCCCCCCTTCTTCCTCGGTGTCCCTGCCCCCACGCTCCACCCCCCCCCCACCCAACCTCTCCCCCCCATGTTACTCTCCTCTCTCATCCTCCCTCTCTCTCCCTCTCTCCAATCCCTCCCGCCACCCACCACGCCGCCCTCCCCCACTGTCTCTCCCCCCCCCCACGGCCCCTTCATCCCTCTCTCCTCCATCACCAAAACCTCCTCCTCATCTCCCTATGCCCCCCCCCGCTCCCCGCCTTTACCCCCCACCCCTCCCCACCCCCAGACCGGCGCGAGCTGCGGGAGTCGAAGCGCGTGGCGGAGCTGCGGCGGCGCGTGCAGCAGAGCGCGCGCGAGCACGTGGGCGCGGGGGGCCACGTGCACGCGCGCCTCGCGGGGGCTCCCGCGGAGCTGCGCGCGCTCTGCACGCAGGGCCTGCAGAGGCTCTTCTACCTCAAGCTCGAGGAGCTCGTGCCCGCGCCGCCCGTCGTCGAGAGGCTCTTCCGCGACACGCTGCCCTTTTAGACGATGACGACGCCGCGGCGGCGTGAATTCTTTTTTTTTCGCCCGGTCGTCAAAAACAAACAAAAACCCGCGGCGCCCTGCCCTTGTACAGGAGTGGGTCTCTACACCGGCGCTCCACTCGCAACACCCTGCTCGTTTAATGAGGGTGGTGGGGGGTGGGTGTGACACACCCAGCGTGGCGTGGCTGTTGCTGAGTGCGCAGGCGGTGCAACTGCGCCGCAGGAGCGCAGTCGCCGGGCTACGAAGATTATTTCAGGGTACGGTCCAATTTCCATTCATTGCACTCCAGGGCCCACACCAACCGCGATACGGCACTGGATCCACGAGAGACGCTCTGCCCTTTTACATGATGGGTTGCAAGGGTTGGGTTCTTCGGTAGTGCCCCCACCAGAGACGCCGTGACCTTTCAGAGCGAGGCGTCCCGGGCCTCGTCGCTCGGCTCCACGCCCTGTCCTTTTGAAGAGCGCTGGATGGATGGGTTTGCTTCCGGCTGCGCCTCCAATTACGATGCTGATGGAGAGGCTGCTGGTCTTCGTCTTGTGACACCGTGCGTTTATAGAGAGAAGTCGCCCACGCTCGCTCTCCCTGCGACCACCCTGCGATTTTTTTTTAGATGGGGCGTGGGGGTCCCTCGGGGAGGGGAGGGGGAGGGCGAGGGGGGGCAGGTCTCAGTCCAGCCCGACTGGAGACCCCATGACGTTCCCACGTCGGCCGCCCGGCCTCATTCTCACCGCCACAAGGGCCTGCTGGGGCGTGGGGAGAGGCAGGGTGCCCACGTTCCGCATCCCCCGCCGTCCCCCTCACTTCCTACCCCATTTATAGGCAGCCCTTTCACGAGAACCCTGCCCTTGGCCTCCGCGTTGTTGGCGAAAGTGACATTTTCGTTGCTGTCTCCTTCACCACGAACGGGAGTTGAAATCGATGGCCACGAAGGCGGCGGGGACTTGGCGATGAGGTTATTTTGTTTTTTGTGCGGCCGAGAATCCGGCTGCTCAATTACAGCGATGGGTGCCGCGCGGTCTCGGACAGTCAGGGCCATCGGTGATGATGATGATGGTGATGATGGTGGTGATGAGGGTGATGGTGATGATGGTGATGATGGTGATGATGATGGTGGTGATGATGATGGTGATGATGGTGGTGGTGATGGTGATAATGGTGGTGGTGATGATGGTGATGATGGTGATGATGATGGTGGTGATGATGATGGTGATGATGATGGTGATGGTGGTGATGGTGGTGGTGATGATGGTGATGGTGGTGGTGATGATGGTGGTGGTGATGATGGTGGTGATGATGATGATGGTGATGATAATGATGGTGGTGATGATGATGATGATGGTGGTGATGATGGTGGTGGTGATGATGGTGGTGATGATGATGGTGATGATAATGATGGTGGTGATGATGATGGTGGTGATGAGGGTGTTGGTGGTGATGATGGTGATGATGATGATGGTGGTGATGGTGGTGATGAGGGTGGTGATGATGATGATAGTGATGATGGTGGTGGTGATGATGATGGTGGTGATGATGGTGGTGATGATGATGATGGTGATGATAATGATGGTGGTGATGATGATGGTGATGATGGTTATGATGGTGATGATGATGGTGATGATGGTCATGATGGTGATGTCACCTGTCTGGAACCGCACGCAGACGTCCTGGTCACGCTGCTGTTCAACACGAGCTGATGGCAACACCCTTTCGAGTTCGTTTGAATAATGAATATAATATATATTGTATACGAGTAGGATTACTATCTAAGGAATTAACGATACTTCGAGATATATAGTAATATATATATACACACGTTGAGAAAGCGTTAGCCGCACGTGCTGTCAATACAACGACATCAGTGACGTGGCGGGTTTTACTGGGGGCGAAGAATTTAAGTGGTGTAGTCACGCGTGTATAATTGTACAGGTCTCACACACACACACACAGAAAAATATTTATTCTCAAAGATATAACACTCCAGTGCCTTGTTATGATGCTCAGAGTATGAATTCCGAGACTGTTTTTAGAGCCGCGACTAGCGTCTTGGTGGATTGGGGCTATTTATTTATTTATTTCACCTCCCCCCCCCGCCCTGTGGGCATGGGCATGGCCCCCAAAGGGGTTCACGCCAGACGGACTCTCACGGCTGTATGTTATAAAGGAACGTTTTGCTGGCTGGGTGGCTGGCTGGACGTCGCGTCCACATGGAGGGACGGACGGTCGCGAGTATAAATAAATAAATAAACGGGGCTCACTTCCGCTGAGTGACTGACGGATCGTGACATAGTGGTGCCCACACACACACTGATGGTGCCCACACACACACACACACTGATGGTGCCCACACACACACACACTGATGGTCCCACACACACACACTGATTGTTCACACACACACACACTGATGGTCACACACACACATACACTGATGGTCCACACTCACACACACTGATGGTCCACACACACACATACACACTGATGGTCCACACACACACACTGATGGTGCCCACACACACACACTGATGGTACACACACACACACTGATGGTCCACACACACACACTGATGGTCCCACACACACACTGATGGTTCACACACACACACATACTGATGGTGCCCACACACACACACTGATGGTTCACACACACACACACTGATGGTCCCACACACACACTGATGGTTCACACACACACTGATGGTGCCCACACACACATACACTGATGGTACACACACACACACTGATGGTGCCCACACACACACACACTGATGGTTCACACACACACACACACTGATGGTCCCACACACACACACTGATGGTCCACACACACTGATGGTGCACACACACACACACTGATGGTGCACACACACACACTGATGGTGCCCACACACATACTGATGGTGCACACACACACACACACTGATGGTCCCACACACACATGCACTGATGGTGCACACACACACACTGATGGTGCACACACACACACACACTGATGGTGCACACACACACACACTGATGGTGCACACACACACACACACTGATGGTGCACACACACACACACACTGATGGTTCACACACACACACACTGATGGTACACACACACACTGATGGTCCCACACACACACACACTGATGGTGCCCACACACACACACTGATGGTGCACACACACACACACTGATGGTTCACACACACACACTGATGGTACACACACACACTGATGGTCCCACACACACACACTGATGGTGCACACCCACACACACTGATGGTCCCACACACACACACTGATGGTCCACACACACTGATAGTGCACACACACACACTGATGGTCACACACACACACACTGATGGTGCACACACACTGATGGTTCACACACACACACACTGATGGTCACACACACACACTGATGGTGCACACACACACACTGATGGTGCACACACACTGATGGTTCACACACACACACACACTGATGGTTCACACACACACACTGATGGTCCCACACACACACACACACTGATGGTTCACACACACACACACATTGATGGTGCCCACACACACACACACTGATGGTTCACACACACACACATTGATGGTGCCCACACACACACACTGATGGTGCACACACACACTGATGGTCCCACACACACACACACTGATGGTTCACACACGCACACATTGATGGTGCCCACACACACACACACTGATGGTTCACACACACACACTGATGGATCGCATACACACACACACTGATGGTACACACACACTGATGGTCCACACACACACACACTGATGGTCCACACACACACACACTGATGGTCCCCACACACACACACACTGATGGTACACACACACACACACTGATGGTCCACACACACACACACACACTGATGGTCCACACACACACACTGATGGTTCACACACACACACACTGATGGTCCCCACACACACACACACTGATGGTACACACACACACATTGATGGTGCCCACACACACACACACTGATGGTTCACACACACACACACTGATGGTCCACACACACACACACACTGATGGTCCACACACACACACTGATGGATCACACACACACACTGATGGCCCCACACACACACACTGATGGTGCCACACACACATACTGATGGATCACACACACACACCCTGATGGTCCCCACACACACACACACTGATGGTACACACACACACACTGATGGTACACACACACACCCTGATGGTCCCCACACACACACACACTGATGGTGCCACACACACACACTGATGGTTCACACACACACACCCTGATGGTCCCCACACACACACACACTGATGGTACACACACACACACTGATGGTCCACACACACACACACTGATGGTTCACACACATACACACCGATGGTCCCCACACACACACACACTGATGGTACACACACACATTGATGGTGCCCACACACACACTGATGGTTCACACACACACACACTGATGGTCCACACACACACACACTGATGGTTCACACACACACACACTGATGGTCCACACACACACACACTGATGGTGCCCACACACACACTGATGGTCCACACACACACACACTGATGGTTCACACACACACACACTGATGGTCCACACACACACACACTGATGGTTCACACACACACACACTGATGGTGCCCACACACACACACACACTGATGGTTCACACACACACACACTGATGGCCCCACACACACACACTGATGGTGCACACACACACACACTGATGGATCACACACACACTGATGGTGCCACACACACACACTGATGGATCACACACACACACTGATGGTGCCACACACACACACTGATGATTCCCGCACACACACACTGATGGTGCACACACACACACACACTGATGGTGCACACACACACACTGATGGTTCACACACACACACACACTGATGGTACACACACACACTGATGGTCCACACACACACACTGATGGTCCCACACACACACACTGATGGTGCCCACACACACACACTGATGGTCCCACACACACACACACTGATGGTTCACACACACACACTGATGGTCCCCACACACACACACACACACTGATGGTACACACACACATATTGATGGTGCCCACACACACACATACTGATGGTTCACACACACACACACTGATGGTCCACACACACACACACTGATGGTTCACACACACACACACACACTGATGGTCCCCACACACACACACTGATGGTTCACACACACACACACTGATGGTCCCACACACACACACACTGATGGTTCACACACACACACTGATGGTCCCCACACACACACACTGATGGTCCCACACACACACACACTGATGGTTCACACACACACACACTGATGGTCCCACACACACACACACTGATGGTTCACACACACACACTGATGGTCCCCACACACACACACTGATGGTCCCCCCACACACACACACTGATGGCTCACACACACACACACTGATGGTACACACACACACATTGATGGTGCCCACACACACACACACTGATGGTTCACGCACACACACACACTGATGGTCCCCACACACACACACTGATGGATCACACACACACACTGATGGTGCCCACACACACACACACTGATGGCCCCACACACACACACACTGATGGCTCACACACACACACACACACTGATGGTGCCACACACACACACTGATGATTCCCGCACACACACACTGATGGTGCCACACACACACTGATGGTCCCCACAAACACACCCAAGAGCGTGAAACAAAAGCCCGCTACCAATAGTGGACAATTACAAAAGAATGCCATGCAAGTCCCCTTCCCCTGAATGTCTCCCTGGTGGTCGCGATCACCCGCCCCCCTCCACCGAGTAGCACCTCCAACTCGCAACCGCGTCTACCCGCCCCCCTCCACCGAGTAGCACCTCCAACTCGCAGCCGCGTCTACCCGCCCCCCTCCACCGAGTAGCACCTCCAACTCGCAGCCGCGTCTACCCGCCCCCCTCCACCGAGTAGCACCTCCAACTCGCAGCCGCGTCTACCCGCCCCCCTCCACCGAGTAGCACCTCCAACTCGCAGCCGCGTCTACCCGCCCCCCTCCACCGAGTAGCACCTCCAACTCGCAGCCGCGTCTACCCGCCCCCCTCCACCGAGTAGCACCTCCAACTCGCAGCCGCGTCTACCCGCCCCCCTCCACCGAGTAGCACCTCCAACTCGCAGCCGCGTCTACCCGCCCCCCTCCACCGAGTAGCACCTCCAACTCGCAGCCGCGTCTACCCGCCCCCCTCCACCGAGTAGCACCTCCAACTCGCAGCCGCGTCTACCCGCCCCCCTCCACCGAGTAGCACCTCCAACTCGCAGCCGCGTCTACCCGCCCCCCTCCACCGAGTAGCACCTCCAACTCGCAGCCGCGTCTACCCGCCCCCCTCCACCGAGTAGCACCTCCAACTCGCAGCCGCGTCTACCCGCCCCCCTCCACCGAGTAGCACCTCCAACTCGCAGCCGCGTCTCTTGGGGCGACGCGGGGAGTCGCGAATGAGCCGAGTGCCGCTGTTAGCACGGGCAGCCCACGATGGTGACTCGGAGCTGAAACACTTTTCCCTTCACATCAGTCTCACCTCGCCCAGATGGATATCCCCGACCACCCGATCTGACATCGCTCCACTCTCCCTCCCTCCCTCCACCACCCCCTCACCTCCCTTGCACCCCCACCCCCCCACCAATGCCGATTGGGGTTGTTATCAACAACATCAACAGAGGCTCAACCTCGATCGTTCTCGCCACAAGATCGGAGTAAAAAACCCGATAGTTTCTCTCTCTCGATTGGAAGCTTTCGTGACTGCAGGAATTACTCTTTGGTGTGTGTTTCTGTGTTGTCTCTTTATCTGTGTGTCTCTGTGTGCGTCTCTCTGCTTGTGTGTCTGTCTGTGTGTCTCCGTGTCTGTGTTTTGACTGTGTGTGTCTCTGTGTTGTCTCTCTCTGCTTGTGTGTCTGTCTGTGTGTCTCTCTCTGTGTGTCTATGTTGTGTGTCTCTCTCTGTGTGTGTCTCTGTGTTGTCTCTCTCTGCTTGTGTGTCTGTCTGTGTGTCTCCGCGTACGTGTTTTGTCTTTCTCTCTAATGTAGTTCTACCTGATGACGATTGCTTGTGTTACAATTGAAACGTCGCCTTCTATTATTTATTTTATTTTATTGCTACGTTCAAGTTCTATTATTAGGTGTAGCCCTGTGAGCCATTCGGCTCTTGAATCGGGTGCAACCGCAACAAACAGAAAAAAAACATGAACAAGATAACACCTTAAAGTGACTATGTGACTATGTGCGTGTATGTGGGTGTGTGTGTGAGTGTGTGTGAGTGTGTGTGTGCGTGCATGTGAGTGTGTGTGTGTATGTGAGTGTGTGTGTGTTTTGTGAGTGTGTGTGTGTATGTGAGTGTGTGTGTGTATGTGAGTGTGTGTGTGTATGTGAGTGTGTGTGTGCATGTGAGTGTGTGTGTGCATGTGAGTGTGTGTGTGTATGTGAGTGTGTGTGTGTATGTGAGTGTGTGTGTGCGTGCATGTGAGTGTGTGTATGTGAGTGTGTGCGTGTATGTGAGTGTGTGTGTGCGTGCATGTGAGTGTGTGTATGTGAGTGTGTGCGTGTATGTGAGTGTGTGTGTGCGTGCATGTGAGTGTGTGTATGTGAGTGTGTGTGTGTGTTTGTGAGTGTGTGTGTGGGGAGCAGTAATGTAGCGGTTATCGCGCTGCGCTATGATCTTGGAAACACGGGTTCGATTCCCGCTCACGGCCAACACCAGTGACGATTATCTGAACAGGTCCTGGGCCTCCCCTAGGTCGACTCAGCCTCAAATGAGTACCTGGTGCCGTCTGACTGGGGAGACAAAGGCGACCGGGCGTGGTGTTGGCCACCCATCGTGTGCCGTGCCGGCCTTCATAGGTGCTCGCTAACAGCACTTGCTCCAACAGTCTGTTGCAGGCTATACGAGGGATCTTTGTCTTTGTATTTGTGTGGAGAGCGGCAGTGTAGCGGTTAGCGCGCTGCGCTACGAGCCCGGCGACCCCAGTTCGAAGCCCGCTCGCGCCCATTAACGGCCCTTCACGAGGTCGACTCAGCCTTTAACGGCGCGGTGTGTAAACAACAGCGCTGGCGTGCTGCTGTTGGCCACCCATTCCCTCGTGCGCCGTGCCAGCCTTCATATGCGCTGCTTGCTCCTCGCTAACAACACTTGCTGCTGTGATTAGCGCACAGTGCAGCAAACCCGACCTGCTCGAGTTCGACTCTCAGCCACGGCTAACATCAGTGACGAGCAATATCAGAACCTTAGGGGAGACACATTCGGGTGGGTCATGGCGCTGTTCACACGACCGGCTTTCTTCACATGCGGACAGCGCTATGTAGACTGCACGTTCAATGTGGGCTACGCGTTCTCTGTATGAGATACTTGGGCTGTTGTGTATCGCACGTGGCGTGTGGCGCGCTGCTAATGAACGCGCCCCAGGTAAGCAGAAGGGGGGGGGTGCGGGGGACCTGGGATCAGGCTAATAAATGCGTCTCTCTCTCTCTGAGCCAGCGGCGGTGAGGGTGGCTGCTTAATTAAACATTTAACGGGCAGACGACACACACGGAGAGACGCGAAGTGAGCAACGCATGTAGCGCCACGCCCGCGCATAAGCAGCTCACGAATTGGCTGAAAACATCTTAATGTGTAGAGAACTGCAGAGCAAATTGTTGGCGTCGGCTCATCGCCTGGCGGCCTTCCTGCTCGTGTCTGTGGTTCATACTCAGCGATTGTGAGATTCAATTTACATGACGACCTAGGTAGGGGAGGCGGCCGCCTTTGTCTGATGTTTACACATCACACCAGATCCTCATTTAAGTCTACAACGTGGAGGCCTGGGTCGTAGTATGCGAACCACTGCGCCACCACTCCTCGCAGATACATGTACACGTGGACACATCTGCGCGTACACGTTACACCCATTGCCATGTGTCGTAGCACAGGCGCACACGCAATGGCAAAACTAATACAGGAATTAGTCATTCAGAAAATAAAGCCAAATGGCCATTGCATAGTCAGTCTATAGATGTGCACAGAAGGCGTTTATCATCATTTCATTATCGAGACTGCGTATGCTGTACGAACATAATGGCCATCTAAACTCGGAACCCCGCGTACGATCCACTCCTCAATCTCGCAGAGAGAGAGGCGTGAGCAGGGAACCACAGACGAGTAGCAGCCACGCCCTAAACTCCAAGCTCTGCTGTCCTTTACATATTAAGGTCAATTAATCGGTGTGCTTAAATGTGTGGCGACGTCTGGAGCACCCGGAGAAAATCTCCGCGTGCGAGGAAACACGCGTTACTGGACGTTGATACAGACGCCAGATCATCAGCATCATCATCAGCATCATCATCAGCATCATCATGAGCAGCAGCAGCAGCCGTATTATTATCAGTGGCCAATTCTCGCCGTCTCCCGGGGTCGTAGCGCAGTGCCCGCCGGGACAGGGGTTGAGTTTTTATCCCGAGAGCCCTCGGCGTCTGCTACAAGGGGGGAGGGGCCCGCGGGGGGGGGGCGATGGGGTGAGGGGGAGGAGGCGGACGCTACGCACGGGCGCATTCACGAGCTCGGTTGCCGAACGACAACCGCTGAACCGGTAACCGTTTTCAAGATTGGTTAACGGTTCTGGAAGTGAGGTACCGGTCGTCGTCTTGAATGGAAATTTTATAATTAACTAGCGGTAAATACCCGGCGTTGCTCGGGCGAAAAAGGCAGACACACACATGGACTTACACACAGACATCGATCCACACACATAGAAACACATCGACGTAGACGCTACACACACACACACATATGGTTAAACCCAGGATAGATCGTTAGCAGGCCAGCCTAAATGTTTGTAACCGGCGAAGATGTTCCATTAGGGGGGTGCACGCTTCGCAAGCGTAGAGAAGGGAGGGAATTACCGTGGCCGAGAAGACCTGGAGCTTCATGCGCAGCGAGAGACCAGGTAGCTTCCACACAGCGTAACGCAGCCGATGAAAAGAGAATAGCGCTCGACTGATTTGGAGTGAGACCTCTGCTGTTAAACCGGAGCCGGTCATGAGCACACTGGCCAGGTATGGGAATCTTTCCACAACTGCCGCATCACCAATTGTGAGTTGTGGGGGTGGATTGTCCGATGGTACAAAATACCCAGGCAGGTGCTTAGTTGCGCGCGCACGGACGTACAAACGGCACGGCGGTTCAAGTCACCGCGTGAGGAAAAAAACAAAGTTAAAGGTGCAGCCCTGAAAGTGCCTACTCGCTCACGCCACCGCTGTCGGAAGGGCCTCTGCTGGAGGGAGCTGTGGGGGCGGTGACTGTCAGTGGAGGTGTCTGCGGCAGAGAGGCCGAGGGATCTAAGAAAGTAGCCCCGGTGTTCCGAGTGCCGCGGCGGGAGATCGAATCACAGCGGCGACCTCTGGTCGGCAAGGCCAGTGTGCTGACTATTATTACATCACAGCATTCTATGTTTATTCAACCGGTTTTTACCGGTTTACCGGAGTTTTTTTAAATACGGTTATCGAGGGTTAACACGTAGGCTTTGGCGGTTATTGAGTATGCAAAAATATACGATGTTAAATATTCACACCGACATACATACATGTAAATATGCGCACACACCTTGACATATATACACAGAGACAAAGATCCCCCGTATAGCCTTAACATACTGTTGGGGCAAGCGCTGTTAGAGAACACCTACGAAGGCCGGCACGGCACACGAGGGGGTGGATGCCCAACACTACGCCCGGCCGCCTTTGTCTCCCCAATGGTGATGTTTATAAACCTCATTTGAGGCTGAGTCGACGTAGGGGAGGCCTAGGACCGATTAAGATAATCGTCACGGTTGTTTGTTAACCGTGAGCGCTACCGCTCTCCTAAGCACTCAGCTATCGTTCAAAAACACACCCGCGCACAACAACAACCGCCATTTGCCACATAGCGGTGGTGACGTCACCACGACACGTGTGCCAGGCTATGTGCACCTTGAGGCCACGTGAAGTGTCGAACGCCCGCTGGCAAGAGGTCACGGGGCAGACCCAGGTGCCACGGGTCGACTGACTGAGATGACCGAGATAACTGGCTGATGCACCACCTGTGCCCCCTACTGTGCCAACTTGCTGTGCTTTAGCCACCTGGCACTCCGCTCGTTGTTGTGAGCGTCGCTCCTCCCCCCTTCGTAGTTGTTGGATGGCGACTGCCTCCAACTGCCCAGTAGCGTCTTTCACGAACCTCCTCCACAGAAGCCGATCTTGACACCGCTGGTATCAGTCATCGGCAAGTCCACTCAGCTCCACATCCTCCTGCACCACATCACTCCATCTCTTCCCTAGCCCGTAACGCGCTCGTTTAGCCCCCTCGATCGGGCCGAACAAAAGCTGTTTAGGCATGCGGTGGCGGGGCATGTGGGCTACATGACCCAGCCAACGCAGCCTTGCTCATCGATGGGACTTTGTCCAGATCTTTCAAGGATTTGTGAGCTCATCACACAATACAGCCTGGTTATACCCAGGATGGATCGTAGGCAGGCCAGCTTAAATGTTTCTAACCAGCGAAGATGTTCCATTAGGGGGGTCCACGTTTCGCAAGCGTAGAGAAGGGAGGGAATGACCGTGGCCGAGAAGACCCGAAGCGTCGTGTGGAGCGAAAGACCAGGTAGCTTCCACACAGCGTTACGCAACCGATGAAAATATATTGCCGCTCGACTGATTCTGAGTGAGACCTCCGCTGTCAAACCGGAGCCGGTCATGAGCACACTGCCCAGATATGGGAAACTCTCCACAACTGCCATATCACCAAATGTGGGGGTGGAGTGTCCGATGGTACAAAATACCCAGGCAGGTGCTTAGTTTTGGTGGGGCTGATGGTAAGTCCCCACCTCTTAGTGGCAAGCTCCAGGTTCAGCAGCGGCGCCTCCAACTCCTACTCTGAGTGAGCAGCTATTACCAAATCATCGGTTTGGTTGAGCAATAGGGAGCCATCCCTTTACCGCACCCGGGCATCGATCAGCCTCCCATTGTATCTGTACCAGATGGAAATTCCTCCTGTACAGATATTGAAGGCTTCACGAACTACGTGGTCGAAATAAATGTAAAATGTATTTAGATGTTATTTAAATAGATGTTATGTATTTAACACGCACACACAGACACAGACCCGAGTGTACATAGACACAGCCAACAGCACAGATTTCCCCGTGTAGGCCACACAGGCTGTTGGGGGCAAGTGTTGCATGCGAGAACTTGTGAAGGTCGGCAAACGAGAGAGTAGATTGTCCAGCACGACGCCCAGTCGCCTTCATCTCCCCAGTGCCGCTGCGTACACAACGCGCCGGGTACATATTTAAGGTTGAGTCGACCTAGCGGAGACCCAGAAATGGTTCAGATAATCGCCGACATGGCCGTGAGGAGCAGCAACCCAACTCGCGTCGTCGGGCTCACGGCGAAATGCGTTAACCACCGCGCCATCGCTCCTCATATTTGTAGACAAATGAATACTACATAAAGATGCCTCCCGATAGCATGAACATACTTTTTGGGGCAAGTGCTGTAAAGGAGTAGCGCCTATGAAGGCCAGCACGGCACACGAGGGGATGGGTGGCAAGCACCACGCCGGGCCGCCTTTCTCTCCCCATTGGCGATGTTTATACCGCACCGGGTGCTCATTTGTGGCTGAGTCGACCGAGGGGAGGCCCAGGACCGGTTCAGATAATTGTCACCGGTGTTGGCTGTGAGCAGGAATCGAACTCGGGTCGCCGGGTTCATAGCGCAGCGCGATAACCGCTACACTATCGCTCCCACACAGACACACACACACAGACACACACACACAGACACACACAGACACAACACAGACAGACACACACAGACAGACACACACCGACGCACACGCGGCGCCGGGCGGGTGGGGGGAGGCTCTCGCCATCAGCGCCGCTGTCCGCGAGCTCCGACCTCAGTGAGCAGCGAGGAGGGCGAGGAGGGCCACTTCCACCAGGGACGCTGCGCCGGCAGGTGGGGGGGGGGGGGGGGCTGTGTGCGGGGGGGCTGTGGGGGGGGGGGGCTGTGGTGGAGGGGTGGCGGGGAGTGGGATGCTGTCATGCGGCCCACGGGGATACCTCTGAATCCGTGCCCAATGCCCGTGGGCTCCTCCCTGGGGGGGGGGGGGGGGGTTCTGTTAGGATCCACGGGGTGTTGGCTTGGGCCTCTTCATTAGCGCGCGGAGTTCTCTCCCACCGCGCAGTTGTGCGCAAGGCAAATCTCCACCCTCCCGGGATGCGGGATCGAACCCTGGGTTTTAAAGACCACGGGTCGCGATTCGAACAAGGGCCAGAGACACGGTGCCTGTGGTGGCCGTGCGTGTGGCCTGTAGGCCGGGACTGTCCACATGTTGTGGGCGGTACAGCAAGCGGACTAATCGCCATCTGTTTCCATTTGTACGTTGGGTGGGGTAGAGTGTTGCCCCTTGCTCCGGTTTCTTCCCACGTATCGTACGAACACCCACGTTGACTGAGAACATCTTGAAATGAAAAAAACAACAACACATTCTTCAATATAAAAAACATCTTGAAAGAAAAAAAAAACATGTTAAAAGAAAAAAAAACCCCGTAGCGGCAGGACCCTCCTGAAAAAAAAAGAGTTATGCGACTCATCGTGGCTTTCCTGGAATAATAAGTAATGATTATAGCGTGCGAACGTTGCAAGAGGCTCACTCACCACGGCCGCCTGCTCCTCCTCCTCCCTCGCCCCCTCCCTCCACCCCAACTCTCCCCGGAGCGCACCGCGCCACTGTTGATTACACAACGGGCTCGAGTGCGCGTGGGGCGTAATCAGCGCTACTCGTCCCAATTAAGAGGGGGGCCCCCCTCCCGCCTCCTCCCGTCCACCACCCCACTCCCCCCCCACCCCACCCCCTGTCCTTCGCGCTGATGGATGATACTCGAGCGTCCTTCCGAGGCCTCGCTCCGTGCCCGCGTGGCGGACGCGGCGCCGCTTTCCGGGGTAATCAACCCCCTAAACTCGGGGCAACGGCGGACCTTTACGTCAGCGAATCATTTCGTGATTAGCTAATGTGAATAACAAGTGCTGGGGGGGGGGGGATTAATTGGACCGCTTTATATATACGTGTTTTTTCTTTCTCTCTAACCAATTACGCGGCTTTTAACGAGCATTCGTCGGGCAATTGATGGCGCGGGGGATCATTAACGCGGGGAGGGCGCAGCGCCGTGCCGGGCGGGCGTCGTGGCGAGGGAGCCGCGTGGCGTCCTGGAGGCAAGGGGATGGCCGGCGCCGAGGTGCGATACCCGGCGGCAAAGGTTAATTGTGGAGTCTGTGATATTTCATTTGTCCGATCACGCGTTGCGCATGGCCTGGCAGAGAGGCGCGTTGCCCATTAAAGCCGGTGGCGCGCGCGGTTCTCGCGCAGGACACAGGGAACCGCGTGGGCGAGATGCGGAATATCGTTGATTGTTTCACAGCAAACGCGATTCTCCCCAGACGGAGCCGCAACTCCGCGCCGTGCCGAGTCGCGTGCACGCCGCGTGGACAAGCGGCGTCCCCCACTGAACCCGCGCCGCCACTCCCTTGCCCGTCCGTGGCATCAGCGTTCGGCCGGACTGCCCGTCGATTCGCAGCGATTACCCCGAAACGCCTCCTGTCCTCTCCCCGTCGGCGAGCGAACGCAGTTGACGCAGACGCGGCGCGCATCACAACGGCGATGGCGAGCGAGATAGAGAGAGAAGGGGGAGCGCGTCGTGTGAGTGAGCGGACGGCGCGGGCTGCTGGTGATGAGACGGGGGTAATCGCGCTGTCAGCTCCCGCCGAGGCTGTCACTTTCACTCGGGCCGCTGCGGCTGCAGCCGCCACTCAGGCGCGGCTCCCTCTGATGGGGCGAGGCAGCCACGCAGCTGCCCGATGGACGAGGGCACTTTGATGGATTCATCTTAACCCACGTCGCGCTCGCGAGCGCGGGACGCACGAGGGGGCAAGACGCCGCAACTCCGCAACAAAGTAAACCGACGGCTCCCCGTCTCGATGAAGGAGGCGGCTCCCACGAGGGGTCCATAGGAGCGTTATCACACGCCAGCAGCATCGGGAGTGATCCACAACTTTAAACAATTCAGCTCATCGAGAGACGCGTTGTGTTTGGGGGTGTAGCTTAAAGCAATTGAATCCCCCATAATCTAGAGATCGTTTATTTATTTTTTTACAATTTCTTATAACGGTGGTGTTGGTGTGCACAAAATCACGGCAAAATCAAAGATAATGAGGTTTGAGGAACCTGACCGCTCCCGGGAGCCACTCCCGGTTATTCAATTCGCGTCGTCGTGATGAGTGTGTCTTGTAGCCACACGCGCGGTCCAGCCTCCCTCGTAAGCGAGGCCACGGATTCCCGTGGGAATTCCACAGAGGAGGGATGGATAAAGCGTTGACGTGCACAGTGCTATGCGCCCCTTGCCTCACAGTGGATTTTGCAGAGTCAGCGGTGACATCACCGCAAGAGCGTTGCATTAAAACTTACCGCAGTCACAACGCAAGTGACGTTTCTCGGGTTGTGAGGCCCGATTGAAAATTGGCACTGCCAGGGTACCAAAGCCAGAGCTAGTACTGTGTCTATGGTACTAGAGCCAGAGCTATCCCTGTGTGTAGTACCACTAGAGCCAGTGCTAGTACTGTGTCTATGGTACTAGAGCCAGAGCTAGTAATGTGTGTGTAGTACCACTACAGTCAGTGCTATTAATGTGTGTGTGGTACCAGAGCCAGTGCTCGTACTGTGTGTACCACTAGAGCCAGAGCTAGCACTGTGTCTGTGGTACTAGAGCCAGAGCTAGTACTGTGTGTGTGGTACTAGCGCCAGTGCTCGTACTGTGTGTGTATCACTAGAGCCAGTGCTAGTACTGTGTGTGTGGTACTAGCGCCAGTGCTCGTACTGTGTGTGTATCACTAGAGCCAGAGCTAGTACTGTGTGTGTGGTACTAGCGCCAGTGCTCGTACTGTGTGTGTACCACTAGAGCCAGAGCTAGTACTGTGTGTGTGGTGCTAACGCCAGTGCTCGTACTGTGTGTGTGGTACTAGAGCCAGAGCTAGTACTGTGTGTGTGGTACTAGAGCCAGAGCTAGTACTGTGTGTGTGGTGCTAGCGCCAGTGCTCGTACTGTGTGTGTATCACTAGAGCCAGAGCTAGTACTGTGTGTGTGGTGCTAGCGCCAGTGCTAGTACTGTGTGTGTGGTACTAGCGCCAGTGCTAGTACTGTGTGTGTGGTGCTAACGCCAGTGCTCGTACTGTGTGTGTGGTACTAGCGCCAGAGCTAGTACTGTGTGTGTGGTGCTAACGCCAGTGCTAGTACTGTGTGTGTGGTACTAGCGCCAGTGCTAGTACTGTGTGTGTGGTGCTAACGCCAGTGCTAGTACTGTGTGTGTGGTACTAGCGCCAGAGCTAGTACTGTGTGTGTGGTGCTAACGCCAGTGCTAGTACTGTGTGTGTATCACTAGAGCCAGAGCTAGTACTGTGTGTGTGGTGCTAACGCCAGTGCTCGTACTGTGTGTGTGGTACTAGAGCCAGAGCTAGTACTGTGTGTGTGGTACTAGCGCCAGTGCTAGTACTGTGTGTGTGGTACTAGCGCCAGTGCTCGTACTGTGTGTGTGGTGCTAACGCCAGTGCTAGTACTGTGTGTGTGGTACTAGCGCCAGTGCTCGTACTGTGTGTGTGGTACTAGCGCCAGTGCTAGTACTGTGTGTGTGGTACTAGCGCCAGTGCTAGTACTGTGTGTGTGGTACTAGCGCCAGTGCTAGTACTGTGTGTGTGGTGCTAACGCCAGTGCTAGTACTGTGTGTGTGGTGCTAACGCCAGTGCTCGTACTGTGTGTGTGGTACTAGAGCCAGAGCTAGTACTGTGTGTGTGGTACTAGCGCCAGTGCTAGTACTGTGTGTGTGGTACTAGCGCCAGTGCTCGTACTGTGTGTGTGGTGCTAACGCCAGTGCTAGTACTGTGTGTGTGGTACTAGCGCCAGTGATCGTACTGTGTGTGTGGTACTAGCGCCAGTGCTAGTACTGTGTGTGTGGTACTAGCGCTAGTGCTAGTACTGTGTGTGTGGTACTAGCGCCAGTGCTAGTACTGTGTGTGTGGTACTAGCGCCAGTGCTAGTACTGTGTGTGTGGTGCTAACGCCAGTGCTAGTACTGTGTGTGTGGTACTAGCGCCAGTGCTAGTACTGTGTGTGTGGTGCTAGCGCCAGTGCTAGTACTGTGTGTGTGGTACTAGCGCCAGTGCTAGTACTGTGTGTGTGGTACTAGCGCCAGTGCTAGTACTGTGTGTGTGGTACTAGCGCCAGTGCTAGTACTGTGTGTGTGGTACTAGCGCCAGTGCTAGTACTGTGTGTGTGGTGCTAACGCCAGTGCTAGTACTGTGTGTGTGGTACTAGCGCCAGTGCTAGTACTGTGTGTGTGGTGCTAGCGCCAGTGCTAGTACTGTGTGTGTGGTACTAGCGCCAGTGCTAGTACTGTGTGTGTGGTACTAGCGCCAGTGCTAGTACTGTGTGTGTGGTACTAGCGCCAGTGCTCGTACTGTGTGTGTGGTACTAGCGCCAGGGCAAAAATCCCTTACACAGCCTTCAACAGACTCTTGAGGCAAGTGCTGTTAGCGAGCACCGATTAAGGCCCAACAGACAGTCGAGCGGGAGAGGGCGTTAGGTGGCCAACACCACGCCCGTTCGTCTTTGCCTCCCAACGCCGATGTCTACTACACACCGCAGCCATTGAAGCCGAGTCGATCTAGGGGCGGCCCAGCACCGGTTCAGATGTTCGTCACCGGTGTGTGGCCTTGAGCGGGAATCGAACTGTGGTGGTGGTGGTCCTGTTCCTAGCGCAGTTCGTTCACCACGGCACTCCGACGAGCACCTCCGATTAGCACGGTTGGCCACGTACGGTGCGAAAGAAGTTCCACATACATGCTACGGCTCTCCAAATATGTACAACATCATCAATCAGTCACACTTCATTACTGTAGCACTATGCGTGCAACACAAATGCAATACATGGTGCTTTACAGGTGTAGTGGTGGTGTTGACGTGCGCCGACTGTGACAGTGATGGATCACGGGGCGGCACGGGGTGCGGGGTTGGGCACGCGTTGTAGGTGTGGTATGGACGCGCGCGCCGGGAGTGACAGATGACGGGGCGGCGCGGCGTGGGTGGTGAGGCACGCTGAGATGTGGGAAGACAGGATCGTAGCCAGCGCCCAGTGATTGGTCGAATAGGATGGGTGCTCGCAGCGACGTCCGCAGGTGGGGTATAAAGGGGGACGCGCGAGAGCACTCGGGGAGAGTTACCCAGTTGAAGACCAGAAGACGGAGCTGAAGACCTAGTGCCCCGAGACCCCTAGTCCCGCCGTCCTTGTAGGAACCGGGGCCCTGTGTGGCTCGGAGGCGAGACTGTGGGACCCGGGGTCCGACGCCCACGTGGGTCGGGCTGGGGACCCACAGTCAAGACGGACACCCCGGGCAGGGAGTGTCCAGAGTAGCTCAGTGGGCGTTAGTCGCCAGGGTAGCTAAGTGGGTGTTGGTCACCCGAGTAGCTCAGTGGGCGTTAGTCGCCGAGTAGCTAAGTGGGTGTTGGTCACCCGAGTAGCTCAGTGGGCGTTAGTCGCCAGGGTAGCTAAGTGGGTGTTGGTCACCCGAGTAGCTCAGTGGGCGTTAGTCGCCGAGTAGCTAAGTGGGTGTTGGTCACCCGAGTAGCTCAGTGGGCGTTAGTCGCCAGGGTAGCTAAGTGGGTGTTGGTCACCCGAGTAGCTCAGTGGGCGTTAGTCGCCAGGGTAGCTAAGTGGGTGTTTGTCACCCGAGATACTAAGTGGGTGTTAGTCACCTGTGAACGAGTTGGTGAAATAAAGAGTGTGCTACCCGTGAAGTCGTCTCCCGCCGAGTTACTACATTACAACTGGCGTCAGAAGTAAACCTGTCTTCATGAAGAATGGACACGAAGAAGACTACCCGTACCCACGAGCGAGGTCGGGAAGACGACGGCGTACCGGGGACACCAACCTCGGGAGGAGAGGACGAGGAGTTGCCGCCGATGCAGCACTTCGCGGTGATGGCCGACGCTCCGCTCGCCTCCGACACCAGCCTCCAAGACGCACACTCCCGGTTGGCGGAGTTGCTACTCGCCGCCGCCGCTGTCTTGGCGGACATCTCCGTTCCGGCGAGCGAAAAAACGGCTGCGGGGTTGGTGGAGAAAGCGAGGTTGGAGGGATCCCGCCAAAAGGCGCTTCGCGCCAAAAGTCTTGAAGTTGCCGCCGTTTTTGAGGGGCCGCCATCGATTGGCGGGAAGCACGGACACCACGTGGCCGGAGACCTCCGCTCAGCGCAGCCCACGTCATCAGCGCGCGCCGGAGCTCTCCATTTTGCGCCTGACGACCGAGCCGACATTTTACACAACTACAGCGGAGCGCGGGAAAATCTCTCCGACGTCGACGACGATCGGGTCCTCCAGCAAAGATTGCCCGCGCTGTCGGCGTTCAAGGCGGATGGGGGCGACTGGGGAGCCTTCCAACGAAGGTTCCTCGCTCATCAGGAAATGTCGGGGTGGTCCGACACCACTGCCCTGCGTGCGTTGCCAGCGATGCTCGACGACGACGCGCTTGCAGCCTTCACATCTGCTGCAAGGTCGTCCCGCTCTACGCTCCAGGCCGCACTACACCTGATGGCGAAGGTGTTCGGGCCGCCCTCCACCTGTCGCCACCAGTTCTACGATCGGCGAAAGGTGGCTGGAGAAACGACGCTCGCCTATCGCACGGCGCTGCTCGCCTTGGCGGACGCAGCTTTTCCCCGCATGGACAAGGAGGGGAAGGACGCCATGGTGACGGAGCAGCTGCTGGCGTTGGCCCACGAGTTGGGGGTCCCCATCAATGTGGCGGACGAAATGGATATCTGCTCCCTGGCGATCGCCACGAGCATTCACGCGTACGAGGTCCTCAAGCGCAAGCCGGCGGTCGTCTGCAAATTGGCGGGGAACGCGGCACTGGCCGCCACGATCGCCGAACCTCAGCCAGCTGCGGATCAGGAGCAGGCCTTCGCTGCATCGCGTCCGGGGGAGTGGAGAACGGGAGGTCGTTCGCCCACACGTTCATCCCGCAAGCTGGAGCAACCGAAACCTATGACGTCCCTCGTCGTCTGCTACAACTGCGGCCTTCGGGGTCACGTCGCAGCCGGGTGCCGGGCCCCGCGTCAGCGCGCCACAGGACCACGTCGGGACGACGACCAGGCCCACAAGTCATCCCAACAAAACCCGGCAAGTCGCGGCACCTCACACGCTCGGTCCACATACACGGCACGTTCGGGTCGCCGCTTGGCGGTGGGGGGTTCGCGGCTGGGTGCCGGGGGTTCACTTCGGCGAGTGGGGTCCGTACACGGCCCGCAAGCAGTCGAATGGTCCGAATTGGCCCACAGGATAGTGGCTGCGTCGGCCGGGTCGTCCGTGGTAATGGGGTTTATTGACGGGGTTGAGGTCCGGGTGCTTGTGGACACGGGTGCGTCGGCCACTATCATTTCGGACCTTATTTATAACATTCTTCCCGTCCAAAGTAGACCCCTTCTGCCAGTGGACGTGCCATTTTATGCGGCGAATGGGGGATCCCTGGGGATCATCGGCCAGATTCGGGCGACTATTTGCATTGGTGACATCAAATTGGCGGGCCCTATTTTTGTATCATCATCGCTGGCCGTTCCCTGTTTGCTAGGTACGGACTTTTTGTCCAAAATGCCCATCAAAATTCTCATAGATCAGGCCTGCATTGAGCTTCCGTCGGGTCGGCGGGTTGCGTTCTTGACGAGCCCTACCAAAATACGCACGGTTTGTGCGACGGTGCAGGCGCTGGCAACTCAGACTGTACGGGTGCCCCCGGGATCGCAAATGTTGGTACCCCTTCGGTTGAGGAAACCACTCGGGGTGGGTGCGGAGGCACAGGGAGTGCTGTTGGGGCCGTCTAACAGGGCCAGAAGGGGCCTCGACTTAGCGGTTGCTCAAACCATGGTGAGAGGGGACAGTGAGCCGTTCGTAATGGTCCTGAATACGGGGTCGCGGCCGGCCGTAATTGCGCAGGGAACGGTGCTGGCTCACGCCGCGCCGCTACCCGTTGAGGAACGGCTCGTGGCTCAAGCAGATTTCACTGTCGAGTCGCATCCTCCAAGTGATGAGGGGACAGAGTGGTTGGACTCGTTGTGTGCCGGTTCTGCTAACTTGTCCAAAGTGCAATTGGGAGCATTGAGGGGTTTGCTACTCGAGTTTGCTGACGTGTTCAGCAAACATAAGTACGATATCGGCTGCACGGACCTGTTGCGCCACCACATAGCTACAGGGAACGCGGCCCCTATTCGACAGAATCCCTTCCGGCTCAGCCCAGCTGAGAAGGAGCATGTGCAATCGGCGGTTAATGATATGTTGGCGGCCGATATCATTTCGCCCTCTTCTAGTCCATGGGGTGCTCCTATTGTCCTAGTTAAAAAACAGGACGGGTCCTTGCGGTTTTGTGTCGATTTCCGCCGCTTAAACAAAATCTCGATGGCGGATGCGTATCCGCTCCCCAGGATGGATGAGTCGCTGGATGCCTTGGCGGGAGCACAGTTTTTTTCCACACTCGATCTGCTTTCCGGATTTTGGCAATTGCCCATCGATAACGAGTCTAAACCTAAAACCGCTTTCCGGACACCTGGTGGCCTATTTGAATTCAACCGTTTGCCCATGGGCTTACATTCCGCTCCCACCACGTTCCAGAGACTCATGGAATTGGTTTTGTCGGGCCTCCAATGGGACACCTGTTTGATTTATCTCGACGATATCATCGTTTTCAGTCGGACTTTTGAGGAGCACCTCCAGCGACTGAGAGCGGTGTTCCTCAGGATGCGTTCCGCTAAGCTTAAATTTAAACTGGCTAAATGTTTTCTGCTTCGGGAATCGGTCAGGTATTTGGGCCATATCGTGAGTCGTTCAGGGATCTCGACAGACCCTGCTAAGACGCACTGCGTCAGCTCATGGCCAACGCCAACCTCGGTCACGGAGTTTCGCAGTTTTATTGGTTTCGCCTCCTATTACCGTCGTTTTGTCAAGCAGTTTGCCACCATAGCCAGGCCCCTGCATGCTTTGACGGCTAAGGGTGTGCGGTTTCACTGGGGGGCGGAAGAGGAGGCTGCGTTCTGCTCCCTTCGTGACGCCTTGGTGCAGGCTCCCCCCTTGTGTTACCCCGATTTCACACAACCGTTTTTGCTTGACACAGATGCCAGCAACACGGGTATCGGGGGGGTGCTCTCACAGGTGGTCGGGGGGGTTGAACGGGTGGTCGCCTACGGTAGTAGAGTTCTTTCCCCCGCCGAACAACGCTATTGCGTGACTCGCCGTGAATTGTTAGCGATTGTGTTTTTTACACAGCAATTCAGGCCGTATCTTTACGGCCGTCATTTTACGGTCCGTACGGACCATGCGGCTCTACAATACGCTATGCGCGTGGCACAGCCATCGGGCCAATTGTCCCGATGGTTGGAGGTCCTTCAGGACTACCAATTCACGACGATTTACCGCAAGGGATTGCGACACTCAAATGCGGACGCCTTGTCGCGGTTGCCACCGTGCACGGACTGCGCATGTTTGCTGGGATCGGCGCGGTGCAAACCCCCGGTCGCCGACACCCCGGGAGTTGCGCTCGCCGCCACTGACACCCCGGGAGTTGACGCTCCCACGGGGAGGGATTCGCTGTTGTCGTTGCCCCTCATTGAGTGGGGCCGTCTCCAAATGTCCGACAGCTCCCTACTTACGCTACGTCGGAAAGTTGGCGCTCCCGAGGTAGGGGATGCGCGGGTCGGTTCCTGGGTGTGCAGACAGGGCCTTTTGATGAAGTGGGACAACATGTCCCGGCGTCACGTGCTCGTTGTGCCTGTTGCTATGCGGGGTAGGGTCGTTCTGGCAGCTCATGAACGGCTCATGCATCTGGGTTTTCACAAAACGCTCGCCCTAATCCAGCGAGACTATTATTGGCCGGGGATGGGTAACGACGTGGCGAACATTCTTAAGGGATGCGTAGGGTGTGCCAAAAGAAAACCGCCACCATTGGCAGCTAATCCACCGCTGCAATCCATTCAAGTTTCGCGCACAAACGAATTGGTTGCGTTGGACATCTTGGGGCCCTTTCCTGCTACACCGAGGGGAAATAGGTTCCTGCTGGTTGGCGTAGAATACTTCACCCGATGGCCCATGGCATGGCCACTCGCCAACCAGTCGGCTGCAGCGGTGGCGGACGCCTTCGTCCAGGGTTTAGTTTTGGACAAGGGCGCCCCCGAACGCTTGCTGACGGATCAAGGAAAGAATTTTTCGAGCGTTTTGTTGCGCGAGGTGTGCGACCTGTTGGGTACAAAGAAAGTGCGTACTTCCCCCTACCACCCGCAGACTGACGGGATGGTTGAGCGTCTGAACAGGACAATTACGTCTATGCTGTGCCAACAGGTCTGCGACGATCAGGTTGATTGGGACTTACAGGTGCCGGGGGTACTCGCGGCCTATCGAATGGCCCCTCATGCGGCGACGGGGTTTTCCCCATTTTTTCTTATGTATGGGCGGGAGGCCGATCCGGCCATGGACGTCCAACTGGGGATTTCCCAGCCACGTGCAAAATCAAAATTGGCAGACCACATCAAATTTAATATCGCCAAATTGACTGAAGCGCGGGAGGCGGCGAGGTTGAATTCGCGGTCTCGGCAAATCGCGAACGAGAGATTGCATGGGCGGAGGGTGCATACGCATGATTGGAAACCAGGCGATAAGGCCTGGCTGCATTGTCCACATGCACCGTTGGCTACGTCCCCCAAATTGTTGAGACCTTGGAGGGGACCGGTGGAAATTGTGCGGGTTGCACGACCCCAGAGTATACAGATTAAATGGGAAAAACGCCGTTGGTACGTGCACCCCTCCCGACTGAAGCCCTATGCGGCACCGTGTGACCCCGTTCTGTGCCGTAACGACCGGGCGTGTGATGTGACCGTCGACTTGGGGAGGGATGTGTCGCAGGCTGATCCTCACGTGTCTCCACCTGACCCACCCCCAGGTGCCTCGGGCTTGACGGCTGCTGACCGTCGGGAACCGGAACCCCGCGGCACGCACGGGTCCTCGATGCCTGGCCAATGTCTTCCTGAACTGCCGGCACCACCGGACGGTCAACCGCGTCTGGTGCCGTACGACGGACCGGCAAGGCGGACTCGGGCTAGGGCACAACAATTTTCATGAAGACATTTTTTTTCGACACCGAGCTCGCCCGGTGTTCCCCTCTGCCGGGGTAATGTCCCGTTCTAGGGACGCTCGGAAAGAATGGGACGCTGCACGAGTCGAGAAAAAAAAAAAAATACATTTATTTTTCTTTCTGCATACACATTGGTATTGTCACTCGCCGGATTGTATATATTGTTCTGTTGTCGTGGTGGCATTGGTTGATGGTTGCGGATGGTAGTGTTCGCGTTGTGTTGTGTTGTTACGTTAGTTGTTGTTCTTGTTGTTGTGTTACGGGGCACACAGGGGGGTTTGTATATTTTTATAGCAGCCGGGTCGGCTGCGAGCTATGTGGTTGGGGGTGATGTAGTGGTGGTGTTGACGTGCGCCGACTGTGACAGTGATGGATCACGGGGCGGCACGGGGTGCGGGGTTGGGCACGCGTTGTGGGCGTGGTATAGACGCGCGCGCCGGGAGTGACAGATGACGGGGCGGCGCGGCGTGGGTGGTGAGGCACGCTGAGATGTGGGAAGACAGGATCGTAGCCAGCGCCCAGTGATTGGTCGAATAGGATGGGTGCTCGCAGCGACGTCCGCAGGTGGGGTATAAAGGGGGACGCGCGAGAGCACTCGAGGAGAGTTATCCAGTTGAAGATCGAAGACGGAGTTGAAGACCTAGTGCCCCGAGACCCCTAGTCCCGCCGTCCTTGTAGGGACCGGGGCCCTGTGTGGCTCGGAGGCGAGACTGTGGGACCCGGGGTCCGACGCCCACGTGGGTCGGGCTGGGGACCCACAGTCAAGACGGACACCCCGGGCAGGGAGTGTCCAGAGTAGCTCAGTGGGCGTTAGTCGCCAGGGTAGCTAAGTGGGTGTTGGTCACCTGAGTAGCTCAGTGGGCGTTAGTCGCCGAGTAGCTAAGTGGGTGTTGGTCACCCGAGTAGCTCAGTGGGCGTTAGTCGCCAGGGTAGCTAAGTGGGTGTTGGTCACCCGAGTAGCTCAGTGGGCGTTAGTCGCCGAGTAGCTAAGTGGGTGTTGGTCACCCGAGTAGCTCAGTGGGCGTTAGTCGCCAGGGTAGCTAAGTGGGTGTTGGTCACCCGAGTAGCTCAGTGGGCGTTAGTCGCCAGGGTAGCTAAGTGGGTGTTTGTCACCCGAGATACTAAGTGGGTGTTAGTCACCTGTGAACGAGTTGGTGAAATAAAGAGTGTGCTACCCGTGAAGTCGTCTCCCGCCGAGTTACTACATTACACAGGTATGAACAATAAAAGTGAAATTGTAGGCAAAATAATATCACGTAACAAATGTTTCGCAAAGACATAATAAAAAGAACACAATAAGAAAATCCTAATTAAAGCAAGTTGTTAAAAGTACGTTTTTGAGATTAACCCCCCCCCCCATGTGCGCATGCTGCGCATAGACACACATGGAACCAGGCACTGGCTTGGGTCACCAAAACGCTTCTATCAAAGTAAATATATCAACACCATTTGAAACGCGCGTGTTAAATCAGGCGCGTCCAAGTCGTTCACAGGGCGCCTCTCACGGAGCGCTGCTTCCCCTGATCGAGCCTCGCCGTGAGTGGGATGACAGCGGTGTTAGTGTCTGTGTGTGTGTGTTACGTCTGTGTGTGTTACGTGTGTGTGTGTTACGTCTGTGTGTGTGTTACGTGTGTGTGTGTTACGTGTGTGTGTGTTACGTCTGTGTGTGTTACGTGTGTGTGTGTTACGTGTGTGTTACGTGTGTGTGTGTTACGTGTGTGTGTGTTACGTGTGTGTGTGTTACGTGTGTGTGTGTGTTACGTGTGTGTGTTACGTGTGTGTGTGTGTTACGTGTGTGTGTGTTACGTCTGTGTGTGTGTTGGAGCGGTGGTGAAGCGGTCAGCGCGCTGCGCTACGAACCTGGCGATCGAGTTCCATTTCCGCTCATGGCCAACACCGGTGACGATTATCTAAACGGGTCCTAGGCCTCCCTTAAGTCGACTCAGCCTTAAATAAGTACCTGGAGCGGCGTGCCGTGCCGGCCGTCATAGATGCTCGCTAACAGCACTTGCCCCAACAGTATGTCAGTATGTTAAGACTATACGGGAGATCTTTGTCTTTGTGGCGCAGTGCATCTAGTGAGTGAGTGAGTATGGTGTGTGTGTGTGAGTATGGTGTGTGTGTATGTGTGCGTATGGTGTGTGTGTGAGTATGGTGTGTGTGTGTGAGTATGGTGTGTGAGTGAGTATGGTGTGTGTGTGAGTATGGTGTGTGTGTGTGAGTATGGGGTGTGAGTATGGTGTGTGTGGTGTGTGTGGTGTGTGTGGTGTGTGGTGTGTGTGTGTGCAATCTGCATCACTCGACTCGCATGAACAGGAGCGCTCATCGCTACGAATCGGACTCCCGGCCACTGCCAGCACCGCGCCCCGCGATATCTGAATCGGTCTTGGTGCACCCCCCCCACCCCTTCCCGTCACCAAGTCGCACTGATGAGTGTCGTGCAGGGTGGTCAAACAATAAAGAGAACCATGAACTAAAAAAGACACCCATGGACATGTCTAGTGAATTGGTTGAGATCTCTGACTCCACTGCTCCCCGCCGCTCCCCCCTCGTCTCTCACCCCCCCCCCCGCCACCACGGCCCCCTGACCGGGGCCCCTCCCGTGGGCCACCAGAAGAGGCGTCGGCAGTGATGGGATGGAGGGGGACACGCGCGACTCGTGCCGGGCGCGCTCAATAATTCATCCGCCGCCCGCTACACTTTGTCCCACGAGCAGTCCCCTCTCACGTCTCACACACGCAGACACCAGGTGACCACGCACCACGCATTCGAGTCACTCCCGCCCCGTCCATATGAATGTGGAGTTTCCACCTCTGGTGTTTGTCAGAAGCGGGGTGAGCGTCGCTCCGGGAACGGCGGGGATGGGAGTGGTGGGGTGAGGAATTGTGACGTCCTGCGATCGATAATCATCATAAGCCATGTTTGATCCACTGCTGGAACCTTGTCACACGGAAGGACGACCCGCGATTCGATGTTTCATCTCGGCCGCGTTCTCTCCTTTGGCTGCCACTCCGTCGCTAGTCTCGACCATCATCCCTTTTAGCGACGTTTCGCGCCCAGGCCTGGAGTACGTACATGTACGCGCACACGCAGCTAGCAGGCTCCTCCAGTTACGTCGTCACGTCGACCTTTTTCAGTGGGCTCCAATCAGATTATTTTTTAGGAAAACATCATCTCTGTCGGTGCCGCACACTCTGTTCGTGAGACAACGAAGGTGTAAAGCTGGCCCATAGATCGCCAATTAAAATGTCTGCTGCTGGACTACACTGGCGCAGAAGTCAAGCAGGCGGATATACCGCGGTGCTGTTGAATTTCACGGTGGATCAGACCCCTGCCCAGTGCGGCATTATCCTAGTAGCACAAGTCGCTACATATGCTACTGGCCCCGCACTTTAAAGGGCCCCGCGCTAAATGCTGTCAAGCTATCAATTCCGGTTCAATGATTCTGCACTTGCTCTATTACTGTAGTACTATACTGCCTTCAACTTTTATGAACGACTGGGTGTATAAAGTTAACGATTTGTCGCATTATCTGGCTGTATAGTAAATGTGTTTTAAAATGTATGTTTTTGTTTATTTGGGGCTCCTTTATAACATTTATGCTACAGGCCCCGCACGAGCTTAATTCGGCACTGCCCCTGCCCCGCGATCATTAAGGCGCTGCACGCGCGGAGGGGCCTCTGGCCGAGCGTCCAGCGCGCACCTCGCGGCGTTCCGCTTCAGCGATCAAACACCGCAAGCGCGGAGGTGGCGAAAAGGATCGACAAACAATGCCGCATGTGAGAAAAATGTTAAAGGATTGACCCATCGCCTTGTTGAGGCTCGCTTTACAACAGTAACCCTGGGCTGGTTGTCGTGCCATAGGTGATCATCAGTGAGCCGTGGTTGGGTTGTGAGAGCGCGGTGCGCGCGGTTTGCTTGAGAAACGAAGAGGCAGCAAGGCGCTCCCAGGACGCTGACTCTGCAGGAAGGCGTGGGGCGAGCGGAGGGTGTGCGGCGGGGTGTGGGGGAAGGGAGGGGGTGAGTGGGGGAGGGGGCGGGGGGCTGGGGGTCGCGGAGGAGCGATTTGGCGATGGACATGACAGAGACAGAGATTTCCACTCCAGGGTCTCCCGAGTCACAACGCGTCATGGGGCAGGCGGTCGCGAGTCGCGTCCACGCGCTGAGAGACGCGCGCCGCTCAGCTCCCCTCCCCGCCTGCAGCACCCCCCTCACTCCCCCCGCCCCTCGCCCCCGCCCTCCCCACCCTTACCCTCTCACGTTCACGATGCCCGCAGTTCATCCGATCTCAAACACGGTGGTGGCCGTGATGGATGGAAGCCCAGACACCCTCGCTCTGGCCGCAAACACCTCGGATGAGGCCCGCGTGCAACGTCCAAAGCGGCGCCCGTAGGCTGAGACGATGGCCTGGGTCAAACACGGTGGTTGGGCACGGACCCAAAGGTTGCACAAAGGCCAACAACAGCACGACGGAAAGTATTTGAGAAGCGCTCGTACGCTTCTGGAATTGAGCAAGGCTAGCGCGAGAACGTGGGGTGCGGGGGAGGGGTGGGGGGGAGACGATGGGAGGAAATCCCAAAGTGGAGCAGCGCCAAAGAGAAGCGATGCGATGTGCAGCGCGCTTGTTGAACGCAGCGCGGCTGAGATGAAACAGTCAGTCCAGGTAGCCCGAGTCCTCAAAACGGGCGAGGTGAGTAGAACTGCGACCGTGCTCGTAGCCATATAGCAGAGATAAGGAGGCAATTGACCGCCGATGAGCGAGTGGACCGAGTGAATCGGCGAGTGATGGATCATTCGTGAACTGTGGCCCGCTCTGCGACGAACCGCGTGCGGGGACTGTGACGCGAACCTCGGCCCGCGCTCGCGCGCTGACTTTCACGCGTCGAACGCACATCGGAGATTTCCTCGTCCCACGATCGTCGCAGGTGACGCCAATAGCCACGAGAATCGGAACCGCCGTGGGTTGTTGTTGATGTTGGTGTTGGTGTACGCGTGGGTGTCAGTAGGAGGTGCTGTGACGCAGAGCGGGAGCGGTAGTGTAGTCGTTACCGAACCGCGCCACGACCTCAAGGACCCGAGTTCGATTCCGGCTCGCGACCAATGACAGCTTTGCCGAGTACCACGCGCGGTGCGTGTTGGGGAGACAAAGGCGGCCGGACGTGGTGTTGGCCACCCATCCCCCTCAATGTGCCCTGCAGACCCAAAAGTCTGTTACAGGCTTCACCGTGGGGGTGTGGATTTGTCGTTGCAGTTTGTATAAAATATAAAATCGCACAGAGCGCCACACTCCAGCAGGCATTTAGAGTGTTGGCGACCAGGAGGAGACTTAAAGCCAAGCAGATGTAGTTGGTGGTGGTGACATTGAGAGGGCCGGAACTTGGGTGTTCATGACACGGGGCGATTTGCCCCCATCAGTGGTGATGAACGTGTGACTCTGTCTCCTGCAGGGGCGAACCTCGCCGGCCACGTGTCTACTGTCGCCCACGGCCGGGAGAGGCAAAGAAGGAAAGCGATGGAGCGAGGAGTGATAACACCGACGACCCTGTTTCCTGATAGCACGATGGAGTCGACGTTTCGGGCAACCGGTCTAGTGCGCGATTTCTATTTAGTTTCTACATCGTGCAACAAAAAAAGCCACCAATCCGAAACGGGTGATTTTTTCTTGGGTTACCCAGCGATAAATACTCCACGTTTTATTAATCGTGTGGCTTCTTTAAATAACCTGACTGATTGCTGACGCAATTCCGTGTTATGTTGAACATCTCCACAACACCAACAGAACATGTTTGCACGTGGTCTATTTTTAGGCCTAAAGAAAAGTGCATGTGGGTGTATAAATGTCCGTGTGCAGAAGTGTGTGTGTGTATGAGTGTGTGTGTATAAGTGTGTGTATATAAGTGTGTGTGCATAAGTGGGGAGCGGTAGTGTAGCGGTTAGCGCTATGCTGCACTGTGAACCCGGCGACCCGGGTTCGATTCCCGCTCACGGCCAACACCAGTGACGATTATCTGAACCGGTTCTGGGCCTCCCCTAGGTCGATTCAGCCTCAAATGAGTACCTGATGTGGTGTGTAAACATCTCCACTGGGGAGACAAAGGCGGTCGGGTGTGGTGCTGGCCACCCACCCCCTCGTGTACCGTTCCAGCCTTTATATGTGGTCGTTAACAGCACTTGCCCCTCCAGTCTGTAGAGACTATACAGAGGATATTTGTGTATAAGTGTTTGTGTGTGTGTGTGAAGCAGTAGTGGAGCCATTGGCGCGCTGCGTTACAAACCCGGGGCCCGACTATCTGAACCGGTCCTGGGCCTCCGCTAGGTCGACTCAGCCTCAAATTAATACCTCGCACGAAGTGCAAACATCGTGACGAGAGAGACAAAGGCGGCCGAGCGTGGTTCTGTCCACCTACCCTCTCGCGGGCCGCGCTGACCATCATATGTGTTCCCTAACTACACTTGCCCCAAAAGTGTGCCAAAGGCTACACGGGGGATCTTTGTCTTTGTTTTGTATGTTCGCGCGCGCGTGTGCGCTCGTTCCTCCGTCACTCGGCGGGCTGGCACACAGAGAGAGAGAGAGCCCCCAACTCGTCGGACTAGATTACTTAGCGATGATGCATTGCCAGCAAATCGCTGGGGCTCAAATGAAGCGGCGGAGCGGTTCCGGGGATCCGGAATCTGCCGTCAGTCTCGGCCCCCCCCCTCCACCTTCGCGAGCTCGCAGGAAAAAAAACTGAACCAACATTGATTAAAACTGCTGACGTATTGATGGGGCCCCGCGGACGCGTTGTTTGCATTGGGCCCGTCCAGTTCCTCGTCCAGCGGTCAATGGGCGCCTAATTGATGACCGTTTTGTTTTATGAGTCGCAATGCTCTCTGCCTCCACTTATTGTGATGGGCAAGTGCCGCTTAATTGGATCGGGGCCTTCGCCCTATCCAGTGGCGGCCGCCTCTCGCCGCTGGGAGGGGTCACCGGAGCCGCGGACCCTCGGTGACCCCTCGGAAGCAGCTGCTCGGCCACGTGAATGAGCGCGCCTCCCTCGCTCAGCCCGCGCAACGAACGTCGTCAAAGCGGTTTCCAAGTAAACGGAGCGGGGGCCAGGGGTGGGGGTGGTGGCTGGAGGGGAGGGGGGTAAGGAAAGAGGCCCCGGGCCGAGTGGGCAGGGCGGGGGGTGGGGGATGAAGGGGCAGGACGCGGGGCGGCGAGTCTCGAGGTGCGTCACTACCTGCGCAGGCCCCGCATACCTGAAGCCGAACTGACGTCAAGGCGTCGCTCGCTGACGGGGTCGAGACTCCGTTCGCGGCTATTTATAGACTCCCCTATTTTGTCAGTCGACGCAATGGCACCGTTGCCAGTTAATTCCGCAGCTGTGACTGACGGAGGGCTTTCTATGTAAAAAAAAACACACGCGCGCGCGGCAGCTCTTTGATCTCTCACCAAGCGCGTAAATGTCAAAGTCCCAGCTCCCGAAGATTGATGATGATTGATGATGGCGATGATGATTTTGAACTTTCATTGAAATTAAATTTCGTGAATGGACACGGGATTTCCTGTCCACATCTGGAATGTAGCAGACACGGAGTGTGGCAGACATGGAGTGTGGCAGACACGGAGTGTGTTTAACGCGTAAGCTTTCGCGACCAGTATTATTCATATTAAAGGTTTTTGGGTTAGATCGCGTTATGTATAAATGCGTAGTGACATCGCAGATGTCACTGTGCAATGCCGGCCTGAGAGAGGCACGGCGTGCGATGTGTTGACATCGCGGGCACCGCGTGGATGTGGGGGCAGTAGCGGCCCTAGAGGGGCTCGGTGAGCGCTTGACTGGCAGCGCTGGATGGCACCACGCTCTGCGTGCAGTGCCGACCCCTACAGGTTAGGCTGTGAGAGTGCCGGCCATGGGAATGGGGTTACCAAGTGCCATGGCACTCTGGTTGACCCCGAAGGACACGTGACCGGTTGAGTCTACACAGGGCCCCCCAGGTGGGGGCTAGGGGTGGTCACGTGTCAGGTCGAGATCCTCCTCGAGGATTCTAGAAGGTGGGCGTGGCTAAGGGCGGAGCCAGCCACGCCAGAGGATATCAGCCGGGTCCCCGAGAGGGACCGGCTGATGTTGTTAATCGTGAAACACATTCCTGCGGAGGGAGCTGGTAGGAACGTTGGGTTGCTCGGTCAATGGCCAGGGTCAACGGCGGCGTGGTGTATTCCGCAAATATGGCCGACTGTGAGGGCGGGCACAAGCCGGCGTGAGTAGGTTAAACGTTGAGTTTTATAAGGGAACCACGGGGTGACCAGCCCCTCCCCACCCAGCCCCACCCCTCCCACCCCCCACCCTCCCCACCCAGCCCCTCCCCACCCCTCCCATTTTTGGATGCACGACGGACGGACGGACACAATAATCCCCTGTGGACTGGTGGAACCAGGTGGTTCCTACCAGTATAAATCTTCGTTCAACGTCCAACAGACTCTCCAACACGTGGACCTGGACCCTAGCTGTGGTCCAGTCCATTGTGGCTAGTCACGGTGTAATTAGTGTAGTTAGCCTGGTGGTCATGTGGCTAATTACGGTATAATTAGTGGAGTTAGCCTGGTGGTCCACCACCATAGCTTGTTAGCTGGTAAAAAGGCAGTTTCCCCTTTTATGTTGGTATCAATAAATGTGTTGCCTCCAAAGAGTACGTCTGTGACTCAGTTGAACTCACTACAAATGGTGTCGGTGTGTGGCAACCCTCCACCACCCGACATGGCCAATCAGTAAAAAAAGTGTCACGTTGACAAAGGACAAATATTTCACTACTTGAGCCCACCGGTGTGTTGAAGAGTGGATCCATAACAGTTACAATTTGAGTAGTACGCCGTTTCGCTGGAAATGACATTTAGCATCTGCGGGCGATTTGCGAGAATAGTGAAGCCATCCACCTGCGTCTGGACTTAAATAGTGCAGGATGACGTCATCAATGTTGAACCCCATCAGGATTCAAGATCAGAGGCGGAGGCGGGGGTGGGGGTGAATGTGTAATATCTTAAATACGGCGGGAGACGAGTTGACGGGGCAGCACTTGTTTATTAACACTAACACAACAGTAACAGATACAGCCGAGATACAGCCTACGCTACGCGTGCCTAACTCGGCTACGCTCTCAGGCCCTCCGGCTACGTGCTTCCTAGGGGAGGCTATCGGACCCGTCCTAGCCAGGGTACGGGTCTCGACCTCTGGGTCACACAGCCCGGCCCTTACAAGGACGTCAGGCCGTGATCCCCAAGGTCTCGCCTCTGAGCCGCACAGAGTCCCGGCCCTTGCAAGGGCAGCGGGGCTAGGGGTCTCAGGGCCCTATCTCTTGCTCCGTCTTCTGTCTTCACTGGTTGACGACTCCCCGAGCGCTGCTGCGCATCGCCTTACATAGCCCTCCGCGCCAGGGGGCGGGGCCTATGCGGACCGCGATGTAGCCACCCACTACGCGCTATCTCACGATCCTCCCCCCCTTCACGTACCACCTCTACAAATGCAATTATGTAATAGATCAGTAATCAGCCACTTAACAATGTGTTGTGTATTACTTAATAATACGCTTCCAGGCTGCGCTGAGTCTATATCAATCACAGCGATTAAAATTACTTGAATGCTTCTCAATTTCAATTGATTCTCTAACTAGTCTTGGCCAGTAATAATTATTAGTTCTGCAGAACACTTGAACGTCATCAAAATCATTTGAATGTCCTTGTTGGCAAGCATGCTCTGCCACTGCTGACAGCTGTGTTTGAGATAATGTAATGTTCCTTTGGTGTTCTTTTAGTCTTGCGCTAATGTTACGTCCCGTCTGTCCAATATAACACTTGCCGCATAAGCAATTCATCCGATATACACCTTCTGTTCATAACTTCGGTAATTCATCTTCAGTACAAGACACGAGTTTTTTTTTATTTGGTGTACCGTGCCAAATGTTTTGCTTTTGCAAAACACGCGCTAATTTGTCAGTAACTCCCGAGATATATGGTATTTTAATTATTTTGATAATCTGATCACTTTCAGTAATATTGTTGTTCGATCTTGATTTGGCATTCAATGCTCTGTTAATTTGAGCCTTATTGTAGCCATTCAGCCTTAGTGCTTTTTAAAAATGTTTAATCCCTTTCCCTAAACTTTCACTATCTGACACTGTCTTTGCCCGATGTATGAGTGTCTTTATGAGAGAAGATTTCTGTGTTGGGTGATGATGCAAATCTGCATTCAGATTGGCATCCGTGTGTGTTCCCTTTCGGAAGACGCTGTGTGTTATTTTACCATTTAGACCGCGTCCAAGCAAAATATCCAGGAACGGGAGTGTGTTGTTCACCTCCATTTCCATGGTGAACTGAATGGCTGGGTTTCGCGCACGGAGTGGAATCAGACACGGAGTCTGGCAGACATTGAGTGTGACAGACACGGAGTGTGACACACAGAGCGGCGCTAATGTGTCTGCTGCCGTGATGATCCGCGCTGTCACGCACCGGTGTGCAAGCGCTCAGGGGTTGGTGGATTGCGTGGAGGAATTGCGCCGTCGTGTGAGGGGTCCCCTGACTTGCAGGGCTACGCGGTGCAGCAAGCAGGCGACGTAGCTCCTCGTCACCTCCGCATGGATCGCATCATCCGAATAACGAGTCCACCCCTTCACGCCCCCTGCATCTTCCAGCACAGCGTTGGATTCTGCGTCTCATAATCCGGAGTGTCGGTTTCTGTGCGTGTGCGACAACAGACGTCGACGCCGATACTGACACCGGACACAAGGTTGGGGGCGTTTTGCTTTCAGGAGCGCCTCGTAATCCGCAGAATGCGGTAGGTGTACGTGTGTATAGGTTTTACCCTTACTGTCAATAAAACAGGATGTGTTCAAACACCAAATAGATTCTTTTTGCAAGGCATCAAGCCTGCCTTAACAACACCTACTTAAGGCAAAACATGCGAACAAACATGCTCCGATAATATATTCATTGTCTTGTAAACTGATTTGCCTACACCAGAGGCAGCCTTCTCTAGGGCCTAGTCTCACTACCAGTGTCTAAGCAGAGAACGCCAAAAGGCGACCAGTACAAAGACAATGCACGTATCAGAGCATTTACCGCTCGGGTTGAACAGTTATGTCTAAGAGACCAGTTTTGTTGCTATTCGTATTTTGTAATACTTTGATGCTGGCAAAAAAAGTTCCATAGATATATGTGTTTGGGCATGCGTGTGAGTTCGTTCGTTTTTATATCGAAGAACCTTCTATACCTGGATAATTATCTCGGCCCTTGATGGATTATTTCAGTTCGCTGGCCCTGATACGGGACTCAGGAGTACATCGGAGTCAAAGCACAACAACAATTGAACAGCTGGCGATGAATGTTAATGAAAGCGGGTCAAGGTCGTCAAAAGAAGTCAAGGTCAAAGGGTCACGCTGTTGAATATCACCGCACCCAATACAACGATGAAGTGCACGTGGCTTGACTGTGGCGGGGTTTGTTTGAATGAAACTACGCCGCATTAGGTGCTCGCTTACAGCACTTGCCACAACAGTCTGTAAGAGGCTATAGGGGGGAGGGTCTTTGTCTCTATGTGTGTACAGTATATATGTTCAGTGCATGAAGTTGCTGGTTCAGTGATTTCATTGGTACCTTGAACCGAATAGTGTAAAATTATGATGGGTTTGTAATAATTTCACAGAGAGCAATGGAATATTTAGGCGTTTCGGCCGACTGGCACTTCTGGAGCATGTGTAGTAGGCGAATGCTTGTGTGTGTGTCGTGACCATGTGGTAGGAGTGTTTGCACTGTGTTATGTATAGGTCTAGCCCTGAGCGGTGACACGTGACGCATCCGCTCCGACATCTGATGTGTTCAACACGCACGCTGCCTAGCCCGAATCACAAACAAAGACTAACAGAGATCCTCCGTGTAGCCTTAACTGACTTTTGGGGCAAGTGTTGTTAGCGAGCATCTATGAAGGCTGGAACGGTACACGAGGGCGTGGGTGGCCAGCACCACGCCTGGCCGCCTTTGTCTCCCTAATGGCGATGTTTACACACTGCACCAGGTACTCATTGGAGGCTGAGTCGACCTAGGGGAGGCCCAGGGCCAGTTCAGATATTCGTCGCCGATGTTGGTCATGAGCGGGAATCGAACTCGGGACGCACGCACACACACACGGCCAAATCACTCCCGTGAGGCCGATATGCACGCCCATGCTCTAGGGCAGGGGTCGGCAACCAAAATAACAAGAAGAGCCATTTCTTTCCAATTCGGTACAAAATTCAGTATTTCAAGAGCCGCAATGCATCTGAGTACATACTGTACATACTGTACATATCGTCAAGAAGCAGCCCGTAAAGAGCCGCATGCGGCTCCGGAGCCGTAGGTTGCCGACCCCTGCTCTAGGGGTACGTGATGTTAGCGAGCGCCTATTGAGGCCTAAACGGCGCACGAGGGGTTGGTGTACCCATCACCCCTCGCCCCAGTCGTATTAATCTCGCCAGTTCTGTTGTTGTTGTTACACACCGCCAGTTCTGTTGTTGTTGTTGTTACACACCGCCAGTTCTGTTGTTGTTGTTGTTACACACCGCCAGTTCTGTTGTTGTTGTTGTTGTTACACACCGCCAGTTCTGTTGTTGTTGTTGTTGTTACACACCGCCAGTTCTGTTGTTGTTGTTGTTGTTACACACCGCACCAGGTACTCATGAATGGTTGGTTCAGATTGTCGCCATCGGTGTTGGCCGTGAATGGGAATCCCCGGGTGCGGAGTGCAGAGACTCGCACACAGACACACAATATATCCCCCGTATGGCGTGAACAGACCGTAGGAGCAAGTGCTATTAGACAGCACCTTTGTCTCCCTGGTGGCGGTATTTACACGACCGCACCAGGCCGCAGCACTCAACTTGAGGCTGAGTCGACCTAGGGGAGGCCCAGCAACGATTCAGATATTCGTCACTGGTGTCTTGGACGTAAGCGGGGAATCGATCTCACAGGGACACCACGCACGCGCAGACACGCGTAGTAGGAGGAGTCAGAGCCGTGACGATTGTTCCCGCTCCTTGTTCCTGTGCGACGATTGTTCCCACTGCTTGTTCCCGCTACTTGTTCCCGCTACTTGTTCCTACTACTTGTTCCCGCTACTTGTTCCCACTACTTGTTCCCACTACTTGTTCCCGCTACTTGTTCCTGCTACTTGTTCCCACTACTTGTTCCCGCTACTTGTTCCCGCTACTTGTTCCCACTACTTGTTCCTGCTACTTGTTCCCACTACTTGTTCCTACTACTTGTTCCCGCTACTTGTTCCCGCTACTTGTTCCTACTACTTGTTCCCGCTACTTGTTCCCGCTACTTGTTCCTACTACTTGTTCCCGCTACTTGTTTCCACTACTTGTTCCTACTACTTGTCCCCGCTACTTGTCCCCACTACTTGTTCCCACTACTTGTTCCTACTACTTGTCCCCACTACTTGTCCCCACTACTTGTTCCCACTACTTGTTCCTACTACTTGTCCCCACTACTTGTCCCCACTACTTGTTCCCGCTACTTGTTCCTGTTACTTGTTCCTACTACTTGTTCCCACTACTTGTCCCCACTACTTGTTCCCACTACTTGTTCCTACTACTTGTCCCCGCTACTTGTCCCCACAACTTGTTCCCGCTACTTGTTCCTGCTACTTGTTCCTACTACTTGTTCCCACTACTTGTCCCCACTACTTGTTCCCGCTACTTGTTCCCACTACTTGTTCCCACTACTTGTTCCCACTACTTGTTCCCGCTACATGTTCCCACTACTTGTTCCCACTACTTGTTCCCACTACTTGTTCCCGCTACTTGTTCCTGCTACTTGTTCCTACTACTTGTTCCCACTACTTGTCCCCGCTACTTGTTCCCACTACTTGTTCCCACTACTTGTTCCCGCTACTTGTTCCTACTACTTGTTCCTACTACTTGTCCCCGCTACTTGTCCCCACTACTTGTTCCCGCTACTTGTTCCTGCTACTTGTTCCTACTACTTGTTCCCACTACTTGTCCCCACTACTTGTTCCCGCTATTTGTTCCCACTACTTGTTCCCACTACTTGTTCCCACTACTTGTTCCCGCTACTTGTTCCCGCTACTTGTTCCCACTACTTGTTCCCGCTACTTGTTCCCACTACTTGTCCCCGCTACTTGTTCCCACTACTTGTCCCCGCTACTTGTCCCCACTACTTGTTCCCACTACTTGTTCCCACTACTTGTTCCCACTACTTGTCCCCGCTACTTGTCCCCACTACTTGTTCCCACTACTTGTTCCTACTACTTGTTTCCACTACTTGTTCCCGCTACTTGTCCCCGCTACTTGTCCCCACTACTTGTTCCCACTACTTGTCCCCGCTACTTGTTCCCACTACTTGTCCCCGCTACTTGTTCCCACTACTTGTTCCCACTACTTGTTCCCGCTACTTGTTCCCGCTACTTGTTCCCACTACTTGTTCCCACTACTTGTTCCCACTACTTGTTCCCACTACTTGTTCCCGCTACTTGTTCCTGCTACTTGTCCCCACTACTTGTTCCCACTACTTGTTCCCACTACTTGTTCCCACTACTTGTTCCCGCTACTTGTTCCTGCTACTTGTTCCCGCTACTTGTCCCCGCTACTTGTCCCCACTACTTGTTCCCACTACTTGTTCCGACTACTTGTTCCCACTACTTGTTCCCACTACTTGTTCCCACTACTTGTTCCTGCTACTTGTTCCCACTACTTGGTCCCGCTACTTGTTCCCACTACTTGTTCCCACTACTTGTTCCCGCTACTTGTTCATGCTACTTGTTCCCGCTACTTGTTCATGCTACTTGTTCCCGCTACTTGTTCCCGCTACTTGTTCCCACTACTTGTTCCCACTACTTGTTCCCGCTACTTGTTCCCGCTACTTGTTCCCACTACTTGTTCCCACTACTTGTTCCCACTACTTGTTCCCGCTACTTGTTCCCACTACTTGTTCCCGCTACTTGTTCCCACTACTTGTTCCCACTACTTGTTCCCGGTACTTGTTCCCACTACTTGTTCCCGCTACTTGTTCCCACTACTTGTTCCCGCTACTTGTTCCCGCTACTTGTTCCCACTACTTGTTCCCTATACTTGTTCCCGCTACTTGTTCCCACTACTTGTTCCCACTACTTGTTCCCACTACTTGTTCCCGCTACTTGTTCATGCTACTTGTTCCCGCTACTTGTTCCCGCTACTTGTTCCCGCTACTTGTTCCTACTACTTGTTCCCACTACTTGTTCCCACTACTTGTTCCCGCTACTTGTTCCCACTACTTGTTCATGCTACTTGTTCCCGCTACTTGTTCCCACTACTTGTTCCCAATACTTGTTCCCACTACTTGTTCCCACTACTTGTTCCCACTACTTGTTCCCGCTACTTGTTCCCACTACTTGTTCCCAATACTTGTTCCCACTACTTGTTCCCAATACTTGTTCCCGCTACTTGTTCCCACTACTTGTTCCCACTACTTGTTCCCGCTACTTGTTCCCGCTACTTGTTCATGCTACTTGTTCCCGCTACTTGTTCCCGCTACTTGTTCCCGCTACTTGTTCCCGCTACTTGTTCCCGCTACTTGTTCCCACTACTTGTTCCCGCTACTTGTTCCCACTACTTGTTCCCACTACTTGTTCCCGCTACTTGTTCCCACTACTTGTTCCCACTACTTGTTCCCACTACTTGTTCCCGCTACTTGTTCCCACTACTTGTTCCCGCTACATGTTCCTACTACTTGTTCCCACTACTTGTTCCCGCTACTTGTTCCCACTACTTGTTCCCACTACTTGTTCCCACTACTTGTTCCCGCTACTTGTTCCTACTACTTGTTCCCACTACTTGTTCCCGCTACTTGTCCCCACTACTTGTTCCTACTACTTGTCCCCGCTACTTGTTCCTACTACTTGTTCCCATTACTTGTTCCTACTACTTGTCCCCGCTACTTGTTCCCGCTACTTGTTCCCACTACTTGTTCCTACTACTTGTTCCCGCTACTTGGTCCCACTACTTGTCCCCGCTACTTGTTCCCGCTACTTGTTCCCACTACTTGTTCCTACTACTTGTTCCCGCTATTTGTTCCCGCTACTTGTTCCCGCTACTTGTTCCCACTACTTGTTCCTACTACTTGTTCCCGCTACTTGTTCCCACTACTTGTTCCCACTACTTGTTCCCGCTACTTGTTCCTACTACTTGTTCCCGCTACTTGTTCCCACTACTTGTTCCCACTACTTGTTCCCGCTACTTGTTCCCGCTACTTGTTCCCGCTACTTGTTCCCGCTACTTGTTCCCACTACTTGTTCCCACTACTTGTTCCCGCTACTTGTTCCCGCTACTTGTTCCCGCTACTTGTTCCCGCTACTTGTTCCCACTACTTGTTCCCACTACTTGTTCCCGCTACTTGTTCCCGCTACTTGTTCCCACTACTTGTTCCCGCTACTTGTTCCCGCTACTTGTTCCCGCTACTTGTTCCCACTACTTGTTCCCGCTACTTGTTCCCACTACTTGTTCCCAATACTTGTTCCCGCTACTTGTTCCCACTACTTGTTCCCACTACTTGTTCCCACTACTTGGTCCCGCTACTTGTTCCCACTACTTGTTCCCACTACTTGTTCCCGCTACTTGTTCCCCCTACTTGTTCCCGCTACTTGTTCATGCTACTTGTTCCCACTACTTGTTCCCGCTACTTGTTCCCGCTACTTGTTCCCGCTACTTGTTCCCGCTACTTGTTCCCGCTACTTGTTCCCACTACTTGTTCCCGCTACTTGTTCCCGCTACTTGTTCCCGCTACTTGTTCCCACTACTTGTTCCCACTACTTGTTCCCACTACTTGTTCCCGCTACTTGTTCCCGCTACTTGTTCCCACTACTTGTTCCCACTACTTGTTCCCACTACTTGTTCCCGCTACTTGTTCCCGCTACTTGTTCCCGCTACTTGTTCCCGCTACTTGTTCCCGCTACTTGTTCCCGCTACTTGTTCCCGCTACTTGTTCCCGCTACTTGTTCCCGCTACTTGTTCCTGCTACTTGTTCCCGCTACTTGTTCCCACTAGTTGTTCCCACTACTTGTTCCCGCTACTTGTTCCCGCTACTTGTTCCCACTACTTGTTCCCACTACTTGTTCCCGCTACTTGTTCCCGCTACTTGTTCCCGCTACTTGTTCCCACTACTTGTTCCCGCTACTTGTTCCCGCTACTTGTTCCCACTACTTGTTCCCGCTACTTGTTCCCGCTACTTGTTCCCGCTACTTGTTCCCGCTACTTGTTCCCGCTACTTGTTCCCGCTACTTGTTCCCGCTACTTGTTCCCACTACTTGTTCCCGCTACTTGTTCCCGCTACTTGTTCCCGCTACTTGTTCCCGCTACTTGTTCCCACTACTTGTTCCCGCTACTTGTTCCCGCTACTTGTTCCCGCTACTTGTTCCCGCTACTTGTTCCCGCTACTTGTTCCCGCTACTTGTTCCCGCTACTTGTTCCCGCTACTTGTTCCCACTACTTGTTCACGCTACTTGTTCCCGCTACTTGTTTCCACTACTTGTTCCCGCTACTTGTTCCCGCTACTTGTTCCCACTACTTGTTCCCGCTACTTGTTCCCGCTACTTGTTCCCGCTACTTGTTCCCACTACTTGTTCCCGCTACTTGTACCCACTACTTGTTCCCGCGGCCTTAAGGATTTTCGCGCGGTGGAGACGCGCGCGACTCGACTCACTGACGCACGCGCCGGGATTTCCCGGGACCCGCTCGCCGCTGCCCCAGAGTTCAAACGCCCTCTTTGTTTGTGATCACGCACAGAGTCCCGGCCCTTGCAAGGGCAGCGGGGCTAGGGGTCTCAGGGCCCTATCTCTTGCTCCGTCTTCTGTCTTCACTGGTTAACGACTCCCCGAGCGCTGCTGCGCATCGCCTTACATAGCCCTCCGCGCCAGGGGGCGGGGCCTATGCGGACCGCGATGTAGCCACCCACTACGCGCTATCTCACGATCCTCCCCCCCTTCACGTACCACCTCTACAAATGCAATTATGTAATAGATCAGTAATCAGCCACTTAACAATGTGTTGTGTATTACTTAATAATACGCTTCCAGGCTGCGCTGAGTATATATCAATCACAGCGATTAAAATTACTTGAATGCTTCTCAATTTCAATTGATTCTCTAACTAGTCTTGGCCAGTAATAATTATTAGTTCTGCAGAACACTTGAACGTCATCAAAATCATTTGAATGTCCTTGTTGGCAAGCATGCTCTGCCACTGCTGACAGCTGTGTTTGAGATAATGTAATGTTCCTTTGGTGTTCTTTTAGTCTTGCGCTAATGTTACGTCCCGTCTGTCCAATATAACACTTACCGCATAAGCAATCGATCCGATATACACCTTCTGTTCATAACTTCGGTAATTCATCTTCAGTACAAGACACGAGTTTTTTTTTATTTGGTGTACCGTGCCAAATGTTTTGCTTTTGCAAAACACGGGCTAATTTGTCAGTAACTCCCGAGATATATGGTATTTTAATTATTTTGATAATCTGATCACTTTCAGTAATATTGTTGTTCGATCTTGATTTGGCATTCAATGCTCTGTTAATTTGAGCATTATTGTAGCCATTCAGTCTTAGTGCTTTTTTAAAAATGTTGAATCCCTTTCCCTAAACTTTCACCATCTGACACTGTCTTTGCCCGATGTATGAGTGTCTTTATGAGAGAAGATTTCTGTGTTGGGTGATGATGCGAATCTGCATTCAGATTGGCATCCGTGTGTGTTCCCTTTCGGAAGACGCTGTGTGTTATTTTACCATTTAGACCGCGTCCAAGCAAAATATCCAGGAACGGGAGTGTGTTGTTCACCTCCATTTCCATGGTGAACTGAATGGCTGGGTTTCGCGCACGGAGTGGAATCAGACACGGAGTCTGGCAGACATTGAGTGTGACAGACACGGAGTGTGACACACAGAGCGGCGCTAATGTGTCTGCTGCCGTGATGATCCGCGCTGTCACGCACCGGTGTGCAAGCGCTCAGGGGTTGGTGGATTGCGTGGAGGAATTGCGCCGTCGTGTGAGGGGTCCCCTGACTTGCAGGGCTACGCGGTGCAGCAAGCAGGCGACGTAGCTCCTCGTCACCTCCGCATGGATCGCATCATCCGAATAACGAGTCCACCCCTTCACGCCCCCTGCATCTTCCAGCACAGCGTTGGATTCTGCGTCTCATAATCCGGAGTGTCGGTTTCTGTGCGTGTGCGACAACAGACGTCGACGCCGATACTGACACCGGACACAAGGTTGGGGGCGTTTTGCTTTCAGGAGCGCCTCGTAATCCGCAGAATGCGGTAGGTGTACGTGTGTATAGGTTTTACCCTTACTGTCAATAAAACAGGATGTGTTCAAACACCAAATAGATTCTTTTTGCAAGGCATCAAGCCTGCCTTAACAACACCTACTTAAGGCAAAACATGCGAACAAACATGCTCCGATAATATATTCATTGTCTTGTAAACTGATTTGCCTACACCAGAGGCAGCCTTCTCTAGGGCCTAGTCTCACTACCAGTGTCTAAGCAGAGAACGCCAAAAGGCGACCAGTACAAAGACAATGCACGTATCAGAGCATTTACCGCTCGGGTTGAACAGTTATGTCTAAGAGACCAGTTTTGTTGCTATTCGTATTTTGTAATACTTTGATGCTGGCAAAAAGGTTCCATAGATATATGTGTTTGGGCGTGCGTGTGAGTTCGTTCGTTTTTATATCGAAGAACCTTCTATACCTGGATAATTATCTCGGCCCTTGATGGATTATTTCAGTTCGCTGGCCCTGATACGGGACTCAGGAGTACATCGGAGTCAAAGCACAACAACAATTGAACAGCTGGCGATGAATGTTAATGAAAGCGGGTCAAGGTCGTCAAAAGAAGTCAAGGTCAAAGGGTCACGCTGTTGAATATCACCGCACCCAATACAACGATGAAGTGCACGTGGCTTGACTGTGGCGGGGTTTGTTTGAATGAAACTACGCCGCATTAGGTGCTCGCTTACAGCACTTGCCACAACAGTCTGTAAGAGGCTATAGGGGGGAGGGTCTTTGTCTCTATGTGTGTATAGTATATATGTTCAATGCATGAAGTTGCTGGTTCAGTGATTTCATTGGTACCTTGAACCGAATAGTGTAAAATTATGATGGGTTTGTAATAATTTCACAGAGAGCAATGGAATATTTAGGCGTTTCGGCCGACTGGCACTTCTGGAGCATGTGTAGTAGGCGAATGCTTGTGTGTGTGTGTCGTGACCATGTGGTAGGAGTGTTTGCACTGTGTTATGTATAGGTCTAGCCCTGAGCGGTGACACGTGACGCATCCGCTTCGACATCTGATGTGTTCAACACGCACGCTGCCTAGCCCGAATCACAAACAAAGACTAACAGAGATCCTCCGTGTAGCCTTAACAGACTGTAGGGGCAAGTGTTGTTAGCGAGCATCTATGAAGGCTGGAACGGTACACGAGGGCGTGGGTGGCCAGCACCACGCCCGGCCGCCTTTGTCTCCCTAATGGCGATGTTTACACACTGCACCAGGTACTCATTGGAGGCTGAGTCGACCTAGGGGAGGCCCAGGGCCAGTTCAGATATTCGTCGCCGATGTTGGTCATGAGCGGGAATCTAACTCGGGACGCACGCACACACACACGGCCAAATCACTCCCGTGAGGCCGATATGCACGCCCATGCTCTAGGGCAGGGGTCGGCAACCAAAATAACAAGAAGAGCCATTTCTTTCCAATTCGGTACAAAATTCAGTATTTCAAGAGCCGCAATGCATCTGAGTACATACTGTACATACGTACATATCGTCAAGAAGCAGCCCGCAAAGAGCCGCATGCGGCTCCGGAGCCGTAGGTTGCCGACCCCTGCTCTAGGGGTACGTGATGTTAGCGAGCGCCTATTGAGGCCTAAACGGCGCACGAGGGGTTGGTGTACCCATCACCCCTCGCCCCAGTCGTATTTATCTCGCCAGTTCTGTTGTTGTTGTTACACACCGCCAGTTCTGTTGTTGTTGTTGTTGTTACACACCGCCAGTTCTGTTGTTGTTGTTGTTGTTACACACCGCCAGTTCTGTTGTTGTTGTTGTTACACACCGCCAGTTCTGTTGTTGTTGTTACACACCGCCAGTTCTGTTGTTGTTGTTGTTGTTACACACCGCACCAGGTACTCATGAATGGTTGGTTCAGATTGTCGCCATCGGTGTTGGCCGTGAATGGGAATCCCCGGGTGCGGAGTGCAGAGACTCGCACACAGACACACAATATATCCCCCGTATGGCGTGAACAGACCGTAGGAGCAAGTGCTATTAGACAGCACCTTTGTCTCCCTGGTGGCGGTATTTACACGACCGCACCAGGCCGCAGCACTCAACTTGAGGCTGAGTCGACCTAGGGGAGGCCCAGCAACGATTCAGATATTCGTCACTGGTGTCTTGGACGTAAGCGGGGAATCGATCTCACAGGGACACCACGCACGCGCAGACACGCGTAGTAGGAGGAGTCAGAGCCGTGACGATTGTTCCCGCTCCTTGTTCCTGTGCGACGATTGTTCCCACTGCTTGTTCCCGCTATTTGTTCCCGCTACTTGTTCCTACTACTTGTTCCCGCTACTTGTTCCCACTACTTGTTCCCGCTACTTGTTCCCACTGCTTGTTCCCACTGCTTGTTCCCGCTACTTGTTCCCGCTACTTGTTCCTACTACTTGTTCCCGCTACTTGTTCCCACTACTTGTTCCCACTACTTGTTCCCGCTACTTGTTCCTGCTACTTGTTCCCACTACTTGTTCCCGCTACTTGTTCCCGCTACTTGTTCCCACTACTTGTTCCTGCTACTTGTTCCCACTACTTGTTCCTACTACTTGTTCCCGCTACTTGTTCCCGCTACTTGTTCCCGCTACTTGTTCCTACTACTTGTTCCCGCTACTTGTTCCCACTACTTGTTCCTACTACTTGTCCCCGCTACTTGTCCCCACTACTTGTTCCCACTACTTGTTCCTACTACTTGTCCCCACTACTTGTCCCCACTACTTGTTCCCACTACTTGTTCCTACTACTTGTCCCCACTACTTGTCCCCACTACTTGTTCCCGCTACTTGTTCCTGCTACTTGTTCCTACTACTTGTTCCTACTACTTGTCCCCGCTACTTGTCCCCACAACTTGTTCCCGCTACTTGTTCCTGCTACTTGTTCCTACTACTTGTTCCCACTACTTGTCCCCACTACTTGTTCCCGCTACTTGTTCCCACTACTTGTTCCCACTACTTGTTCCCACTACTTGTCCCCGCTACTTGTTCCCACTACTTTTTCCCGCTACTTGTTCCCACTACTTGTTCCCACTACTTGTTCCCACTACTTGTTCCCGCTACTTGTTCCTGCTACTTGTTCCTACTACTTGTTCCCACTACTTGTCCCCGCTACTTGTTCCCACTACTTGTTCCCACTACTTGTTCCCACTACTTGTTCCCACTACTTGTTCCTACTACTTGTTCCTACTACTTGTCCCCGCTACTTGTCCCCACTACTTGTTCCCGCTACTTGTTCCTGCTACTTGTTCCTACTACTTGTTCCCACTACTTGTCCCCACTACTTGTTCCCGCTACTTGTTCCCACTACTTGTTCCCACTACTTGTTCCCACTACTTGTTCCCACAACTTGTTCCCGCTACTTGTTCCTGCTACTTGTTCCTACTACTTGTTCCCACTACTTGTCCCCACTACTTGTTCCCGCTACTTGTTCCCACTACTTGTTCCCACTACTTGTTCCCACTACTTGTTCCCACTACTTGTTCCCACTACTTGTTCCCGCTACTTGTTCCCACTACTTGTTCCCACTACTTGTTCCCACTACTTGTTCCCGCTACTTGTTCCTGCTACTTGTTCCTACTACTTGTTCCCACTACTTGTCCCCACTACTTGTTCCTACTACTTGTCCCCGCTACTTGTCCCCACAACTTGTTCCCGCTACTTGTTCCTGCTACTTGTTCCTACTACTTGTTCCCACTACTTGTCCCCACTACTTGTTCCCGCTACTTGTTCCCACTACTTGTTCCCACTACTTGTTCCCACTACTTGTTCCCACTACTTGTCCCCGCTACTTGTTCCCACTACTTGTTCCCGCTACTTGTTCCCACTACTTGTTCCCACTACTTGTTCCCACTACTTGTTCCCGCTACTTGTTCCTGCTACTTGTTCCTACTACTTGTTCCCACTACTTGTCCCCGCTACTTGTTCCCACTACTTGTTCCCACTACTTGTTCCCACTACTTGTTCCCACTACTTGTTCCTACTACTTGTTCCTACTACTTGTCCCCGCTACTTGTCCCCACTACTTGTTCCCGCTACTTGTTCCTGCTACTTGTTCCTACTACTTGTTCCCACTACTTGTCCCCAATACTTGTTCCCGCTACTTGTTCCCACTACTTGTTCCCACTACTTGTTCCCACTACTTGTTCCCACTACTTGTTCCCGCTACTTGTTCCTGCTACTTGTTCCTACTACTTGTTCCCACTACTTGTTCCCGCTACTTGTTCCCACTACTTGTCCCCGCTACTTGTTCCCACTACTTGTCCCCGCTACTTGTCCCCACTACTTGTTCCCACTACTTGTTCCCACTACTTGTTCCCACTACTTGTCCCCGCTACTTGTCCCCACTACTTGTTCCCACTACTTGTTCCCACTACTTGTTCCTACTACTTGTTCCCACTACTTGTTCCCGCTACTTGTCCCCGCTACTTGTCCCCACTACTTGTTCCCACTACTTGTCCCCGCTACTTGTTCCCACTACTTGTCCCCGCTACTTGTCCCCACTACTTGTTCCCACTACTTGTTCCCACTACTTGTTCCCACTACTTGTTCCCGCTACTTGTTCCTGCTACTTGTTCCCACTACTTGTTCCCACTACTTGTTCCCACTACTTGTTCCCGCTACTTGTTCCCGCTACTTGTCCCCACTACTTGTTCCCACTACTTGTTCCCACTACTTGTTCCCACTACTTGTTCCTGCTACTTGTTCCCACTACTTGTCCCCGCTACTTGTCCCCACTACTTGTTCCCACTACTTGTTCCCACTACTTGTTCCTACTACTTGTTCCCACTACTTGTTCCCACTACTTGTTCCCACTACTTGTTCCCGCTACTTGTTCCTGCTACTTGTTCCCACTACTTGGTCCCGCTACTTGTTCCCACTACTTGTTCCCACTACTTGTTCCCACTACTTGTTCCCGCTACTTGTTCATGCTACTTGTTCCCGCTACTTGTTCATGCTACTTGTTCCCGCTACTTGTTCCCGCTACTTGTTCCCACTACTTGTTCCCACTACTTGTTCCCGCTACTTGTTCCCGCTACTTGTTCCCACTACTTGTTCCCACTACTTGTTCCCACTACTTGTTCCCGCTACTTGTTCCCACTACTTGTTCCCACTACTTGTTCCCGGTACTTGTTCCCACTACTTGTTCCCGCTACTTGTTCCCCCTACTTGTTCCCGCTACTTGTTCCCGCTACTTGTTCCCACTACTTGTTCCCGCTACTTGTTCCCGCTACTTGTTCCCACTACTTGTTCCCACTACTTGTTCCCACTACTTGTTCCCGCTACTTGTTCATGCTACTTGTTCCCGCTACTTGTTCCCGCTACTTGTTCCCGCTACTTGTTCCTACTACTTGTTCCCACTACTTGTTCCCACTACTTGTTCCCGCTACTTGTTCCCACTACTTGTTCATGCTACTTGTTCCCGCTACTTGTTCCCACTACTTGTTCCCAATACTTGTTCCCACTACTTGTTCCCACTACTTGTTCCCACTACTTGTTCCCGCTACTTGTTCCCACTACTTGTTCCCAATACTTGTTCCCACTACTTGTTCCCAATACTTGTTCCCGCTACTTGTTCCCACTACTTGTTCCCACTACTTGTTCCCGCTACTTGTTCCCGCTACTTGTTCATGCTACTTGTTCCCGCTACTTGTTCCCGCTACTTGTTCCCGCTACTTGTTCCCGCTACTTGTTCCCGCTACTTGTTCCCACTACTTGTTCCCGCTACTTGTTCCCACTACTTGTTCCCACTACTTGTTCCCGCTACTTGTTCCCACTACTTGTTCCCACTACTTGTTCCCACTACTTGTTCCCGCTACTTGTTCCCACTACTTGTTCCCGCTACATGTTCCTACTACTTGTTCCCACTACTTGTTCCCGCTACTTGTTCCCACTACTTGTTCCCACTACTTGTTCCCACTACTTGTTCCCGCTACTTGTTCCTACTACTTGTTCCCACTACTTGTTCCCGCTACTTGTCCCCACTACTTGTTCCTACTACTTGTCCCCGCTACTTGTTCCTACTACTTGTTCCCATTACTTGTTCCTACTACTTGTCCCCGCTACTTGTTCCCGCTACTTGTTCCCACTACTTGTTCCTACTACTTGTTCCCGCTACTTGTTCCCACTACTTGTCCCCGCTACTTGTTCCCGCTACTTGTTCCCACTACTTGTTCCTACTACTTGTTCCCGCTATTTGTTCCCGCTACTTGTTCCCGCTACTTGTTCCCACTACTTGTTCCTACTACTTGTTCCCGCTACTTGTTCCCACTACTTGTTCCCACTACTTGTTCCCGCTACTTGTTCCTACTACTTGTTCCCGCTACTTGTTCCCACTACTTGTTCCCACTACTTGTTCCTGCTACTTGTTCCCGCTACTTGTTCCCGCTACTTGTTCCCGCTACTTGTTCCCGCTACTTGTTCCCACTACTTGTTCCCACTACTTGTTCCCGCTACTTGTTCCCGCTACTTGTTCCCGCTACTTGTTCCCGCTACTTGTTCCCACTACTTGTTCCCGCTACTTGTTCCCGCTACTTGTTCCCACTACTTGTTCCCGCTACTTGTTCCCGCTACTTGTTCCCGCTACTTGTTCCCGCTACTTGTTCCCACTACTTGTTCCCGCTACTTGTTCCCGCTACTTGTTCCCACTACTTGTTCCCAATACTTGTTCCCGCTACTTGTTCCCACTACTTGTTCCCACTACTTGTTCCCACTACTTGTTCCCGCTACTTGTTCCCACTACTTGGTCCCGCTACTTGTTCCCACTACTTGTTCCCACTACTTGTTCCCGCTACTTGTTCCCCCTACTTGTTCCCGCTACTTGTTCATGCTACTTGTTCCCACTACTTGTTCCCGCTACTTGTTCCCGCTACTTGTTCCCGCTACTTGTTCCCGCTACTTGTTCCCGCTACTTGTTCCCGCTACTTGTTCCCACTACTTGTTCCCGCTACTTGTTCCCGCTACTTGTTCCCACTACTTGTTCCCACTACTTGTTCCCACTACTTGTTCCCGCTACTTGTTCCCACTACTTGTTCCCACTACTTGTTCCCACTACTTGTTCCCACTACTTGTTCCCGCTACTTGTTCCCGCTACTTGTTCCCACTACTTGTTCCCGCTACTTGTTCCCGCTACTTGTTCCCGCTACTTGTTCCCGCTACTTGTTCCCGCTAGTTGTTCCCACTACTTGTTCCCACTACTTGTTCCCGCTACTTGTTCCCACTACTTGTTCCCACTACTTGTTCCCGCTACTTGTTCCCGCTACTTGTTCCCGCTACTTGTTCCCGCTACTTGTTCCCACTACTTGTTCCCGCTACTTGTTCCCGCTACTTGTTCCCACTACTTGTTCCCGCTACTTGTTCCCGCTACTTGTTCCCGCTACTTGTTCCCGCTACTTGTTCCCGCTACTTGTTCCCGCTACTTGTTCCCACTACTTGTTCCCACTACTTGTTCCCGCTACTTGTTCCCGCTACTTGTTCCCACTACTTGTTCCCGCTACTTGTTCCCACTACTTGTTCCCGCTACTTGTTCCCACTACTTGTTCCCGCTACTTGTTCCCGCTACTTGTTCCCGCTACTTGTTCCCGCTACTTGTTCCCGCTACTTGTTCCCGCTACTTGTTCCCGCTACTTGTTCCCGCTACTTGTTCCCGCTACTTGTTCCCGCTACTTGTTCCCGCTACTTGTTTCCGCTACTTGTTCCCGCTACTTGTTCCCGCTACTTGTTCCCGCTACTTGTTCCCGCTACTTGTTCCCGCTACTTGTTCCCACTACTTGTTCCCGCTACTTGTACCCACTACTTGTTCCCGCTACTTGTTCCCACTACTTGTTCCCACTACTTGTTCCCGCTACTTGTTCCCACTACTTGTTCCCACTACTTGTTCCCACTACTTGTTCCCGCTACTTGTTCCCACTACTTGTTCCCGCTACATGTTCCTACTACTTGTTCCCACTACTTGTTCCCGCTACTTGTTCCCACTACTTGTTCCCACTACTTGTTCCCACTACTTGTTCCCGCTACTTGTTCCCACTACTTGTTCCCACTACTTGTTCCCACTACTTGTTCCCGCTACTTGTTCCCACTACTTGTTCCCGCTACTTGTTCCTACTACTTGTTCCCACTACTTGTTCCCGCTACTTGTCCCCACTACTTGTTCCTACTACTTGTTCCCGCTACTTGTTCCCGCTACTTGTTCCCGCTACTTGTTCCCGCTACTTGTTCCCGCTACTTGTTCCCGCTACTTGTTCCCACTACTTGTTCCCGCTACTTGTTCCCGCTACTTGTTCCCACTACTTGTTCCCGCTACTTGTTCCCGCTACATGTTCCTACTACTTGTTCCCACTACTTGTTCCCGCTACTTGTTCCCACTACTTGTTCCTACTACTTGTCCCCGCTACTTGTTCCTACTACTTGTTCCCATTACTTGTTCCTACTACTTGTCCCCGCTACTTGTTCCCGCTACTTGTTCCCACTACTTGTTCCCGCTACTTGTTCCCGCTACTTGTTCCCACTACTTGTTCCCGCTACTTGTTCCCGCTACTTGTTCCCGCTACTTGTTCCCGCTACTTGTTCCCACTACTTGTTCCCGCTACTTGTTCCCGCTACTTGTTCCCACTACTTGTTCCCAATACTTGTTCCCGCTACTTGTTCCCACTACTTGTTCCCACTACTTGTTCCCACTACTTGTTCCCGCTACTTGTTCCCACTACTTGGTCCCGCTACTTGTTCCCACTACTTGTTCCCACTACTTGTTCCCGCTACTTGTTCCCCCTACTTGTTCCCGCTACTTGTTCATGCTACTTGTTCCCACTACTTGTTCCCGCTACTTGTTCCCGCTACTTGTTCCCGCTACTTGTTCCCGCTACTTGTTCCCGCTACTTGTTCCCGCTACTTGTTCCCACTACTTGTTCCCGCTACTTGTTCCCGCTACTTGTTCCCACTACTTGTTCCCACTACTTGTTCCCACTACTTGTTCCCGCTACTTGTTCCCACTACTTGTTCCCACTACTTGTTCCCACTACTTGTTCCCACTACTTGTTCCCGCTACTTGTTCCCGCTACTTGTTCCCACTACTTGTTCCCGCTACTTGTTCCCGCTACTTGTTCCCGCTACTTGTTCCCGCTACTTGTTCCCGCTAGTTGTTCCCACTACTTGTTCCCACTACTTGTTCCCGCTACTTGTTCCCACTACTTGTTCCCACTACTTGTTCCCGCTACTTGTTCCCGCTACTTGTTCCCGCTACTTGTTCCCGCTACTTGTTCCCACTACTTGTTCCCGCTACTTGTTCCCGCTACTTGTTCCCACTACTTGTTCCCGCTACTTGTTCCCGCTACTTGTTCCCGCTACTTGTTCCCGCTACTTGTTCCCGCTACTTGTTCCCGCTACTTGTTCCCACTACTTGTTCCCACTACTTGTTCCCGCTACTTGTTCCCGCTACTTGTTCCCACTACTTGTTCCCGCTACTTGTTCCCACTACTTGTTCCCGCTACTTGTTCCCACTACTTGTTCCCGCTACTTGTTCCCGCTACTTGTTCCCGCTACTTGTTCCCGCTACTTGTTCCCGCTACTTGTTCCCGCTACTTGTTCCCGCTACTTGTTCCCGCTACTTGTTCCCGCTACTTGTTCCCGCTACTTGTTCCCGCTACTTGTTTCCGCTACTTGTTCCCGCTACTTGTTCCCGCTACTTGTTCCCGCTACTTGTTCCCGCTACTTGTTCCCGCTACTTGTTCCCACTACTTGTTCCCGCTACTTGTACCCACTACTTGTTCCCGCGGCCTTAAGGATTTTCGCGCGGTGGAGACGCGCGCGACTCGACTCACTGACGCACGCGCCGGGATTTCCCGGGACCCGCTCGCCGCTGCCCCAGAGTTCAAACGCCCTCTTTGTTTGTGATCACTTCCATTGTCTTCAGGGGCGGCCAATCACAGGCGCCCTGCGGGGGTGGGGGGGAGAAGCGGCCTTGGCCACGTGACCGTTTCCTACGCACGTGCGGGGGAGTTTGATCCCATTGCTCTTGTACTTGATCCTGTCACTCGGCGGCTGCCCACCCACCCACTCCCCACCACACACGCCGCCCCCCACTCCCTTTCTGCACGGTCGTTGAACGTCATTCGCACCGTACGTAGCCAACCGTGCTCATCTGGCGTGCGTACACTCGCACGCCGTGCCTCAGGTCGTCGAACGCGGCGCAACGGAAGACGCCGTTTGGATGGATAGAGGAGCCGGCTGGAGGGTGAACGAGGTAGGCGAGACGACGAGGTGGAGGAGAGGAAGGAAGCTGGAGGTGGGGGAGAGGTTGAATGGAGGGGGTTGGATAAAGGATGGGGGCTGGAGGGGAGGGGGTTGGATGGAGGGAATGAGGAGGCAGCTCAGGACGCGACGCGCGTTCTGGGCGAAGCACGTCACTCCGATCTCACAGGCGACACCGACGCGCGCGCTAGAACGGAGTAACCGAGGAATTGGCCCTTGGGTTCCAATGGTTTCGCTTTGATGACGCGGTCGTGGCGTGGGGAGGAGTGAGTTGGCTGTCGGCGCCGCGAAGCGACCTGTCCGAGGTGATGGTGGGAGCGGCCGCATTCCAGCCTCAACCACCTCCAACCAAGTTCACTTCCGCCCCCCACCCTCCGCCCTCGAATGTCACTCCGTCAAGCGACGAGACGAAATTAAGAGGGCGACAGCACCACGGCGGTGACGAGGGGGGGGGGGGCCGAGATGAGTGGTGACGTCACGCAAGATCGCCTCCTCCACGTGTCGCCCGGGATCATTCCTTGGCGTCATCGTCTCTCTCCACCAATGGCGCGAGCAGGAGGACGATCTATTAATAGCCAATTGATACGCAAATAAGCGTGAGTATTTCTTATTCAGTAAATATAATTACATGTTCGGTTAGAAGCAGGTACAGTAATGTTGGCATTGCCGAGCAAAGTTCATCTGCAAGCGGACATTTGTTTAAAACTAAAATGCGATAAAAAAAAATCCCGGTGCCGGTTTGGAATTCTCCGCCAAGCTGTGAACCCGGTCAACGGAGGCCGTTGATTTGCTCGGTGCTGTTGGAAGTAGACAAATATAAATGTCACTCATAATAGAGGTTTTTTGGGGGTTAGATCGCGTTAATATATGAATGTGTCGTTAAACCCGCCACCACCCGACACAGCCAACTAGTAAGGGTTGTCACGTAAACAGAACGTGGCCAATTCGTCACTAGTACAGCACGCCGGTGTGTTAGAGAGCCAAGCCACAACATTTACAGTCTGAATACGACGTTTAACCAGTAATGACAATAAGCTTCATCAGGCGACAGCCAGATTTGTGAAAAAATCCTCTTGTTTCGTTCCCCATTATACCGGCACCTATGATCGCACCCATCATAACCAAATTACATGAATCGTGAAAGTCTACGTATGCCTATTCGCGGTCCCTTAATAGCCTGACTCGGAGCACGAGGCAGTAGCACTGTCAGGGTCGCCACGAAGCACCTCCTGGCGCGTGTGCGTAAACATCGACTCATTGGGCTCTCACTGGGGAGGGCGCCACGGTGGCGAGATGTTAACTACCTCGCCTGGGGTGCAGGAAGGTTGTGGGTTCGATCCCGATCCCGATCCCGACCCTGACGCCTGTTGTATATTTGGAGTTTGGATGTTATATTATCGCCGTGGTCACTTGGATTTCTCTCTGGATCCTCGAGTTTTTTCACCCCCAACATTTAGAAATGTGCCTTTCGAATATAAATTACCACTGCGGTGGAACTGAAGAAGCACGTGGAGCGAAACGTCGGACATCGTGCCGGAACGACGCGCGGTGTACGCACCCGAAAAAACATCGGGAGAGAGTCGTTCGTTTGAGATACCAGCAGAGGGAGCGCGCGAGTGATTAAACATTTATTTTTGACGGGAGATTTTTTTTTATGGTATCATTGTCGATCAAAACATCTTTAACATTTGTGGTAAACGTCAGTGGAACGAGGCTATACATAAATCGAAACGTCGGCATTTACACGCGAAATGTCACGGGCAGGTTTTTATGATGCGTGCAGCTCATTGCAGATCACAAATTTTGATGATTTTGGATGTTTGTTTGGAGTCAACAACGAGCAGAGATTGATTCTGTTCGTTACAACTCGTTTGTATCAATTCCTCGACAGCTACGCGTGGATCGTGTGCACTGTCATCACGGGAAATCTGTTTGTTTGGACCTGATAGGGATGGCGTTCGTGGGGACATTCTGCTGTCATGTATGTTGAACTTCTTTCGCACCGTACGTAGCCAACCGAATGTTTGTTTCTATCTCGTCACGAAAATAGAGAAACTGTAACCATCTATTAAACTTTTCAAAACGTTTTTATCGCTCTTTTTCAGAAGTGACCTGGCCAGAAATAATAGCTCAGCCAAGTGGCTTAGCACGTGATCATTGATTGCGCTGAAATACTCAAAATGCACGTTGCTTCTTAATGTGGAGGGAAAAACCGGAGGATCCGGAGAAAGATCCACATAGCAACGGGGAGACCATCTTCCAGAGTAAGGGATCGTCTTCAGGAAGGTTGCGACTCCAAGGCTTGGTTGGCGATTGCTGACTCAGCGCATCATCTCGGCGTGGTCGATAAAACAGCTACCACTTTGTAGTGAAGAAGTTATCCAATGGATTGCCTCGGCCCTGCTATATACACGTGCAATTTTCACCGCTGGCTCAGGGATGCAACCGGAAATGGGGACCGCATCACTGCTCATTCGAGTGGAAAATCGCTCCGACCTTTGAGAGTTTAAGAATCCACGTCGTTGCGTGCCCGTGTGTGGAGACAGAAGCACAGCACATCGGTTCTGCTCGCAAGTCGAACGCGGCTGTTGAGTAGTCACAGGTAAGGCAGCTGGCATATAAGGCCAGGTGCAGGTCGCCAGCTGACCGACTGGGTTTTCATTGTCCTAGGACCCCTGCTGCTGCATAACAGGAACCCTTAATTTGGCACACCCGCTCATGTGACCTCTTAACGAGGTAATGCATCACGTGATTATCTTCAAGAGGTAATGGGATAATGAGGTAACAGACATATCTGGTCATGCGACCATCTTGACGAGGTGTTGATGGACACATTCACACGCATGGCACACACGTGTGCGGCACGCAGGAGCAGCTTGATCCGCTCCGCCACACCTGCTGTGCTGTGATTGAACACCGCGGATTCCACCACGTGATGTCCCCTCCCCCCGCCGTCCCCACCCCCAACGACGCAATATCAGGGGCGAATCCCCGAGGTGATATCATCGCTAGGAATCTCGTGGCACGTTTAAACCCACGAATATGTCGAAAATTAAATTTTTTTTAAACAATGGAACACGATATTTTTTTCATGTCAGAGTAAAAATCGGATTTTTTTTATTTTCGAGCCACTGGTCATTCTAAAAACCAACCATTCTGAAACGGCTGCATACCCGTGCTCTGCAATGGTTTTTGGTTTTCCTTTTTGTTGATGCTGACCTCCTTATGGGAAAACCGTCCGACAGCGGCCATCCGTGTAACAAATCGAAACAACAACTCAATTCGCTGTGGGCACGTTCCGCAGATGCAGCGACAATTCACTTAGGAACCAGCCACTCACACACGCACACACCACACACGCGCGCGCGTCCGCGCTTCATCCACTCACACGCACACCACACACGCGCGCGCGTCCGCGCTTCATCCACTCACACGCACACCACACACGCGCGCGCGTCCGCGCTTCATCCACTCACACGCACACCACACACGCGCGCGCGTCCGCGCTTCATCCACTCACACGCACACACCACACACGCGCGCGCGTCCGCGCTTCATCCACTCACACGCACACCACACACGCGCGCGCGTCCGCGCTTCATCCACTCACACGCACACCACACACGCGCGCGCGTCCGCGCTTCATCCACTCACGTGCTAACGAAGGCCCCATTCATTTTTTCCGGTCACTCACAGCGCTCACGAATTAAGGGGGTGATTTGGGGGAGGCTTAGCGCGCCGTCCTTTCGCTCCTCTGTTTCCATCTCTGGTCGTCGCGTCAAAGCACCGCCGTGACCCCAGAACCACATTACCGAGTCCATTTGCCTCGTAGGACGCCCCGATGGGCAGTCCCCCCCTCCTCCTCCTCGGTGAACCCGCCGGCCCGCTGATTTCTCTGCCTCTACCACGGACCTATAATCTGCAACGTGAATCCGGACACGTCAAACATCCTCGATTCACCTGCCCCCAATACCGCAATCGTAAAACGACTGACTTCAACTCGTAACGCGCATCGCACGGCGTACGCTCGCTCGCGAAAAGAGAGGACGACTCAGGGGCGCCAGCGGGAGCAGCAGCAGCCACGCGGAGAGCCGGCGCCAGCAATTGCCCGAGATCTGCGATCTTATAAAATATGAAGGTGTCAGTGAGTTCATATGTGTCGTAAACGAAGCACGCCAATTCGTTACTAGTACAGCACACCGGTGTGTGATCTAACCCACCCAAAACCCCCTCTATCATGGGCAATATTGCTCGCGAAAGCCTACGTGTTAAAGAGCTCACATGTGCTTACATGTAGGAGGAAACTCAAGTACCCAGAGACGACCGACGCGTGCTCGGGGGGTAACACTCGAACCCAAGGGTCCCCAACCCCCGGGCCGCAGACCGGTCCCGGCCCGTGGCCTGTTAGGAACCGGGCCGCAGCAGGAGGTGAGAGCGGTGAGTCCGCGCGTGACCCGCCCCCATTATTCTATTATTCACCACTTCCATCCGCGCCTCTTCCCCGCACTGCGCACTTCTCTCAGTCACAGTGTTGGTAAGCCCACGAGCTGCTAACCCCTAGTAGCCACAATGAGTACAAAACAAACGTCGCTGGAGAGCTTCTTTGAAAAGGGGGAAAGACCCAAAGATGACCCCCCCCTCCCCCGTCCGTGAAAGTGATTGTCTTCCACGAAACCGGGACCTGGTGTCACAAAGGTTGGGAACCGCTGCGTCGAGCCCATGCGGACGGAACAGGTGCAGTCCATGTTGGTGCAGTGCCGCCCTCTCGTGGCGGGCCGGGGTATGGCACCTCCACACCCGCGGGGTCGTGGAGTCTCCGCAACATTCGTGTGATCCACCAGCACGAGTTGGTGGATCACACGGGGACTCTGATGTAGCCACGAGGCCGTGGCCAACGCCTCGGCCCCCTCCTCCTCCTCCTCCGCCCACGCGGTTCTCTTGCTCAGAGCAGCTGGTGGACGGGGTCGACAAGTAGTATGGCGTCACGGTGGCGAGATGTTAACTACCTCGCCTGGTGTACAGGGAGGTCGTGGGTTCAATCCCGACCGAGACAATGCCTGTATATTTGGAGTTTGCACGTTCACGCTGTGGTCGTGTGGATCTTTCTCGGAGTCCATCGGTTTTCCCCAAAACATTAAGAAACGTGCCTTTAGAGTATTTGGCTGCGAAACATTTCCACACGATAAGCCACTTCGCTGATTGATCATTTGTGACCAGGTCACTTCTGAAAAAGAGCCGTATAGCTCAGGTGGGCCTTCACTGGTAAAATAAAAATGTACGTATGTATGTTGAACTTCTTTCTCGTCGTACGCAGCCAAAAAGCGTCGTTAGGTTTAATTGAGCCACGTGTCCAAAGTGTCAGAGAGAGTTTGCGTCTCTGTGCCATGCAGGGCATCAATCCTCATCATCTTAGCCTCCCTGCAGTTCGGCCACGCTGTGACACAGTCATCCCATGAGACATGTAGCCAGCACCCCCCCCACACCCCCTACGTGGGAAAGACATTCTTCACGTGTGGACGAAACGGCCGGAACATGTCTTGCGTGTCTTGCGGGAGAAAGGAAATCACTCTCCAGCAGCGCCAATCACTCGCCAAAGCTCGGTTTGTTTTGTAATGGTTTGCGCCCTACCCGCGTAGTAAAAGTGTGAATCATATACTAATTGGTCCGTATAAATAAATCGGTACCACCAAAGCAGTAATTCTCAACCTTTTTTTGCTTGGTGCCCCCCCCCCCCAAATCAAGACCATTCGTCCGCCCCCACCTCCCCACTTTACATAACACAATGGAGAGGTCGCACGTTCGCGCCTCTGCAGTCAACTCGGTGTGAGTGAGGCATTTGTTTCATGTTGCGTGTCCGTGTGTTGTGTCACCGCGACGCGGCGCTGAACGTTCTCCGCGGGCATTAGACAGTTCTCCTGCACGGTATCCACGCCGCAGCTCGCGCCTCCCACTGGAAGTTTTGCCGCGTCAAACGGGACCGGCATCCGCCGTGCCGGCTACGGGGACGCATGCTGCCCTCGTGTGGACAGATGCGCTCACTGACTCGCAATTCCACTCGCTACCAATTCCACTGTCTCGCAGTTCCACGAACCAACGCGTTCACGTACAGGAAGCGCGGTGTGCGGTTTTCATCATCATCAGCAGCAGCAGCAGCAAGAGGAGGAGGAGGATCTGAAGGAGGAGGAGCAGAAGTAGGGGGAGCATGACGAGGAGCCTGAGCATCAGGGGGAAGAGGTGTTTACGTCATCGCCTCGGAGTCAACAAATATTCCCACACGACTGCTTGTCACGCCGGCGATGTTGACGAGGCAGGCTGAGGATGTGTGGTCTCGATGGCTCATAGACGAATTAATTAGCGTCGCTTACGCGCCCCACGTCGTCACCCCGTAATTATCTCGTGCCCCAGTTAATGCATTGGCTCGGCCAGGGCTGCGGGGGTTCCCAGGGGAGATCCCCCCCGACCCCTCACCACTCCCCCACCACCCCGCGAGACCAACCCGTGCCAGGCAGGCACCGTTCACTCGGCATTTACAACCCGTGCCAGGCTGGCACCGTTCACTCGGCATTTACAACCCGTGCCAGGCTGGCACCGTTCACTCGGCATTTACAAACTTTTGAACCCGCGTGTCAGACCCACGCCGTTCCCGCAACGCATTATTTTTTATTTTAAAAAACGTTCAGTTTTTCTTCTCAAATGGATGCTACTGCACATCTTAACGTGGTCCTTAATCAACGATGTGGACATTAGACTGTTGATTTATTTTGTCGTTCGTCTGCGAACGCGAGGTGACGGCGACCCCGCGGGTCCATCTCTGTGTGTGCGTCACAGGCCCCAGCGGGCATCGCGCGACTCATGGCGAGGGTGAGGGAGGGGGGGTCATATGAACTCAGAATCTGAATAATTATTGACACTGGAAGAATCCGATGAGCTATGAAGCTCTTTTTCAGATGTCCCAGTCGAGCTGGGTGTCTCTCCCAGGGCCGTGCCAGGAACCCCACCAACCCCCGCCCCTCTCACCCCACGTCGCTTCCCACTGCGCGAAGCCGGGGGTTGCATTCAGCCGCGTGTTTGTTCACGGAGGGGGGGGGGGGGAGCCCGTCCACGCCACCCTCTCACTCCTCTCACTCCGCTGGCTCCGCGCTCACTACTCCGCCTCGGCCACGTGTTGCCCAATTTCGCATCTCCGTGACTCTCGGTGCCATCATCGCTTGGCTGTCTCCCAGCTGTCCCTTGGTCTATTCCTCCGCTCGCGGGCCCCCCTCCCCCCATGGAGGGTCATTGTCCCTCTCCCCGTCGGGAGCTGATTTCCCATAATCGCAGACAGCTGTTTCGGGTAGCCATCACCTCGGTGCGTTGTGAGTTGGGTGGCTGTGCCACACTCTTTGGGAACGCATCTAGCGCGTAAAGCGAGGGGAAGCCTGACGTGTATTTGTATTGTGCGGCGCACGCGGTTGAGCTGTACCCACTGAAGACAGAGAATGCCGAGAGCGATGCGACTACGTTACCCCAACCCGGACCCGGACCCCGAGGGCTCCGGGTCACGGTCCCGCGCGTCCCCTGCTCCTCGCTGCGGGGTGAAGGGCGCCCCCCCCCAAACCAGAGCGGGGTCTGCATCTGCCCCCTTGTCGAGAGGGCGGAGTGGGGATCCTGGTTCCTCGCGTTGCGAGGTTCGGTTCTCCTCCTTCTCCACGTGCCACCGTGTCGGGGGCCACCGCTATGAGCCGCCTCGACCTTTCACCCTGTCCCGCCGACTGTTGTACAATCACACGCGCGGGCGCACACACACAACGACAAAGATCCCCCGTATAGCCTCAACAGACTGTTGAGGCAAGTGCTGTTTGCGAGCACATATGAAGGCCAGCACGGTTGCTGCGGAGACAAAGGCGTCACTGGGTAGACAAACGCTCCCCAGTGACGATGTTTACATACCGCACCAGGTACTCATTTAAGGCTGAGTCGACCTAGGGAGGGGCTCAGATAATCGTCGCTGGTGTTGGCCGTGAGCGGGAATCGAACGCGGGTCGCCAGGTTCTTAGGGCAGCGCGCTAACAGCTAAACGACCACTCCGTACGCGCGCGCGCACGTGACGTTACCGAGCACCGATTAACGCCCTGCGCTGCAGCGCCAGGCTCAGAGTGTGGCACCCGCAGGACGACAGCTCGGGGCAGACGGGCGGGGGTGGAAGCGGCGCTGTGTTGTTTTCTCTCCGAGAGATGATTGGGATGTTCGCTAATAGTGAGAGAGCACGGGGTGGGGGTGGGATGAGGGGCGGGGCGCGCCGGGCGCTTTGGCACGCGCCATTCAGCTGCCACGACCGCGCGCGCGCCGCCCCCAGGGAACCTGCAGGGCGCCTCTCCCCCAACTCCACCACCACCGCAACGCGACACCCATCGCCGCTTCGCTCTCCAGGCCAGAGGCCACCCGTCGCCTCTCTCCAGCGGGATGGCGACTTCCTCCCGGGGCCACCGTCACGTCGCCTTCCTCCTCCTCCCGCTGCTGCCGCCGCTGCTGCTGCTGCTCGCGACCACGCCAAAGAGCCTCACAGGTGCAGTGAGTGTCCAGCGAGTCGGCGCCGGGGACGGGCGAAAGCGCAATCCGCGTGGGGTCTCTCGTCACGGTGAAGTTGGATGTCGCGTTGCGCTCGTCCTCTGGTAGCGAACTCGCTGTGCTTACCGCACGGAACGTGGAGCGGTCTCAGGGACCCAGTTCGGCCGTCCTCCTGCTCGTGGATAGATCACCGCGCGGTCTCGGACCGGTGACAGGATTCGAACTGGGACTTGGATGGCTACTGCGATATGAATCCCGCGAGTGGCGTACTTGTATCTGTCGTTGTGCGCGCGCGCGCGCGTGGAGCGGCAGTGCAGCTAAGCGAGTTTGTAGCATGCTGCGCTTCGAAAACGGCGACCTAAGTTCGTTTTTCGCCCACGGAAAACACCAGCGGTGATTAGATGAACCGGTCCTGATCCTCTGCGAGGTCGATTCAGCGTCTAATGAGTACATGGTGCGGTGTGTAAACATCACCGCTAGGGAGGCAAAGGCGGCCGGGCGTGGTGTTGGCCATCTATCCCCTCGTGTGCCGTGCCGGCCTTCACAGGTGCTCGCTAACATCACTTGTCCCAGGAGTCTGTTAAGGCTATTGGGGTGTCTTTGTGCGGGAGAGTCCAGTGAGTTGAAGTGGTGTGTGTCCACTGCGCTACGAACCCGGTTACCCGAGTTCTATTCTCGCTCACGGCCAACACCAGTAATAGCGATTATCTGAACCGGTCTTGGGCTTCCCCTAGGTCGACTCAGCCTTAAACGCGTGTGTGTGTGTCGAGGCACGAGTGTCATCCCGTGTGGCCACGTGATGAGCTGGGCAAGACTCCAGTTCTGGGTCGTCGCGTCTGCATCACCCACTTGACGCAACGGCACGTGTCCGTCCCGGTGTCTCCAACCTCGACTCATCGTCGGGCACGCACGGACCGCCTTGCCAGTTGACGGCAACGACGGCTCCCCAAGTCGGGCGTCGATGTTGTTCTTGTTGTTGTTGACGCTGACCAAATTCACAGCTATTCTCGGAAGCCAGATCGTGTTTGTTGTGCGTTGACACTCACTTGTTCTAAACGAGATCGCGTAACCCCTAACACCCCCCCCGCCGCCTCCCATCGATGAGTTACAGATGTTCTCGGCCTCGAATGGGACGGTTGTTTTAGCGCTCAGAACCGAGCGAGCTTGCCTAATCCACAGGCCTCAGCTGTCGCGGCGGCTCGCGGACGATACAGAGCAAAGGCCAAGATCCACCACGAGATCCCGTGCAGGATAGATGGGACCTGTTAGCGAGCACAGCATTTTAGAGGCCGGCACGGCACACGAGGGGGTGGGTGGCCAGAACCGCGCACGGTCACCTCACCACCTCAGTGAGGATGCTTACGCACCGCACCAGGTACTCATTCACGGCTGAGTCGACCTAGGAGAGGCTCACAGGGCCGGTTACAATTTTCGCCACTGTTATTGGTCATACGCGGGAATCGAATTGGGGTCGCTGGGTTCGTAATGCGGCGCGCTAACCACTGCGCCACCGCTCACCGTACACAGACACAGACAGACGTACAGACACACAAATCAAAAACAGACACAGACACACACACAAACACACAGACACACACACACAGACACACAGACACACACAGACACACACAGACACACACAGACACACAGACACACACAGACACACAAATCAAAGACAGACACACACACAGACACACAGACACACACAGACACACAGAAACACACACACACAGACACACAGACACACACAGACACACAGACACACAGACACACACAGACACACAAATCAAAGACAGACATATAGACAGACACACACACACACAGACATACAGACACACACAGACACACACAGACACACAGACACACACAGCCACACAAATCAAAGACAGACACAGACACACACACAGACACAGACACACGCAGACACACAGACACACACACAGACACACACAGACACACAGACACACACAGACACACAGACACACAAATCAAAGACAGACACAGACACACTCGTCCTCCGATGAAGGGCGCCAGGGCAGACGACGGGGTGGGTGGCCAGCATCACAATCGACCGCCTTTGTTTCCCCAGTAGCGCTGTCTTTACGCAACCGCACCAGGTACTAATTTGAGGCTGAGTCGACCTAGGGGAGTCCCAGGACTGGTGGGCGAGAATCGAACTCGCGTCGCCGGGTTCCTAGCGCAGCGCGTTAACCGCTACACTCCCGCTTCTCTCATAGACACAGACGCGCACACAACACAGGTCCACACAGATGTACAGACACACAAATCAAAGACAGATATTCAGACGCACTCGAGGTCTGGCTGCATGCACGCAGCCCTGCCCGCTGCGAGTGCATGGCGGTGATTGATTTGAAGCTGCACATTGTGTAAGAATGTGTCACGTTGTGTGTCGCGTTGTGTCAGATTTGGTTACATTGTCTCGCGCTGTCACATCGTGTGATATTGTGTCACTGTGTCGCATTGTGTCGCTGTGTCGCATTGCGTGGTATTGTGTCGCTGAGTCGCATTATGTAATATTGCGTCGCATTGTCAGTGTCGCATTGTGTCAACGGGTGTCAGATTTAGTCACATTGTGCGGCACCCTGTGTGAGATGGGGTTGTCTTGTGTCGCATCGTGTCCCATCGCGTGGCGTTGTGTCGCTGAGTTGCATCGTGTCCCATCGCGTGTCGTTGTGTCGCGCTGTGGCGCAGCGAGTTAGCGGGACTCGCTGGGGGGGGGGAGATGGAGGGGGCAGTGGGCGCGGGGGGGTGCGGGCTGAGTGGAGTTGGGTGGCGTGGCTGACACGAAACGGGTGGCGGTAGGCGAGCAAGGGGGGTCACTGGGTTGTCGAGAGAGTGCGTGGGTCATGTAGGGCACGGGGGTGAGGGCAGGAGGGGGGGGTAGAAGGGAGTGAGACACCCCCACACACACCTGACACTCAAGAATTGGATTGGACAAATATCCAAATTTCAAAATGCCCCCCGCCCACTTCCCTTGCCGCGTGCTCAAACTTCCCCGTGTTGATTAAGGGGCGTCGGTGTTGTCTTTATGATTGTTGTGGTGGTGGTGGCAGCACATTGACGAAGGTCGCGATTAACTCGTGATGGCTCCAATAATCCACGGGTGATAAGGGTGACGGTGATTTGATGATAGCAATGATGAGGATGATGATTCATTATTGATTTCTTGGTCAGTCCGCGGAGGTAAAATTTGTGTGGCACGGCCTCCTCCACCCGACGCAGTCGATTAGTAAAGTTGTCACGTGGAGTAACTTGGCCAAATTGTAACTTTTTAAATTGTAAAACGATCCACACACTGTCACCAATTTGGTAGTCCGACGATTCGCTGGCAGTTACCGCCATTATGATCAAGCATCGTAATCACCCGTGGATTATTACCGTCATCATTATCTCATCACAATCTTTGCCACCTTGTTAACACCACTTCCACCACTTAGCATCACAACAACAACGAAGCCTCCCCTCTGAGCCCTCCCCACACCCGTGCCTTCCCCCCATGCCACCCCCAGCTCTCCGCTGCGTGTGCCTGCGCTGCGCCCGCACCAACTACACCTGCGACACGGACGGCCTGTGCCTCGCCTCGGCCACGCGTCTGGAGAACGGCTCCGTGGTGCACGAGCGCGTGTGCGTCTCGCTCCGCAACCTGCAGCCTCCGCACCGCCCCTTCTTCTGCATGCGCTCCGTGCAGTTCTACGAGACGCTCTGCTGCGACACGGACTTCTGCAACAGCGTGGACATCGCCCCGCCCGCCAGCAGCGGTGAGCTGAGCGGGGAGTCGTGCCCACCCACCACCCACTGCGCCACCGCTCCCCACACATGAACGCAGACAGAAACAAAGATCCCCCTTACAGCCCCCACAGACAGTGGGGGCAAGTGCCGTTAGCGAGCGCTTACGAAGGCCGGCACGGCACACGTGGGGGTGGGTGGCCAGCACCACAACCGAGCGCCTTTGTCTCCCCAGTAGCGCTGTTTTTACACACCGCACTAGGTACTCATTTGAGGCTGAGTCGACCTAGGGGGGCCCAGGACTGGTGAGCGAGAATCGAACTCGCGTTCATAGCACAGCGTGCTAACCACTACACTACCGCTTCTCACATAGACATAGATCACCCGTATAGCCTTAACATACTGTTGGGGCAAGTGCTGTTAGCGAGCAGCTATGAAGGCCGTATTGACACAGACACACAGATGTATAGACACAGACACACACACACAGATGTATAGACACAGACACAGATGGAGAGACACACAAATCAAAGACAGATATGCAGACGTACTCGAGCTCTGGCTGCATGCACGCAGCCTGCCCGCTGCGAGTGCGTGGCGGTCATTGTTTTAAAGTTGCACATTGTGTCATAATGTGGCACATTGTGTCGCGTTGCGTAACATTGTGGCCTTTCACGCACCTCCCACCAGCACGGTTGGCTACGTACGGTGCGGAGGAAGCGCAACGTACATACAGACATCACACGCCACACGCGCGCGCGACTCGACATCGCGAAGAAAGTTGCGCTGGTAATAAATGGGTGCTCGCTAACAGCACTTAAATGGGTGCTCGCTAACAGCAATACGGCGGGGGGGGGGGGGTGTTTGTCTTTGATGGCGATGAAGCCACCAAAGGTGTTTTTGTTTTTGGACGCCGGGGCAAATGTGCCCCTCTCTCGTACCGCCCCACTGAGCCCTCTGTGAGGACGAGGCCTCCCTCGGATGTGAGATCGGGAACCACCCTGGATGACGGTCACGATGGAGATGGATGAAAGTGGCTCGATTATTATTACATTTATTCGGGATTTTATTTGAAGCTATGTTTTCAGCCAAATAATGATGATTTGTTTATTATACGAGTGGGAGGAATCCGGAGCGCCCGGATAATGATTTGATGGTTTTTTATGATGTTAGTGCCTGATGATGTCCGATGATAAATAATGGATGGATGAGGAAGATGATGAGGATGACGATGAACGCGTCTGTGATGATGATCATGATGACAGTAAATACATAGGGAGTGGAGATTGGCATTGTCGTGATGATGACGATAACTGTGATTACAACATGGTGATTGATACGCTGATACTGCTGCTGATGATGCTGATGATGCTGATGATACTCATGATGATGATGATGCTGCTGATGATGCCGATGATACTGGTGATGATGATGCTGATGATGACGCTGATACTGCTTCCGATGATGATGCTGAAGATGATGCTGCTGATGACACTGATACTGCTGCTGATACTGATGATGCCGATACTGTTGCTGCTGCTGATGATACTGATAATGCTAATGATGACGCTGATACTGCTGCTGATACTGGTGATGCTGATACTGTTGCTGCTGATGCTGATGCTAACCGCGTGCCCCCAGTGGGCCCGACTCTGTCCCCGGGCCCGGCGCCGCTGTGGGGCCACCTGCACGTGGTGATGGTCGCCTCGGCGCTCGCGGTGCTCTTCGCGTGCCTCTCGGTCGCGGGGCTCCGCGCGCTGCGGGGCTGGGGGGGTCACGAGGGGCCCCTCGCCATGCGCAGGCTGCAGCGCGGCGCCCGCGCCGACAAGGAGCAGTCCCTGGGCCAGGCGTACATCCTGGACGGCGTCAGCATCCGGGACCTCTACGACTCGGGAACGACCGGCTCCGGATCTGGTACCCACTCCGCACCGCCCCCCCCCCCCGCAACCTCACGCGGCACATCACAAAGCGCCGACGATTGTAACGTTACTCATCCTACTATTCTAATGGGATCCCATATTCCGTATGGCGCACTCCTACTCTGCGGTGGCGAGATGTGAACTACCTCGTCTGGTATACAGGAGGTCGTGGGTTCGATCCCGACGCCTGTGTATTTGGAGTTTGGGTGTTCTCCACCGCGGTGGCGTGGATTTTTCTCCGGGTTCTCCGGTTTTTCCTTCCACATTTAGAAATGCGCGTTTAGAGTGTTGGGTTACTATTAATTTCCATGTGATAAGCCACTTTGTTGAGATATCATTTGTGGCCAGGTCGCTTCTGGAAAAAGGGCCATGTAGCTGAGTGGGCCTTACCTGAAAAAATAAAAGTAGGAGTAGTCGTACCATCTGGTCGTCTGGCTACATTTGTTTAACACGCCCGACACTGCTGATGGGACCCAGGCGGTCGAAACCGGTCCAGAGCGTTGTGTTTGCGTTAACAAACGCTGCTTGATATAGTCATTGGTCCGGAAATCCGATAATTAGGCTGAGATGAACTCAAATGATGATACGTGTTGTTGCGCGGGGAGACAGAGTGGAGCTTGCGTATTTACTTTGACCCATTATCGCATGGGGGACGGTCTGCTCGGATTTCCCTTCTCCGTGAGGCTCTCCGCTCTGGCCAAATAAACGACGGGCGGAGAAGCATGACGACGATGACGTTTGCTTCACCACGTTCACGTCGCAGCAGCGAGTGGTGGCGTCGCCTGGCGGACGGAGCGCGGTGTTGCACCAAATAAAACAAACAACGCGAGACCGGCTCTGTGGAAGACGAGAGTCGGAGGAGGCTTCTTCAGGATGACTGCTCACGCTGTGCAGTTCTCTTTCAAGCGAGTCTGGTCACGATGGCCGTGGTTCAGAGTTATCTGAGCCGGCGCCGCTGAGATGCTGGGTTTGGATTGTGGTGTGAGCCGCCCCTGAGTGATTAAACCTGGCTTCTTCACAATGAAGGTTATTTTGGGTTAGATCGCGTGAATATGAATGTGTCGTTGATGATTACAACCAGCTGCATCGGGCGATTCGCCAGAATTTATATTTGTTTACGCGATCTAACCCAAATAACTTTTTATGAATAACATTGGCCGTGAAAGCCAACGACGCGTCACTCAAACCTGGCTTAAACACACCTGGCTTAAACACACCTGGCTTAAACACACCTGGCCTAAACAGACCCTGGTTTAAACAACCCTGGCTTAAACAACCCTGGCTTAAACAGACCTGGCCTAAACAACCCTGGCCTAAACACACCTGGGCTAAACAACCCTGGCCTAAACACACCTGGCTTAAACAATCCTGGCTTAAACAGACCTGGCTTATACACACCCTGGCTTAAACAACTCTGGCTTAAACAATCCTGGCTACTCGCGGCCACGAATGAATCCACGAAACAAAAACGAACGTTTGTCACCTCATCTGGCAAAGCTTGCAGCCCTGTTCAAAGTGGCAACAAAGTAGCCTCTTAGAAATCTATGCAGTTTGAAGAAGTTATCTCACAAAGGTCATTCTCGAATGAGAAGTTGGCGATGCCAGTTCTGAGAAGCGGACCGATTCCTCGTCTCGTTACATCACCACGGCTGCACAGTCAGAAAATAACTGTGGGTACCACATCAGGGACGTTCGTTTAGCACCTTCTGGCTCTAAGATTAAAAATACACTTTAGTTGGGATGCAGCGAACATAACTTGCAAGGTGGAGAAGGTCACTGGACATGGCTCCGTGATTGTCCCGGACCGGTAACTCACACGGGGCTGTCCGCTCGCCGCCAGGGTTCCGACAGGTGACGTAATCTCTCGTGCCACAATGACGGCTGATAAGGAACAGCTGGAAGTACATTTTGGGAGAAAAAAAGTAGCAAATGAAACAAAAGCGTCAGCGAATTTCACGATTATTTCTCAGGAGGATCCTACACTGATCAGGGCGATGGGGGGAATCGATTTCACACGCGCGAGGAAACCGGACTAACCAAAGTAACTCTACGTGCATTCGGGGATAACAGTTACAACTCTGCACAGATAGGTTCAATAATACATTGCTGCAAATCATTGCTATTTTTAGTGCCCGGAGACCCTGAGTGTTTCTCTAAGACTGTGGGCCACGCAGCCACGCCGCTTATCTATGCGTCTCTATGTGAGTCTATGGGTCTCTATGTGGGTTGATGGGTCTCTATATTCATGTATTGTCTCTATGTGAGTCTATGGGTTCTCTATGTGAGTCTGTGGGTCTAACCCTGAAGCCACGCACGGGCTCACCTATCAACCTTGACATCAACATATCCACATTACTGATCAACTTCCCCATGCAACCTGACACGACAAGAAGAGGGTGAAGGAGGGTGAGGTTGGATGGATGTCTGTCCACTGCGCCGTGGGGTGGACCTCGCTGGGTGACCCGTGGGTGACCCGTGGGTGAGTTGCTGGGTGACCCGCGGGGTGACCTGCTGGGTGACCCGTGGGTGACCCGCTTGGTGACCCCGCTGGGTGACCCGTTGGTGACCCGCTGGCTTGACCCCGCTGGGTGACCCGTGGATGACCCTTGGGTGACCCGTGGGTGACCCGCTGGGTGACCAACTGGATGACCCACTGGGTCACTCGTGGGTGACCCGTGGGTGACCCCGCTTGGTGACCCCGCTGGGTGACCCGTTGGTGACCTGCTGGCTTGACCCCGCTGGGTGACCTGCTGGGTGACCCGTGGGTGACCCGTGGGTGACCCCGCTTGGTGACCCCACTGGGTGACCCGTGGGTGACCCGTTGGTGACCTGCTGGCTTGACCCCGCTGGGTGACCCCACTGGGTGACCTGCTGGGTGACCCGTGGGTGACCCGTGGGTGATCCGCTGGGTGTACCCGCTTGCTGACCCCGCTGGGTGACCCCGTGCCCGTGGCAGGCCTGCCGCTGCTGGTGCAGCGCACCATCGCGCGCACCATCGTGCTGCAGGAGGCCATCGGCAAGGGCCGCTTCGGCGAGGTGTGGCGCGGCGTGTGGAGCGGCGAGCACGTGGCCGTCAAGATCTTCTCGTCCAGGGACGAGCGCTCGTGGTTCCGCGAGACGGAGATCTACCAGACCATGATGCTGCGCCACGAGCACATCCTGGGATTCATCGCCGCCGACAACAAAGGTATCGGACGCGGCGCCCCGAGCTCCGCCGCCAACAGCGCCCCACCAACGAAACGGAACCAAGTCACGAGCCGCCACTGCTTCCGTTTGATAAACAATCTGACGATGGCACTGCAGCCACATGCTCCCCCCCCACCCTTCCCCCCCCGCCCCCCTTCGTTAAATTACATTTGTCCCCCCTTTAGACCCGTTCTCTTTTCCTGTAACACGTAAAGTGCCTTTCGTTTCCCTTCCCCCGCACCTCCGATTAGCACGGTCGGCTACGTACGGTGCGAAAGAAGTTCAACACGTATACGAACGACACTCGCCGCTTGTATCGCTGACCTATGGTCACCACGGTTGCAACTAAGGTCCGTAGCTCTCTGGGGGCGACTTTGCTGCTGAAATGAATAATATCTTTAAACAAATTAAAACAAAAACACCCCCCCCCCCATGGGGCACAACGCGAAAGCACATCGGAGAGCCGCACATCACAACCGCGATGACGCGGCGTGGTGGCGTGACCCCGGCTTTAAAGAGGTGCAACCTGCGGCGCCACGCTCGCACAGCTGTCCGTGTCCACCTGCTCGCAGACAACGGCACGTGGACGCAGCTGTGGCTCGTGTCCGACTACCACGAGCTGGGCTCCCTATTCGACTTCCTGAACCGCACCACGGTGACCGAGAGGGAGGTCATCACGCTCGCCCAGTCGGCAGCCAGCGGCCTGGCGCACCTGCACATGGAGATCGTGGGCACGCAGGGTGAGCTGCCTCCTCCACGCTCAACACACCGGAGTCATCGGGCGAGGCTCAGCGCACAAGAGTGGCCAGGCTCGCAACACCATCCTCGCCATAGCAGGCGTGCTGTGCCACTCTCATCGTGCTCTGTCTCTAACAGTGTCACTTTATCACTCTGTCGATTGCTCTGTGGAACCATCTGTGGATCTCTGTCATCCTGCGGCTCTGTCATTCCGTGTCTCTCTCTGTCACTCCGTGGCTCTGTCACTCCGTGTCTCTCTCTGTCACTCCGTGGCTCTGTCACTCCGTGTCTCTCTCTGTCACTCCGTGGCTCTGTCATTCCGTGTCTCTCTCTGTCACCCTGTGGCTCTCTCTGTCACCTTGCGGCTCTCTCTGTAACCCCGCGGCGCCGTCCGCTGGTTTGTCGGTCACCATTGTCGCTTTCTCCGTCCGTCGCATCGTACGTCGTCACTCGGTGACTCACGCAGTCGCCTCCGCCTGCTGGTCACCCAACCAGGCAAGCCGGCGATCGCGCACCGTGACCTCAAGTCCAAGAACATCCTGGTGAAGCGCAACCGCACGTGCTGCATCGCGGACCTGGGCCTCGCCGTGCGCCACGACTCCGCCTCGGACTCCATCGACATCGCGCCCAGCAGCCGCACCGGCACCAAGCGGTGAGCGCCGGCGGCGCGGCATGCGGGGTTCGACCTCCCTCGACGGCTCGCCCTTCCATCCAGCGGTGGATTGATCGTGGCTGACGACGACGACGAATTAGGCTGGAGCGGTGGTCTGGTGGTTAACGCACTTGCACTGCTAACCCGAACACTTGAGTTTGATTCTCAGCAAGCGGTTAACATCGGTGTACGAGTGATAATCGGAACCAGGTCAGCTCCACTCCCCGAAATTTCACCAACCTGCCCTGACCATCGTGGTGAAGTACTGGGGGGGGCGGGGGGGGAGCGAGGGGCAGAGCGGGGGGGGGGGGCGCAGCAGTCAGCATTTGCACCGCCTGCCGAGGACTCGACAGCAGCTCCGCCCCTTGTGCGCGCGTGCAGGTACATGGCCCCCGAGGTGCTCGCCGACTCCATCAACGCGTGGCACTTCGACTCGTTCAAGCGCGCGGATATTTACGCTCTGGGGCTCGTCTTCTGGGAGATGGCGCGGCGCTGCTCCAGTGGTGGTGAGGGCGCCGTGGTGCCAACCTGCCCAGCGTCACTCGCAGCGCCCCCAACCCCGACCCCGAGTCACCGCACCTCTCAGCTCTCATGGCCTGGTCGCTGACTCGCGATGCCTGCTCTCTCATCCCTGCAACCCGATTCCTGGCCGTCTTTTTAAAATCCCTGATCCATTGTCCCTGGTTCCCTTTTGCTAACTTCTGACCCCTCCGTGAATGATAGTTGGCTACGTGAAAGAAGTTCCACATACAGACGTGATCCCCAACACAGTATTCCTAATCTCCGACCGCTCTCTCTCTCTCTTTCCTGGCACATTGTCTCTTGTGCCTCATTCCCTGGTCTCTGACTCATAATCCTACAATCCCTATTCGTTCCACAAACCTTGAATCTACGCAGCCAGCGATCGCCGATTTCTGATCCGCACGTCTCTCGTTCCTCCTCGTTGCCTCGTGGCCGCCGGTCCCCGGGTGCGCGCAGGGATCACGGAGGAGTACCAGTTGCCGTACCACGACGCGGTGCCCCCGGACCCGTCGGTGGAGGACATGCGGCGCGCGGTGTGCGACCAGAGGCTGCGGCCCAACATCCCCAACCGCTGGCAGAGCTCCGAGGTGAGTGGGGGACCCGCGTCAAAGCCGCGCACCGCCGTCGCAGTTCGATCCCACGGCACGCGCGTGGGGATAACGGCGTGATGATAACGGCGTGATGATAACGGCGTGGTGATAACAGCGTGGTGATAACGGCGTGGTGATAACAGCGTGGTGATAACGGCGTGGTGATAACAGCGTGGTGATGACGGCGTGGTGATAACAGCGTGGTGATAACGGCGTGGTGATAACAGCGTGGTGATAACGGCGTGGTGATAACAGCGTGGTGATAACGGCGTGGTGATGACAGCGTGATGATAACGGCGTGGTGGTAACAGCGTGGTGGTAACGGCGTGGTGATGACAGCGTGATGATAACGGCGTGGTGGTAACAGCGTGGTGGAGACGGCATGGTGGTAACGGCGTGGTGAAGACAGCGTGGTGGTGACGGCTCTTCTCTGTGCGCGGGGGTGGGGGCTTGGTGGATCTGGCTAAGCAGCGAGGCTCTAAGCACCTGCAGGGACAAGAGGTGACCTCTGCACGGAGAGGCAGTCGAGCGAGTCCGTGACTGCCTCTCCGACTCCCTCTGCACTCGCGCGCCGCTGCCGGCCGCGATGTCACCCATTCTTCACGACGCCTCCGTCGCTCGCGCCTTTAATCGATCCCTTCTCAAGGAATTCGCCGTTCTCTATCCCGCCTCCCTCCCCCTTCCCCCATCGCTAAGCGTCAAATGAATAATGCACGGGTGCCCGTAAGTGCTCGCATCGCACTCTGCAGCTGCAATCAAAAGCGGCGGCCCAGCGGCTTTTGTTTTGCTCTCTCTCCATTTGAGGCAGCGCGAGAGAGAGAGGAGGAGGAGGAGGAGACGTGAGATGCGGCGACCGGCGTGAACGATGAGCGTGCTCGCGAGGGCAGAGATTCGTGCCGGGGGGCTGAGGTCACCCCCGGTCACGCACCTCGCCCAACCCCCCCGCCCCCGCCCCCACCGTGATGTTGGTGTGTTTATGAATGTGTGGGTGTATGCGTGTAAATGTGTGTACGCGGTGCTCCAGCGAAACGTGTCAGTCGACCTACGCACGGCATCTGGGTCTGTCCCGTGCGTGGATGTACGAGGGAATTCACAGTGGGTGTGCATCCGACGGTCATCTCAGTCAAGCAGCCCATGGTACCCGTTCCGTGACCTCCTGCCAGCGGGCGTTCGACACTTCACGTGGCCTTAAAGTGCACATAGCCTAATTCTAGATTTGAAGCTTTCGTGACTGCAAGGATTCATATTCTTAGGTTTTTTCGGTAAAGTCACGTAGGTAAAAAATTTAAATAGAAATTAAAAAAAGTAAAATAAAATAAAAATCACGACGTTTCGGAGGCAACACAAGCTTCCCTCTTCAGGTGGAACCGTCACAGCACGATTGCTGTACTGTATCAAGTACGATTGCTGTACTGCATCAAGTGTTGCCTCCGAAACGTCGTGATTTATTTTTATTTCACTTTTATTAATTTCAATTAATTTTTTTACCTACGTGACTTTACCGAAAAAACCTAAGAATATGCACATAGCCTGGCACGAGCGCTGTGGTGACGTGGCCACCATTTAGTGGTGACTCGCTCGCGGTTGTTGTTGTTTTGCGTGTGGGGAGCGGCAGTGTAGAGTAGCGGTCAGCGCGCTGCGCTACGAACCCGGCAACCCAAGTTCGATTCCCGCTCACGGCTAACACCTGTGACGATTATTTGAACCGGTCCTGGGCCTCCCCTAGGTCGACTCGGCCTCAAATGAGGACCTGGTGCGATGTGTAAACATCGCCATTGGGGAGACAAAGGCGGTCGGGCGTGATGCTAGCCACCCACCTCCTCGTGTGCCGTGCCGGCCTTTATAGGTGCTCGCTCACAGCACTCGCCCTCATATTATCTTAAGGCTACGCGGGGGATCTTTGTCTTTGTTTTTGTGTGCGCTGCGATGGTTTCTACGACACCACCGCCTCTTCGAGCGCCAGTCGCGGCCTCAGTCGGTACTCGCTCACAGCCCTTGCCCCGACGGTTTGTCAAGGCTACACGGGGGATCTGTGTCTTTGCGTGCAGGCGCTGAGGGCGATGGGCCGCCTCATGTGCGAGTGCTGGTACGGCAACGCGGCGGCGCGGCTCACGGCGCTGCGAGTCAAGAAGTCGCTCTCGCACCTCGAGCAGCAGACGTAGCACAGCCACGGCGCCACCACGGCGATGCCCGACCCGTGCCGGGCTGGGCCCGACCCGTGCCAGGCTGGGCGCGACCCGTGCCGGGGCTGGGCCCGACCCGTGCCGGGCTGGGCCCGACCCGTGCCGGGCTGGGCCCGACCTCGCCCAACCTGGCCTGGGGCCCCAACTCGGCTCGACCCGATCTGGCACCTCGACCTGACCCGATCCAACGACTTCTCTCCGTGTCGGGGTGACGCCGACCTGACTGGATCTGACCCCGGCAGAGACTTCTCGGAGCGGGAACGCTGTGGAAGGTGACCTTTGGTGGCCTTTGGCAGGAGACAAACCCACGGCGCGGGCATCAGCGGGGACCCGGGCGCTAGACCATCACAGGGCGGGCGGGCGGGCGGGAAGTCCTCATACCCCTGTCCTAACACCTCTTATGGACTCCTATAGGTAAAGTGGTACGGGGACTTCCCGCCTGCATAACGATGGCGATGACGAAGGCTGTGAGAGCGCTCAGAAGAGTCTCGGGGAAAGGGCAGGTCTCGCAGAACAGCTGCGGGGGGTGGGAGGGGGACGCGTCGCTCCATGAATGAATGAACGGAACGCATGGAACGATGTGTTCCCTTCATTGCTTTGTGTTGCAGTCGCGTGTGCCATCATCGTGTGGCTCGTGAACCTTCGGCACTAAAAGTGTGCCACGTGGGTGAGCGGTGGCCTTAATAGGTGCTCGCTAACAGCACCTGCCCCAACAGTGGGGGGTGGGGGGGGCGGTAGTTGGTGACGTCGTCGTCGTTCACGCGATGCGCTAAACCCCATGCGACCCCAGTTCGATTCCCGCCACGGAAAACGAATGGCAGCTGAACCTATTCAGAGTCTCGTGTGCGGTCGGCTCAGCCTTGAACAAGCACCTGACGCGGTGCGGGCAAACGTCAATGCTGGGGAGACAAAGGCGGCCGAGCGCACGGGGTCCTGGCCAACATCACCCGCTCCGCGTGCAGTTGCCAGCTTTAGTAGGCGCTCACTAACAGCACTTGCCCCAGCAGTCTGTGAAAGGCTACGTGGGGCACCTTTGTCTTGTCTCGTGGTGTGTCTGTGTCTTTGTTTTGTCCACCGTGTGTGATGTGGGGAGCGGTGGTGGAGCGGTTAGCGCCCTGCGCAACGAACGCCTGCGACCCGAGTTCTATTCCCTCTCACGGTCAACACCAGTGATAGCGATTATCTGAACCGGCCTTGGGCCTCCCCTAGGTCGACTCAGCCTTAAATGAGTACCTGGTGCGGTGTGTAAATATCGCCACTGGGGAGACAAAGGCGGTCGGGTGTGGTGATGGCCACCCCCTTATGTGCCGTGACGGTCTTCATAGCTGCTCGCTAACAGCACTTGCCACAACAGTCTGTTAAGGCTACACGGGGGACCTTTGTCTTTGTGTCCACTGCACTGTAGCGGACCGCGTGGCTGGAACGGCAATAACTTACGAAGTGTAATTCACGAAGCCTTAGTAGCCAGGATCACACTTTGTGTGGTTGGCTCATCAGTGCATGTTTGTGCTGTGCATGTTTGGATAAAATCGCTGGAGCGAGTGGGGGGAAAGAAAAACTACGTTAGCGGCTGATGCAACCATAATTATATCCGTTTATCGTGCGTCAGAGCACACGGGCCGGTTTTGTGCTCTCGGCACTCATCAGCAAGCCACCTTGATGAATGTAATCAACCTGGCGGCGCGCTTGGTGTTAGCGGATGGTCTGTGCATCGTCGGTGCCGTAATTATCCCTCTCTGAAGGAGCTCGCCGTGGGAATACATCACGGTCAGGGCCGTGAATCCCACACATCTCACACGGTAACGTCAAAGCGCGCCCCCCCTCCCCAAAGCGCGGGGCCCGAGGCGGTCGACCCCGAATTCGCGTTACCCCAGGGACAGCTCGGGTCGCGGTGTCCCTAAAGCCCCGGCTGCTTCGCTGGAGGTGATTCTCGCCGGGATCCCGATGTTTGTTTCGTATGCCGAGGCCATTTTTCTGACGATCGCGTGTTTGGATAAATCGATTGGACGGAAGCAAAATGTTTGCGTCCTTTTGACGAAGAAAAAAATCTGTCCTCGCTACGAGGGTCAACACGCCACGTGTTTTCTGGTTGTACCGTCGTGTGATTCGGTTGCGTGTCCGACGTTTCGCTCCACGTGCCGCTGACTGCGCAAGCTTCTACGGTGAGTGGGCGCCCCTAAAATTCGGTCCACGAAGAAGCCCACCAGTCAAGCACGTGGAGCGAAACGTCGGACGTCGTACCAAACGGCAAGTTGGTACGACTCGAAAAAGCATCGGCAGATTCAAGGACAAGTATGTACAGTATGTTATCATGTGTTTTTTTATGAATACATTTATTTAGGATGCGGTTAATCAATTTGTGTAAAATCATCCCGCACGTGACGGATTTTATCTAATTAGAGACAATTATAATAATCAGTTCGCCACTGTTAATCAGAATGCACATCCCTGCATAGATGGAAAATTAAGGACAACCCACAGTGCCTTGCTTGTGGCCATGCAACCTACACACCACGGACCACACAGTAAACCCACTGTAGCCTGCGCTCCTTCGACGGAGGAGGAGGAGGAACAGCAAAACGACACGAACTCTCTCTCGAAGCCTTCTCGTCGTGGCCAAACAGACCTCGACATTGGCATCTGGCGCCTGAACAATCCCTGCCGCTGCCCTCACGCGCAAGAATAGAGCGCGTGACGAGTCACAGCTCTGGAGTCTCAGCAGAGAAACGTTTCGACGTCGGCGACGCGGCGAAACGTTCACGCGCCTCGATCCAGCGAACCCGAAACGTCGACCCCGACTTGGCGGAGTTCTCGCTCCGCGGTGGAGAACTCCCAGCGAGGGCGCGCGACTCGCGCACCATCATCATCAGCAGCAGCTACCACTGATCACATCAGCAGCAGCAGCTACCACTGATCACATCATCATCAGCAGCAGCTACCACTGATCACATCATCATCAGCAGCAGCTACCACTGATCACATCAGCAGCAGCAGCTACCACTGATCGCATCATTATCAGCAGCAGCAGCTACCACTGATCGCATCATCACCATCATCAGCAGCAGCAGCTACCACTGATCGCATCATCATCATCATCAGCAGCTACCACTGATCGCATCATCATCAGCAGCAGCAGCTACCACTGAGCACATCATCAGCAGCAGCAGCTACCACTGATCGCATCATCATCATCAGCAGCAGCAGCTACCACTGATCGCATCATCAACAGCTACCACTGATCGCATCATCATCATCAGCAGCAGCTACCACTGATCGCATCATCATCAGCAGCAGCTACCACTGATCGCATCATCATCAGCAGCTACCACTGATCGCATCATCATCAGCAGCAGCTACCACTGATCGCAGTGGTAGCTACTGCTGCTGCTGATGATGTTAGTGGCGGTGGTAGCGGCTCGACTCAGGGGTTGGCGCGCTGCTGCTGCCGAGCCGAATGCGGCTATTCCAGGACTCTTTCGTGGCGGTGTCTATTAAGGACAGTCTGGTATTCACGTCAGGGCTGGAAATTGGAAAAAATTACTGGGGGAAGTCAAAAATGATTCCCCCAACGAGATCTGACGAGGAGAAGGAGCTTCGCTCCGTATGTGGTCTCTATGCGTGTCTGTCGGTCTCTGTGCGTGTCTGTGGGTTTCTGTGTGTGTCTGTGGGTCTCTATGCGTGTCTGTCGGTCTCTGTGCGTGCCTGTCGGTTTCTGTGCGTATCTGTGGGTCTCTATGCGTGTCTGTCGGTCTCTGTGCGTGTCTGTCGGTCTCTGTGCGTGCCTGTCGGTTTCTGTGCGTGTCTGTGGGTCTCTATGCGTGTCTGTCGGTCTTTGTGCGTGTCTGTCGGTTTCTGTGCGTGTCTGTGGGTCTCTTAGCGTGTCTGTCGGTTTCTGTGGGTGTCTGTCGGTTTCTGTGCGTGTCTGTCGGTTTCTGTGCGTGTCTGTGGGTCTCTTAGCGTGTCTGTCGGTTTCTGTGCGTGTCTGTCGGTTTCTGTGCGTGTCTGTGGGTCTCGCTGTTAGTCTAGGCGTCTATCTGTGAGTCAAACAAATGATAAATCCTTGATTCCTTCTGGAACGCAGTCACATGGTTCGCATTTTCACTCCCACCACGGCGTTCCGGCTCCATTTCCACCACTGGTTCGCACTCATTGTGGCTCTTGAAATATTCAGGTTTTTTTGTTGTTGTACCGAATTAAAAAAAAAAGCTGCCTCGTATTTTGGTTGCCAACCCCTAGGGCTAGACAGTTGTACTGAACAGATGATGTTGATAACCATGCCGCTGACACTAATCCGTGAACAGTGATGAGGCAACGCGACACACGCAGTTTCAGTGGTGACCCCCATAACCCTCTACGCTGCCAGTCGGTGCAATATCCACTGCTTGGAGTGGACTTCATCGCACGTCGAGACCGCGAATGCTGCGCAGATCTTCAACCTGAATGTACTGCATTCATCTCGACGACGACACCCTTCAACTCGCCGCTCTGCCTGCAACTGCGCATCTGCGGCCGTCTGGAACACTCTTCCGATATTAGGAAGCCACTGGCGCAACGCGCTTTGAAATCGCCCAGATTTCTTTAGCACCGCTTGTTTTATGGTTAGCTCGTTGTCCTCCCCCAGCCCTGCCCCTCCGATTAGCACGGTTGGCTACGTACGGTGCGAAATAACTTCAACGTGCACACGGCGCATACATCGGCTGCACACTGAACTCACTGCACCCGCTACCCCCCTTCCCCACACTCCGTGTCCGGCGGTAATGGCGGTGGTGATTATGATCGCTTTAAATGTCCCCTTCCGTCATCCCCCGTACGTTGAGGACACGGCGTTGGCCCGGCAACTCGGGAGCATGGAATTGTTGTCTCTTCTGTTCTAATTCATGAAATGATTAACTTAAATGAGCTCGGCTAATTATCCACGAAATCGCGTTTACCCATTCCGCTGCGTTGCCAATTAACGCTCGACACGATGTAAATAACGGCGCCTGCTGCGGCAGTTTGAAGCGACAAATAAACAAACTCCGGGCTCACTTGGACTCTCCTCGACGCGCGCGGTGGCGCTCCCCCAGTTGACGAAAGGCGCGGGCTGGCTGGCCTCTGTGGTGCGCGCGCGGATAGATGCGGAGGTCTCGGTCCACAGACCCATCCACGCTGTGTTCAATCAGCACCAACCACCACCAGCAACCAACCACACGTCAGCTCACAACGACACACTCGCTCACCCACTCAACCAGTCAACCACTCACACATTCATCAACACTGCCAGTCACAACAAGACACTCGCCCACTCACCCACTCATCACAATCCAGGTCACAACGACAACCGCCAAGTGGCATTGACGTCTACACGGCACGTGGGGCATGCTCGGTGCATTTTGAGGCCACGTGAAGTGTCGAAGGCCCGCTGGCAGGAGGTCACGGAACGGGTACCATGGGTCGTATGACTGAGATGACTGGCAGATGCACCAACTGTGTTCCCTAGCACACTCACACACTCATCACACTTCAGGGCACAGCAATAGACTCTCGATCTCACTAATCCGCCCACTCACCACACGGCAGGCCACACCACTCACGCATTTACCATCTCACATTCATCCTCCTCCCACCATCGTCTCCTACCCCCCCCCCCCCCCAATCTCTTAGACTAATAATAATAATCATCTTTTTCAGTTTAAAAAAAACGTGTAACACTCTTCTCTGTTCAAAGTGTGACAGTGCTGTTGATTGCTGGCCGCTTGACGTCTTGGCACTGTATGCCTGTGTACAATAAAGGCGATCCGAGTGGAGTGATTGAGTGGATGATGACGACGACGATACGGATGCTCTCCAAGAAGCGCTGCAGTGGTGAAGCTTGGTGCAGAGATGGAGTAGAGGTCAAGGGATTCCGACAAACGTACACCTGCAATCCGAAGTCGTAGAATGTGGCTCTCACAAACCAATTTCCCGGAGCTTGATTGGCTTCAGTGAGAGGGCAGGTTCAGCCTAGAGTTCAGGTATTGTGTAAAACTCTTACAAATATACGACCTAAACCATCACTGCAGTGGGGCGCCACGGTGGCGAGATGTTAACAACCTCGCCAGGTGTACAGGAGGCCGTGGGTTCGATCCCGACACTGACGCCTGCTGTATAGTTGAGCGCGCGAGACGCGACGCGCGCCTCCTCGTAGACTCCGGAGCCGCTTCCCCGGCGGCCACGCGAAATCGAGAGGCGGCGGCATGTCATGTGATGCAAACGCTCGCACAACAAAGGTAAAGATCCCCCGTATAGCATTCGACAGACTGTTGGGGCAAGTGCTGTTAAGCGAGCACATGACGGGGTGGTGAACACCACGCAAGGCCGCCTTTGCCTCCCCAGCCCCCATGTGTTTAACACACTGCACCAGGTATTATTTTAAGGCTGAGTTGACTTAGGGGATGAACGTAACTGGTGCAGATATCACCCGTCAATAGAACACGCGGTCTCCAGGTTCGTAGCACATAGTGCTGACCACTCCGCTGCCGCTCCCCAGTGAGTAATGTACACGGACAAACACCGTTCTTCTTGGTTCTTTCGGTAAAGTCACGTAGAAGGGAAATAATAAAATAATAAAAATAAAACATAATAACATAATTCTCACGACGTTTCGGCCACAACGCAAGCAGCCGTCCTCAGGTGAAGAACAGGTCTGTCGGAAAGACAGCGTCTGAATGAACACCACCAGGCTTGGCAGCGTATATTTAAGCTGGGTTGGAGGGGGAAGAGCGCCTTGACAAAGGAATTTTCATATCAAGAGGAATTTAGCATATTTATGGTAGATGCAGATATGGGATTAGTCACTACTTGTGGAATGCGTAGGATTTGGGCGGGGGGTTTCAAAGTCATATTATGCCCATGCATTATGCAGGATTAGCAGCATCAAAGGGAGGGAGTAGGGTTATCATTAATAAAGGGAAGGAATGTTAATAGTATGGAGCTGCAGCAGCTAAACCACCACGTAAACAACTAAAGTATAAACTACATAGTATCATCAGTATACTAAATATACTCTCCAATAAGCTAAGCTACTAACAATAAGTCATACATTACAATTCTATGTCGCAAAAAATATAATATGCCTCCAGCTAAACTTTTTTCTCTTACATCACACGGGTCTACCCCGTACTATATAAATCGAAATTTAAACACACAGTTATCCAGATGGACGGAATCGTGGCACGCAAGCAACACGAAGAAGCAGCGCCTCAACACAGAGCCCTGCCATCAAGCTCCCTCGCGCCACTCTGTGGTCACGGTGAGTCCCAGACTGCGGAGCGGACCGCATCAACCTGCCTACTGAGATCCCTTGCACGAGGGCACTTCCAATCCTCCGTGGTCTCAACCTCTTACGGCCACTCGGCGGCAGAGCGAGCGAGCGAGCAATCGAAAGGTTTGCGAATTCAAATCTTGGATGGGGGTTTACTCAGCCCCTCATCCGTCCAGGTAGACAACAGGAGCAGCACTTGTGCAGGGAGGGCAACAGCGGTTGCCTCTCATGGAGAGTCGTGCCTCCGTGATGAAAAAAAAATTGAATTTCTACCACGTGGCTCCGGGCTGTAAACGGGAGATGAGCAGTGCCTCGATGCTCATTTGAGAAGAAGAAGAAGAAAGAAACAACAATCGCTGACTGAATATTGTGTTTCTCCATCCGCTGTGCAATTATGATACAATTCATTTGGCTCAATTTCCTGCAGAACACAACGTGTATTCGTGTTCCCATCACTAGACCGGCATGCGCTTGGCAATTTGTCCTCCTGGAGGGGGGGGGGAGGATGTGGAATAAATTATACTCTGGGAGCAAAGCGATCGCAATTCACTCAGAAAACTACAGCCAGCGGCTGCCTCGACATAACCCCCCTGGCCAAAACAACAATCCCACCCAGTGCGAGCGGGACTCACATCCAGCACGCGCCTGACAGAAGCAGACGTCACAGAACTAACTCCCACGCAGTGCAACTCAAGGTGCGCCGGGTTCAGCCCTTAACGTGACCCGATAACATTGACTCGGGCAGCAAATTCCCTCTTCACCGCGCAACAGTCGAGAGGAAAATGTTTAATTCTCAAATCTGGAATTCATCCAATTTAAGCAAATAGCAAAAAGAAATTTGTTCTTAACATACATTGATTGTTAATTGGGTCGAGGCCATTGACTCACTGCACTTGAGAACTTCGTTTCATCAGAGACGATTAGTTGGAGTCGAACCCAAGGACTCAGCGTTGCCAGCTCTGTCACCTGGCCACTTCTCGATGCATGCGTGCACGTTGAACTCGTTTGGCACCCGACGTAGCCAACCGGAGGTGCCGGGGGAAGGTAAACAAAGTAAAAACACGAAAAAGCAGTTCCAAAGAAATGAGTCTTCAATCTGGATTTAAAAGTGCAGCGCTCCCGTGTGGCTTTCTAACACCGGGAGGAAGAGCGTTCCAGACGGCCGCAGAAGCGCTGGAAGGGAAGCGGATTTTTTTTAGAAGCGGGGAAGATGCAGTTTGGCTTGGGGGGTGGGGGCAGTGCTCGCGCTCACAATATTTCGCGGACACCTACCTGGCCCCGACGACACACGCCGCGAACACGAGGTCAGGGAGGGCGAGAGAGCGGTAAACCAAGTCGACGCCTTCAGCTCGAGAGCGAGATGATGCCAACGCTGTTGAGGGCGTCACCACCGCTCCCCACAGACGAGGCGCTCTCTCTCTCTCTGCCCCTGCCGCAAAGGTCCCCAGCTGGCGCAACAGGAGCTACGCAGAGACCTCCAAGATCCGTCCCGACAGTCCCCCCCACCCTCCCCACCATCTGATATCCGCCCTCAAGTTGTTCCCCTCGACGGCCCGACCAGTGCCGAGCATTTCAATGGAGGCACAAGGAGGATAGACCCACAGTGAGGGCACGGTGTGGGGAAGGTTAACAGAGTTACACGCAGAGCAAAGAATAATCAAACACGTGCCCATCGATGACAACTACGCGATGGCAATGATGGGGGGGGGGGGGGGGATCGATGGGAGGCTGTCCCAGAGTTCTTCGCGAGCCAGCGGCAGGATGACGCGCGGCGTCTCCACGACGCGCCGTGCTGGGCACCACGGCGTCTGTTTACCCCGCGAGACGAGCACTGCCATCAGCGGGTTTACGGGAAATGATTCCTAACACAGATGCGCGGCGACGAGTGTCATTACAAAGCTGCCATCCCCCCCCCCCCCACTTTCCCCTAGACTCCCCAATGCCCCCCCCCCCCCACACTATTCTTCTTCTCTGCAGCAATCACTTCTAAACACTGTTATCCGCATTGTACACCTGTCCATGTAATTGCGGACGACATCCCGTGGAAATAATTAAATAACGGCCGATCCTTAAAGGGCTCTCTATATTTATCCCAAAGAAATACCTCTCACAGAGGCGATTCGAGAGAACGCAGCGTCTCTCCCTCTCTCTCTCTCCCTCTCTCCACACACATGTCGGTGATGTGCGCGTCTTCTACGAACGCTGGGGAGCCGGCCAAGCCCCTCTCTGTACCAGCGTGGACGGCACCCTCGTGGTGTTCACCTTCTGAAGCGCTCGCTCGTCACCGTGGCGTGCGCGATGACCACCACCACCACCACGTGACTTTTATTTCGTGTTGTGCGCGCTGCATTTAGCGCCACAGCGCGTGGATTTGTAGCGTTTGTTTATTTGTTTGCTGGTGACTTTGTGTGTTTCGTATTGGAATCGCCTCCAGTGCTGTTGATGCTGGCGGCAATAAAAGTTGTTTAAAAGTCAAAAGAAGTCTCTCTCTGCCTCTCTCTCTCTCTCGCCCCCGTGCGGAGAGGCCACACCTAGTGGTCGCTCCTGCTCCACCAGGTGAGCGGACAGAGGCCTGGGCTCAGGTGAGAGCCTGTGCCTGGCCTGAAAGGGAGAGTCATCGTTCTTTTCGTTTCCCTTTCTCGCTAAGACCTGCGGTTACTGCTGCCTTTCCACCATGGCGCAATATCCAAGGCTCGAGTGTCTTTCGCGAAGGAACGGTTTAATCTGCTATCCACCGCCCGAGATCACAGCCGACATCGTCGCTGCTGCTGTGGCCACGTGTGTGGGCCATGCGGGCATCCTCACCGCCCAAAGGCAAGATCGAGGTGTGGTGGTGTACGTGACCCAGGAGAGTATGGTGGCGCGCCTGGTAGAGACGGGGCTCGACGTCGGGGAAGGGCTGTTTGTGCAGTGCACCCCGCTCTCGTCGCCCGCCATCAGGGTGATGCTCTCAGGTGCGCCGCCATTTCTCAAGGGCACCGAACTGCGCCGAGATCTACAGCGCTTCGGCACAGTGATCTCGAATATAATTATGCTGCCTTTGAGGTCGAAAGACCCAAAGCTAGCACACGTTTTGTCGCTGCAGCGTCAAACGTTTATGATCTTAAAGGAAGGCAACACGGAATTGGATGTGAACTTCAAGTACACCATTGATGGTCACGTCTATACCGTGTATGCCTCCACGGCCGCGCCGAAGTGCTACGGGTGTGGTGGTGTCGGACACACCCGAAAACACTGCACGGCAAACAAACAGGAAAGGGGAAAAGCAGCTCCGCCTGCGCAGACAGCAGCAGCAGAAGTGCGGGAGCAGCAGAAGCAGCAGCAGGCGTCGCCGCCGCTGCAGCAGCAGCAGCAGGCGCCGCCACCGCGGCAGCAGCAGCAGCAGACCCCCACCGACTCTGCTGATGGTCACGCGCAGCCAATGACTGACGGCGGGGAAAAGGGTTTCACCGTCGTTGAGTCGAGAAAGCGGAAGGCGAGAGGAGGCAATGCGGGGGGGGGGGCGCGGTGGCACCTTTCCAAAACGCGTGGCCGCCGCCGCCGCCGAGAAAGACAACAGCGACAGTGACGAACGGGACAACCGCCCGAACGCAACAGCAGGGCGCGGCGGTGAGGCCGAGCCACAGGGTGAGGTGATCGTCATTGACGAGGCCCACCGGCCGGTTGATGCCGAGGCAGAGGGGCGACCACCAGACCCGGACTCAGCTGCCCCGGAAGGGGGGGGGGTGCTGGAAGCCACCGATGAGCCTGCCGATGACACGGCGCTCGGGGGTGACGACCAGCTCACCTCCTCACCCGACCAGGTGAGGGAGGCAGAGGCCGCAGAGGGGAGCCGGCCCGAGTTGGAAGACACCTCCGATCGGCACGGTGCGTTGGAAGAGGTAACCACCGAGCCTCACACAAGCGTGCCGGGAGACTCAGACGACGGAGGGTCGGAGTTAGAGATAGAAGACAACTTGAGTGAGGGGAGCTACTCACATGTTAAGAAGAAACGAGAGTACACACCCGGCAAGATTGTCGAATTCCTCCGAACTAGTTACAAGAAGCGGGGGGTCGACATCGGAGATTCTTTCCCCGATGCGCAGGCCTTCTTGAAGGTCGCGCAGACAATCATCAGCGACATGGAAAAGCACAAATGCACCCCGCAGGAAGGCAATCGTCTGAGGGGTTTCATGCAGAAGGCAAGAAAGGGGAGCATGTCCCAACCGGAGTGCCCCCCCGCTGATGCTGTTGCTGAAGCCGACGCCTAAAGCCATGGCTTCCTCAGGTGTAAGGATCGCGAGTTTAAACTGCAACGGAGCTCGAAGCGATCAGAGGTGGCACCGCATCTGCAGCTTCATTAGCGAGCAGAAAGCGGATGTGACGTTTCTGCAAGAAACGCACCTTGACGCAACTCTGCAGGCCCAGCGCCAGCACCTCTTGGGCAGTCAGACCTTTTTCAGTCACGGAGAAGACAACCGCGCTGGTGTTGCAATTGTGTTTAGTCCAAAGTTTCTCCCGGAAGGCGTGGCCTTCAGAGAGATCCAAAAAGGCCATCTGATATCTGTAGACTTCGTGTTAAACAACACGAGGCTACGGTGTTTCAACGTTTATGCGCCGAGTAAGACCAGTGAGAGGAAACGCTTTTTCTCCGGCACACTGCGGAATGCCTTGGAGGCAGGCAGTGCGGACGGGGTGCTCACGGTCGTGGGGGGAGATATGAACTGCACCCTCGACCCGGCTCTCGACCGCAATAGTGCTGAGCCCCACCCGGAATCCGCACGGCCATTAGCCGACATGGTGCAGCAACTGGGTTTGCTCGACACGTGGCGACTGCAACACCCAGGCCAGAGGCAATACACTTGGTGCCGCGCGGGCCTGCAGGGGAGGATGAGCCTCGCCAGGCTGGACCGGCTGTACATCAGTGCGGACAGCGCTAACCGGCTCGGGGGCAGCAACATCACCCCATCCGGTTTCTCTGACCACCACCTGGTCTCAGCACTGCTGCGAGTCCCCAGGGAGAGGCGTCGCTGCCCCTACTGGAAACTCGACGTGCAGCTGCTTGAGGACGAAAATTTCACGGAGGCATTCAGGGCCTGTTGGTCACACTGGGCAGCAACTAGGAGCAGTTTCAGCTCTGGTCAGAGATGGTGGGAACACACTAAAGCGCAAATTAGGGCCCTCTGTCTACAGCTTTCGAGCCAGCACGCCGCCGCCAAGGAGGAGACGGTGAAACACCTGGCGAGCGAGCTGCTGCTGCTCGAGGCTGAGATGGGCTCGGCCCAGGACGCGCACAACAACGAGGGCGAGGTGCTGCTGGAGAAGCGGCGACTTTTTAGGGCCGTCACGGACCAACAGGCACATAGTTCGTTTGTGCACAAAAAGGTGCAACACCTGGCACAGACGGACTCTCCCTCAAAGTATTTCTTTAGGCTAGTCAATAGACCCTCGAGCAATGAGAACAACATTTCAGGGTTGCTTACCCCAGAGGGGAAGACAGCAACTGCCGAGGGGGAAATTGCTAGGATCGCGAAGGACTTCTATTCACACCTGTTCAAGGCTGAGCACGTACAGGACGAGGCAGTTGAAGAACTACTAGCTGCGGGCCCTACTCTGGGGGACGCGGAGAGAGACAAACTGGAAAGCCCTGTCACCCTGGAGGAGCTGCACACTGCCATGAAAGGTCTGGCAGCTGGCAAATCCCCAGGGATCGATGGGCTGCCAGTTGAGTTCTACGAGACCTTCTGGGATGTACTCGGCCCTTGCCTGCTGGGGCTGCTGGAGGAGAGCCTGCGGGACGGGGAACTCCCGCAGAGCTGCAGGAGGGCGGTGGTCACCCTGTTGCCTAAGAAGGGGGACCTGCGTCGCATAGAAAACTGGCGGCCCGTCTCCCTCCTGTGCGCCGACTATAAAATATTCGCCAAGGCGCTGGCAAACCGCCTCAAAGAGGTGGTGGGTCAGCTCGTGCAACCCGAGCAGGCGTATTGCATCCCCGGCCGCTGCATCTATGACAACATCGGCACGGTCAGGGATGTGATCTCCCTCGCCGATATGCACGACATGGATGCAGGTCTCCTATTCATGGACCAGGAGAAGGCGTTCGACAGGGTAAGCCACGAGTACCTGAGAAGACTGCTCCTCTCCTTAGGGTTCGGCCAGAACTTCACGGCACACGTGCACCTCCTATATACGGGCATATCCAGCCTCATAAAAATCAATCAAAGGCTGGGCTGCCCTGTTCCCGTGACAAGAGGAGTCAGGCAGGGGTGCCCTCTCTCGGGGCTCCTCTACACCCTGTCCCTTGAGCCGCTCTTGCGACGCCTGAGAAACACCTTGTCCGGGTTCGTGGTCCCGGGGCCGGAGAATGCAGTCATAAAGCTCTCCGCATATGCGGACGACGTATGCGCCGTGATCAACGACGCGCAGGACGTCGCTGCACTCTGCCGGGCGGTGGAGGTCTATGAAAAGGCCTCCTGCGCCAAAGTCAACTGGCGGAAGTGTGAGGCGTTATGAATGGGGTCACAAGGTGCAGTGAGTTCCGTGCTCCTCCCAGGCGGAGTCACCTGGCAGGGTGAGGGCGTGAAGTATCTCGGAGTGTACCTAGGGAAGCCCCAAGTCGTTTACAAAAACTGGACCGAGATGAGCGACGTATTTGATGCTAAACTGAGAGCGTGGGCACATCTTGCCCCACAAATGTCCTTCAGGGGGAGAGTGCTCATAGGGAATAACCTGGCAGCCTCGGTGCTGTGGCACAGAGCCAAGGCCCTCCAACCCCCGGGCTGGTTACTCACGAGGGCGAACAGGTCGCTTGCCCACTTTGTCTGGAACGGCAAGCACTGGATGAGGCCAGGGGTCCTCTGCCTGCCGGTGGGTGAGGGCGGCCAGGGCCTGGTAGACGTCACCGCTCGAGTGATGAGCTTCAGGCTCCAGGCCGTGAGAAACTTGCTATATGAGCAAGAAGAGCTGCCCCGGACGTCGCTGGCCCTCGCCCTGCTGAGAAATGCGGGCGGGCGGCTGGGATATGGGAGGGAGCTCTTCCTTATGGACCTGTCCCTAGTCGATTGCACCGGACTGCCGGGCTATTACCAGAGCCTGTTGGAGGCGTGGCGGAGCCTGGAATGGAGCAGGGCGAGCCCGCACCACGGCCTTAACGGCTTCATGACCGAACCCCTGTTCCACAATAGCCTCCTCGATGGAATCAGGGAGGAGGGAACGCTGGCCCTCCGTTTCGCCTCGGCAGGAGTGCGAACGGTTAGGGATCTTGTGAAGAGCCAGGACGGCCGCTCCAAATGGAAGAACGCAGCTGAGGTGAGCGGCGCCGCTGGGCTCCGCTCCATGATGGCCGGAGAAAAGTTGTTGCGAGAGGCGATCGCGGCGATGCGGAAGCTGCGTTTGCAGCTAGAAACGCCAGGAGACAGCGGTGCCGCACGGCCGCCGCCCTCCTCCTCCCCCCCCTCCCCTCCCCCCGCTTTCCAGGAGTTGCGCGTCTCCTGCATCCAGCCCCCCGGGCGCTGTGAGGCAGGGAGGTTGCTCAAGCTCGCGAACTGCAGAGACGTGGCCCTCAAGGGTGCCTCCAAGCGGGTGCTGTACGACTGCTGCGTCAAAACACTGCGGTGTCGAGAGCTGGAAAACCTACCGGACACGAAGTGGAGGGAGTTCTTCTCTCCCTTGATCGACACCACCCCCCAGTGGAAACAGCTCTACAAGGCCCCCGTGGCAAAGCGCAGCGGGGACCTCCAGTGGAGGCTGGCGCATTGGACGCTGCCCTCGGCGGCGTGGATCAGCAAGGTCACCCCGGGGGCATCAGACCTGTGCGTGTTCTGTGGCGCGAGGGAGGACCTCGCCCACCAGTACGTGGGGTGCTCGCGGCTGGACCCGCTGTTCAGACTCCTGGGAGCCGTGTTTAAGAAATTGGGGGTGCCCTTCTACAAGAGCGTCTTTATATGCGGGGTACCGTACCGGGCGGACAAGCGCCACATCCTGGCAAACTTTGTCTGCGCGCAAGCCAAGATGGCAGTATACAAAACGCGAAAAAAGAAACTGCGAGGTGACACGGACGATAGTTGTTCAGCGGAGGCAACGCTGAAAGGTCTGCTGAAAGCGAGGCTCCGGCTGGAGCACGCGTACTTTTCCCAGGTTGGAGATGCGCACGCCGTGTTCCAGGAGCGGTGGGGGGCCGGTCAGGCCCTCTGCACCAACACGAATGGTGAACTGACCTTCACTTTTTAATGATCGAGTCGAAACGGGCGTTAGACGCGGCGACGCGGGCAGGACGTATGCGGCGGTACAGCGCGCGTGGTGGAGCGGAGCGCGTGACAGTCCGGCCGTGCAGCGCACGCGCCTGGCAGTGCGGCACATGTGCTGAGGTGTGGCGCACGCGGCGGTCTGAATAATGTGGTGTGTGCGCGGCGGTGTGGCGCGCTTGGCGGCGCGGGACACGCGCCGCGGTGTGTCACGCGGAGTGAGGCGGCGTGACGCACGTGGCATGGTCTAGCGCGCGCGGTGGTGCGGAACTCACTCAGCGGTGTGACGCACTTGGCGGCGCGGCACATGTGCTGAGGTGTGGCGCACGCGGCGGACCAAAAATGTGCGCACGTGCGCGGCGGTGGGTCGCACCAGGCGGTGCGGCGCACGTGCCGCGGTGTGGCGCAGGGCGTTGTGGCACGCGTACCTGTGGCGTGACGTGCGCGTCGCAGTATGGTGCATGCGGTGGTGTGACACACGTGTCGCGGAAATCTCGCGGGGTGGTGGTGCGTGCGCAGCGGTGTGGCACATGTGACGTGGATGAATGTGCATGTGGCGGTGTGGCTCGCGCGGTGGCGTGGCGCACGGGCCGCGTTGTCTAGCGGTGGTGATGTTACCGATGACTGTGACCTCGAACCATCAGGGGAGGAAGTGTGGAATAAGCGGGGGGGCCCTGCCAAGCAAAGAGGTGCCAAAGCTCGAAATGACACAGCGCGTCGGATGCTGTTGCGCGGCCGGTGCGTGGGGATTGTAGTGCCGGCGTTGCGTGTCGCGGGGCGGCGGTGGGATGGTGAGCTGTGCTTTTTGGTGTGGCCATTAAGGCTTGAATATTGCGAAATTCCAGGGCATTTTGCCGCTGGTGAATAAACTTATAAAAGTCAAAAAAGTCTCTCTCTCTCTCGCGGGCCTGGGATAGCGCATCGCGTCGTCTCGCGCTGCGTTTGCCGCGCGCGCGAGACCTTGACATTGACGAGGTGTTGAAGCTTTGCTCGTGATTGAAACAAGAACGATAACGATCACAGTCACAGTCATTGCGCCGACATTGATGGGGATTCGTGCGACGTCGCTCATGCTCTCAGATGTCGATGCGCCGACGTGGAGCCCTCGGCAGTCAAGCTGTGACACGAACTCGTCTATAGAGTTCTGTATGGGTCTGTAGAGTTCTGTATGGGTCTGTAGAGTTCTGGAGGGTATGTAGAGTTCTGGATGGGTATGTAGAGTTCTGGATGAGTCTGTAGAGTTCTGGATGGGTCTATAGAGTTCTGTATGGGTCTGTAGAGTTCTGAATGGGTCTATAGAGTTCTGAATGGGTATGTAGAGTTCTGGATGGGTCTATATAGTTCTGTATGGGTCTATAGAGTTCTGGATGGGTCTATAGAGTTCTGAATGGGTATGTAGAGTTCTGGATGGGTCTATATAGTTCTGAATGGGTCTATAGAGTTCTGTATGGGTCTATAGAGTTCTGTATGGGTCTATAGAGTTCTGTATGAGTCTGTAGAGTTCTGAATGGGTCTATAGAGTTCTGAATGGGTCTATAGAGTTATGTATGAGTCTGTAGAGTTCTGGATGGGTCTGTAGAGTTATGTATGAGTCTGTAGAGTTCTGTATGAGTCTATAGAGTTATGTATGGGTCTGTAGAGTTCTGTATGGGTCTGTAGAGTTCTGGAGGGTATGTAGAGTTCTGGATGGGTCTGTAGAGTCCTGTATGAGTCTGTAGAGTTCTGGATGGGTCTATAGAGTTCTGAATGGGTCTATAGAGTTCTGTATGAGTCTGTAGAGATCTGGATGGGTCTGTAGAGTTCTGAATGGGTCTATAGAGTTCTGTATGAGTCTGTAGAGTTCTGAATGGGTCTGTAGAGATCTGAATGGGTCTATAGAGTTCTGTATGAGTCTGTAGAGTTCTGAATGGGTCTATAGAGTTCTGAATGGGTCTATAGAGTTCTGTATGAGTCTGTAGAGTTCTGGATGGGTCTGTAGAGTTATGTATGAGTCTGTAGAGTTCTGAATGGGTCTGTAGAGATCTGAATGGGTCTATAGAGTTCTGTATGAGTCTGTAGAGTTCTGAATGGGTCTATAGAGTTCTGAATGGGTCTATAGAGTTCTGTATGAGTCTGTAGAGTTCTGGATGGGTCTGTAGAGTTATGTATGAGTCTGTAGAGTTCTGTATGAGTCTATAGAGTTCTGTATGGGTCTGTAGAGTTCTGTATGGGTCTGTAGAGTTCTGGAGGGTATGTAGAGTTCTGAATGGGTCTGTAGAGTTCTGTATGGGTCTATAGAGTTCTGTATGGGTCTATAGAGTTCTGTATGGGTCTATAGAGTTATGTATGGGTCTATAGAGTTCTGTATGAGTCTATAGAGTTCTGTATGGGTCTGTAGAGTTCTGTATGGGTCTGTAGAGTTCTGGAGGGTATGTAGAGTTCTGAATGGGTATGTAGAGTTCTGTATGGGTCTATAGAGTTCTGTATGGGTCTATAGAGTTCTGTATGGGTCTATAGAGTTCTGTATGGGTCTGTAGAGTTCTGTATGAGTCTGTAGAGTTCTGGATGGGTCTATAGAGTTCTGAATGGGTCAATAGAGTTCTGTATGGGTCTGTAGAGTTCTGTATGAGTCTGTAGAGTTCTGTATGAGTCTATAGAGTTCTGTATGGGTCTGTAGAGTTCTGTATGGGTCTGTAGAGTTCTGGAGGGTATGTAGAGTTCTGAATGGGTCTGTAGATTTCTGTATGGGTCTGTGGAGTTCTGGATGGGTTTATAGAGTTCTGAATGGGTCTATAGAGTTCTGAATGGGTCTATAGAGTTCTGTATGGGTCTGTAGAGTTCTGGAGGGTATGTAGAGTTCTGAATTGGTATGTAGAGTTCTGTATGGGTCTATAGAGTTCTGTATGGGTCTATAGAGTTATGTATGGGTCTATAGAGTTCTGTATGGGTCTGTAGAGTTCTGGAGGGTCTGTAGAGTTCTGAATGGATCTATATAGTTCTGTATGAGTCTGTAGAGTTCTGGAGGGTATGTAGAGTTCTGTATGGGTCTGTAGAGTTCTGTATGGGTCTATAGAGTTCTGAATGGGTCTATAGAGTTCTGAATGGGTCTATAGAGTTCTGAATGGGTCTATAGAGTTCTGTATGGGTCTGTAGAGTTCTAGAGGGTAAGTAGAGTTCTGTATGGGTCTGTAGAGTTCTGTATGGGTCTGTAGAGTTCTGGATGGGTCTATAGAGTTCTGAATGGGTCTATAGAGTTCTGTATGAGTCTGTAGAGTTCTGGATGGGTCTGTAGAGTTCTGTATGAGTCTGTAGAGTTCTGGATGGGTCTATAGAGTTCTGAATGGGTCTATAGAGTTCTGTATGAGTCTGTAGAGATCTGGATGGGTCTGTAGAGTTCTGAATGGGTCTATAGAGTTCTGTATGAGTCTGTAGAGTTCTGAATGGGTCTGTAGAGTTCTGAATGGGTCTATAGAGTTCTGTATGAGTCTGTAGAGTTCTGGAGGGTATGTAGAGTTCTGTATGGGTCTGTAGAGTTCTGTATGGGTCTATAGAGTTCTGAATGGGTCTATAGAGTTCTTAATGGGTCTATAGAGTTCTGAATGGGTCTATAGAGTTCTGTATGGGTCTGTAGAGTTCTGGAGGGTAAGTAGAGTTCTGTATGGGTCTGTAGAGTTCTAAATGGGTCTATAGAGTGGTGTATGAGTCTGTAGAGTTCTGTATGAGTCTGTAGAGTTCTGTATGGGTCTGTAGAGTTCTGGAGGGTATGTAGAGTTCTGTATGGGTCTGTAGAGTTCTGTATGGGTCTGTAGAGTTCTGTATGGGTCTATAGAGTTCTGTATGAGTCTGTAGAGTTCTGGAGGGTCTGTAGAGTTCTGTATGGGTCTATAGAGTGGTGTATGGGTCTGTAGAGTTCTGAATGGGTCTATAGAGTTATGTATGAGTCTGTAGAGTGGTGTATGGGTGTACAGAGTTCTGTATGGGTCTGTATAGTTCTGTATGGGTCTATATAGTTCTGTATGGGTCTATATAGTTCTGTATGGGTCTGTAGAGTTCTGTATGGGTCTGTAGAGTTCTGTATGGGTCTGTAGAGAGGTGTATGGGTCTGTAGAGTTCTGTATGGGTCTGTAGAGTTCTGTATGGGTCTGTAGAGTGGTGTATGGGTCTGTATAGTTCTGTTTGTGTCATACAACTGCGTGGACGTCGTCGCTCGAGGGTGGTTCTCGCGGTGGCCACCTCCCCCCGCCTGGCTCCCGCCCCTGGCTCCCGCCCCTGGCTCCCGCCCCTGGCTCCCGCCCCTGGCTCCCGCCCCTGGCTCCCGCCCCTGGCTCCCGCCCCTGGCTCCCGCCCCTGGCCGACCCGCTTTGTCTTCCCAATGCGACGATGCCTCAATAGTTTACGTCCCCCAGCTTTCCGTTACCCCCACCCCCCCCACACTAACTAAAACGCCACCACCACTTGTAATAATAATAACCCCATTCTTCATCTCAAAACCATTGCCATGTAATGTAAAATGTTATAATTGCTGTAATACGCCTTGGAAAAGGCGCTAAATAAATTTAGAAAACATATTTTGGGTCGTTCCTTGAAGCGAATGCGCGACTGGATCCGGAATAATGACATCTCTGGGTTCACTGAACAGGTCTCTCAAAGGTCGATTTTAAATGACTTCAACGACATGAAACTGGAGCGTTAAGTACGAAAAACAGCGCTTGAAATTAGACGTACGGCAAATCGAATTTCGCCCTCACCATCGAAGTGCCAATTATATTACAAGTTGTGTGACATTCAAACCGAGCTGGAGAGCAGCCCCAGGAAGAGGACTCTCTGTTGCCAACTCTTTCCATCGTCGAGACGTCCCCTCCACGAGCGCCCCTTCACCCACCACGCCGTGGTTGGTGTTGGCCCCTCTCACGTGCCCCCCCCTACCCCCCCCGATCGTCGACGTGGCCGATCGAACCGAACACGCCGGAAACTTTCAGAAGCCGGAACGAGCTGAATTTGGGCTCCTGTTTGAGCAGCCATTTGGCGACTGAGCTCGAAACCCGTGAATTCGCCGGCCCTCTCGTGCGATTCAGAATCCTCATTTCGACCGGAGGAATCCGATAAGCTACGAAGCGTTTTTTGTCCGCACAGATGCCCAAAACACCCGGCCAGACCACTGTGCAAGCCCTCTGGGCGCCCGGAAGTGTGCGGGCCAGGACGGACGAGCGGTTCTCACACCGCGTGCGGCAGCAGCAGCAGCTCCGACGGCCGGAGAACAACAACGACGACGACGAACACTCATTGTGGCGTGCATTTAACGCGGCTGCTGTTGTATTTAATAAACTGGGCAATATCGGGCCAAACAAGCAAATCGATGTAGGGCCCCATTGGTCGCAGAGCACTCAATTACTGACTCCGTCAACAGTTTAGAGCGGTCACGTGCGCTGTTCTGGTGAAAAGGAAGAAAAAAAACCACGCTAAATAAAATAAATGTCCTCAAATGGCTTCGCGGCCATAGGACTTGAAAATGTAATGGCAGGGAGCATACATCCACTGATGAGCTCCGTAAATGGGTCTGTGCATCACCGTTTAGTGTGACAATTCAGTGATCGGGTTCGCCGGAGTTCAGCTCGCTTGCGAAGGGGGATTTTGTGCTAGATGCCGGCTGAAGAAGTAACGCAGCAGCAGCAGCGTGGCGCGCACAGCAGGAAAAACGCGACAGAGCACTGCCGCAGAGACGGCACTGCACGCGGGAAAGCTGTACGGCCACAGTCCACGTCTCACCGGAGACTTTCTCCATTGCTCCCCACCGAGACGTCCGCATGTTCCTTGCCAGACAAACATGCGGATCGGACCCGCGGTGTAGCTTGCAGCGGTGCCGCTGCTGTAGCATGTTGAACTTCTTTCGCACGGTACGTAGCCAACCGTGCTATTCGGAAGGGCGGGGTAAGGACAACAAACTAAACACAAAAAGTAGTTCTAAGGGATTGCGTTGTCAATCTAGGTGATGTCAAGTGCAGAGCGCCCAGTGGCTTCCTAATATCGGAAGGAAGAGCGTTCCAGACGGTCGCAGAAGTGCACCTGAAAGCGCGCGATGCGGTGCCCGCCGTGTTTGTCCTGGATTTTTCTGTTTGCGAGTAGTCACTTTAAGATGTTTGTTGTTCATGTTTTTGTTTGTTGCGGTTGCACCCGATTCAAGAGCCGAATGGCTCACAGGGCTATACCTAATAAATGAAACTGAAACTGATGGTTAACCATAAGCGGCCGCTGCGAGGATGACCGGAGTTTGCGTCTCGGTTTACGCTCCGTGACGAGATCGGCAAGGTCATTGTGGTTCATTCGTTGCGGGCACTTTGTGTGTAATGAGAGCAACCTTGTGATTCATTCGTTCGGCTAACCCAGAAGCCAATCAATTGTTAATTGATGGCTTCGAGTGGAGAAGCTTTCGGGTGCGTTCGAGATGAGAGGCCTCCGCGACTTGGGAGCAGCCGTCGAGCGCCTCCGGACCCGCTGGTGGCTGGAGGCGCCGCGCGTCACGGGGACGGCGGCACGCGAAGTGCACCGCCCCCCCCCGCCCACCCGCCTCGAACGCGGGGGGAGTCAGAGCGCGCCAGGGTTTGGAGAGGATTTTTTTTTTAAGGCACGAAGGTGGCGTGGGGAACCCACACCTCACAGCCTCCCCCCACCACCACCGTCACCACCCCCCCAATCACGACATACACAATTCGGCGTGACCTCACGAACACAACACTCTAACCACAGCTTACCAAGCTCCCGACCACAACCCCCTTAGGGCAATGTGTCTGACATGACCGCCGAATGCAGGTATGAGTACAGACAACAAAGACAATGGTCCCCCTGTATAGTACGAACTGTTGGGGCAAGTGCTGTGAGCGAGCACCTTTGACGACCGGAACGGCACTGCAAGGGGTTGGGTGGCCAGCGCCAAGCCCGGCCGCCTTTGTCTCACTCGTAGCGATGTTTACACAACACACCAGGTATTCATTTGAGCCGACCAAGGGGAGGCCCAAGAACAGCTCAGATAATCGTCAACGGTGTTGGCCGTGAGCGAGGATCGAACTCGACTCGACCGGGTTCTGAGCACTAACCACTGCTCCATCGCGCCCTCCTCAGCGAGTGTCTGCGCGACGTCACCACGGCTCTGGTGCCAGGCCAGGTTCACGCTGACGCCACACGCCACACGCACCTGGCCACACCTCTCTCTGGGAGTAAACCTTGAGACGTGGATTGGGCCACCAGTGGCGGTGTGACGCCTGTGCAAGGCTGTGGGGTGCAGCGCTGTGCCGAAGGGGAAGCAGAGGAGGGCCCGTCTCTAAACAATGTTGTTTTTCTCTCTCTCCCAGGTAAAGCCAACAACAGCGCCACAGATGATATCTCCACGAAGTGGCTTATCACGTGGACATTTACAACAGCCAAATAATCTAAGCGCGTGTTTCTAAATGTGGAGGGGAAAAGAGCAGAGAAACATCCAATTAACTCCCATTAAGCGGCACGTCGGTGACGGCTCGGCGAGCAACACGTCACGTGATGAACCTTCTGCTCCCCGCATGGCGCTGTGGGGTGAGGAGGCGGCGATGAGTGGGGGGGGGGAGACCGCATTGCTGCAGTGATCGCTCCCCACCACTCAGGGATTTGCATCTCTTCTGCGATAGGTGCACCCGGGCGATCATTCCTGCGCGGTATGTACATGTTATCTTAGCTAGGATTTTATAAAGCTCCTTTGTCAAAGCGCTTTACAAGAATGATAAATGGTACACTCGTCTTTTTGGCCGATGGGAAAAAGGGATGGGGTTTGAGCGCTGGGGAGGGGAGGGGTGGCAAGGAAGGGTGATGGTGGCGAAAGGAGCCCCCTCGTGTCATCCACTGCCGGATCAGGGGTCTCCTCTTACTCCCACGCCGAGCTGGCCGCGGGCGTCGTGCCGGTCAACGCGGGTGGGTGGGCACGGGGGAGCATAGACGCGGCAGCGTGCAGTTGACGATTCTGTTGCGCCGACCCTCTGCTGACAGCCTTGCCCCCCCCCAGCAGATGTTTTTCGCACGGTTGTCACCCATCCGAGTACTTTCCAGGATCAACCTTGCGTGAGATCGGGCGCATTCCAAGAGATTTTGATCAGAGAAATCTTTACTAAAAATAAAACCCAATCACTTCCTCTATCATTAGGAAAGCGCCCATAAGTTAAGGACGTCGTTTAGACGTTGCGAGATGCTTACTACCTCGCCTGGTATAGAGGTCTTGGGTTCGATCCTGACCTTGACGCCTGCTGTATATTTGGAGTTTGCATGTCCTCCCCGTGGTCGCCTGGAATTTTTCTCTGGGGCCTCTGCTTTTTTTCCACTCCACATTTATAAACACGTGTTTAGAGTATTTGGCTGCTATACATTTCCACAAGATAAGCCACTTCGTTGAGCTATCATTTGTGGCCAGGTCGCTTCTGAAAAAAAAGAGCTGCATAGCTCCGTGAGCCTTACCTGGTAAAATAAAAAAAATGTCTAATTTTAACGGGGGCTCGGGCAGGACACGTGGCTAGGTTGAGAGAGCCGAGGGAGGGAACGCGCTCCAGTGGATGCCCACCGCAGGGGGGAAGCAGGTCACGTGCAGGCGCGAGGGCAGTGCCCTTCACTAATTGTCATGGGGGGGGACACTTTCGCCAATAAGACATAATCAGTGTGAGGGCCGCCTGCCACACATTTGAAACCATTGGGATTTGACAGCAGCACGAGATTTTCACACATTGCGTATTGTCGGGGGCCGCACGTCAGGGGCCACAATTAAAGGCCACGAGTGGCCGCCAGTGGCCCGCGGGCCTTGCAATGAAGAACACTGCGCAAGGTCGATTGTTGAAACGCTGGACACGGCGACGACTCGGGAGGCAATCATCCAGCAGTGGACTAAACATGTGCATGGTGATGATGGTAGGCCCAGTGAGAGTAAACGCGTTTCTTCTTTACAGGTGCCTGCCAACTCCACCAGATCTCAGAAGCTGAGCAAGAAATGGAGATCTGGGTGGAGCATCGGATTGATGACCACCATGCACTTTCCAGGCGCTGCGTCGTGTGGGACTGTGTTATGGGCAGCAGAGGGCACTGCATCGACTCTACGATGTCTCTACGCCCATCCTTCGCCAACCGCGCGCTGGCGAGAGCGGTAAAGTTGCAGCAAACGACTTCCGACAACCCACGCCGGTGCGTGGAGACCCTTATCCGGCAGCGGCTTGACAAGAGCTCCGCGCGTACGTGCCGAGCAACGCAGGTCGGTCGCCACGGAGGGTGGCACGCGGTGAAACCCCAGGGGCACGGACAGCGCGCGGGGACTCTGCACTCCCGGCGGCTTGCGGCGTGGCGATCGTGGGGGGCCCGGGGTAGGTGAGGGGGGGGTGTAGGGGAAAAGGCGGCGGGTTTGTAAACACTGTCACCTTTAATACTGCACACAAAATACACAGCGGCACGCGGCAAGAGTCTTTAACAGTCACGGTACTACGGTCGAGTCGGCGCGCAATGACAACCCCACTCTCGTGGGGAAGTGGCGAGCGGCGCACCGCTTACGAGAGCCTAGATCCGCAAAACTCAAAACACCGCACCCCCCTCCCCCCTCCACCACGCGGTTGGTTCCCCTTCCTCTGGCCCCCCCCGGCTGCCACCCCTCCACCCCCCCCCGTTGTGATAAAAACGCCGCGTGGCGATGGGGCGTTCACATCGTCGTCGCCATGGCAACGGCGGACGAGACGGCGCTCGTATCTCGTGTGTGGCCAAGCGCCCGGGCATTTTTACTAATGGACTGAGAAAAGTGAAATTCCCTCGTGCCTGGCGAAGGCAAAACAAAGAGAAGGCAGATGTTTTTTTTTGATTTAGCGTTCAGGGGGTTGTTAACCGCTAGGCGGCGGTGCTGTGTAAGCGGTGCAGCTTGGCTTGTGAAGAGTAAAATAGGCTCCCATTGTGCTTTTAGCCGAGCGCGCTGTCTCTCCGTCTCTCTCCGTGTCTGGTGAGCGTCACAGTCCTCTCAATCAGGTCCGCGTGCGGCACATGGGTGCCATGGATATCTTGCCATCGTCCTTCATCATCATTGTCCGGCAGATAAAAATAACCATACAAAATCATGAGAGACAAACACCGCCCCCCCCCCCGCCCATAACAACGAAGCTGATCACCGTGACAGAAAAGCTGCAGCCATTATGAAACAAAGTAAAAAAGCAATAATAAACAAAACGCACTCATTTTGATTGCTCAGTGAAATTAATGTAAACATGGCCGAGAGTCAATGAACCGGCGAGGAACGGAGGATAGGACACAGCTCTGGACAGGGTGCGGTGGCCGTTACACGGGGGACTGGTGTGAGAAACTTGCTTTTAACTTTGTTTGTCTCGTAAAAAATTACCTTCCTGCAAGTGATTCTATGCTATTTCGCCTTTTGATTACCAGCCAGCTGTTATCAGTTCTACATTTAAAAAAAACGTATATTAATCGTGTTCCCCACTTCCCAATCACACAACACCCCCCCCCCCCGCCCAAGACACTCGCCTACGAACAGGAGAAACGCACACCAAACGATCGTCAGCCAAGACCGATGGGCATCAGTCACACAGTCCGCCTGTAGAAAATATAAGCATTTAGCGACTCTCTGCATCGGCAGCGAGAGGCAGCATCAGGCGCTCCTCCTCCTCTTCTGATCTTCGTCAGCGATTCACGAGTCATAAAATCTCTAAATCAGTCACATCCGGAAAGATTGCTGTTGCTGCTGCTGCTTTTACCCTTCCTTTCCCGCTCGGTGTCGCACACACCCAGGCAGGCTCGGACACGGCCGCGTGCGAGCCTCTTCTTGCAGAGCCTCGCAAAGTGTCCCCCGACGTGGGGCGGCTCCCGCACCGCCTTCAGTCCCGCCACGTCGCCCGCCCACCTCCCTTCGGGGGTCGCCGCCGCCGCCATCGCCGCCACCGCAATCGAGTGGAGGCACCCGTCGGCACGGCTCGTGTCCCTGGGCAGAGCTAGGCCCCGACTCCTCGGCCCGCCCGCCCGCCCGCCCGCCCGCATCAACGGCCCAAAGAAACCGGCGACTTCGCCACCTAGGAGAGCAGGAAATCCCGGTGGCGAGGGCGAGGCAGGCGGACGGAAAATAAAGAGGAGAGGGAGCAGAGAAAGCGGGTGGGCAGGCGGGCGGTGAAGGTACGCGGGGACGGCGAGGCCTTGCGGGCGCAGGGCTCAGGCGAGCGCCTCGTGCGTGACGTTGCGCAGCAGCCACTGCTGGGAGCGCACGCCGGCGCAGTCGCGGACGGTGGGCGCCTGGCTGTCCTCCTCTCCCGCCCGGTCCAAGCACTGGTTGCTGTTCACGTGCCTCAGAGTCACACGCTGCGCACACCGGCCCATAGGAGGAGGACGACAACAACGGCATCACGCAGCGCGTCCGGCAAAGAGAGCAGGAACGCTCGACGATTACACACTCGTACGAATCATTCATGTTACTGTAGCTATACGTCTATACGTTTTTTGTTTTAGGGTGGGGGTTGGGGCGGCATTTAGATCTTAGGGTAGTTCAATCAGGGTAGTTGATCTCACATCATTTAAAAATGAAATATCACGAGTAAAATATAAAGTAACGTCTGAAACAAAGGGTACACAAACATTGCCGTTGTTTGCGTATCGACCTGCGTTTGCATCACAGCCCCGCAAACCACCTGGAGGGACCGTCCCGACCATCCACCGGTGGCACCGGGGAACCACGCTCTGAGAACCACCGCTCGCTCTACGCCCATAGCCTGTAGCGTCATCCAGTCTGTCAAACGTGGATGTGTGTGCTTGCAGGAAATGAGCGGGTATTAACGAACGTGGCATCACTGGAACCAGAGCGCAATGACGGAGAGACTTCTAAACGTTGAACGGCCGTGAAAGTCGACCAGAGAATGGGCACCGACTCCTCGCCGACTGGAGCGAGAAGGCTCGTGCACGAACGGCAGCGTATGGCCACTCACAGGGCGCGCCGCTAGAGGCGGCTGCCGATCGCTGCGAGCTCGGGTCGAGGACAACGAGCCGAGCGGCGCTCGGCGCCAGCAGAGGGCGCAGCAGCTCCACAAAACACTGCTGACCTGTTCCCACCACTCCCCTCCACGGTCTCTCCTGCCTCTCCCCTCTCATCTCCCACCACTCCCCTCCACGCTCCCTCCTGCCTCTCTCCTCTCATCTTCCACCACTCCCCTCCACGCTCCCTCCTGCCTCTCTCCTCTCATCTCCCACCACTCCCCTCCACGCTCCCTCCTGCCTCTCTCCTCTCATCTTCCACCACTCCCCTCCACGCTCCCTCCTGCCTCTCTCCTCTCATCTTCCACCACTCCCCTCCACGCTCCCTCCTGCCTCTCCCCTCTCATCTCCCACCACTCCCCTCCACGCACTCTCCTCTCATCTCATTCTATTCCTCTGTACGCTCTCTCCTGCCTCTCCCCTCTCATCTCCATCTACTCTCCTCCACGCACTGTGCAAGGCTTTCTGTGGAAGTCCCCAGGACAACGTTTGCTCAGCGGAAGGTCGCTCGTTATCCCCTGCTGCTTGCCCCCAGCGGTCCGTCCTCTCTAGAAAAAAAAAGCCAACTGTTTGTGCACAGCATCTCGCAATGCGGTTGCGTTTTAGACGCCGTGTAAATCCAAACTGGATAAAAATTCAAACCGTAAACATCACTGCTCCCACGGGCCACCTCTGCCTCTCATACCACGTGTATATAAATGCGGGTAAATGCTTTAACATCGTCAATAACAGCGGCAGCAGCCCAACACGTGTTTGGCGGCCGCTCCGGGCGGCTTTTGACTCTCCGTGAAACTGATGGAGCACCGATGGTTTGATGACGTGCGAGTGATGCAGTTGGAGAACCTCAATTTAAAAGTGCGTAGCGATGGATCGTGAACAAGAGAACCAGTTGTATTGCTGTTGTCAATATTGTGCACAGATGTGTGCGCACGTGCGGGTGATGGTGCTGTGGGTATTGTCGTGGTTAGCGCGCCGGTTACGAACCCAGCGACCCGCGTTTGATTCCCGCTCGCCGCCAACATCGGTGACAAACAACTGAACCGGTTCTGGGGCTCTCTAGGTCGACTCGGTTTTAATAAAAGAGCACCCATTGTCGTGTGCAAACATCAGCATTGGAGAGACGACGGGGGCCAGGCGAGGTGTTGGCCACCCACCCCCTCGAGTGCCATGCCTTCCTTCATAGGTGCTCACTAACAGCACTCGCCTCAACAGTCCGTTTGTCTTGTTGGCACAGCGGGGAGCGGGGGTGATGCATCTGTCAGTCACCTCAGTTGGTCGACCTATAACGATCAGGGTGTGTCCCTTCACCCCCTGCCAGCGAGCCTTCCAAAGTGCACGTGATAGCCTCAAAGTGCACCTAGCCTGGCACAAGCATTGCGGTGACATCACCAGCACTTGGTTGCAAGCGGCGGCTGCTTTTGCTGCTCGTGCGTGCGGGCGCACCTCACGGTCGTAGTGCCACAGCTGGTTTCCCTTGAGGTGGTGGCACTTGAGCATCACGACGGGCCCGTTGAGCCGCGACACGTCCAGGCAGAGGTCGTCCGAGCGCAGCTCCTGCTCCGCCGTGTACGAGAACACCTGCCCGCAACGCCGCCGCCGCCGCCGCCAGAATGCGCGCGCGCACACACACACATGGGCGCCGTCACCGCAGCTCCACGTCACCACCCTGCCCCTGCACCGACAGGCCGACCGCTGGCTCACGCCCCCGAGACTCCCGCCGTTCTTCTAACGCTGCACAAAGTCAAACTTTGGGCCGAGCGGTTGTCGTGAACGGCTCGCGATCAGAAGGCAGCGATCCCGCTCGGGGGTTGACTCGGCCCGTCATCCCCGCTCGCTCGGCAACACGCACGCTGCTTTAGTTCAAGTTACCTGTGGGGTTCACGGGTGTCGTATTTTTTTTGTTTCCACCATAGAATGTAGAATTTACACCACTGGCTAGGAGTTGCAAAGACAAGCGCTGCCCAAAGCCGATGTTATCAGATCACCGCTTTGGCTTTTATTTTTTAAAGACAATCGTAACAGCTGCAAAAATAAACCAGTTTCCAACTCATTAGGGTTCATAAGCTCAACACGGCCGCCGCTTCCAGCTGCAATGTAATGAATGAGCTGTGATGCGTACCCTGCTCTGTCTCTTAGGAGCAGTGTGCGTGCGTGTGCGTGCAGCAGTGAGGACCGTTAGCTGCAGTGTGGTGGCGCGCGTGACACGTGGAGCGTGTGTGACACGTCCATCGTCTGTATCGTTTTCTTAATTTTTCTAGCCCGGGATTAATTCACATCGGCTTGCAGGTGATGTCATTTGGTGGAGGAGCTTAGCGGAAGTCACGCAGCTAAGACGGGACAGGAGACAGGGCGCCGCCTCGCAGCTGCTCTCTCAAGCGCTCGGCGTGGGCGAGCGTGAAAAGCGCAGCTTTGCGCTCGCCCGCCTGCCCGCGCACCCGACGAAGATGCCAACAAACACGTTGCCTTCTGTAAAAAGCACCCGGCGAGGCTCACCGGGAGGAGCGCCTGCCTAGGACCCGACGGGCTCATCGAGCCGACCGCAGGCACAGAAGTGCGCCCCGTGTGCCGATCCCCCCCGCAACGCCGATCCCCCCCGCAACACGTGGGCGCGAGGCGACCGCGCGCGGTGACGAAGCAGCGTGGGGCACGCGAGAGTCGGCGCTAGGGGCCGCCGTCCCCCCCCCCCCAACTCCCCGCCCCCGGCAAGTTCTTGCAAACTCGCACCTGGTTGCCTCCCATGCCGTGGCAGTTGAAGATGCCGACCTTTTCGTTCTCCTTCCGCCCCATGTTGTCCAAGCACTGGTTGGTCTCCATGTTGCGGATCTGCACGGCGGAGGGGCGAGAAGGAAGAGCGACCAAACGAATTGGATGGAAATCCAAGGGAGGCGATTAAGACGCGGCGTGCCCGCGTGATTACGCCGCTCTGCGGGCCCACCAGTGTCACGGCGGCGTCACGGCGGGGGGCAGGGTTTGGCACAGCGGGGAGCACGGTGAAGGCACGGTGAAGGCACGGTGAAGGCACGGTGGGGGGCATGGTGGGGGGCACGGCGGGGGGGCACCGTGTGGGCACGGTGGGGGGCACGGTGGAGGCACGGTGGAGGCACGGCAGCACATTCGGTGGGGGGCCGTCACTCACCGTGCCGAGTCAGCGTGCGGACAGCCCTGCATGTCTCCACTTTGTTTGTTCAATTAATTTAATTTAAATAAACTGTGCACATTTAATTATTCATTTGTAAATAATTTACGGTGCTATTTGTTTGCGCGTTTGCGTTATGAATGTGCACTTACCGACGCGTCCGCTCGTGCGGGCGGGGCGTGCATGTGCACGCCCGCCTGCGCGTGCGAGCGTTTGCATATAAATGATTCCTCGTTTATTTATTCGTGCGTCCGGTTGCATTTTGGAGACGTTGTGCGGCGACTCCGCGCGACGGCCTGATTCAGGACGCGCACCGAACGTCGGCGTCACGTTGCCCGTCGTACGATCCTGACTTTAAATAATGCAGCAAATTTGAAAATCATTTTCCGTCGAGTTTTATTAATCCACACCACCCCCCCCACCTCCCTCTCCATGCAGTCTACCAAGGTGAATTCATTTGAAATATTCATGCTTTCCCACGCAGATTTCACAAATGTTCTTGTGTATGTTGGAAAAAAAACCCACGTGAAGACCCAATTCATTTTCCTCCCTGCTCGGCTCAAGAAGCTGATTAAAACCAGGCTGCCGGCCTCTCTCTGCAACTGCGTGCAATTTTGGCTTCATGAATATTGTATGGGCTGTGGCTCTCTGTGTGTGTGTGCGTGTGCACCTGGTGAAGTGTGTCACATCTGTCATTAGTCCCGTCTGCCGCACGGCGAGCGTCCACCACGATGCAGGGACGCGCAGACGGGACACGTCAAGGCTTCATTAGCGGACGTGCAGCTGCGCCCGGCCGCGCGCAAAAACATCGCCCTCCCGTCACAAACGCTGCCGCCCCCCAACCGGCGACGCTTCCGTGCACCCCGCCGCCACCGCCGCGGCCCCGGCAGACACCGAACGATCGGAAGACGTCCTTTGCGCATCCGAGCGTCGAGGTGGTAGGGGCGGTGGGGGCAGGGGAGGGTGCTGAGAGGGAGGGCGGGGAGTGTAAGACACAAACTGGCCCTTAATGGGGGGGGGGGCGAGCACGCGCTCCCTTGGGAGGAGCCGAGCCGGACGAGAGCCGTGCCAGAGCCCTGCGTGCTCGCACAGCGGTCCGCGCCCGCCCACTCCCGCGGCACGGTGGCGCATCGTGCAGAGGTGTCACGGTGGGAGGATCAGGAGGAGGATGTAGTGGAGAGGGGTGGTCAGGTTACGGGAGGTAAGAGCTTTGGTGTTCCAAGGTGCTTCCACAAGACGATGCGATGACAGGAAAAACCTGGCCAAGTGAAGGTGACCTCCGTGCAAGCGAGGGTTGGAGGCCAGTGGTCCTACGTCACGGGCATAGCAGCTCCGACACCGGGCCTCGCGCTACGCTCCCATGAGCACGTGCATCGTGCACTGCCGTTCACATAGCGCTACTGCCAATAGCTCGCTGCGGTTCATATCCACGACGCGTGCGTTTCTGCATAATGAACATTTGTAATCTCGAGTGGCTCTCATCTGCTTTGAATCAAGGAGTTGGCCTCTTTTCATTTGCGCAAAATATTGGCAGAATTTTCTCGGAGCGGGTCGACCGAGCTTTGTGCCGGAGCCTGCGAGCAGCGTTTCTGCACGAAACCAAAGCTTGAAGGTCCACTTGTGATGCGCGCCACGGCAAGGGGGGCTTCACAGACACGTCAAACCTCTCATTGTTCTAAGCACGGCTCCGTTATCTGTGCCTCACGGCTCCAGATTAAGATTGTGATGCATTTATTAACATTGTTAATTTGTCTTTTACGTAAATTTTAACGGCAGACAATAATAATATTACAACTTACACTGCAATTACGGCAACAACAAACACATTATGTTTTTGACCTGGAAAGGATTGCCAGTGCACGACGCTACTAAGCATCGTGCAAAAACCACGGCAAAGGTTCGCGCCAGCCATACACCGGCGGCGACAGCGGCACGCACCTCCCCGAGCGAGTAGTAGTGGCGCGGGATCTGCGAGTCGGGGTAGATGTTCTCCAGGTACCAGGAGAAGGGCTGGCACTGCAGCCGCTCGCGCAGCTGCTTGCGCTGCGACACGTCGCCGTACTCCACCTTGGTCACACCTGGGGGCGAGACGACGCACGGCGGCGTAGATAACGGAGCGCGCGGCCGGCGCGCCGAGATCCACAGCCCGGGGGAGACTCAGGCGGCGGATGATGAAGAGGGGGGGTCAGGGACCACCCCCCCCACCCACCCACTTGCCCCGCAATCACCCCACGCCACCGCCCCCCAGACCGCGCGACGCCACCGGAGTTGCTGCGTACGCGCCACGGGCGCGTGACGCGCCGGTCGTGCATCGCGGGCAGAGGCGTCGAGTCTCGGCGCGTCCCTTCCCGTGCCCCCCCCTACGCGGCGTGCACGACGCGGTGCTCATCTCGGGAGGATTCCACGAGCCAGGGAGCAGCGTGACCTGGGTGACGTTCAGTGTTGTGAGCTCAGTGTGTGTCTCTGTGTGTCTGTGTGTGTCTGTGTGGGGAGCGGTGGTGTCGCGGTCAGCGCGCCGTGCTACGAACGCGGCGACCCATGTTCGATTCCCGCCCACGGCCAATACCTGTGATGATTATCTGAACCGGTCATTGGCCTCCCCTAGGTCGACTCAGCCTCAAATGAGTACCTGGTGTGATGTGCCTTCATAGGCGCTCACTAACTCCATTTGTCAATTCTTTGAAGGCTATAAAGGAGATATTTGTCTATTGTGTGCAAGTCAATGTGGATAACGCCTGCGATGCCACGCTCCGAAGACAAGGACTGCAGGATGGATTGAAGTAGATTCGTGCAACTCACAAACATGCTGGGCTGCCAGGTGGCCGTCAAGTGGGCTGAGGAATCCATCTGCATGGAATTTTAAGCATTTATCCCCATTGTGTCCACGAGGCTTTTCTCCGGCCGCAGAACTCTGCTGAAACGGGAGCGAGGCTCGGCGAGGCTTCCTGGATAACTGCCGGGTTAGCCTGGCGTGAGCAGGTTGAATGGCACCCTGCTGACTGTCAAGAAACGCGAGCGGGGCCTGGGCAGGGACGGTGGCCGGCGGTCGAGCGACGGAGCGGCAGTCAAAGGGGTGAAAGCGCCCAAGAGGCCGTCCACCATAAATTCGGAGAAGTCGCCGTTGTGTTCAGGAGCTGGGCTGGGTGGATTGTTGCACCGCAGGAACCGCGAGAGACGGCGACAGATTCATTAAGCCTCCATCCAGCAGTGGATTGATCACTGTTGATGATGACGATGGTGGTGGCGATGAGGATATCCAGGATGAATACATTTACGCATGTTGAACTTCTTTCGCACCGTACGTAGCCAACCGTGCTCATCGTAAATGCGGGGGAAGAACAACTAAACATAAAAAGCAGTTCTCACGAAATGAGTTTTCAATCTAGATTATTTGAAAGTGCATAGCTCCAGTGGCTTCCTAATATCAGATGGAAGAGCATTCCAGACGGCCGCAGAAGCGCATCCGAAAGTGCGCGACGCGGTGACCACCGTATTTGTTTGATGGCGAGCTAAAAGCCGATGCTGCGAGGATGACCGGAGCTCACGTGATGGTTTATGCTCCTTGACAAAATTAGCAAGGTATTGTGGTTCATTTGTGGCAAGCACTTTGTGTACAATGAGCACGACCTTATAATGTCGACTGCTGTCGTTCTCATCAGCCGGGGGGGGGGTAGTGGCTGTGGCTCCTCACCAGGGGAGATGACGTAGAAGAAGTCCTTGAACTCGTCCATCCACACCTCGGCCAGGCGCCGGTTGTTCTTGTTGATCACCTGGCCGGTGCCGCCGGGGAAGGTGTACGGCGTGGCCTTGCGGAACACGTGTCCCACGTGCGAGCACGTGACGATCTCCAGTGAGCCACCGCACTGCCAGATCTGTGCCAACATGTGCGTACGCACAATCAGTACGATTCGCTCGGCAAAAAAAAACGAAAGTGCGCCGCACAACAGAACCCAAACGATGAAAGACCGCGGCCCGCACGCCGCTCGCAAGACAATCATCGTCCGCAGGTCGTCTTGGCAACCGGCTCGAGCACGACATCAAGGTTGGATCCTCCGTAGCGCCCCCCCCGCCCCCCCCAGTGAGGAGGACGTTAAGGATGGTGGCGGCAGGGCATGACCACCGTGGAGAGGAGGTGATCGGCAATTATCCCTCACCCGACGCCTAAAATCTCACCTCTGCGATCCTTGTCTTCGCGCTGAAGAGCGTTTTGGGTGACAACGGAAAGCGTACGAATATTGGATGACGGTAACGCAGGAAAATGGTACGAGGCACTGTGAATGTAAATACACCGGAATGAGAGAGGGGTTCAGATGAACGCACCTGGGCTAGGTGCACCGCACTCTGCCGAGAGGAAGGGAATTTAAAACGACGCGAGTCTTGGTGCTTTACAAGCACCGCACGCTCGTACAGCGCGAGAACAAAGGGACAAGAGTGGTCACGAGTGGATGACGCGACCACTGCGAATAATCGCCCTTCTGGGATCGGATAATAAAAAAAAAAAGTGACGGATTCCTCTTTGCCTGCGCTCCGCACGTTAACAAGTGGCGGCCGTCGCGACGTTCACCCCGGCGCTCTCTTGCGGCGCGCTCCGCAGACGCAAGAATAAAATCCGGCATCGCCGCTCGTGGCTTTTGCCGGGCCAAAAATGCACTTATAAAAATGCAAGAAGGAGCGATGTTTAATACGGTCCTAAAAGCTACAATGCAAGTAATTCCCAGGAAGCAACGAGATAAACGTCTACCCGCATTTACATTAAAAAGCCCGTTGGCAATTTCCAGGGCCGACGCAATAACCGTTTGGTGTTTTATGAGCACAACATAAGTGCTTTTTTCATCAAGACCATCACTAACCCATTTTACGGTAGCTGGTCTGGCCCCGCAGTGAGACGGCGGGAATGGCCGAGGTCTGTGTGGGACATGTATCGCCCCCACAGGCCCCACACCCCCACCACCTCCCCAAGTCGAATGGACCGGGTTTACACGTATTTACAATTTTTAACCCCGGGTGTACCTGTGGCCACGTATTGCCTGTTCGACGTGATGCGAGCCTCCAGCCACGGCGTGACACGCGTGCCCCCACACGCGCGCATCCACACGCGCGCACTCATACGTACGCGTGCACGCACGCGCACACTCGTATCGACACTGTAACCTCTTCAAAATCGAGCGGCTGCAGGAGAAAGGGATCCAATAATTTAGTTCGTGCTGCAGAGTTCACGGATCAAATTTACCGCATATTTACACACGGGGGAAAATGTAGCAACAGATTAATTACGCACTGTTAGGCTAACCAAAGCAAATCGAGCTCTAATTTCAGTCGATAAAAGCACATCTCGATAAACCTTCTCACTAAGCAGTCGTGATGAGCCTTCGTTGACCCATAATGGCACTTATTTACCCGAGGCTCCTACGTCGGGATCTTTGGACAATTCTGCCGATTCCACCCCAATCCCAGGGGAATTGATGCCGTATTGGTAGGTGCTGCAGGGGAGTGTTGCGGGAGTAACGGTGCCTCGAATCATTGACCAAAGTCGAGTCTTACGCTCGTGACCCAGAACGTGATGAAACGACGCAAACGGGCGCGGTATAAACGACCACAGAAAAATTCACCGATTCTTTTAAAACTCAAATCACGACCCTGAAGTTACGACGACTGAATTGTCGTGGGACGAATCGCCGATGCGCGCGCCATGAAAGCGCGGGGTCTGCGCCAGGCTGCCCCCGTGGCGGGAGGGGGCCACGTGGGACAGCAGCGTGGGGTGCGCGCCTGTATCCACCCCCATTGCACATTCCCCCCCCCCCCCCAACTGTGTTCTCCCCTCCCTCGTACTCAGCGGCCAACAAGGGACTCCTAATGGAGATGCATTCTGGGGGCTTTCGAGAGCCTCATTAGGGCTCCTTTGTGCTGCAGCGAAGAATGCCAATGGCCCAGTGAGCAGTGAGCAGAGAGCCATCACTCTCTGCTGTGCGGCAGTGGGAGGGCAGGACACGTGCTGGACAGCCGGCTGGTCAACCGCAGGGTGGGACGCAGCGTGGAATGTCGCGCCATACTCGACAGCTCACTGCCCCAACGCCACACTACAGCACTACAGCTCACTACCACACCGCACCACATGCCAGTGCCACACCTTACCATCACACCAGACGACAAACCTTGCTAATATCAAGTGGGAGGCTGCATTTGATTATGGTTATTATTTACATGCGGACGTGCTTAACGTGTAGAGACGTAATGAATGCAACCATGAGTCAAATACCAGATCCCTGCCTTCGCTGCCTTAAAGACCCTCCATGGACTGGCCCCTACCTGCCTCTCCTCTCTCATCTCGCTCGACTCCCCTCCACGTGCTCTCCTACCTCTCCCCTATCATCTCTCGCTACTTTCCAAGACGTGTTCTCTGTGCCAGTAACAAAGGCCTTCTTTCAAAACCCAGTTAACCTCCGCTCGATGGGAGGTCACTCCTTCTCTGCTGCTGTCCTTGGAATTCCCGGCCCCCACCGCCATCTTCCTCTTCATTGCCCACTCAGGAATTTCCTCTTGTCTTCCGCCAATGACCGACCCCTCCAATATAACAATGTACATGAGTATACGTGTATATACGTGTGTATAAGTGTGTGTGTGTGTCTGGGGGGGGAGCGGTAGTGTAGCGGTAAGCGCGCTGCGCAACGAACAAGCTAACCCGAGTTCGATTCCTACTTATGGCCAACACCAGTGACGAATATCTGGACCAGTCCTGGGCCTCCCCTAGGCCGGGCGTGTTGCTGCCACCCACCCTCGTGTGCCGTGCCGGCCTTCATAGGTGGTCGCTAACAGCACTTGCCCCAACAGTCTGTTTCAGCTATATGCAGGATCTTTGCCTTTGCTGTGTGTATATATTATTCCTGCCCGAGGTTCCCGAAACAGCACATGAGGAGGTGGGTGGACAGCAGTACGTCCGGCCGCCCGTATCTCTTGCACCTGGTACTCATTTAAGGGCGAGTCGACCTAGAGGAGGCCCAGGACCGGCTCAGATATTCGTCACCGATGTTAGCCATTAAAGGGAATAAAACTGTGGTCGCCGGGACAGCAGTGCAGTGCGCTAACCACTGTGCCTCCGCTCCCCGTGACTACTACGCGCACGCACGCACGCGCACACACACACGTACACGGGCGCGCAGTATATTTCCAAATCATTAAAATGTAACGAAAAATGTTTGCGCGCTGCATAATACATGAGAGCTTCGCGGCTTCCCATTGCGCCCCGCTCACCCAAGTTCCACCGCCGCCTCGGCCCGCGGAGCAACGGCGCGCGCACGTCAACGCGAGACCGCGCCTCGTCACAATTAATCAAACGCTTTTTACGTTTTCACCCCGTCCGTCCTTTACGCAGCTTTCCGCCGAATCCACCCGCCGCCGATAACCGCCAACAAAGGCACTGGCGTTGGATTGTTTTGCTTTGGTGGGGAGGTGGGTGGGGGGACGGCGGGTGCGGAGAGGCATGAATAAATTATCCCTCTCTGTTTGTTCGGCTTGGCACATGAAAGCGGCGCGGGGACTCTTTGTCGGGGAATAATACACCTGCAGACGGGAGGGCTCCGCGCGGCATTCCCCAGAGCATCGCTACAAAAGGGGACCGGCCCCCTAATTAAACCCACAAGGTTACCGCAGGTAAACCGGCCTGCACGCCGCATGAAACGTTTGCTTTAAGATAGTCACACGGCCAAACAGCACGCCACTTTGCATATCGTTTTCGCTCGGCACTGCGCGGCTGATAAAGGCATGGCCGAGGCAATTCGTTTGCATGCACGGTCAGCTCTGTTATATGTTTTGCACGTGCGTTCATAACTGTCAGCCGCTAACGCAACACACTGCTGCACTAACGAGCGACGCGCTCCGCGGAGTTGGGAGAAGCGGGGCCGCGGGGTTAAGCACGAGTGTGGACGGCATACAGAGTGGCGCGCAGCACTGCGACACACCGGGCGGGCCGGCGCACAGGGGGAACGCAAAACGACAGAGACCCTCGCCACACCACACCAGCCTACGCACACCATCACGCAGTGTGGCACCAAAAAAGACAAAGAACCCCCGTATAGCATTTAAGAGACGGCTGGAGCAAGTGCTGTTCGCGAGCATCTGTGAAGGCCAGCACGACACACGAGGGAATGGGTGGCCAGCACCACGCCCGTCCGCCTTTGTCTCCCCAGTGGTGATGTTTACACAATGCACCAGGTACTCATTTAAGGGTGAGTCGACCTAGGGGAGGTCCAGGACCGGTTCAGATAATTGTCACTGGTGTTGGCCATGAGCGGGAATCGAACTCGGGTCGCCGGGTTTGTAGTGCAGCGCGCTAATCGCCACTCCCGTATAGCCTGTAACAGACTGTTGGGGTAAGTGCTGTTAGCGAGCACCTATGAAGGCTGGTATGGCACAAGAGGGGGTGGGTGGCCAACACCACACCCGGCCACCTTTGTCTCATTTACAGACCACACCAGGTACTCATTTGAGGCTGAGTCGACCATACACAAACATATGCAAGCGCGTACCATGAAGTGTGGCCTCCACACCAGCACACACTCGGCACACCGTAACACAGCGAAAGACACCATGCAGACAGGAACACACACAACACACGTCGCGTGGCACACGGGAGGAAGTGTGGCAGCCCCGCCCAGAAAGAGGTGACCAACCCGGAAGGACATCTCCAGGTTCTCGCCGCCCCAGATGTCCATGCCAGGGTCGTAGGAGCCGATCTCCTGGAAGTAATCGCGGTCGATGGCAAAGAGCCCCCCTGCCATGGTGGGCGTCCTGGGTGGGCGGGCAGGCGGGCGAGTGGGTGGGTGGGCGGAGGGGACGGATGGGATGGGATGAGAGGGCGGGAGGAGACAACGTGTCATTAGAAGGACAGCAAATTGTGAAGTCGAGCATCGCGGGGGAAAAACATAGTGGCTGCGACGGCTTCCGCAGGCGCACGCGACAGCACGCCGAGCCAGCCACATTCTCAAATTACCTTCAAACTCGCCCAACCTTTCATACAACGACAACTGGGATTCACACGGAGCCCTACGCGTGCCTGCGCCCCACGATGCTCGCAAATAAGGGCACACGCGCATCGACATCATTTACAGATAGAGGCGTCATTTTTTCTTTCAAGGGGAGGAGGGAGGAGGAATAGAGGAGAAGAGACAACGATGAAATGAGATTCCGGCAAAGGTGCAAAGGAAGGCTCTTCGCAGAATCACAGTCTGAAGCCTTGAGCCAGGATGTGAACGGTGGGGAGGGGAAGTCCTTAAGTATGATGCTGCGGTGTGCCAGGTGTAACAGACCAGGTGTTCAGGCCAGGTCCATTATTAGGTGTGAGCCAAAACAGCAAGGATGGTAAAATCTGTCAGCTGCATCTGCCACTGCCAGCGACGTGGCTGCACTCGCGCGAGTGTTGGGCGCGCGTGCGTATGCGCCCGCCGGGGATAAGGGAAATCTTATTTTTTGCAGTTGACAAAGGAAATTTTTTTGTAACATGTATTACAAAGGACAGCCACGTATGTTTCACAACTCTATTCATCGCCTGCACTTATGCAAACAAACAGCGGTGTCTATCTTGCGGCTCGCACCATTCACACACCCGAGCCGCGGCAAAAAAGAAAACAGATGCCGCTGGGAGTGAGGCACCACAATATCAAGCAGACGGCGCTCGCAGCCGCCCCGGACGGCGCTCACGTCGCGCCAGCGCGGGGGGGGGGGGGGGGTCGCTACCTGTGAGCCAATCCTGCGAACCTGACCTTTCAGCTGCAAATGCTACGTCCTTTACCTGGCGTGACCCCTTCCTCCCGAGCGAGCGAAATCATTTGCCGATGCCACGGAACCCTCCCCACCCCACCAGCCCCCCACCGCCGCCCAGGGACCCGGACTTCTCCAGCAGCAGGACTCCTGACAGGTAAAGTGGCTACGTCCATCCATCCGCCGAGAGGTGACCGACTTTCCATCCCCTGCCCCCTCCAACCCCCCCGCCCTTTCTCTCTGCTCGCTCCTCCCCCCCAACGACGAGACATAATCCAGTGCCCGCCCTTCCCACCGCCCCACGTCGCCCCCCCCCGCACCCCCCAAAAACGGCCACTCCATCGAGACAGGCGCGGCTGTTTGAACAAATCTGGCTCGGGTCCAATTTCGACGGCAGCGCGCTTAGCCCTCATTAGTCGTAACTCGGGGAGAGAGAGAGAAAACAAAGCAGCAGCGACGGCGGAGGCCCTCCCCGCAGCACGTCCGATCAAATTGATCCGTCCCTCGCTTTCCCTCCGGAAGGGCGCAGTGACGGTCGCGCAAAACAATCGGGCCCCGGCGAGATGCGCCGCGATGAAAACCGAGGACGCAAAAAGGCGTCGTGAAAGGAAAGGAAGAATGTTGTGTTGACTGCCCGAGGCGGCAAAGCAGCAAACTAAGCACTGCAAAGCAAGCGGTTTGCAAATGCTCCAATTGTCAAAAAACATATCACTGCAGGCACCGAGCGGCGGTCGTGGCTAAAGTGGCCTCGCGATGAGCGATGGACGTGGAAGCACACAAAAAGGCAGCCTTTACAATGCAAGTGTGTGTGTGTACTGTATTCGGCATAGCCAGGGCCTCCAGGGGGCACTGACACTACAACGGGCTTTAACAAAAGAGGACGGCATGAGAAAGAAGGCTCCCAAATAATAAAGAATAAAGAAACCTTTCACAACAGAGTCGCCGAGAAGATAAAAAAACAAACAACTCGTGCGTCGCCACTGGAGAGCGGCGACAGCAGTGGGCGGGCGGAGTGAAGTCACCGCGCGGAGACGAGGGCCCGCACCGCGTTATGCAGAGCCATGCGTGTGATGTCAACGGAGCCCATATTTCATGGTAAACCAGGAAATTCCATGCCTGACCACATCCCCCCCGCCATCGCGCGGCACGGCCATCAGTCTTGGCCGCGGTGATGCGATGCAGTGGCTGGGAGCGGCGGGACGGCGCTGTGATGTACCGTATATGCAAAGATTTTCGGGATTTCCTTCCTTTATTTGGGTGCTCATGTCTCCATAAAAGTGTAAAAATCCACCAGTTTTTGTTTCTGTACACCTCGGAGGGTGACATATTGAGGACGGAGACTTTGTGGAAACGCAAACGATTACAGCACGAGCTTCCCGAGTCACGCGCAAGTCGAAGCCGCGGGATCGGGCTGGCATGCGCCGGAGCTGTCCATGTAGTTATTTATTTATTTCCCCACATAGCAGAGCGGTTTCTATTTGGGGAATACACAATAAGACACTGACGACCTTCCTGTAATAGCCCAGCGACCTGATGAAATCCCGAGAAGAGCAATCTCGGAAATAAATTAAAAAAATAAAACCCGACCCCCGTCCTTTCTTTACTCCCGATGACGTCCAAACCGAAAGGGTGAAATGTTTGCGACAACGCAGCACCCTGGGCCAAAACGGCGTGCCGGCACGGATCGCTGCCTCCCCCCTCTCAATCTCGCGAGCACACGCTCTCGCCAACGGAAGCCCCAAACTCCACTCCCCCCACCAAAATGTGAGACGCCCCTTGAAATCGATAACTCTTTTCCCGCCCACTACTTGTAAAATCAACCAGCTCGTTCAGTCTCCGCCGCCAGCCTTCTCTCTCTCCTCCCCTGTTCCCATTTCCTCCCGCCTGCTTCTGCTCGTCCTGTCGATGCGCAACAGCGTCTCGTGGACCTACCGTGCAGGCTCCCACCACCGCAGGCCCGGCCTCATACCCTCTCGCTTAATGCCCACCACCTGACGCCCCCCGACCAGCTGCACGGACGACAGTGTCCTCCCCGTCTCCCCTTCTCACCTGACGGGAAGGGTGCGGTCCCCTTTCCGCCGGTCCATCTCTCTCTGCGGCACCGGGTACCAGCGGAAGTTGAGCTTCCAGTTGAAGCCCCCGTAGGTCATGTCGGAGCCCGTGAGGTACTCGAAGGTCTCGTCGCTGATGACGTCGATCACCGGGCAGACCACGGCCTTCCTGCTCCCGGCCAGGCGCGCACACACCGGGGTGCGGGAGAGGTTAAAGCGCGTCCGCCGCGACGTGTGGGTTAACGCGCTAGCGAGAACCGGCGAAGGACCGGTGAGCACGTGAAATCTGAGAGGGCATTTTGTTTGGACGCGGTGCCCTTTTGGGGATGCACGACGGACGGCTCCACGGACCTCCGGGAAGGCACGGCTTGTCCGGCAGGACCGCACCGACGCACGTATGTACGGCAGCCGCGTGTAAAATCTTACCGATAGAAAAAAAACCCGACCCATAACATTTACACTGTTAGACGCCCTGACATATAAAACTGCACCATTTCAAAACCCTCGGCCTATAAAAACTCACGCCTTCAAACGCCCTCACATACCAATTCAAAACACCTATGGCCAGTTGCTTAACACACTAGGCATGTAATGAAGCATTGATTCATCAATCGAAATGGATTCTTACGCTCACAATATACGCATTAAATTGTGCGTGAAAATCAGATTTTCTTCTTTCGCACATTATAGCCTCCCATCCCCCCCACCCACAAACTATCCGCCATGGGGGAGGCCCTCATCCAGCAGTGGATTGACACAATGGCTGTATACGAACTTATGCACATCATATGCAAATGGATGGGTTTAGACCAACGGAGTGCACACAGAGTACAAATAAGACCCCGAAAAACTGACTACGCGGGTCGCACCTCGATTTTCTTGGTGCGAGGGGGGTTTGCAACCTGAGAAACTCTGAACCCATCGTGAGGCCGAGGCGTGATCGCAAAACTCCCATCACGCCTTGCGTGCCACAAAACCACCACCTTGCATGCACGATGCTTCCAGCCTCGTCCAGCCCACCAGCCCCCAAAACAGCTGAACGTGCGAACTTATTATTATTATTCTCCAGAACGTCAACTCAAAGAGTTGAACATGTGGCCGTCCCATTGAATCTCGCAGCGGCAGGAGCAGAGACAACGGCAAGAGCGTCGACGCGCAGCATGCTGGCGGTCACCTGTCCTGCTGCACGCGCGCCAGCAGCGGCTCGAGCCAGCCGGCGGTGCACTCGCAGTGCGCGTCCAGGAACGTGATCACCTGGCCCCGCGCCACCGCCGCCCCGCGCAGGCGCGCCCGGATCAGCCCCGAGCGGCGCTCCATGCGCAGCACTCGCACCGGCTTCTCCAGCGCCCGCACGTGCTCCTCCAGGCGGCTCTTCAGGAAGTCTGGGGCAGGCCGAGTGGGCAACGGGCAAACGGCGAAGCGCAGAAGGGATGAGGGGCCGGGGCGGGCGCGGGAGACATGGGTCACGGGGTATGGGTCAGAGTGCATAGGGCAGCGAGAAGGGAGCACGGTGGGGCAAAGGGCATGGGGTACGGAGGCAGAGGTCAGGGGGCATGGGAAATACAGCTGTACACGTCACCGGGTCACTGCAGCACTGTCACGGCATTTGGCATGCTGACGACAACAACAGCTTTGTCGTTTATTATTGTTCGTCGCCGTCTATTATGATTACGATTATTGGAGTATCCGGACGGGTGGAGCTGTGGTAGGGACTCCCGACTCACAATCCGACGGGTCGCAAGGTCAAACCTCGATGGGGGGTCGGATCGGCCCATCGTCCCTGCAGGGTAAGGTGGGCTGAGCCGATTCTCACCCTTTTCGGGAAATCGGTCACCTCCATGGGAGGGTGGAAATGCCACCGCGCTGACGCCGGACGCCACTATTCATTTGGGCAGTGGTCTATCAGACTCGTGTTATTACAGGAGACAGACAACGATGATTATGAGACAGAGCAGCCTCCTTGACTAGATGGGCAAGTTTTAAGCGTTTAAAAGAACCATCAGATTTGGGTTTTAATTTGTGCGACAGGCAATTACAGATGACTTGCTACCAATGGGGTCGCATTTTATAAAGTTGTGTCTATGAGCACAATTGAAATGTAATGTGTGTGTGCGTTTTGTTATTTCTGTATAAAACAGAGAGACAACGGCAGTATCTTCTTTAGCACATAAACTTTACAACAATACATTTTGGAGAAAGCAATTATCTGAACATTGGTTTTGGAAGGGTGGACAGGGATTAGAGATGGGGAAATGGTAGTGGGGAGGGCCGAACACACACGCACGCATGCAAACACACACACGCGCGGGTGTTCACTCGCGAATTCCTGACAGCCCCAACGTGGCCGCGCGCACACGACGGCGTACGCGGGAACTCGCGGCGCAAGCGGGAGGAGGAAAATTCCCAACCTAAGCAATGCGGCGGGAGTTGTAAAAACCACTTTGACGTTCGCCCCGCGCGGATAAAAGGCTGCCAAGCGAGCAGGTGTTTGACGCAGGAGATTTCTACGCAGGAGGGGAGACTTCCATTCTGGGGCGCGGCAGCCCCCCCTGGCCACGCACCTTCCCCTCCATCCGTCTTCATCGCGGTCCCATCGCGAGGATTTAGCGGGGAGCAGGGGTGATCGTATGACGGCTCACTCTCCCCTTGCTCCACAGTACATCCCTCATCCTATCAGGGCACACGGCCCTCCCGACTCTGCCATCCATCACCGTTCCCTGGCACCGCGCGGCAGACAATCCGACGCGGGCGACGCGCACTCGGTCAATCCGCCGGCCCCCGCTGTCTGTACCGCTTCCAGGAGCTAACATAAAGATGTCAGCGCGTCGCGTTGGCTGGATGGGAAAACACCGGAGCGAGATGCAATATGCGCCTGCGCCCCCCCCCCCCCCGACGCACCGACCGCGAGCGCACGAATAATATGCAAAGTGTGTCTATCACACGCGAAAGCATCTGTCACAATCTAATATATATGCATAATATATAAGCAGGTTCACGCACATGAATCACGCAGATTTCCAATAGTCGCGAGGCCTTGTAGCGAGGAGCTGCGCGGCGCTCGTGCCCTCGCAGGTAAGTCGTCTCCCGCTCGCTGGGCACGCACGCGTCGCTTTGGCGCCCAAATTAGCAGAGCGTTCCCCAATCGCGGGACGTGTATCGGCACGCGCACGGGGGTGGGGGATGGGGGGGGCGCAACGCAAGACGCCGGCCGTACCGCGTGAGCATAGCACGAAGGGGGCTGCGGCATAGTTTGGCCGAGGAGACTCTGGGGTTGAGCGTTCCTCCGCCCGTTCGTTACGACGGCGAGTCGATTCGCGAGAGGCAAACGTTCACGGAGCCACGTTGGAGGCCAGCGGAAAAAATGTCATGCCCGAGGCAGGGCGAGTTTCAGCCTCGCTCGGCGGGGGGTGGAGCGCGCGTGAATCGCAGCCGAGGTTGCGGAACACCGCGCACGCGCGCTGCTCACAGTCGTGTCAGCGATTGTTTAATTAGAGGGGGCAAACACAAAAGGCGGAGAGAAATAACGCCAACAACAGAGATTTCAAAATAATAATAATAATACACTTTCCGAGCACATTCATTAGCAGGGTGAACTGTTATGAAATTAGGAAATGATAAACCGCTCGTCATTTTTTAAACGTATATTTATTTACTCATTATAATTACATTTTTCATAAACGTCTCAGTTGAATTAGGGCGGTGGGCTCATTGGAAAATCATCAACGTTCCTCGGTCCGGGGGTTGGCATCCGCGCTCTCCTCCTCCCATTTATATATCATACTCAGCCACGAGGGATTTCACAAGCTTTATTTTCTCACGGGCATTTCATAACTCCTCTTTGGCTTCTGCCGGCATCTTCGTTTGTTAGACGCTTCAAACTCCACGCAGGGCCGACTGCACATTGTGCAAGGACTGAAACGACGCAGAGCCGGGGTTTACGCGCGCCGCGCTACCACAGCCCAGCGTGAGATGTTCGATTCCTGTCCCCCCCGCGCACGGCAGCGGCAATCGCTTTCTGAACCAGAGTCAACCTGCGCCTCGCCAAGGTTGACCCGGCCTGAACGTGCGGACCCGGTGTGGTCATCAGAAGTATGGGTGGGGGGGCGGCGGGGGGGGGGTTATGAGTGGTACAGGCCCCACCGCCCACTCGTGCTGCGCCAGCATTAATAACGGACGGATCGTCGCCAACATAAAAAAGCTCAATAAATATATTTACATTTGACCAGGTTAGGCCCACTGTGCCATACAGCTCTTTTTCAGAAGCGACATGGCCACGAATGATAGCTCAACGAAGTGGCTCGTCTTGTGGAAATGTATAGCAGCCAAATACCCAAAACTAATATTTCTTAATGTGGAGGGAAAAACCGGAGGACTCGGAGAAAAATCCACATGACCACTGAGAGAACATGCAAGGTCTAAATATACAGCCGTCAGGGTCGGGATCGAACCCACGACCTCCTGTATACCAGGCGAGGTAGTTAACATCCCAAACTGACGGGACATCTAGCAAATTAAAGAGTTCCTTTTTGGGCCTGCACAACAACGTCGATGGTTTTAGGTCTGTGCGCGCGTATCTGCCTCCCCCGCACGCCGTATGCGGCGATGATTGTAAAAGGAAGAAAGAAAGAAAAAACCTCCGAAGATATAATTCCAAAAAAAAACCCATCAAGCCCTTTGCAGCAATGGCCTTGGAAAAAAATAAATCCACAATATTACCCAATTACAGTGCGATAGTCTATTGGCGTGGGTCATATTAAGGGACAGTCATGAAGCGTAAAGGCGCTAATCATCACTCCAACTAGGGCAGGCATGGGGAGGGAGGTAGAGCGCTCGGCAACGCGATGCGCAGGGGGTTGGGCGAGCGGCGGGGTCAACACACAAGCCGCTCGCAAGATTGAGCGTAAATTTCCCGCGTTCAGAAGCCGTACCAAGTTGGCAAATTGTAAAGCATTTTCCTTCCGCGGCAGAGCCATTTCGGAGGCGCTCGCCGTGACAGCGGTCGCAGAGTTATCGGGGTCCGTCTCGCACGCGCGGGCATGGCGATCACGGTGGGGTATGGGCACCGCTGGTACTGCCAACCCCATCTCGGAGACGCCGGTGCCAACGGCGAGGTACTGTTTTATACGCAGGCATTCGCGACAAATATTATGATTCATAATTCGTTTATTTTGGGTTAGGTCATCGTGCAGCTATAATGTAACATTTCAACTAGAACCCTCCAAATTGTGACCTTGATTTGATTCATTAACTTTTATTTAACACCTGAAAAAAAAACTATCAACATTTTGCTTGGGCTTTGCAACATTCCTCCTCCTGCTGGATTCGATAGGCTCTGTCGGCTGGTGAAAGGTTATAGTATAAACATGTTTGACATTATACCTCCACGGCGATCTGACCCAAAATAAACTGGCTAAACATAAAAGCGCACCTGCAAGTGCTGGAACGCGTGCCTTGGTGCCGCGCAAGTGGGTATGCCGCGTGGCCTCCTGTCAGCGCACACTTCACGTGCCCTCAAAGTGCACCGAGCCGGCACAAGCGCTGCGGTGACATCGCCGCCACTCAGTGGCGAACGGCGGTGCGCGGATGTTGTTGTTGTTGTAGCACGTATGCAGTGTTAATAAAACGTAGGAATAGGACTCGGCGTTAGAATGAGGTGCGCACGAGCGAGGACTCGGGTGGGCTGCGCAGCATTTCTGAGTGGCACATTCACGGCCGCGCTCCCTAAGCGCGGTTTGCCAGAACGCTGAAGTGCAAACGACCGTCTTAAAAAATACGCTTCTGTTTATTAATTTCAATAGCTCATTTCATTTAACACTCAGTTAAATTAAGTTAACTAAGTGCGAGGGTAAGCGATAGAGCTTGGCATTTTTTGCATGTGATAAAAATCAGACGAATTATTTTATTCAACACGCCGGCTTTCGCGACCAATATTGTGTGACCCAAAAACACATCACTTTATCATTTCGTTAAACAGTTAAGAGTGTGCCGAGGTGACACAGTGGCTATAACACGTAGCCCACACAAATTCAAATCAGTCGTCAACTCATCCCACCATTCCTCTGGGAGGGGTTGATAAGTTGCCAACTGCTTACTAGGACTAGGACGTCAACATTGTTTGTCTTATGGATAGAATCACCCCCCCGACAATAACAGACTCCCCCCCCACACCAATAACAATATGGAATTCTCCAACCCCATCTCAGGGCTGTAAACAAGGAATTCAATTCCACCCATGCTCATGTGAGCAGGAAACCAATTTGTGTTTTTAAAAGCCACGGGGGGCTACGAGCCACAGAGGTTGGTAGTGCCGGCGTGTCGGCCGAGCCCAACAGGGGCACCCTGCGCACCCCCCGGTGTCCACACGCAGGAGGCTCCGGCAGGGTCGCGCACGTGTCACCTTCACCCCACCAAGGGGCTCGACCACCACTTGGCGGACACACCACGACCGCCGCTCACGCTCGCGCTCAATAATTTACAAACACGAGCCGGGGTTTGTTTGACAAATGCAGCCACGTGCCCGCGTGGCTCCGGCGCATCCGCCACAGGGTAACGAACAGCTGTTAACTGCTACCTGCACACGCGATATCTCCAGGGTAAATTTCTGAGGATGCGAACGGATTTATTTTTACATCTAAATAATCCTGGCGGCTTGGGGGAACACGCCGGTATGAGGACGCGCACTCACGCGCGCGTAAGCTCACGCGCGCGCTCGCGAGCACGCACCTCTCTCGCTGGCGTCGTCCACCAAGATGACCTCGCGCAGGAGGTGAGCGGGCGAGCGGTTGATGACGCTGTGAACCGTGCGCAGCAGGGTGCTCCAGGCCTCGTTGTGAAACACGATCACCACGCTGGTCTGCGGGAGCCCGTCCGCGTACACCTTGGTCTTGCAGCTGCAGGGAGAGAGGGGGCGCGGCGGGGGGGGGCGGTCAAGGGCGGCGGAGTATTTAGTATTTATTTCTGAACCAGCTGGACGCTCCCCGTCGCCGCTGCTCCACACGAAAGCCGCGCCGTCGTCGCCCCGCTGTGCTGCGACGGTGTTGTTCGCGCCGTTCACGCCGAGAAGCTCCCTGGGGCAGCGTCTCCAACCCGAGTCGACGCGGTGGCTACGAATAAATGCCTGCCGCGCCACCGAAGCTAAACCGAGTTGGTTTTGTCGAGAGTCTATACTACGCGAGCGTGGGGGATCTTTCCGACTGCACGCCGCGCACTCCAAGTTTCGCCACATGCGCCGTGGCATTCTGCTTGCTCAGGGCAACTTTCAATGAAACTCGTGTCTTTTGATCTGTCACTGAAGAGCCCTGGGCCATCAACCCGTGGAATCAGTGTTGCATCTTTTATGCACGCTTAGCAAATTAACTTGAGAGCCAATTAAAATTCGGTTCACAAGAGCGTAGTTTCTCGGCACGGCTTTCCCCGGTGGCACACGAACACTCACTTTAATGGCACCCCACGGTCGCACAAACAAGAATCATCGCTAACAGCATCACCTGTCCGACAGAGTGAACAATCCAAACACATTTTCAAATAAAGATTTAACACACAACGTTAGTGTGCGTGGCAGTCAACCAGACAAAGGGAGAGCGCAAAGACCACGCGGCGGTGCGCAAGGGCGGAGAGACACGCGCAGGGAGCAGATTTTTGCAGCCTTGCCGTCCACGATATTGAACGTGCGACGACAAAGCAGCCAGACGCGGGCAATAGAGCAACTCCTTCACGTGCAGCGTCTCTCACCGGCATGCACGCACACGCCACTCACTTGAGGAATGAGGGAGGGGGGGGGGCTGCGAAGGCTGAGGGGAGGTGTGATCGCACACACTCCGACCTCTTCCACGAAGGTCACATCACGCTTCCCTCTGGGCACGGGAGATCACTCCGCACATTTCTATTAGCGCTCGTGCAGGTTTAATTACGCCGATGAGCGTGCTCGCGCTGCCCAAACAAAGACGCAGCGTTTGAATGCAAAGAGGACTCAACATTCTCGGTGGGTTTATTGACGCATCGGCAAAAAAATTCAATCTTGGCCCTTTTTGTTTGATAAATAAATGATCGCGATTAGGGAGTTAAAAAAAAAACCTTGTAAATAATTAACATTTCAAACATGATCCGTCACTGGAGACCGATTTAATTAGTTCAAAGGTCCGGCGAGCCAGCGACCGGGGAGAGAGCGATGTGCGAGTCGCAGCTGATTTCCCGCACCTCTCCATCAGCGCCAGCACAACATCAATACTTCCATTCTGTGAGAGTCACCTCCCCCCCCCCAGCCAGCGTCCCACCCATCACGGTGGCCTCGCTCACCCCCCCGCCCCCCCCCACCCCACGGGAGGCCGGCAGTGACGTACGGACTCCCACGGCAGCCCCTCGTGAGCCGTTATCTACCAGATTGGAGCGTCTCAATTGAGCCGGCAGGAGGAGGAGAGAACGAACGGGCACGACTGTAACGTACGGCAGGACGGGCAGAGCATCTTGGAATTAGCGACCAGATGGCAGGCGACCGGGTGCCCACATCCGTAATGACAACCAGACGGCGCTGCGGAAATCATCGTAGATGCCCGTTGTCTTCGCGTAACGCACAAAGCATCCAACGCAGTTTCCATTTAATATTTAATTTATATTTGTGTGAGGCCACTTAACGATCGGTTAAAATTATGCTCATGTTGGCCGCCGACATATCCGTGTGCAATTTCCTTCGTGGCTCTAACTACGGCACACGCGCACGTATGTACACACTGTTGCGCAGAGCCAAAGATCAGAGATCCCCTCCAACCCCCCCCCACCGCCTCCGTACGATGGCCTTTAACAAAATGCCGGCAAGTACTGTTAGTGGGCGCCAATTAAAAACCCGCACGGTGCACGAGGCGGTGGAGTAGCCCTCACCACACCCGGCGGTGCAGTGTTAGGCACCCCGCCAACAACTCACCCGAGGCCGAGTCGGCCAACATTCGCGCGTGCTCCTAGCACGAGGCCCGGTGCTCCTAGCACGAGGCCCGGTGCTCCTAGCACGAGGCCCGGTGCTCCTAGCACGAGGCCCGGTGCTCGCACACCTACCGGGTCGCGGGGCGCCCTCGCGGGCCCCACGCCAGTTAATTGATTTGCATGATCGGCCGTCTCGTGTTCGCGAGCGGCGCGTGTGCCCGTCGCGCATGTAAACATGCGCGTGGTTAATGAGGCGGCCCGCCACCCTGTCCGGATGTGTTAGGCACCGCAGGAGATGTAATGAGGACGCGGGCGCGCACCGAGGCCTTAAAAAAAAAAAACTGCCTGTGCCGCCTGCACGCGGAGCGGCAATTTTATCAATTTCACACCCAGGGAAGCACTTGTCGGGAGGAAGATGTGTGTTTATGATCAGAGTTTGGTGCGGTTGGTTCTTTCTTTTATTATCCGTTACATAATAGTCAACAAAATTAAACTAATTATTTTGTAAATACCAGGCATATTTGCAACGCCGTTTGCCGCAAGCGCGTTGCCGCTCCCAAACCCGCCGCCGCCCGCGTGCGCACGGACGCGGAACTCGTGCAGCAAAAAATCTGCCAAAAGCAAAGCGCTCTCCGCAGAGAGCCGACCGGTATGTTTATCAGCTGCCACGGAGGAGCGCGATGGCCCCCCAGAGAAAAGGGCTACAATCTCATCTCGTGCTTATTACATCTCTCACCGGTTGGCGCGGAAAGTTCGAACAAGGCCACGGCGGTCACGCTGAGAAGCCAAATTGAATCGCCCGTGCCCTTCTCCCCCCACCCCCACTTCCACCCCCCCCTCTCCCTCCGCCCGCAGGCCCCCGCGCACCCGGGCACCGCGAATCGTCGCACGTGCCAGCCGGCGTCGCGTTTCGGCGGCGACAGGCGCGGCCCCGCCACGCGTGGCACGGCTCCGGGGAAGGCCGAGAGAACCCAATTAGCCGCGCTCCCGGCACGCACGCACGCACATACGCACGCACGCGCGCACGCACGCACGCACGCACACCGTGACCCTGAGCCAGCTCATTAGGTGCCGTGACATCTGCCAGTCGAGGGGCCCCGGCTGGATCGTGACGTGTGGATCCGAGAGGTCTCGTTCGCTTCGCCTCTGCGCAGGTGTTTTCCCGCCGGACCCTGAAGCGTCGAGACGCTCCCCGCACCGACTTCAGCAGCGTTAGCCACCATCGGGGGCGGGCGGCTTGTGAGGTTTTTTTGTTTCTCTTTCCTTTTTCCACTTCGGTGTCTCGTGCTATAACGTTCGGCGTGTTATTGCTCGTGAATTATAAATGAACGAAAACACCGCGTCGCTCGGGAAGCGGGAGAACAACCACGCGCATGCGGTGGACGTGCGGCGGCCCGCATTTCGGTCACACGGCGCGGACGACATCGCGTTACGGAAGCGAAGCCGGAACCCTCGCGCAACGACGCAATCCTGCGGTAGTCGTTTTTTTTTTCCGACACGCACGGCGCGGCCCACCCGCCGGAGCAAACGGTCGGAGAGTCCCCGAGGCTGACAGAAGAAAGGAGGGAGCCCGTCCCTCGTCTCCTGCCGAGCTCAAGGTTGTCCACGGCCGCCTTTAATGTCGGCGCGTGGACGGAAACGTCCGGCCGTTAACGCTGTGAACAAAGCCGCGCCGGCGACCCCCACAATGCCACACGTTACGGACGTTACTGACGTTACAGAGGTTACGGACGTTAGAGACGTCACAGACGTTGCAAACGGTACAGAGGTTACGGACGTTACAGAGGTTACGTATGTTGGACCTTAAAGAGGTGACAGACATTATGAACATTGCAGAGGTTACGGACGTTAGAGACTTTATAGACGTTACGGATGTTGTGGACCTTACAAATGTTACAGATATTACACAGGTTACAGACGTTAGAGGTTTCAGACGTTGCAAACGTAATTCCACGGCTGCATGAAGACCCCTTCACGTCGTGGTGGCCCGTGGGGGTTGTTTGACCATATTTCACCTGCGCTTTTCAATGCAGGGTTGGTCATGGCGGTAGGGAGGGGGGTGGGGCAGTGGTTTAGGGGGCATCAGGATCTGTTCAGATATCATCACTCAGGAGTTGAAAAAATGTTGCTGGGTTCGTGGCGCGGTGCGCCAACCGCTGTGCCGCCGCTCCCCCCCACCTCTGTCAAAAGGTCAACCGCAATGTAAGTGAGCAAAATTGCCGAACGAGAAAAAAAAATTAAATGGCCATGGCGCTGCGTTCGTGTACTGCGGTCAATTCATAACCAAAAACACTCACGTTCTTTCCGAAAACAGTTGACATTAAATTCACCGTTGATAATGCTCCAATGTGAGCAAACCGTGGGGTTCGGTGATTACCTGGCCCAGTTGTTAACGGGAAACGCGGCGTTTGCAATCAGCTCACGGGCGTCCCCGCGGCCGGTAATGAATTTCAATGATGGGACCTCCGGATAAAACCCAGATCGATGAACTTAGATACGATATTGAGTTTTTCAGTTTGATATCGATCTTGGAACCTTGCGATTCCCAGACTTAATTTAAATCAAATTTGATGTCTGCCGAGAACACAGACCATGTCAGGGAGTTATTTTCACCATTACTCTGTTGTTTGGAGAGAAAATAACAATTTCTTATGTACTTTTAGAGAAGAAAATAGTCTGTTTGGGAGTTCTGATGAGGTGAGGCTGCACCAATGCAGGTGAGATGAGAGTAATGGCCAGGCTGCTATGAGGATCAGTCGGGTCACCTTCACCCATACAATCACTTACAACCCTTTGTTTATAGGAGATGTTTGACCATACTTCACCACACTGGTCATGGCAGGTTGGAGAAGAGAGCACATCCAGGAATGGTTCTGATAGTGATCATCACCGGCGTTAGCCGAGGCCGGCAATCGATACTCAAGCCACTCGATTTAGAGTCCAGTGCCCCAACTGCTGCGCCACCACTCCATCACACTTTTCCCAAACGGCAAACAAATACGGAAATGGCTAACTTATAAAAAAAACTTAAAGATGATGGCAGCTCTCTACCGGTGTGGAGGAGAGGTCCCAGATGAAATTTAAATCAGTTACGAGACTGTAAGGGTGAGTGGTGTTGATTGGTTAGGAGCGGTTGTTAGTGGTTGTAAGGGCGCCACGGTGGTGAGATGTTAACTACCTCGCCTGGTCGAGGGTTTGATCCCGACACTGATGCCTGTATATTTATAGTTTGCATGTTCTCTCCATGGTCGCATGACATTTTTTCCGGGTCCTCCGGTTTTTCCCTCCACATTTAGAATGAACATGCGTTTAGAGTATTTGGCTGCTGTACATTTCCACGCGATAAGCCACTTCGTTGAGCTATCATTTTTGACAGCCAGGCAGCTATATAGCTAAGTGGCCCTTACCTGGTAAAATAAAATGAATGAAGTAAAATAGTATTGTTTTTGTAAGAGTGGTAGTGAGTGGTAGTGAGTGGTTGTGAGTGGTAGTGAGTGGTAGTGAGTGGTTGTGAGTGGTAGTGAGTGGTTGTTAGTGGTAGTGAGTGGTAGTGAGTGGTAGTGAGTGGTAGTGAGAGGTTGTTAGTGGTAGTGAGTGGTAGTGAGTGGTTGTTAGTGGTAGTGAGTGGTAGTGAGTGGTAGTGAGTGGTAGTGAGTGGTTGTTAGTGGTAGTGAGTGGTAGTGAGTGGTTGTTAGTGGTAGTGAGTGGTAGTGAGTGGTAGTGAGTGGTAGTGAGTGGTTGTGAGTGGTAGTGAGTGGTTGTGAGTGGTAGTGAGTGGTAGTGAGTGGTTGTTAGTGGTAGTGAGTGGTAGTGAGTGGTAGTGAGTGGTAGTGAGTGGTTGTGAGTGGTTGTGAGTGGGAGTGAGTGGTAGTGAGTGGTTGTGAGTGGTTGTGAGTGGTTGTTAGTGGTAGTGAGTGGTAGTGAGTGGTTGTGAGTGGTTGTTAGTGGTAGTGAGTGGTTGTGAGTGGTTGTGAGTGGTAGTGTCTGGTAGTGAGTGGTTGTGAGTGGGAGTGAGTGGTAGTGAGTGGTAGTGAGTGGTAGTGAGTGGTTGTTGAGTGGTAGTGAGTGGTAGTGAGTGGTTGTGAGTGGTAGTGAGTGGTAGTGAGTGGTAGTGAGTGGTAGTGAGTGGTAGTGAGTGGTTGTGAGTGGTAGTGAGTGGTAGTGAGTGGTAGTGAGTGGTAGTGAGTGGTAGTGAGTGGTTGTGAGAAGGTGACGACAGGTGGCACGGACGGCTTCTGGAGCCAGCACGCCGCCTCTCCGCGGCGCGCGCCGTCGTGTCTGCCGGGCCCAGCAGGCGCAGCAGCGACGCTCATTTAACTCTTAATACATCGCATTTACATTCGGTATCGAGCAACCTTCGCATTAGTAAGAGTAAAGAAAAAGAAAAAAAAAAACCTTCAATTTAAATTCGCACATAACTTCAGTCACACTTGCGGGATTTTTAATTTCCAGTCTTGTTTTTCACCCGTGAAATGCGGCTGAAAAGAAAACCCGGTGTTTAATAAAAAAGTGGGCGCAAGTGCAGGGAGTGGAGCCGCTTGCTCGCTCGGCCGGCGCACACCGCCCTCTCTCCTTCCAGGCGAGACACACCAGGTGTCACAGCCGTGCCGTTTAATTTTCATTTCGAACAAGAGAAGATGAGTCAAGAACTAAATATGAAAAGATGGACCGCGGGGAGGCGCGATGATTGCGGTTTTTACTTTGATACGTTCCTAATCTAAAAATCAAGATTGAAAAGTGAGAGCGAATGTTAAACGTGCGGCGCGCGCGTGCAGCCCCGCGGATGGTGGAGCGACGCCCACAGCTCGCAGGCTAGCCGCGTTCACGGGGCAGTCCATTGCGTGTCGCGGGTGAGAGCGGCGGGGAGAGCCGGCTCATCGATGTGTGCGGTTCACCCCCTCGCCGTTACCGAATCCAAGTGGTTTCTCCCAAGGGTATGACTTTACAACACCGCCACCGCCTTCACCGCACATATTCTAAGCAATACCATTTTCCTACCCTTTACAATTTAACTTCAATCACATAAACCGGCGCATTACAAGCGTTACCGGCTCTTGTCAGCAGCTCGGCTCAAAATGACCTGAAAATGTCAGCGGTGAATGTACTACCCTCAGAGCCACACCTCTCACAACGAGCAACTTGGAGTGGATGAACGGCTGAATGATAAGGAAGCCGATAATTCTTAATGGCTATGTAAATAATGCAACTACTTGCCCGACGGGAATTATGGCTTTCTCCTTTCCAGAGCGCGAGCTCTGCAGGTCCGCACAATTACAATTTCATTACGGTTTACAATTAGCACCCGGTATCTGGTTAATTTAAAATAATCTTCACACAAATGTCAGCAACCCTCAAAGTGTTACAGCTTACTAATAAAGCATCTTTTCTTAATTTCGAATGGCTGATCCTTGACCAGAATTCTAATGTGCACTGCAAATCCGCTGCGAAACTGTTGACAAGGGGGGCGCACAGCTTGCCGTGAATTAGTCTCTTCACATTGGGCTACACACTGATTACATCCGCGCACATCATAATGGAGCCGCAGATTCGGCTTTTAAGGACAGGTCACAATCACATTAACGGCGCCACGATCATCCACAGCACACAAATGAGCCGACCGGTTTATATATATATTTTTTAAAAGCCTTCAATACATCTTTAGCCGTGCAAAAAAGACCACCGCAGTTTCCTTTTAATGGCCTTAATTTATCCGGAAACTTTCCACTGCCGTTGCAAGCGTGAACAATAACTGAGCTTCACTCTTGCGGGCATTTAAGTTAAAATAATTTTTTATATTATATGAACTCAATTTTTAGTTAAAACCCCGACAACAACGATAAACCCGGTTTGTTCCACACAATATTCCCTCACGGCGTGAGGGATGTATCATTCTCACCGTGCCGGGCAGGCACACATCTGGGTGGGGGGTGGGATGGCTTCGTCAAGGCAGGCCAAGGGGAAAATCAAATGCCATATTTATTGCGGCCATTGATTTTTTATTACACGGCGGCAGGGTCATTTGTCTGCCTTATTGACACAAGCACCATCGACGTCTCTGTCTCCTGCTTGGCTTAGCACCGCTCTTGCCCGCGGGCGGTCCGCGGGCAAGCCACGTGCTCGGCGAGGGCCGCGGCGCCGTCCCGGCCGGCGCACCGCAGTCCCCGCCGACGCGCCGCGGCCCCTTTTGTGCCAGCCGCGCTAGACCGGCCATGAATAAAAGATGCGCGTGGCGATGAAGGTTGGAGATAACGGTCACGGAGAGGACGGTAGAGAGGACAGTTGCCGCCCCGGCTAAATGCTACGAGCGATGCGGCAACGCTCGGATCCATCGGCGCTCACAGTGCCAGAGATGGAAATTCCACATTCCTACGGCCAGGTCACCTTCGTTCATTATAATCATGAATCAAGAATAAGTAAGACCCTTTTGTCAATCCTGTGCTGGGTGAAGACGTAACCCTGTGTCGTGTCGATCTTAAGGGTTGTTTAACCATACTTCACCACGCTGGTTAGCGTGGATTGGTAACAGCGGGGGGACCGTTTCAGAGATCACTCAGCATTGATGTTAACCGTGGCCGGGAATCGAACTCGGGTCACCAGGTTTAACAGCGCAGTGCACACACCGTTGTACCACTGCTATCCCCATGACATGCTTAACAGGGAATATTTTCAGACAGAAGAAATGAGTCGGCTGAAATGTCGAAATGCTTCTCTCCCTTTCGGTGACAGTAAAAAAAAAGAGTGTCATTTTTTTTTTACTGTGTAATCCCAAGTGAGTCATTTGCAGTCGTGATATTTACACACCACCCCGGCCGCCTTTGTCTCCCCAGTGGCGATGTTTTCACACCACACCAGGCGAGTCGACCATCGGGAGGGGCCCAGGAACTGGTTCAATATATATTCGCCACTGTCATTCGTCGTGAGCGGGAATCGAACTCGGTTGGCCGGGTTCACTGAGCCGCCGCTCCCCACGCCGGTACCAACACCGCCACTAAGCACCGGAAACGCTGACTTTGGCTTGAGCACGACCAGCACAATCGCGCTGGTGACCCCAATACAGAGTGCTCAGCACACGCCACATGGCAGGACCAGTGTGTGTGCGATAGAGCCATTTAGGTTTGGCGATTTGGTGCTCGGTAACGATGAGGATTAGTGTCTCGGAATTAGATCGCAGCTGTGCCTGTAGTCCAGCAGTGTGCCCTTTTTATTCGTCGTTGTTGTCCACAACCCACAGCTGACGGCACACGGCCGGTAGGTAGCCAGCCATGGCAAGGCTCTAAAGGACGCCGCTTAAAAGACGTTTGAGGTGAATCTGTCGAGGTGCGGCGACTTCGTGTGGGCGGCTAGGAATTACCGGAGCACGCTCGCGGACCGTGAAACACGGAGCGCTGTGACTGCCGCCACCACGGCGCGGGAGCTCTGCTGGGAGAAAGCAAGGCTGTGTGTGCGGCTCCGTTGTTTGTCGGGAAAGGGATTTGAAAATCGTATGCTGACAAATACATCAATCCGTAATATGGGTTTTTTGGGGTTAGCTCGCGTTAATATATAAATGTGTCGTTAAAGCCGCCACCACCTGACACAGCTAATTAGTAAGGTTTGTCACGTAAATATAATCCACAACATTTACAATGTATGTCGGTGTGATTGTAAATGTTGAGGATTTGCTCTCCAACACACCGGTGTGCTGTACTAGTAATGAATTGGCACGTTCTGTTTTCGTGAAAACCTTACGAGTTGGCTGTTGGGTGGTGGTGGGTTTAACAACACATTTATATTTTCACGATCTAATCCAACAATTCTTATATTATGGACGATATTGGCCGCAAAAGCCTCCTACATGCTAAACTGAAACACATCAATACTGGCACGGATCTCTCATCTTGGCATGAAAAAGTTGTGGCAGCTGTGAGGGATTATTGAACACGCTCGTAGTGGGGTGGTGGGAAAACACTGCGCGATACCTACGGCACAGGCCGTATATAAACACACAAGCGTCCGACAAGAAGTGCTTTATAGACACGCAGCGTGGTCGATCGCTACGCCGAAGCCTTATTAAACTAGACTCCGAACAAGAGCCGAAGCCAAACGCTGAAATGCATGGGGGGCAATTACCTTAAAGATGGCTCACCAAAAACTAAAAACACGTTCGCTGCCTCTTCTCGGCGAAGTGCTAATTGACGTTGACATTCAGAGTCAAAATGTTCCAGAGGCTGCCAAGCTTGCTAAGTGCAGAAACCCGCAGGACTTTCGCGGACAAAGGATGGCGATGAATTCATGAACTTGATGATTTCACACGAACATATTGATTTATCGTGTATGTATCTAAATGCCGAACATTAATTACTATTCACCACCTCTCCCCGCCTCACCCATATCGCGCATGACGTCATAAACCCCTTGTCATCACCTCTGCCACGTCTCTTGACGTCATCGCGCCCTCAGATCCGCGCCTCACCCGTGTCACGTGATGTCATCAACACCCCCCCTCTCATCATCACCCCTGCGTCTCGTGAGGTCACCGCTCTCTCCTCACCACCTCACCCCAATCTGGCGTGACGTCTATACTCCACCAAACACCCTAGCGTGTATGACGTCATCAATGGCCTACCCACCCTCAGCCCAATCTCGCGTGACATCATGCCGGTGCGTTACACAAAGAGACAAAGACCCCCGCATAGCCTTGAACAGACTGTTGGGGCAAGTGCTGTTAGCGAGTAGCACCTATGAAGGCCGGAACGTCACACGAGGGTGTGGGGTGGCCAGCACCACGCCTGAGCGTCTTTGTCTCGCGATGTTTACACATCGCACCGGGGACTCATTTGAGGCCAAGTCGACCTAGGGGATGCCCAGAACTGGTTCAGAAAATCGTCACCAATGATATTGGTGGCCGTGAGCGGGAATCGAACCTGGGTCGCCGGGTTTGTAGCGCAGCGCGCTAACCACTACACTACCCGCGACACTACCCGCACGCATGCACAAACAAGCGTATTTGTTACGGGCTACGGCGCAGCATCTTAACGGACTCAAGCGGGGCGCCGCCCAGCTGCGGCAGCGGTGGCAGCGGCGGAGGATCTAGTAACATTCACTTCGCACGTTTGCCGCTTCTTTGACGTTCGCCAGAAGCCTTCGGAGAAATAAGATATCCACCACGTTTTGAGCGCTAATGCAAACTCATTTTTCATTTAAAGGCAGGACCTTTGGGGGAAAATTAACATCCAAACAGAATTTTCGGATCTTTAGTTTTTTCAATTAATCACCCGGCACGTGCCGCAATCCAGGACGCAATTATAACAATCATCTACCCATTTAATTACCCTGCGTGAAGCATTCTCAACGCAATTAGGCGGACGGTCCCAAACGACACGGCGCGATGAAGCGGGGAGGGGGCCCAGCGTGGGGAGGGGGGGGGAATGCCGCCTGCCCACGTGCGAGCGCGATTTTTCCTTCTTCTTCTGTAACGGATAAAAGTACCATTCGGGGTATACCTGAGGAACCGGTGGCGGTGGCGCCAGTTCCTGCAGATGCCCACCATGCGCCTGCAGGCTCTCCGCAAGCGCCCACGTCGACGTCCAAGACGCACGCTCGGCCAGCGATTTGAAACGTGGGGGGGATCACGTGGGGGGGGGGGGGGGCGTCAAACAACCGCGGGAGCCGCCGCTGCCGCTCGAACGAGCCACACACCGCTCAGCATCCCGCCGGGGCGGTTCCTGAGCCAGCCGGGGTGGGGGGGGGTGCACGTGCCCCATCGCAGACTTCGGCCTCTCCGTCGGGATAGCGAGAGGGACCGTGAAGACGTCGAGCCACACAAGAGCCCAAGCAGACGAGGGTTCCCTCTCTCGTTCTCTCTCTGTCATTCTTTGTCTCTCGTTCTCTCTCTTTTTTTTTCTCACTGTCATTCTCTATCTCTCGTTTTCTCTCTCTCTCTCTCTCTCGTTCTTTCGTTCTCTCTCTGTCATTCTGTCTCTCGTTCTTTCGTTCTCTCTGTCATTCTCTGTCTCTCATTCTCTCTCTCTCGTTCTCTCTGTCATTCTCTCTCTCGTTCTCTCTCCCGAAATGAATCCGCTGTACAAACGCGACCGCTGTTGACTTTTCCCAGTACGGAACGCGTTTTTTTTATTAAAATGCGAGTCTCCCTTGAGATTTAAACCTCTTGTCTTTGTAGGTGCTTACCTGCTCCAATATAAAGGTTTGCGTTTTTTAAAAATCTATCTTATTTCATTGACCTGAAAGGCATAATTGGACATCATCAGCCACAATCAATCTACTGCTGGATGAAGTCCCTCGTAATCCGCCGCCACTAACACTTGCACACGTGAGCCGATTTCACGATAACATCATCAGTCAGTCTCCTAAATTGAACGAGATGGATTAAATAAACCCATCTGGGACGAGCAAAACATTGCATCGTGCGCAGAGGCGGACTGGGTCAAACGGATATCAAAACTGATTTGAATACCCGCATTGGTATACACGACGAGGTCCTTACGGGCTGCCGCCTCATCGTCCAAGCCTTGAAAAACGGCTTTGCGAGGAACACCAAGAGGCTCAGCCTGATCTGAGCGACCACGAGCATCACACGCCGTGCCGCTTACTTGGGGGATAAAACGGGCGGGCGTCATCGGCTTACGTTAAACGCCTGCGTGCTCAACAGCTTCACAAAACAGTGCGGCGTGAATTATTTATCTTGCCAACGTGCAGAGGCGATGTGGGAACGCGTTGCGAGCGAGATGCAGCGGTGTTGAGACATCAGGCTATTGTTCCAACGTAAAGGAAGCCGTCATTAAATCATAACCGAGGCGCTGGAGACTGGCTCGTGTAAGAACGATCGCGATCGTGGCGATGATGGTTGTGGTAATGTTGACGACGGCGGTTGTGGTTATGATGACGATGATGATGTGTTGCTGCTTGTCATAATGATGTTGATAATAATGGCAATTATTTTTCGATTTAAAGCTTTCGTGACTGCAGGGATTCATATTCTTGGTTCTTTCGGTAAAGTCACGTAGAAGGGAAATAATAAAAATAAAACATAATAAAATAAAATTCTCACGACGTTTCGGCCACAACGCAAGCAGGACGGCTGCTTGCGTTGTGGCCGAAACGTCGTGAGAATTAAATTTTATTTTTTATTTGTATTATTTTATTAGTTCCCTTCTACGTGACTTTACCGAAAGAACCAAGAAAAATGGCAATTATGATTACGATGAGAATGCCACTGCTGGTGATGCTGATGATGATTGCGATTATGATGATATTGACGACGATGATGATGCTGCTGCTGTTGCTGCTGTTGATAATCATTTCAATGCTGCTGCTGCTGCTGTTGATGATAATTATGATTTAATTGCTGACAAAGATGTTCTTGCTGCCGATGATTACTAAACAGAAGTCCCTCTCAACGTTCATGTTGGAGGATCAGGCTCAAAAGCCATTTAAACGGCACGCTACATTCCTGTGCATGCTTCAGTGCCCACTAGGACTGACGTACACACAAACCTGTACAGCGCGTCAAGACAGCCAGGACCAGCGCAGCCGGGCATGAGAGGTGCGCCGAGATAACCCCACGTAGACCCGAGTCGTCGGCTGACGCTACCGACACCTGGACAAACACCGGGCAGCCTTCGCTCGCCGCCACGAGCTCACCCCGTTAGCCGTGCACGTCGCGACATTTGCCCAACATTTAGAGCCCGAATTGAGGGCCACTCCCCACACAAGAGGGTAGGAGGTGAACAGCGATATACGGAAGAGGGGTTACAGGAAGACGCGGGCCCTCAACAAATAAATGCACGAATGAACACGCACACAGCTCTCGCTCCCATCCTGTGGACGCGTTGCTAGGCTGCATGTCCCTCGCTGTCCCACAAAGAGCTTGGAGTTTCGCGATAGAAAACGAGGGGGTCAGGGCGTGCCCCACCATGGCACGCGAGCGACATCGCCGCGTTGGCGACGAGATTTCAACGTGCGGGGGCAGACATCACAGTGACGTCACCCGTTGTCGTCATCGTCACCATCCCCTTTACTGGAAGGGTCATGTGGCACGCCGGTCATGCTTTGGCCAATCGACTCTCTCCACCTTCCGGGGTCGACTGTGATCCAGGACCTTGGCCAACCTCTGTCTTCCTCAACCTTTCCACTGGGCCCTGCAGGAAGATGCCTGAAAGTCCCTCTGGGTCCTCAATGCTGTCAGACCAGTCCTCCCTCTCTTTGCCGTTGCCAAAAGTGATTCTGGTACCCCGATCTTTATCGTCGCCTGGTGATGTCAAAGTGCCACAGAGGCACGACTGACAGTGATGGACTCGTTTGGGGGAGCCTGGGACGCACACTCGCACACACACAACGTAGGCATATTCTTGGTTCTTTCGGTAAAGTCACGTAGAAGGTGACTTTACCGAAAGAACCAAGAATATGAATCCCTGCAGTCAGGAAAGCTTTAAATCGAAATACAACATAGGCAGTTTCTATTTTGTGGGCTGCATCTTACGTTAAAAGAGGACCACAAATATATGTAAGCAAAATGCGGCGGATCACACTCCACGGAAGGAGTTAAAAGGCGCGCGATGCCGGAATCTTAACAGCCGTCATTCTCGGCACCCTGGGTCAGGACCCTCATTTCACAGCAGCGATCACTTCCCACTGCCTATGTCCCCACGAGCCCAGCCGTGCCGAGGCAGCAGCACCCGCAGAGCGCGGGACAAGCGCCGGCGAGCGATCGGCAACACAAAACAAAACATCATTCCCGATCTGGCCGAATCAGCAGTTGTTTTATATGGCCTGGCTCTCTCATGGGGAGGTTGTCCATTATCAAAGGGCCTCTGGGTTTTCCTTGGCAATCATGCATTTGTCTGCAACCAATCTACTTTTGTTTTGTTTGTTGTGTTCATTCGATTTGTTTCTTTTTTTATTACTCGAATGTTCCGCTAGTCACGTGTACATCTACTTATTTATTTGTATGCCCGTCCGCGAGCCACGTGCCGTGCGCGAGCGGGCCACTCACCCTTCGAGCCGCACGTCGGGCAGGGAGCGGTTGAGCGCGATGCGGTCGCTCGCCATGACGTTGAACTGATTGATTTTAAAGAGCTCCCTCATCCGCTCCTCCTGCGCCTTGGGGATGACCACCGGCTTCCCCATCTCGCCGGGGCCCTCGCGTGCCCTCGAGATCACACCTGGGACGACAAGAGACACGCGGGGGGGGGACGCACCGCCGTCACAAAACGAGCGCGCACCCCGGCGCGCGGTTTTAGCGGCGCGCGATAGCGAGCAGCCGAGCCGGCGATGGCGACGGCGCACGTCGCTCAGTAACAAGGACGACAACGATGACGACGCTTGCGAGTGGCCTCGCGGGTCCGGCGGCGTGTCGAGCGTTCCATCTTTCGAGCCGCTGTCACCACGAGCTCTCCTCGGAGTCTCCCCCACCCACCCCGTTGGCAAGGCAGAACTGTGTCACAAATATGGGTGGAGCGGTGGCGCGTTGGTTAGCGCATTGCTCTCCACCAACCAGACACCTTAACCTGTCCTCGGCACTCCCCTTCATCAAGAGACACGAGTTCGATTCCCGCTCATGCACCTCCGGTTGGCTATGTACGGTGCGAAAGGAGTTCAGCATACATACATAAACCCACAGTAACCGGAATGGTGAAGTATGTATGTATGTTGTAGCCAACCGTGCTCATTGGAGGTGCAGATAGGATGGTCAAAAAATAACCCTCCATGACCGACACAGCACGAGGGGTCTATCATCCAGCGGTGCACCGACAAAGAGCTGTAAATAAAATTTCGTAACAGAATACATTCGCTGGGCACGTGAGTAATTAAACATAATCACGTGATTAATAACATCTGTGCGTGCTTTCAATATCGCTTTCTAAAAGGCAGGACACCCCCCACTTCGCACGAACGGCAGAATGCGCTCCACGTCAACGCTAGATTTTATCACTTCACGTTGAAGTTGGCCGTCATAGGTGGTCGCCGCCACGCTCCGGTTAGCGTACAACGCGGAGCAGTGCATACATTATCAGAGTTATGTTTTTTGTTTGCATTATGACTGCAGGTATTGTGGTCTATGCAAACATGACTCCTTATAAAAAAATAACCCGTAAAAACAAAGTTTTTCACTATAAATCCTTTATATGCGTGGCGGCTAGAGTCCTCTCGTCCTCTGGCTTGAGATGGCTGCCACCTATGGGTCAGATGATTGCCTGCCACCATTAAGCAATTGGTAATTAAATATAATTTTTTTTTTCCTAAAAAGTGTAACATTTTGGAAAACATTTTTCACGAAAATAAATTGTCACGCACAACGAGTCTGTGTGCAAAATGTCAGCTCGATTGGATCACGGGAAGTGGGTTAAAAAACGACCGAAAGATTTGCACGGTCGTAAGCGCGCAAGCAAGCAAACAAGTGAACTGAATATAAAGGATTTTAAACAAGGTGTCAGTTTTGTTGCCAGATAGAAGGGTAAAAACAATTATCATATTTTTTACTGGCAAATGAGGTGACAATGGTGTAAATGCTTACCCCGAGCTCTCATACTCTGATGGTGCATTGTCTTTGAGTTGTGCGCCTTTTGGCGTCATCTGGTCCAACCCATGTGAGACTAGACTCTAAGGAAAGCTGTCTCGGGTGTGGACCAATCAACTTCAAGGACAGTGCATACATTATCAGAGTTATGTTTTTAGTTTGCATTATGACTGCAGGTATTGTGGTCTATGCAAACATGACTCCTTATAAAAAAAGGTGTCAGTTTTGTTGCCAAATAGAAGGGTAAAAAAACAATTATCAACGCGGAGCGTGTCGGTGACCAACTGAACGAACAAACTGCGAGCTGCACAGACGACTGGCGGGCGGCATGCAACGAGGGACGAAGGCATTGCGGCGATATTGAGGAAGTTGTGTTTCTAGCGGCAATGTGGCTGCATGTTTTTCGCGAAGTTCATGATGTTCATTCGCAAACCGATTCGTGTATCTGGCTACTGGCCGCAATGCAAATCGGACGCGCCTCTTGCGAGCACTTCCATCCCAACTTGCCTTCACGTTCACATACAAACTACAACACGGAAAAAAACCATACCTACGCATTCAATCTGTAAACACTCCGGGAAGAATTAAATTTATCCGGACGGAAGATTGGGTGAAGACCCCGGGGACCGGCCCAGGACACGCTGGCGGGACTATGTCGCTCGGCTGGCCTGGGGACACCTGGGAATTCCCCCAGGAAGAGCTAGAGTCTGTCGCCAGGGAAGGGAGGTCTGGACCGCCACTACTCAACATGCTGTCGCCACGACCCTCACCAGGACAAGTGGACTGAGAAACAAACGAAGCATGAAAGATGCCAGGTAGAAAAACGTCGTCTGCATATTTACAACTGCGTCGTTCGTGCTCGAGTTGGTGGCTCCAAGTTCTGGCGAACCGTTCGCTCGATTAGGCCGGTTTTCAAGAGCTCCCTCGTTTGCCCCTCCTGGGCCTGGTTTGGGGACGGCCACCGGCTACCGCATCATTTCCCTGGGGCACCTCGCGTCGCTAGGACGCTCCAAAGTAACTCGGCTTCGCGTCAGTTTCCTTCACGCTGGATCACCTTCGTGAGATTCACACACGGGGCAACAGAGCTAATGCGGACACACGCTCAACCTTAGTTGGGGAAGCGTTGAAAAGTAATCACCGGGTGGAATATCCGACGACTTTGACGGCCGTGTGTTGTGTACACAAGTGACGGCAAACACGGCGGTTGATTAATTTTCTCCGCGACCAATAAGATCGCTGGAGATCTCTTTGAGAGATCTGAACTCGGAAGACGAGGCAATTAGCACGGCAAACACCGCGTGTCACGGCGGGATGGTGGAGATGCCGCATTAGCGCTTCCGCAAATTGGTGCCGTGTGGACATTGCGAGCAAATATTAATCACACAAAAATGTACTGCAAATATATAAACACAGATTTAAATTGCTCAAACCATTACCGGAATTAGGAAGGGAAAAAAATATAAAGATTATATCTGTTGTCTGAGATTACGCTTGGCGGAATTATGCTCAGGACGTTTAAAAAAGAAAAAAACTTTATCGGGAAACAATTTTCAAAAAGCGGCGAGAATCCCACCGCAAGCTCTTAGGGATTAAATAAAAACGATTTCACATCCAGCGCGGAGCGTCAGATGTCCAATCTGTCCACCCTGCCCCAGCCTGCTCCACACAGCACAGGCAAGGGCCTCAAAGCTCACAACCTGCAACCTGCCGTAACCCCTCGCTCCTCGCATCCACCTGCCCACCCCCCCGCGCCCCCCCCCCCCCAATCATGCCCACTTGTCCCCCCTCACGCTCACCTACCCCCCCCCATTTCCCACCTGCCCGGTCAAAGCGTCCCTCCCTGGTGGGTTCCACCTGATCGTTGAGTGGTGCTGTACATGCACCACTGCAGTATGCGCGCGTAAGCTGCGGGGTTATTGATGCCGCATTTTTGCACCCTTAACATTTACCCCGGGCTGAGAACAAGTGCCGATTGTTTTCGTCATAGTTTACCCGTGGTGAAATTGCTGCACTCAACAAAAGCTTCATTATTTGCGTGTGAGGTCATTAGTGGAAGGAAAAAAAAAATGAACGTCGAGAAAAAATGCAAATGTGAGCGTACTAATTTCACCGGCACTGTAATTATTTGTGGGAAAAAATGTAGCCGCACACTGTTATAAAATGGCAAACAACGTGCATGATGGGTCTATATGTGATGAATACGTGCTGTGTATTTCTACGTGTTTATCTGTATTTTGGAGAGCGATGCTGCAGTGGTGAGCGTACTGCGCTATGAATTCGATTCCCACTCATGGCCAACATCAATGACGAATATCTGAACCAGTCCTGAGTACCCCCCCCCCCTTCCAGGTCGAATCAGCCTTAAACGAGTACTTGGAGTGATATGTAAACATTAGCACTCGGGGAGACAAAGGTGGCCGAGTGTGGTGTTAACCACCCACCCAGTTTGCCGTCCCGGCTTTCGCAGCTGCTCGTCAAAAGCACATTGCCCCAACACTCTGTCAAAAGCTATTGTCTTTGTTTTTATGTAAATTTGTGTCAGTGGTGGTTCTAGCATTGAGCACAGCTGTGAGCTCTGGGATAATTTACCAGCCACGCCACACATCGCCGGTGCCAAGTGATATTTTAACGTGTCATGGGTCTTCCCAAGGTCAACTCGGCCTTAAATGAGTACATGGCGTGTCAAAAACATCAGGGCTGGCCATACCTTTTTAAGTGGCATACATGTCTTCATAGGAGCTCGCCAACTGAACTTGCAGTCCGTAAGCCTAAACGATGACTCAATGTGTTGCGTGTGCCTGCATGTGTACGGCATGTGAACGTAACGATCCACTGCTAACGCAGCCGCAGCTGCTGGCAGCACAATGACTTTTGCCCTTTCACCTACGCAGTGAGACAGGTCAATAGCGGCAAAGCCTAACCCTAATCATATTTCTTTTAAAAAATATAATTCACTACCGAGCAACCACGGTTGCGTGCACACATTCTGCACTCCCAGGCCTGCGATCGCGACCTTTGACTGCGCGACCCCGAAACCCACGGCGTGCCGCGTGGCTCCCGCGGTCGGGGTCATCCTCGCGGGGACCCCGTCGCTACAGGCCGGGGGGGGGGGGGGGCGGGGGTAGGGGGGCAGCGTCGGAGGGGGAAGGGGGCAGCCAAGCGAGGGATCGTCACTCACCCGCCTTCACTCCGCTTCACTCCGCGCCGCAGCGCAGCAGCCGGCCCTCTCTTTGATAATTGCCATTGATTGTGATAATCTACAGCCAAAATAATCCTTTGTTTTTCTATTTATCGATTGTTCGCTACAGCGGTGATATATGTAAGGAATTAAGAGCGCCATGCGGGGGTCAACGCTCCGCCATGTGTCCTGTGCGCACGTGCGACGTGACACGTGCCGTCTCCCGAGATGCGTCGCCAACTCTCGTCGCGCACGCTCCGTCAGTGGTGCCGGGAAGTGTGAAATGGGATGATATTAAAAGAGAGTGGTCTCGCACTCACACTTGTTAAAGTAACACCTTGCATCAACACGCTTATTTTATTGCAACACGGGGACGGAGTCATCTTATTACGCGAGTGTAACGCACGTTCATTCCACTACAGGGGCGTCAAGGAGAGTTCACATTGGAGCGCTCACGATGGTTACGTGCGTTTTCTTAGTGGCCGCGAGAAGTCAGGTGCGTTAATTCACGCGGAAATTAGCGGAAATCGTGGCCAATAAACGTAACTTGTGAAATACACGCAAAACTTGTATGTATGTATGTTGAACCTCTTTCGTACCGTGCGTAGCCAACCGTACTAATTGAAGCCAGTGCAGCTAGCAGCTTTAGATATAGGAGTACGTACACAAAGACAAAGACTGTTAGGACAAGTGCTGTTAGCCAGAGCCTATGAAGGCCGGTATGGCAGACGAGGTGGGTTGCTAGCACCACGCCCGGCCGCCTTCGTCTCCACAGTGTCGATGTATACACGCCACACCAGTTACTCCTTTGAGGCTGAGTTGACCTAGGCGAGGCACAGCACCGGATCAAACATTCGTCACTTGTGTCGGGCATGAGCGGAAATCGAACTTGGGTCGCCGGGTTTCGTAGTGGAGCGCACTTTCCACTCTGCCACCGCTTCTGCAATGTGTGTGTGTACATGAATAGACAAAAAGAGAAAGATCGCCCGTATAGCCTGAACAGACTGTTGGAGCAAGTGCTGTTAGTAAGCAGCTATGAAGGACGACACGCCACACAAAGCAATGGGTGGCCAGCACCACGCTCCGGCTGCCTCTGTCTCTCAAGTGGCAATGTTTACACGCCGCACAAGGTACTTATAATATGAGGCCGAGTCGACCTAGCGGAGGTCCGTGACTGCTTCAAATATTCGTCACCGATGGTGGTCGTTAGTGGGAATGGAACCTGGCGGCGGGGAGGGGGTTTGGGGGTGGGGGCGAGCGACAACATTTGAGAACACGACTCTCATACTAAACACGTGCACCACAGGTGCACACTTGACTTTCTTTTCAAAGCCACTGACCGCTAAACACGGGCGTATTTTTCTCCATCTCACATTAATATACTCGAGAATGGAGATTTCCTCAGGAGCGATCGTAACGTTGGGCGACCTTTTGCTTCAGCGTGTCATACAGACAAAACAAACAAGACAAGACCCTTCTGCACGTGCGCGCGCTTTCGCCCTCCGGAAGACACACACTTGCACTCGATAAACCACTCCGTAATTGGCAGGCATTTGTGTCCATGGAAAATGCGGGGGATTAGCCGGAGAGTGTTTATTGCCAGGGCCCTCTCGTCGTGGCAAGGGCCGCGGAGCGTGCACATACAGGCGCGCGTGTGCACGCATGTGTGTGCACGCATGTGTGCACGCATGTGTGTGCACGCATGTGTGTGCACGCATGTGTGTGCACGAGTGTGTGCGCGTACTCGCGCACATGTGTGCGCGCGCGCGTTGTAAACACTCGCCCCCTGGCGATATCGTAAGAGCTACGGAGACGACGTGTTTCATCTCCTCCCGCGCCGCGTTTGCGCCGAGTCAACCAAGCGACAAGCGTGCATGCTGGGCCAGCAGCGGTCATGCTTTACGTCAGGAGTTGTGTTACTTAAATTGTATTATTACTCGAGCAGGTTAATGAAATCCAAATTAACGTAATGTAATGCGGCCATACAATAGCACGCACATCTACGCCCCCCCCCCCCACTTTCATAGGAAACGTTCCATCGATTTACAGGTCTCTGCGCAGGCCCAGAAACATATAGAAAGCGTTCATCATATTTTGCTTGGACATCCGTTCCCAAAGACAACCACCGGGCGGGCATCCCAGAAGGGCTGTCGCATTTTTGCCGATTCGTTCTGTCTCTCCCGCGCGAGTGAGCGCGAGCTCTGCCGAGTGAGAGGAGGGCGGCGCCTTCCGTGCCGTACTTCACGGCAATTTATGCTTTCGAACGCGACGGCTAAAAAGGAACATCACCGCATCAGCACTGAAAACGCCGAATAGTGTCATTAAATCATTCCGCGAGGCGCGTAATCTTTGGAAGCTCTGGAGAAATGAAACGCTCGGGCTACATCCATTATTCAATTAGCATCCAAATTAGCCTGGGACAAAAAACGCCCATCACCTGCCCCTGGTTCAATGGGAAATCTAATGAGAAAGTGACGTCCGAAATGGCCCCTTCCTAAATAATGCCACTAGAGTGTAAAGCTTACATTCCCAGTTCTACAGATTACATCCATTCGGAATGACTGCACCATTTATATACTCGGCGTGCCTCCTTCTCTGCTGTGCCAGCGTGTATTAAGGGCGGGAAAAAAACATACAACGAAAATGAAGAAATAATGGTTTATAGAGGATTTTTGTTTGCCTCTCTCCCTGCATCATAACCGAAGCTCTGGAGCCCTGTGCAGAGCGTCGTAACTCCACCATTCTCTCAACTTAGCACTGAGCGGGGGAGAAGCCACTCGATCCTTCGGCACACCATGAAGCCAAGACATTTAATTAGCGGTAAACAGGAGTCTGCCGTGAATGGTGCGTGCCACCGTCATGTTATTCCTGCGAATATAAGAGTAATCCATGGGGCTCTATGAAAGATCGATCTTATTGAAGAATTGATATTAAGGTCACTGCCCTTACCGGGGATACACTGTGGTATATTACAACAATAATAATGATTTACAGGCCTTCATCAATCCACTATTGAATGAAGACCTCCCCCAATGCCCTGTCAATCACGGGGGGGGGGGGGGATGTTTGATCGTACTCCACCTTACCGGTGGTGAAAATATTACTGTAATGGAGGTTTTAATTTAAAATAAAAATAAATGTACGTATATGAACACTGCCAGAGCGGGCAGGTGCACATTTTCAATTCCGTTTAACACGACGACCCCATCCAGCAGTGGATTGGCAGAGGGCTGCTGTACAGGCGTACGTAGTGCGGTGCAAAAGTGCTAGACAGCGAGCGGGCGCTATTATATCCGCGTGTTTTTATCCCGGCTCTGCGAGGGCAAGATTGTTGTTTACGGATCGAGTGATTGCCGAATGCCGCGTGCCGTCCGTGATGGCCATTACCTTGAGTGCTCGACCACTGCTGGGTATGAACGCTGCTTCCTCCACGCTAATCATGAATTAGTGCCCCAAGGCCACTTAGCTGCATGTGCATGCGGGGTTCCAATCATTTGACTTTGCTTTTAATTTCAAACTTAGCTGGCTTCTCTGCTTAAGTAATTAGAAAAAAAAAACATCGTCGCCCCACCTCCAGCCTAAACGCTGGAAGTGAAGTTTTAAACATCCAAACGCAACAACTCGCACGGGCGAAACGCGACACAGATTGTGCCATAACCACCGTGACCTCCATCTCGCCAAAGGTCATTGAATTTGTACCCAGCGACGTTACTTTAAAGTATGGCAGGACACCTGAGATATACCAGCAGGGGCTTCAGATAGGCTGAGGCAACACAGGGGATTGCGGAGGTGGCAATTTCAATTTACACTCCCATCCACCTTTGCACCGCGCAAACCAGACCTTTTAGGCACCATCACACCTGTCTCCGTCTGGCGTGGTGCGTCGCACGCACGCGCACGCGTAATCGCCAACAGCAAGCAACGCGGCTTGGGGGAAAACTAAATGTACCCAAGCCTTTCGGCGAGCAGAACGCGGGGGCTCTGTAGGCTGCCGGGAGCCCGCTCGAAGCCTCCGCAGGCCCCCGCGACCGCCCTACCGGCAGCAAACTCGCAAATCATGCGTGGGGCGCAGCCCAAGATACGCGCCGATGCCGAGCCTGGTGTAATTTATGGCGGCGTTGGCGAGCGACCTTCGGAGAGATTTCGTTTTGGCAATTTTAACGAAATTGCTTGAAAAACATTAAAACTCGTGCGGAATCAAGACCAGGTCACAGCGTGGGAGCCGCCGTGCCAGACGCCGTGCCAGACGTATCAGGCACACCCTCAGAAGGAAATATTGGATGGAACACTGCCAACCTCAACTCCTCTTGTGTCCTGCTACATGTCAATATAGCAGATGTGTTAATGACCTATTTATATGGATTCCTGAATATTATTCTCTTAAATACAGATGTATTTTCTGGGTCGATCACTTTTGCTTCCAGAAGCACAACATTCGCAAACAAATTGGCCAAACGTCCCAACCGTGAGACGAAGCGAGGCTTCTCTTGGATAAAGGGCACTGCGCCATCTCCTCCCTCGGCAGAGAAACTTCACTTCTCATGGGGCTTGATCCTGGTTATCAAGATAATAAAGACAGGCGGTCTCCGCTTTACGGCGTTCATATAACGCCACCGTGGATCGATTTACGACGCAGAAACTTGATTTGTGACGCATCTTACCAACACGACTCCAAACACATCTGAACGGAGTCGGTCTGGTTTCCGATGCAATTTGGCGTGGAGCTTTCGTTATTCCCAAGCGTTTCTGTGTGGATCTTTACCTTTTACACCCTGTTAGATATGGCCGATAAGAGGAAAAACACATCGGCAAATTATGTTTTTACTGTTAGTATCTATTGGAATATTGGTTCCGATTTATGACGGGGTCTCTAGGAACGCATTGTGCCTGAAAGGTGATCTAACATCATGGGACGTCCTTTGCCAGTACCAAAATATGATAATAGGTTTTCCCCTTTTTGCTGGCAACAAAACAGGTGTTAAGATGCTAAAACACCAAACTGAAACCTTTTACAAGGAATCATGTCTGCATTAACCACAATTCTTGTGGTCAGAATGCAAACAAAAAACACTCTCATAATACATGCATTGTCTTTGAAACTGATTGGTCCACATCAATCCCCACGCCTTTTGGAATCCTCTGGTCTAACACCGTTTGAGACTAGGCTCCAAAGAAAGCTGTCTCTGGTGTGGACTATTTTGCATTCTGACGACAAGTATTGTGGTTAATGCAGACATGATTCCTTGTTAAAGGTTTCAGTTTGGTGTTTTAACATTTTAACACAGCTGTTTTGTTGCCAGAAAAAAGGGGAAAGCCTATTCACAGATGATCTAACATATCCCATATATACAGTTTACTTGTATACACACACACACTAGCGATCGGCAGAGGGCTTCGCCTGTTATTTATCAGGTTTGGCGTCACACACCACAGGAAGCCAACGGCTTGGTTCAATCGCATTCTTTAGTATCTAGCATGAGGGCAATGTAGAACTTCAGGACGCATCTGCTCTGCGATTAACGTGTGAGCTGCAATTTTTCGGGGCCCAATTTTCAAAAGGTGTTGCTGTATTGTTTAACCTCGACATACATCAATGAATGCAGAGATTGTGGCTAATGATGATGATGGTGGTGGTGGTGAAACTAAGACTCAACAATATCTGTGCAAATTTTTTTTCCCCCTTCATAATGATAACAGTTAAAAACAGAATAAAAAATTGGCATTAGCATCTCATTAAACAGCAGCATCCCAAGATGCTGCAGAGAACAGGCATAGAAATGTTTAAACGGGACGTTCAGTCAAAACAAACACCACGACACAAGCCAGACAAACGTGCGGGTTGGGCAGATCGCATAGATTTCTAAGGGCCCTTTTCTCAAGTCACGATTGTTTATAAACTCGATATGTAACAGATGACAAGGACGTAGAGTGATCGAGTGCGCAGGCGGTATAACTGCACTGGGGCCCACAGGCCAGAGGGATCCAGGTGCTGGGCTATGCAGAGATGAGTACATTGGACAGGGGGCCCAAATTAATTCCTTTCACAGGGGCCCATGCCACCCACGCCACACCGCTGGATGACAGGCGGGAAAGTGAATTACATGTTTAAATGGGGTGGAGCGGTTTGATTCCTGGCTATGGCTAACATCAGTGGCGGGTGTCATCAGAACTGATCCTGGGGCCACCGACCTTCACCAACAACCGGCACTGACCAGGGCGTGACGTTCGGTCAACCACCTCCCGTGGCGTGACACGGCATGGGAAGGCCTGCATACAAAAGTACCGAACATCACGCGGAGAAACAGTTACGGTCATCGCTCGCGTCGGTGCCGCAGCCTCCGCTCCCCCTCTGGCACACCTCAACCCTGCCGGTGCCATCACTCACCGCTCAGGACGGGCAGGAGGCCCCGGTGGCGCTTGTCCTCGCACTTGTTGCACTCGCTGAAGTAGAGCAGCAGGAACCCGTCGAGCAGCACCCACACGAGCGATGTGGCCAGCACCACCTTGCAGTAGGCAAAGCGCCGCATGGCTTGCCCAGCGTCAGTCGCTCCTACAGCAGCAGCAGCAGCACAACCACCACCAGCACGGCCACCGGCAGAGAATCAGCACCGCCGCAGACCAAAAGCAGACGAGACACTACGCAAACCACGACACTGCCGCACGACTCTTTTCAAACGGCCTTGCCAGCCAACCGGCTGTGACTCACATTAGACGGCCGCATGGCGGTCTATAAATAGTCGGTGGGGGGGGTACAGTGGAGTGTGTGTGGACCTCCGCAGACAAAGCACTTTCTTGGCATTGTTGGAGTGCAGCCTAATTATGTCGCCCGTTGCTGCTGCCGCTGCCCGATGGAAACGCAGCAAAATGTGGCAGATATATTTTTTTTATCTTGAAACGCATTCTCGCGTGTGCGGTGGCGGTGCAGCTGCACAACGGGAAATGTAATCGCCAGCTCTGTCGTTAACACCGCTCGTGTGACCACAAGAGTTGGAGGCGGGGGAAGGGGTGGAGGTTTAAACATAATGGAGTGCTACGGTGGCAAGATGTTAACTCCCTCGCCTGGTATGCGGGAGGTCGTGAGTTCAATCCCGACCCCGATGCCTGTATATTTGAAGTTTGCATATTCTGCCCATGGTGACGTGGATTTTTCTCTCCAGTTTTTCCCTCCACATTTATAAATATGCGTTCATAGTATTTGGCTGCTATAAATTTCCACACAAGTCACTTCGTTGAACTATCATTTGTGGCCAGGTCACTTCTGAAAGAGCTATATAGCTCAGTGGGCCCTAGCTGGTAAAATAATAATTGTTTAATAGTTTGATAGAAAATTATAACTGTGCTGTATATCTGCACAATGCATTATCGCCTGTCGCGGTGAAATTGTAGATAATAAAATAATAATAAACACTTAAAATAAGAATAAATAAGATATGTAAAAGAAAAATAACTTGAGCTCATCAGCCCCATGGGTCTTGCGGAGACGGCACTGAATTCTATGGGCGGCAGGACGGTGCAGTGGCAACACCCGTGACTCACATCAAGAAGTGCCTGGGTTCGATTCCTGACAGGGAAGCTTGTGTGGTGTGTGTATGTTCTCTCCCCCTCTTCTGCGTGGGTTTCCTCTGAGTTCTACAGTTCCCTCCCGTAGCTGAAGGACAACACAATGTCATTAGTGTTGGCCAAACATCCCAATGCTGAAAATTCACCTGCAAAATGACTCAATTGCGATTACGGGGAACATCAACCCCCTTACTGTGAATAAAATTGGCAGGACCCTCATTAAAATAAAGTCTTGAGACTCAGCGAGGCTTTCCTGGGTAAACGAGCGAGTGTTCGTAAGTTGTGAAAACCATCCTGGCCGTGTTTTGTCATGTGCGAGACGCACGCATGTATGGTACAGAACACGCAGGGACGTGGAAACCAAATCGTCCAGGGCCGTCACTTCGGCCACGTGTGCACTGGATCGGCGACTTGAAAAAAAAATGCCCACGCAGGGTACACCACATCCAGTATCCCTGTCTCACTTTTCTCTTTGGGGCCACTAAGCCACGTGTCCGCCCCAGTCTACCGGCAGGGCAGAAGGGGGTTCTAAGCTTCTCAAGTCTGGCCCTGTGGTCGTCGGTCGTTGAGGAAGTGGGCGATTGCTCAACTCGCCCCCCTCCCCCCCCTCTCTCTTTTAAGGGGACGAGGCATTACGCTGCGCGTGTGACTAAGCAGCCCCGACAGAAAGCACTCGTCAACGCTAGTTTCGGGTGCGCGCGCTTATACAAATGGATCGAGCATGAAATATTAAAAAAAGGTTCACGTGGTTAGGAGCGTGAAAGGCGGAACACGCCAACCATTTTGCACGCAATACAACGCAGCAGGAACCGCAGCTGTGAGAGCATTCGTAAACGCTGCGCAAGTCATTTTGCCAAAACATTCCACATGCCGCGTTATTCCCATTGAACGTGCCCGCTCTCTCGAAATGCCGATGCCACCGTCTCATTTGCTCCGGTGTGGAACCGCCGTCTTTGCCGGGCAGAATAACGTTGTTCGTACCGTTCCTCTAGCGGTGTAACCTGGCCAACCCACCCCTCACCACCGCCCGCCACCAAAATGTTAATAAATGCTCGCATTGATAGATTATATCTTTTCAGGCTTGGATATATATATTTCACAATACCGCGATAAACTGCTGGCGAGATTTAAATGGTTACTTGTTTCCTAATAAAGCGTTTTTTTCTCAATCTTGATATATAGGGACTTGATTTGTTGTTCTAAAATAAATGAAATACTTAACCCATGTATACAATTACTATTTCCTATAAATATATATCCATACATATGTGTGTCTATACAACCATAATACACAGTTCGCCAGATAGACTTAAAAAAAAAATTGTGCTGCACCATTTGGCTCATTATTTCCATAACAGACAAAGAGAACACGCACAAACATCCCCGTATAGCCAGCGATACCAGACTGCTGGGGACACACACACACCCACGTGTGCGTGCATAGGCATGGTACAGCGCCGACTTGACTCCTACATGTTCATAAATGCAATTTTGAAAACACCAGAACATCTCCCTCTTATCAACCATGTGTCAGTATACAGCGTTTTCCCAGCCCAGGTCAGTGCTCAGTGATAACACATTCCCACCACACTACGCCTGCCAGCATTTCTGAAGAACCCCGAGCTGGCTGCTCACAGCCATCCTAAATGCTGACCCGTCACTCTGCGGGGAACACATTATCATCCCAATCATCAAGGACATGAAGTGTGAACAGAACGTGGCAGGGATCTTTCTGCATGAAGCTAAAAATATAATGACGCGTGCACATCTTGAAGGGATGACCATATCCTTGCAGAGCATGGCGGCGCGTGCGTGCGCACGTATATTTACCCTTGGATGACCTCTCTCTCAACATTCAACTTCATGCAATTATCAACATTGCTACGCGATCGTTTTAATTAAGACTGCTCTACGGATAAAGCCCTGGAGGCGTCCTCTCCGCACGCAGCAAGCGACACGGTCACAACCGCGAGCCGCCCCTGCCGTGTCGTCCGCTAATCCTCGCCGACGGTGTCCCGCGAGCTGCCACTGCAAGTGGAGTCATCTTCATTCTTTTTTTTGTAAGCGTCGAAAGCCGCGACCTTTAGCATGGCAGGCAAACTCCGACACGTGCGTCCTGGTGGTGAGCAGGACATCTGCGTCCTGGTGGCGAGCAGTCCGTGCCCAGACCACGGGCGCACGCTTCCCTCTCCCCGGGTCCCAGTCAATTAGAGTCGTTAGCAGTGCTTTTACTGAACAATTGGCAGGGGACGTCTTCTTATTGTTGTCTTCCTGGGGATGTGCGGCGACGGTGGTGCTGATTGAGGGGGCACAGAGTGCAATGCTCGTTACATTAATCAATCAATGGCCGGAGGGTGGGAGGGGGGTCCGGCGGCTCGTGTGCCCCCCCGACCTAGCGAGCGCATGCAGAGGCGAGGCTCGGACTGACCGGGAGGCAGAATAGCACTGACATAGGCAAGAGGCGTGGGAAATGCTGAAATGAGGAGCACGCTGCGGCCGCAGCCGGTCGGGAGCACGCGTTACGGAACTCCTGGCTGACAACGCAAACCCCACGGTGTACAATTTGAGCGGTTTGTCCGTTACGATGACCTCGAGCACTGAACTCGGCATGTGTGACCCACCATGGTCGTCGTCACTCTCTTTCCACGATCCTCGACGGAACTCGCCTAACTCTGCCTCTACGTTCGACACGACTGCCCTCCGCGCGCTCTCCACTGCAGTGACCGACAAGGCCTTCTCTGGCAGGTGTCCCAGTCAACCACTGCTCAATGGGAGGTCCACTCCTTCTGTGTTTGCCAGATAACATTATGGTCATCTTTTCATTCAACAGTCACTGCTATCAATTATTAACATGCATGTCTTCCCTTACAGCTTTTACAATTTCTCAAGTGCCGCCATCTACTTTCCACTTGCCACAAAACAAAACTTCAAGGAGGTAATTATTTTTAAAACCGTGACCATAACCGCAGCCCTAACCGTGACCGTTATTGGGCAAGAAGCTGCAAGCGAAAGCAGCGGTTTATACAGACTTTGCACAATCGCACTTTCTAGGGAAAAAGCACACATTATAGCGAGGCGGCGGTAATCGATCAGCAAGTGCCGGGCAAGGAAACACAACTCTGTGTATCGTGGGGCGTAGCAAGTCGAAGTGCCGCAGTTTGTCATCGCTTTGACAGGCACGCACGCACGCACTGCTGCATGAGCTACAAAGCGACACAGCTGGGAGACTCAACCACAAAGTTACGGAGCAAAGGAGAGCGAAGGCAGGACTGGCGTGAAGCCCCGATGAACCCTGCCACCACAGGGAGCCCCGGTGATGGAATCCAGAGACATCAGATTTCACGGATCACGAGTGGCGTCGCTGCGATTACTGTTTTTCAGAAATCCCCTGCACTGGGCCAGCGCTAAAGCCCAGAGCTGCCGCCCCCTCCCTCCTGCAGCCACTTCCCCCCCCCCACCACCGCCCCCCAAAAATCACCGAGGTCTACCCCCCCACTCCGCTGCCCATGGTCTCCGTTTCCTGCCACGTGACCTGTAACCCCAACACAACATCCACCCTCCCCGTTCAATTAAAAAACACACAGCAATGGGCACGTGAACTTGAACCCTTGGAAGGGGCCCCTGTATATTTCATTAGCGAGGGGTCTCGAAATCGTTTCCATCCGACGCTGCTTTGCTAAGCAAAGGCGGCGGGTCCCTGGCAACGCGAGCTTGGCGCAGCGAGCCCCCCCCCCCCCCCCCGTGGATCGCCGCTGCCAAAGGTGCCATCAAACCGAACGGCGCCAGCTCTGACGCTCGGCTCGGCTTGGGGGAAGAGCCACCCCGTTTCATTCCGAGTGTCGGAATCGCGAAATGAGACAGCGCTTTGTGCTGTCGACGAGGGATGGCGCCGTCGAGGCTGTCAGGCTTCCAGTGCCCGTGGATCTCGCGCGGAAATGAGCTCTGGTCGCTCAGCACTGAGCTGGATTTCAACGCAGATTTAGAGAGGAATCTAGAAAGTCCAGGCACACTCCGCTCATACGCTCACATATTGCAGTTTTGCCCAGAGAGCCAGACAACCATCCCACAAACGCTGATTTGGATAGATTTGTTCAAAAGCAAATATAACGTGTGTATGTATTAGGGCTCCGAACGTAATACTCTCCAACTTGGCGCATGGCTGAAACATGCGCCGCGCTTATGAGGACTATAAAAAACGAGGGTAGATATTGCCGCGCACCCTCGTAATATAAAGTAATGTCCGAATCGCGAACAATAACCAAAACAACTTACAGCATCGCAGGACCATGAATATTAGAGCACCCCAATATACTATACGTGTGAAACTACTCAATCGTAAACTGTCTCTGATAGAACGGCCGGTGAGCACTTTGGCCACAAGTGTTGCCGACCCGCCCATACAGGACATCTGTGAAAAAGAGCTTCATAGGTTATCGGATTCCTCCAGTCTAAATAAATATTCTGAGTATTTACACGTCTTCTGCATTAGCAATGGACTTGTATCACTGCAACCGCATTCCGCGCACATCCTGGGCAGCCAATATCGATCCTAATCCACATGGTCGCATTTACGTCGATCAAGATCTGAGGTCGATCTCGCAAAGAATCGATCAAACTCCAGAGCCGATCTATCTCAAGAGTAGATCTAGCTCCGGAGTCGATCCGATCCAAATTGGAATGGAGTCGTCATCGACCCGAGCGCCACACTCTCACGATGCACGCGCACGGCAAAGCATCCAAACCCTATCCGATTAAAACAAAGAAGTTAACCGTTTGCAATGGGCTTAAGACACTTTCCCATTGTACGCAACAACAAAAATGTGACATTCAAGAAAGACATTCATTAAGAAAAGAAATGTTTTAAACTGAAGTGCAGTAATTAAGAACCACCGCCAATTGTTGTTGCGGGTGAGAACAATCACTCGGCAAGCAACGCCGCGGATCTGCGGCAAAAAACCACCCTGCATCTGCGATGCACATCAAAGGCTCGGTGCAAATGACGGCTGAGGTTTATCAGAGCCCCACACATCAGCAGGCAATCTGCAGTTCAATAAATAATTGGGAGGGTTTATTGAACTCCCGCAAATTTACTTTCAGGGAGGCGCGCGCCCGAACACCGATGGCAACTCCTCGACGTCCCCGTGCCCCCCCCGTCTCCTCCTCCGCCGTCTCTCCCGACGCCGTCCTCGCAGCGTGATTTTTCGACGGCACGCTATCGGTAGCTGCCGCGTCAGAAAAAATCACTGCTACCGCCGCCGCCACTAATAGCGGGCGATGATCATAAAAAAAATGCGCACGTCAGGAATCACGCGGCGCTTCGCACAAGAAGGGGGGGTTGGGGAGGGGCGGGAATGGAGGCGCCGGCGCGGGGAGCTGGGCCGGCGCCCGACGCGGGAACGCCGGTGACATTCGTCAGCCTCCCGGCCGTGCGTACGCGTGCCGATGCATCATCTTCGCGAGCCGCTCCATACGCGCAGCGTTTATACGGGAGCTCGCGCACGCATTCCTCCGACTTATCGGACGTCGCTGTCCCTTTTGATTCCATCCCCTCCCTTCCCCACAGTTTGCGCGCCGCACAGGTGCCGTCAACTTCACACAGGTGCCGTCAACTCTGCACCTCACAGGTGCCGTCAACTCTGCACCTCACAGGTGCCGTCAACACTGCACATCACAGGTGCCGTCAACTTCACACAGGTGCCGTCAACTCTGCACCTCACAGGTGCCGTCAACTTCACACAGGTGCCGTCAACTCTGCACCTCACAGGTGCCGTCAACTTCACACAGGTGTCGTCAACACTGCACCTCACAGGTGCCGTCAACTCTGCACCTCACAGGTGCCGTCAACTTCACACAGGTGCCGTCAACACTGTACCTCACAGGTGCCGTCAATTTCACACAGGTGTCGTCAACACTGCACCTCACAGGTGCCGTCAACTCTGCACCTCACAGGTGCCGTCAACTTCACACAGGTGCCGTCAACACTGCACCTCACAGGTGCCGTCAACTCTGCACCACACAGGTGCCGTCAACTTCACACAGGTGTCGTCAACACTGCACCTCACAGGTGCCGTCAACTTCACACAGGTGCCGTCAACACTGCACCACACAGGTGTCGTCAACTTCACACAGGTGTCGTCAACACTGCACCACACAGGTGTCGTCAACTTCACACAGGTGTCGTCAACACTGCACCACACAGGTGTCGTCAACTTCACACAGGTGCCGTCAACACTGCACCTCACAGGTGCCGTCAACTTCACACAGGTGCCGCCAACACTGCACCTCACAGGTGCCGTCAACTTCACACAGGTATCGTCAACACTGCACCTCACAGGTGCCGTCAACTTCACACAGGTGCCGTCAACACTGCACCACACAGGTGTCGTCAACTTCACACAGGTGTCGTCAACACTGCACCACACAGGTGTCGTCAACTTCACACAGGTGCCGTCAACACTGCACCTCACAGGTGCCGTCAACTTCACACAGGTGCCGTCAACACTGCACCACACAGGTGTCGTCAACTTCACACAGGTGCCGTCAACACTGCACCACACAGGTGTCGTCAACTTCACACAGGTGCCGTCAACTCTGCACCTCACAGGTGCCGTCAACTTCACACAGGTGTCGTCAACACTGCACCTCACAGGTGCCGTCAACTCTGCACCTCACAGGTGCCGTCAACTTCACACAGGTGCCGTCAACACTGTACCTCACAGGTGCCGTCAATTTCACACAGGTGTCGTCAACACTGCACCTCACAGGTGCCGTCAACTCTGCACCTCACAGGTGCCGTCAACTTCACACAGGTGCCGTCAACACTGCACCTCACAGGTGCCGTCAACTCTGCACCACACAGGTGCCGTCAACTTCACACAGGTGTCGTCAACACTGCACCTCACAGGTGCCGTCAACTTCACACAGGTGCCGTCAACACTGCACCACACAGGTGTCGTCAACTTCACACAGGTGTCGTCAACACTGCACCACACAGGTGTCGTCAACTTCACACAGGTGTCGTCAACACTGCACCACACAGGTGTCGTCAACTTCACACAGGTGCCGTCAACACTGCACCTCACAGGTGCCGTCAACTTCACACAGGTGCCGCCAACACTGCACCTCACAGGTGCCGTCAACTTCACACAGGTATCGTCAACACTGCACCTCACAGGTGCCGTCAACTTCACACAGGTGCCGTCAACACTGCACCACACAGGTGTCGTCAACTTCACACAGGTGTCGTCAACACTGCACCACACAGGTGTCGTCAACTTCACACAGGTGCCGTCAACACTGCACCTCACAGGTGCCGTCAACTTCACACAGGTGCCGTCAACACTGCACCACACAGGTGTCGTCAACTTCACACAGGTGCCGTCAACACTGCACCACACAGGTGTCGTCAACTTCACACAGGTGCCGTCAACTCTGCGCCGGGACGGGTGTCGTCAACTTCACACAGGTGCCGTCAACACTGCACCACACAGGTGTCGTCAACTTCACACAGGTGCCGTCAACTCTGCGCCGGGACGGGTGACACGGACGGCGCAGCCACGTGGACGCATCAAGTCGTGCCCCCGGATATTCGAAGGTGACGCCGGTCAGGAGGCTGGCATCACTTGCGAGGAGCGACGGGCCACCAGCCCTTTAAGGAACTTAAAAACGCGGTTGGGCCACGCAAAACGACGCATTGCGAATTCCCCTTCATTCGTAAACAAGAGCGGCGCCAACTGAACGTCACTTGGCTTGTTTGAAGCCAGGTGCCCAGTCCACTTATTGTTTTATACCAAACATCTGAGGGGAAATCCACGCCTTCTCTTCAAGTGGCTATCATGGTGGACCTACGTGAAAAGGGGCAGTTTAATTGGACGGCGGGGGGGGGGGTTGGTGAAATATTCCACCAAGTACTTTAAGTGGAACTTTTCAAAATGTATTTTAGGCGATCGACCACTGGATTCTTTTAATCTGACCCCAGAGCTAGCCGTGCAAAACTTAGATGTGGTCTCTTCGGGCTCATGCCTGCTAAATGAGACACTCGTTTTGGTCTGTGTGCCTGCGTGCCACTTCTTTGTGACTCAACCATGAAATGACATTCGGTCACATAGCCACAGTAAGGAGTGAAGGATTTTACTCGGATAATAATTCTTCGATTATTGCTACGATTCTCAACAACGTTGCCGTCATCAAAGCACGTGCGCCAACTTAAAAAAATGAAAGTGCCGGCATCGACTGCGCTTTAATGATTCAGTCCCTCCAGGCCACACGGGCACACTTAGAAGAGCGTCCAACAACGAGCATTAATTAAACCAAACAAGCACAAGTAGCAACACACTCGCACAGTCACACACTCGCTCGCACAGACGCACAACAGCAATAACAACAGCCATGTCATTCCCCACCAAGTCAAGGTGATGTCACTGCAGCGCTTGTGACAAGCTAGGTACACTTTAAGGCCACGAGAAGTGTTGAAAGCTCGCTGGCCAGAGGTCAGGGATGAGACCCAGGTGTTATGGGTTGACCGACTGCGATGACTTGCAGTCACACACGCACTCGTACAAAAATCACCCGCACAATCACACTCTCACAACGACAAACATACAAGCTCACTCTCACACCACACACACTCACAATCAAACGCTCACACAAGCACATTTACTCTCAAACTACCCAACCACACGGAAAGATCCCCCAAATAGCCTTAAGACTTTTGGGGCAAGTGCTGTTAGCGAGCACCTATGAAGGCCTGCAAGGCACACGAGGGGGTTGGTGGCCAGCAAGATATCCGGCCGCCTTTGTCTCTCTCGTGGCGATGATGTTTACACATCGCACCAGGTACTCATTTAAGGCTGAGTCTACCGAAGTGAAGCTCAAGATAATCGTCACTGGTATTAGCCGTGCGCGGGGATTGAACACTGCTCTCCAGATTCATAGCACAGTGCGCTAACCGCTGCACTACCGTTTAAACACACACTCTTTGTCATCCACACACACAAAGTCACTCACACACAAAGTCACTCACACACAGCCCCTCCCGCACACTCACACAATCAGACTCTCTCATACACAAACACACTGTATCTTACACACACACACAAGCTCATACACACAAAGACAAAGATCCCCAGTATAGCCTTAACAGACTGTTGGGGCAAGTGCTGTTAGCGAGCACCTATGAAGGCCGTCACGGCACACAAGGGGGTGGGTGTCCAAGCACCACGCCCAACCGCCTTTGTCTCCCTAGTGGCGATGTTTACACATCGCACCAGGTACTCATTTGAGGCTGAGTCGACCTAGGGGAGGCCCAGGACCGGTTCACTGGTGCTGGCCGTGAACAGGAATTGTAGCGCAGTGCGCCAACCACTGCACCACCGCTCACCACATACACTCTCTCTCACACGCACACACGCAGCAAGAAGAGCCTGGGTTCGATTTGCGACACAGCACTCCTCTCTGTGTGGAGTTTGAATGCTCTTCCATGTTTCTGCAAAGGGTTTCCTCCAGCTTCTTTGGTTCTGCAAATAGCTTCAAAACATGAGAATAGGTTTTCCCCTTTTTCTGGCAACAAAACAGCTGTGTTAAGATGTTAAAACACCAAAATGAAACCTTTAACAAGGAATCATGTCTGCATTAACCACAAAACTTGTGGTCAGAATGCAAACAAAAAACACACTGATAATATATGCATTGTCTTTGAAACTGATTGGTCCACACCAGAGACAGCTTTCTTCGGAGCCTCGTCTCAAACGGTGTAAGACCAGAGGACGCCAGAAAAAAAGGGGAAAAACTATTCTCATATTTTGGTACTGGCAACGGAGGTCCCATGATGTAGATTCAAAACAAACAATGTAAACTGATATCGGCTGAGCATCCCAATGCTGAAAAACGACCTGCAGATTACTCAACTGGGATTAAACGTCAGCAACACCGCCCCCTACCACGTAAGAAACTTGGCAGGGCCATCCTAAAAACGAGTCCTCAGACTCAGTGAGCATCTCCTGGATAGCAAAGGGTGAGGTTGCGCGGCCACTACTGTGCCTAGCCACCTTCATCTCCCCAGTGATGATGTTTACACACTAGTACGTGGTGCCTATTTAAGGCTGAGTCAACCTATGGGAGGCCCAGACCAAGTTTAGATAACCACTCGCAGCTGATGTGACCTGTGGCCAGGGAATTCAAACCAGATCGTGAGGACTGCAGCAGAGTGCGCTAACGATTGCACCACCACTCCCTATTGCGTAAACAAACACAGGACACAATCACACCTCACAAAGACAAATATCCACCCCATAGCCTCAACAGTCTCTTTGGGCAAGTGCTGTTGGTAAGCATCTATGAAGGCCAATACACCCGGCTGCCTTTGTGTCCCCAGTGCTGATGTTTACACAGCGCACACGGTACTCAGTTAGGGCTGAGTAGACCTGTGGGATGCCCAGGACCGGTTCAGATATTCGTCACCGACGTTGGCTGCGGTGGAGAACCGATTTCGCTTCGCCGGGTTATCGTAGCGCGGTGCATGAACCACTACACCACCGCTCACTCTTGTGTACACACATCACACAGTAACACGACTCTCTCTCACACACACACGTGTAAACACGGTCATAATGACGCAAACACGTAAACAATAGACAGAGGTGCCCGTCAGCGAGGAGTCATTAACTCACATCGGCGCTCAGCTCCCCCCCCCCCCACAGATTGTCAGCGTCCCCATAACTCGGGGGATCATGTCAGCGCTCATTATCATTACCGTCGTTAATATTAACTAAAGCACCGCGCTGTCACGCCGCCGCGTCCCCAGTCAGGCTCGCAGAGGCGGCGGTGGCGAGCTTCAGCGTTTCTATTAAAATCGTGATCGGCACGAAGCTTCATCAACCACGGACATCAATGGGCCCTTCGCCTGGTTCCACACACTCTCACCTGGTTCCGTAAATTCTCACCTGGTTCCATAAACTGTCAGGTGGTTCCATAAACTCTCACTTGCTTCCATACACTCTCACTTGCTTCCATAAACTGTCAGCTGGTTCCATAAATTCTCACTTGGTTCCATAAACGTTAAGCTTGTTCCATAAACTCGAACTAGGTTCCAAACTCTCGCCTCGTTGTATGTAACCCTCACCTGCTTCTACAAACGGTCACGTGGTTCAATTAAACTCTGCTACGGTATTGCTCCACAGACTCGTGTCTGGCGCAAATGGACACCCGTCGAGTTTCACACAATGTTCACCGTCTGCGCCACTGATACATTTTACGTGTGTGTGGCACACACGGAAATTAATGAACAGATTGAGTGCTCACGACTGCCGGAAATCAACCGCATGACCAGCACGCATTGAGCCAGGCAAGGCGCCACTCAATCCCACCTAATGCCACGGACACGAGCTGTCAGCTGTGCCCCGTCTCAGTGCTGTTATGATGACACGGCACAGCCAGGCAACAGCAGCACAGACAACAAGCAAGGCTACAGCCAGGCAACAGCAGCACAGACACAACAAGCAAGGCTACAGCCGGGATAGATCACGGCTCGAGCACCAGCCGGGAACGCAGGCAGCATAGCTTCACACGGGACACAGCACAGCTCTCGACAGATGCACTGCAGTATGTCATAGTCCGCACATATTGTGGACACAACCGCAAAACACAACATAGCCAGACAAGAACCCCGAGCCAGCACAGCCTGGACATAGCCTGCAGCGTACACACAGACACAGCACACTGACACACGCAGAGACACGGCGTGGACGTGGCACACAGACACACCGCTACACGCAGACACACCGCTACACACAGAGACACAGCTACACACAGAGACACAGCTACACACAGACACACCGCTACACACAGACACACCGCTACACACAGAAACACCGCTACACACAGAGACACAGCTACACACAGACACACCGCTACTCACAGAGACACAGCTACACACAGACACACCGCTACTCACAGACACACCGCTACACACAGAGACACCGCTACACACAGACACACCGCTACTCACAGACACAGCTACACACAGAGACACCGCTACTCAGAGACACCGCTACACACCGACACACCGCTACACACAGACACACCGCTACACACAGACACACCGCTACTCACAGAGACACACCGGTACACACAGAGACACGGCTACACACAGACACACCGCTACTCACAGACACACCGCTACTCACAGACACACCGCTACATACAGACACACCGCTACATACAGACACACCGCTACATACAGACACACCGCTACTCACAGACACACCGCTACACACCGACACACCGCTACACACAGACACACCGCTACACACAGACACACCGCTACTCACAGACACACCGCTACACACAGACACACCGCTACTCACAGACACACCGCTACACACCGACACACCGCTACACACAGACACACCGCTACACACAGACACACCGCTACACACAGACACACCGCTACACACAGACACACCGCTACTCACAGACACACCGCTACACACAGACACACCGCTACTCACAGACACACCGCTACACACCGACACACCGCTACTCACAGACACACCGCTACACACAGACACACCGCTACACACCGACACACCGCTACACACAGACACACCGCTACACACAGACACACCGCTACACACAGAGACACCGCTACACACAGAGACACAGCTACACACAGACACACCGCTACACACAGACACACCGCCGCACACAGACACACCGCCACACACAGACACACCGCTACACAGACACACCGCTACACACAGACACACCGCTACACACAGACACACTGCTACACACAGACACCCCGCTACACACAGACACACCGCTACTCACAGACACACCGCTACACACAGACACACCGCTACTCGCAGACACACCGCTACACGCAGACACACCACTACACACAGAGACACCGCCGCACACAGAGACACCGCCACTCACAGACACACGGCTACTCACAGAGACACATACCTACAGACACACCGCTACACACAGACACACCGCTACACACAGACACACCGCTACACAGACACACCGCTACACACAGACACACCGCTACTCACAGACACACCGCTACTCACAGACACACCGCTACACACAGACACACCGCTACACACAGACACACAGACAAACCGCTACACACAGAGACACACGGCTACACGCAGTCACACCGCTACACACAGACACACCGCTACACACAGACACACCGCTACACACAGAGACACACGGCTACACGCAGTCACACCGCTACACACAGAGACACACCGCTACACACAGACACACCGCTACACACAGACACACCGCTACTCAGACACACCGCTACACACAGACACACCGCTACACACAGACACACCGCTACACACAGACACACACAGACACACTGCTACTCACAGACACACTGCTACACACAGAGACACACAGAGACACGGCGTGCGCTACCCGTGCCGCCTTACGAAGAGGCGCAGGAGGAAAGGGAACGCTCACGGCAGCAGTAGCAGGAGGAGGAGGCGATATCATTGTGGTGATGGTGGTGGGGTGGTGGGTACCGTGCCACAGTGTGGGTAGTGGCAGGGGGGGTAGTGGCAGGGGGGGGGCTGTCACCTGAGCCAGTCCAGCGGCGCCGTGTCGGAGCCCCGCTGCGTGGTCGCCTCGTGCCCAGGAGGCGCCCTCACGGAGCCAGCGGCGGCGGCAGCGGAGCGGGTGGCGCCGTCACGGAGGCAGGCAGCCCCCCTCCACACCACCACCACCACCTCCACACCACCACCACAACGCCACCACCACCACCTCCACACCACCACCACAACCTCCACACCACCACCACAACGCCACCACCTCCACACCACCACTACCACAACGCCACCACCACCACCTCCACGCCACCACCTCCACCACACTCCCAGTTTGTAAAAGTCACAGAAGCCCCGGGAATCACGGCCACTGATCCGACAGCGAAAAACCACCAAGCTCCGCCCCGGGGTGATGGTGATGAGGGATTAAATGATGAGGGATTAGATGATGAGGGATGATGGAGGGAGGGGTGTGGGGGTGTAACGGGACCGGCGAGGAAGAGGATGACGAGGGCGGCTGAGGAGGATGAGGAGCCACGGAGCCTGCGGAGCCGCCTCGTGGCTGGAGGCGCAGGAGAGCGGAGCCGCCGCGGAGCCCGAGACGAGGCTCCCACTTCTCCCCAAGTTGGTGCGGGGGGGCGGACGGGGGACGACGCTCCCCCTTATAGCGATCCTCACTCACCCCGACGCCAGCTCACGGGGCGAATGGCGACTGCGAGGTGAGCGAAGAGCGGCAGCGACAGCAGCGGTGGCGGTGAGGAGAGAGCGAGGAGGAGGGGAGGGAGCGAGGAGGAGGAGGAGGGAGCGAGGAGATGGAGCGGGAGGAGGAGGAGGCGCGGGAACCGGCCGCGCCTCGCCGCTACGCGCGCACTGCGCATGCGCGCGGCCAGCAGGGAACGTCACCGGATCGCTCGTTAAAGGGACCCGGGGTAAGTTGACACGTGTGGAAAATATGGTGATGGTGGTGATGGTGAGGATGATGGTGGTGAGAATGGTGGTGGTGAGGATGGTGGTTGATGATGGCGATGATGATGGTGGTGATGGTGAGGATGGTGGTGGTGAGGATGGTGGTTGATGATGGCGATGATGATGGTGGTGGTGGTAGTGATGATGATGGTGGTAACGGTGGTGGTGATGATGGTGATGATGTTGGTGGTGAAATTGGTGATGATAATGATGGTGGTGATGATGATAATAATGATGGTGGTGATGATGGTGGTGATATGAAACGTGGACTCCTCTCGTGGAACATCTGCGCCGGTTAGAAACATTCAGGCTGGCCTGCCTACGATCCATCCTGGGTTTAACCAGCACGCTGGATTGTGTGAGGAGCTCACAAATCCTTGAAAGACCTGGACACATTCCCATCAGTGAGCTCCCCCGGCAGGCAAGGCTGCGTTGGCTGGGTCATGAGGATACAGAATACACGTATACATTTACAAATAGTGTATTTAAGAGCCATGAGTCCATTCAAAGTTGCCCAAATCACACAAGAGGATGCTAAGATATTTTTTTAAAGATTCAGTGTTAACGCCAAATACTGCAACCAGTCAATTTACGAAATGTCTCCAAGATTATTAAAAACGTATCAGGAGAAACACTGCAAGTCGTCCGGGAAGGCTGCCTTTGTTAATTGTACCTTCTCCACGACATCGTCACGATGTGGTGAGCGTGATGCTCCATCCACGTGAACTGGTGTGAAATAAAACGCCAGACGGCAGTTTGCATCTCAAAAGTTGATGGAGGAAAAGGGACAGCCCTGCGAGTTGGAAAATGTATTCCTGATCTCAAGCCCACCTGATTATCACCAGGAACGCAAATGCTAACAAAGACCACCATTATTTCCTCCGCCAACAACACCACCACCAACAACAACAGCCGCCATTCGCCGCGAAGTGACGGTGAAGTTACCACAGCGCTTGTGCCAGGCTAGGTACACTTTGAGGCCACATGGAGTCTCGAAGGTTCGCTGACAGGAGGTCATGGGATAGGCTTAGGCGTTATCTTTGGGTTGGCCAAGATGACTGGCAGATGCACCACCCGTGCGCCCTACTTGTGCCATCACAACCGCTACCACTATCAAGACAATAGCCACTACCACCGCCACCACCGCGATACTCGACATCAGCGAGTTCAGATTACAGTTTTAAAAGGTCAACTGCAGCGTTAAATTAGTCATGAGCACTCGTTAATGTGTAACGAGATGTTAATTGTCAAACGAGTGTCTTGTTGAAAAAGAGAGACCGCCACCGTCTTTTGAGCCCGCAATCCTTCCCACTCTCGGTTGTCGCCACTAAAGTGTTCCAAGCCCTCGGCTACAGCGAACTCTGTTCAGAGCGCGGCCACACAGATGGCCAATGAGCATTTTGATCCATCTCATGGATGTCTCGGGGCTCCTCTGCGATCCACCGGACACAGCTTGTGATCAGCAATTACCCGGATGAATTTAACCCTGTCAATCAATACGAGACGTAAAGTACTAGCGCCATCTCTTGGTAGATATCACCGTGTTTTTAATGGACTGAACACATTTTTAGTCGGGGATTTTTTTTATTCGCCACCAGCCGTGACGATGATTTTTGCTGCATTGTTATGATGCCGGTGTTCGTTCTGATTTGTTAACTACCTCGCCTCGTATACAAGGAGGTCGTGGGCTCGATCCCGACCCTGACGCCTGTATATTTGGAGTTCGCATGTCTCTCTCATCTGTGGTCACATGCATTTTTCTCCGGGTTCTCCGGGTTTTCCCTCCGCATTTCGAATCGTGTGTTTAGAGTATTTGGCTGCTATAAATGTCCACATGATACTTATTTGAACTATCATTTGTCCTGAAAAAAAGAGCTACAGAGTTTAGTGGACTTTACCTAGTAAAATACCAAATGGATTAATAGTTTAGTCGTTAAATCCACAACAAAATGTTTAGCGATCCACGTATTGGCCACCGCTGGTGTAGTGTATAGTGTATAGTCCACCACACAGCGTGTTTATTCACTACTTTGGTCATGTAAGACGCCCGTTTTACTCATTCCATTCAACGCATTGGCCACCACTCCCTGTCCTCAGGGATTTCGCCTGTAGCCACCACCACCATCATTAACACCGCCACGTACGTCAAGCACCGCCATGTCCAACATAACCATCGCTACCATAATCATCCACCATCACAGGCCCGTCAACCACCGCCATGTCCATCATAACCATTACCATCACCACCACCACCGCTATCATCACCGCTATCATCACTGCTAGCAACAGGCGCGGTTCGTCCACGAGGGGTGTTGGGGTGCCGCCCCGCCAAGCAGCTGGAGATGAGAAATATTTTTCGAAGAAAAAAATTATTTTCTTACAATAATTTTGTTGTCTTTAATTTATTTTAAATATAATGATTCTTTCAACGTGAATTGCCTAATGAAGATAACATTTTACGTTGTTCATATTAGAAACAGCTGCAACACAGTCGGATTTGTGATGGTTGGTAGCCTCCCACTATCACTGATTATAATCATCGTCGACATCTCCACCACCAACATCATAAACATTCATCACCACAATGACCATCATTATCATTACCACAACCGCCGCCACCGCCGCCACCCCATCAATTCTGCGTGGGGCCCAGCCCCACCTGCCGAGATGTCGCGCCAGAAACTGGAGCAGGAATGGAAATTGTCGGCGGACAGTGTACGACAGCGCTAAACCCCGGCGGTGATTACCCACGGGAAAAGCGTGTAATTGCGTCTTGGGGGTTAGGTGGTGTGGTGGTGGGGGAGGTGGCGGGTGGAGTGGGAGGGGATCGGGAGGGGGGCTCCCTCCCACTCCCTCCCAGCCCCCCCCCCTCCCCCCTTCGATCACCATCAACCCCATGCTCCACTCCACACCACAATGGTTCCGAGCCACATCGCATAAATGCGTCGCTCTAATGTCATACAGCCACCGTGACGAGGCGCGCGACTCACTGCTAATAACGGGGGGGGGCGGCGGGGGGCTGCTGCCCCCCACGCGCTGAGTTGTGGGCAGCGGTCGATTCGCGGGGGTGGTGGTTGCGGGGGGGGGGCGGATATAATCAACCGTCTATAAATAGCGTCTGTGGCGGCCCCTGAAAACTTCTTTCCATTGCCGGCTGCAGCGAATAGAATTAAGCGAAAGGTTATATGCGCCCAGGGAGAGAAAGAGAGAGTGTGGCAATTGCATTAATTCGCGGCTGCTCGCCGCCGAGTCTGAGTGTAAACCGACGCGTGCGATGTTTCCAATCTCGCACCGCCACTGGGAACAGGAGGTCCTCCAGGCAGGGGGTGCGAGGGGGTATAAGTAGGGGTGGTGGTGGCACAGTGGGGGTGCGGGTACAGCTGGTGGTGCATCTACCGGTCATCTCGGTCAGCCAACCCATGGCACCCGCTGGGTCTGTCCTGAGACCTCCTCCTGTCAGCGAGCCTTCGACACTTCATGTGGCCTCAAAGTGCACCTGGCCTGGCACAGGCGACATGGCGACATCACCGTCACTAAGTGGCGAATGGCGGGTATGGGTTTTGGTGGTGGTGGCAAGCGGTGAGTGAGGTCCGGCAGAGTAACAGCGAGCGGGGGGGGGGTAGTGGGCGATGGGGGGGGTAAAGCTGTGACTGCTGCTGATGTCTCGTAAAACGTTGAAAGTGGCGCGCTCTGGAGTTCGCGGCTTTGAACGGATGGACAGAGCGCGTGTATTGTTTTGGTGATGCAGTGGAGCATTGTGTTTGTTTAGGTTCTTGTTGTTGTCGTTGTGGTCGCGAGTGCTGATACGCACACTCGTAACGCGCTGTCGTGGATGATTGTGGCTCGTGCAATCATAATAAGTCAAAGGTCTGACTCCATGTAAAGGACAACTAGAATATTACTTCAGTCCGTTTCGCAAAAGGGCTGCATTTATGGGCAAATGTAATTTCACTCTGCGGAGGTAAATTACATGTTTGCCAAGTCTAGCAATGCTATTCTAAAATATAGCTGCGGAGGGCCTATAGGTCAGTGGACAGCACCGCGATTTGATTCTCTACGTTGCGACACGGACCCTCGTGCGTTTATTTATAATTTCTGACCCTATTATAATTGCCTCTTTGTATCTCGTGACTTCTGAGGGCCTGTGCCTGCCTGTGGTGAAGCCGAGGCCCCGCCTGGCTGGTGGGTTGACCTCCACGGGTCACGGGCGACACGACCCCGCGGCGGTTAATGAGAGGCTCCGCCAAAAAGAAGCTTGCCTGTTCATCCCTTTCAGAGGCAAAGAGAGCGGGTGGGGAGGATGGGGAGGATGGGTTGGGAAGGCGGGAGGGTGGAGAATTGGCGGCGGGGGTGGGCGGAGGGAAAGGGGGGGGGGGCTTGCCGTGCCCCCACCCCCAGAGCGAGCGGTCTGAGTGCGCGCGTTCATTTGAAGCCGATTTGTGCGGTTTGGGTCTCATGTCACATCTCGTTTACATAGATGTCCGTGAGCCACGCCGAGAGCGTTAATTTCGTGCGGTCGTTTGTTCTCATTAAGTCGCTGTTTCTCAGAAGGAAAACAACCCCTGGGGGGCGCCCATCTCAGTTGGCGATGATTCTGAGCCGTCTTCGTCGTGAGCCATTGGCCAGATCCACTGCTGGATGAAGGCCTCTCTCCCCACGCCGTCGCCATCTCTCACGGTCCAGCGCCGCTAAACTAACATCGAGCCCACTCCTGCAACGCGAACCGATCTCACCGCTCAGTCTCCTTGGATAGTGATGGAAATTCTCCCTTCTTATGGCGGGGGGACAATGCTCTTTGGTGATATAATTCGCACGGCCGAGAAGATCTCACCATGTGGAAGGGTCATTTCCAGAAACGTTAGCCAGCCGCATGTTTTACGCGAAGCGGCAGCGGTAGTCAGGGAATTTTTTGTCTCTGCATCACGGTGAATTCATTTACGCCCAAATTACCATGAATGCGCCCGATCTTGTTACAACCTAAGTTGCCAGGAGACCGGGTAATAAGAGCACAGCAAATGATTATTGAATATATGCTTCCGGAGTAGTGAGTGCTCACGGGATATTACCGTTTCCTCCCAATTGCCACTCATGTTGTCTCAGAATATCCTATCATGGAATGTGCCAAACATACAGATGCAGGAAACTCTTGAAGAAAAAAAAACATACGTCTTGAGACTCAGTGAGGTTTTCATGGATACAATTAAATGTACATGTACAGCGCTCCGTGCACTGCGGGAAAGAGGGTCGTTGCCGATAGGTGCATACATTTTATGCGTTCATTTAATTTTAAGGCATCCGATGCAATCAATAGAAGCAGAAGAACGATGCAGAGGAGCGGAGCAACGTGAACGTCAGGAATAAGCCACCGCACCTCCTGGCTTGGACGTCAGGACATCAACAGGCCGATGTGCACCATCTCCTTCATGAATGAAAACTTGAGGGCGAGCCACAAGAGTTCGATTGTGGTCATGAAACCCAAACTATGGACCATGTATACAACCTTAAATGGAGTAAGACTAGTAAAACAAAACAAACTCTCTCTCCTGAAGCCCTCTCGTGGCTAGCAGACCTCGACATTGACATTTGGCTCCTGGACACATGGCTATCATCATACGCAAGGACATTATAGGGGCAGATTTAATTTGAAAGCAGTGTTTCTTAGAGTCCGTGACCTTCCACTCGACGCGGGCAATCTCTAAACAGTGCAACTGTGAACCCCATTGTGACCACGGGGAGGAGGGGATTCTGGTGGTTCCGGTGGCTGCGAATTATCTGCACAGCCACCCACACTCTGCACCCCTAACCCCCTCCCTTCCCAGGCCCACCGCACCCCCTACTTTGTGCCGGTGTGGATGCCGCTGGAAGAAGCGTGACTTCCCGTGATGGAAGGTGGCGGCCCACACCAAACGCGACTGGTGCTGACTATGTGCAGGGGAGCGGAGACTCCCAGGGTTACATCAACCACCCCCTACCCCATCCACCCCCAACTGATCCCCTTCCATTATTAAAGCCGGACGTGGTGGCGCTCGCCTGTTATCTAGCTCTTCGAAGACGAAGGCCTGGTGGATCACGCAGAGATTTGAGTGAGAGTCACAATACAGCATGGGCGGCGTGCGGTGACCAGCCAATGGCAGTGCAGTGAGTGAGTTGTGTATCGTGAATCCTCGTTCGAGTAGTGGCATTGCTGCCACTCCTATCGTTTTTTGTGTATTGTTGTAACTTTCTGACCTGCCCCTACAGAACGTCCGTGAAAAGAGCTTCATAGTTCATCGGATTTCTCCAGGATAAATAAATATTGTGATTCTGAGATGATCTGGTTTCCTCCCACGTGAAGCCAAACAATCGTCAAGCTGTATCGCGTGTTGTTGGGCATGATGTGAATTCAGTTCCTGAGGAAGCTCCCAGCACGTGGAGCGAAACGTCGGACACCGTCTCGACCAACATGCGGCACTACCCGAACACGCATCGGAGAGCCACACCAACACGACCCTGCACACTGGCGCATGAATACCATTCGCTCGATGATGGAGCAGCTCCATATTGCAATTCAAGATCCTCCTGAAAAATAGGTTTGAGACTCAGTAAGGCTTTGCTGGATAAACAACACGTGTGTGCACTGCACGTGTCACTTGACATCCTGGATACCCTTGCAAACGAGATATTCCATCTCAAGGGATTGCCCAGGTATATTTATATATTTTTTAAAGAAATAAAATACAAATTATCCATCTATCTGTCGATTGTTTGTTTCGCTCTGACCCCCAACCATCATCCCCCCCTATCCCCCTGTGGCGTGACCCCACATCCCGCTCATGACCCCCACATCCCCCCGGTGTTTGTCCATCTCCGGGTGTCAAAGACATTTCTGCCGCTTTTGGTGACCTCTCGGGAAAAGGTCACACAAACTTCATCTGGCGTAGCCAGGGAATATGCAGCGAGGAGGGATGTTTCCTGCGCTCGCATTTACGGCGGGATTAGGAATCTCCGGCCTCCGTGTTGCGAACACAACTCACCACACTCGGCACATCACCCCCAATCCACTCTCGCAGCACACTAATGGATTCGCTCCGTGACTGATTCGTGAACTTTAAAGCGACATTTGATTCAAGCAATCTAATGTGTGTGCCCGCGAGAGTGTGTGTGTGTGCTTGTGTGAAGGTTTTGTCCCTGCTGCTGTTGCTGCCGTTGTTATTAAACACGCCCTGGGTCGATCTCGCCGACAAGGATGCTATGTGTGAGTGCGAGTCCGTGACAGAGTCCGTGATGTGTGCAAATGAGTACCCGGTGCGGTGTGTCAACATCGCCACTGGGGAGACAAAGGCGGCCGGGCTTGGTGCTGGCCACCCACCCTTTCGTGTGTCGTCCCGGCCTTCATAGGTGCTCGCGAATAGCACTTGCTCCAACAGTCTGTTAAGGCTACACGGGGGATCTTTGTCTTTTTTGTCACATCACGCCTTCCTCGTAGGGGAGCTGCAGCCTAGTAGTGGTTAGCGCTGCACTTCTTTACGATTCCGGCAACCCGAGTTCGATTCCTGCCCATGACCGATTACAGTGGCAAATATTTGAACCGGTCCTGGGCCTCCCCTAGGTCGACTCAGCCTTAAATTATGGTTCGGTGTGCAAACATCAGTACCGGGGAGACAAAGGCGACCGGGGGTGTTTGTTGGTCACCCACCCACTCGATCGCTTCTGCTACTGACCAACCAAGCCGGTTTGCCTTTGTGATCACCTGCCTACATTCGACTGGACACCTGTGAAAAAACTGCTTGATAGCTCATCGGATTCGTGCAGTTTAAATACACATTCTGATTCTGACATTCAACTGTAACACTCACCTGTCCATATTCATATGTGCCCATCCAACTGTGTTCACTCATCTAATGCTAAGTCTCATCTGTTAATATGCACGTTTCACGTTTCAGACAAAACCTCAGTACCTGTTGATGAACTTCTGGGACCCAGAATCTCCATCAATAATTGTCTTCCAGACCAGGCAGAAGATAGGCACAATGTTCCTCGATATTGCAGCTGCGTAGACACGGTTTGAGCACAGGACCCAAGGATCAGGTGGCAATTTGGATTGCAGAGTCTGCTCCTCAAGCTGCAAGCCATGCCACGTGCACAACGCAATGGAAAAGGCGCAGGCCTGCAAGTGCTTGCTCAAGCCACTGCTGGCAGAAGGGCCTCCACTCGAGGAAGCTCTAGCGAGCCCCTACAGAGGTCATTTGGCCTACTTTCCCACGCTGTACAGAGGTCTTGACGAGCGCGTGAGTATGCCACACGCGACTCATTGACACTTTGCTTCAAGTGCCGCTCCGGGACATCGATCCGGTGGCTTTTGCATTGTGATTCCAGTGTGCCAACTATTGCACCGAGGCAGCGTATGCCACGTGTACCCCGTGCTTCAAGATGTTGTTATTCCACCGAGCCACCGTCTTTAACCCGTCACCACCAAACCCACCCCCCACCCCTCCCGGTCCCCGGCTTGGCAAGCTCTCTTAAGTCGAATGACCTCAGAGTCACCTCCAGATGGCGTCACAGGTGGCGGGGACAACCTTCAAACACGGCCGACGCCGACGACACGCGACGCACTCAGCAGCCCATCTGGCTGCCATTGAGACCTTCCGCGCCACCTGTGGGCACCGCTCAATCGCTCCGGATGTGCAGTGGCGGTCAGATGTCCCGCAAAGTGGCTGGCAAGTGGGCCCTCCGTGACCCCCTCGCTGTCGTGAGTACAGATGCAGGCCGCGGCATTGCGGGCTGCCCCCACTCGTGGGCCACTCGTGGGCCACTCGTGCAACGCCTCTCGCGCGGCTATTGAATTGTCGAGACGCTCGGTGTCGCACGCTTGACTCGGCCGAGTATGTAAAGCAGAAAAAGGCATCGCAATAAATCGCATCCCAATATGTTAAATCACCTGCGTCCACGCACCTGCGCGCAATGACCCGCCCACATTCACACGTGCAACTCTGTCCACTTCACCTGCGGTCAATCCACTCGTGTCCACGTTCAGCTGCTCACAGTCACCCGTGTCCTTGCGCACGTTGTCCTCTCACCTCTGGCCAATCAACCGCTCGTATCGCATTGCCCCGTGCCCTTTCTGAAGCGTCCCCCCCCCCCCCGCGTTCCCCGTGCCCGGTCACCGCTCCCGCCGCCGAGGAGTAACTCGCCAAGA